>NC_135972.1:38033640-38760735 GCF_053455715.1 Rhinoraja longicauda
GGAGGGTGGGGAGGGAGAGGGAGGGAGGGAGGGAGAGGGAGGGAGGGAGGGTGGAGAGGGAGGGAGGGAGGGTGGAGAGGGAGGGAGGGAGGGTGGAGAGGGAGGGAGGGAGGGTGGAGAGGGAGGGAGGGAGGGTGGAGAGGGAGGGAGGGAGGGTGGAGAGGGAGGGAGGGAGGGTGGAGAGGGAGGGAGGGAGGGTGGAGAGGGAGGGTGGAGAGGGAGGGAGGGAGGGTGGAGAGGGAGGGAGGGAGGGTGGAGAGGGAGGGAGGGTGGGGAGGGAGAGGGAGGGAGGGTGGGGAGGGAGAGGGAGGGAGGGTGGGGAGGGAGAGGGAGGGAGGGTAGGGAGAGGGAGGGAGGGTGGAGAGGGAGAGGGAGGGAGGGTGGGGAGGGAGAGGGAGGGAGGGTGGGGAGGGAGAGGGAGGGAGGGTGGGGAGGGAGAGGCAGGGTGGGGGAGGGAGAGGCAGGGTGGGGGAGGGAGAGGCAGGGTGGGGGAGGGAGGGAGAGGCAGGGTGGGGGAGGGAGGGAGAGGGAGGGTGGGGGAGGGAGGGAGAGGGAGGGTGGGGAGGGAGGGAGAGGGAGGGTGGGGGAGGGAGGGAGAGGGAGGGTGGGGGAGGGAGGGAGAGGGAGGGTGGGGGAGGGAGGGAGAGGGAGGGTGGGGAAGGGAGGGAGAGGGAGGGTGGGGAAGAGGGAGGGTGGGGAAGGAAGAGGGAGGGTGGGGAAGGGAGAGGGAGGGTGGGGGAGGGAGAGGGAGGGTGGGGGAGGGAGAGGGAGGGTGGGGGAGGGAGAGGGAGGGTGGGGGAGGGAGAGGGAGGGTGGGGGAGGGAGAGGGAGGGTGGGGGAGGGAGAGGGAGGGTGGGGAGGGAGAGGGAGGGTGGGGGAGGGAGAGGGAGGGTGGGGGAGGGAGAGGGAGGGAGAGGGAGGGTGGGGGAGGGAGAGGGAGGGTGGGGGAGGGAGAGGGAGGGTGGGGGAGGGAGAGGGAGGGTGGGGGAGGGAGAGGGAGGGTGGGGGAGGGAGGGTGGGGGAGGGAGAGGGAGGGTGGGGGAGGGAGAGGGAGGGTGGGGGAGGGAGAGGGAGGGTGGGGGAGGGAGAGGGAGGGTGGGGGAGGGAGAGGGAGGGTGGGGGAGGGTGGGAGAGGGAGGGTGGGAGAGGGAGGGTGGGGGAGGGAGAGGGAGGGTGGGGGAGGGAGAGGGAGGGTGGGGGAGGGAGAGGGAGGGTGGGGGAGGGAGAGGGAGGGTGGGGGAGGGAGAGGGAGGGTGGGGGAGGGAGAGGGAGGGACAGAGAGGGAGGGTGGGGGAGGGAGAGGGAGGGTGGGGGAGGGAGAGGGAGGGTGGGGGAGGGAGAGGGAGGGTGAGGGAGGGAGAGGGAGGGTGGGGGAGGGAGAGGGAGGGTGGGGGAGGGAGAGGGGAGAGGGAGGGAGGGAGAGGGGAGAGGGAGGGAGGGAGAGGGGAGAGGGAGGGAGAGGGGAGAGGGAGGGAGGGAGAGGGAGGGTGGGGGAGGGAGAGGGAGGGTGGGGGAGGGAGAGGGAGGGTGGGGGAGGGAGAGGGAGGGTGGGGTGGGAGGGGAGGGTGGGGGAGGGAGAGGGAGGGTGGGGGAGGGAGAGGGAGGGTGGGGGAGGGAGGGAGAGGGAGGGTGGGGGAGGGAGAGGGAGGGTGGGGGAGGGAGAGGGAGGGTGGGGGAGGGAGAGGGAGGGTGGGGGAGGGAGAGGGGAGGGTGGGGGAGGGAGAGGGAGGGTGGGGGAGGGAGAGGGAGGGTGGGGGAGGGAGAGGGAGGGTGGGGGAGGGAGAGGGAGGGTGGGGAAGGGAGGGAGGAGGAGGGGGTGGGGAAGGGAAGGAGGGTGGGGGAGGGAGAGGGAGGGTGGGGAAGGGAGAGGGAGGGTGGGGAGGGAGAGGGAGGGTGGGGGAGGGGGAGGGAGAGGGAGGGTGGGGGAGGGAGAGGGAGGGTGGGGAAGGGAGAGGAAGGGAGGGAGGAGGAGGGGGTGGGAAGGGAAGGAGGGTGGGGGAGGGAGAGGGAGGGTGGGGAAGGGAGGGAGGAGGAGAGAGGGTAAGGGAGGGAGGGAGAGGGGGAAGGAGGGAGAGGGAGGTGGAGGGTAAGGGAGGAGAGAGGGTGGGGAAGGGAGGCAGGAGAGAGGGAGGAAGAGGGGGAAGGAGAGAGGAAGAGGGAGGAGGAGTGTAGCTCCAGCCCAGTGTAGTTGTGCGCTGCGCTGCTGGGCTGGGCTGCGCTTGCTGTGCGCTGTGACTGCGCTGCTGTGTGGCGGCGGGGCGATTAGCTGCTGCTCGCTCGCATTCCCACTCCCTCCCTCCCTCTCTCTCTCCCCCTCCCTTTCTCTCTCCCCCTCCCTTTCTCCCTCCCTTTCTCCCTCTCTCTCTCTCACACACGGCAAAATGGCGACTGAGAGCGAGCAGCGGCCGGACAGCGGCGACCCTCCGTCCGAGGACCAAGCCCCGAGCAGCTGCCAGGTAACGCGGGGTCCCCTGGAGACACATTGTGCCCACCCGGGTACAGGTGCTGCGCTGTGTTTGTGGGGTGAGTGTGTGGGTCAGTGTGTGTGTGGAGTGTGCGTGTGGGGTGTGTGTGGGTCAGTGGGTGTGTGGGTCAGTGTGGGTGTGTGGAGTGTGCGTGTGGGTGTGGGGTGTGTGTGGGTCAGTGGGTGTGTGTGTGTGGGGTGTGAGTGGGTGTGTGTGAGTCAGTGGGTGTGTGAGTGGGGTGTGTGAGTGTGTGGGGTGTGTGAGTGTGTGTGAGTGTGTGGGGTGTGTGAGTGTGGGGTGTGTGAGTGTGGGGTGTGTGAGTGTGTGGGGTGTGTGTGAGTCTGTGTGTGTGGGTCAGTGTGTGTGTGGGGGGTGTGGGTGGAGTATGTGGGTGGGGTGTGAGTGTGTGGGGTGTGTGTGGGTGTGTGTGTGAGTCTGTGTGTGTGTGTGGGTCAGTGTGTGGGGGTCAGTGTGAGTGGGGTGTGGGGTGGGTGTGTGTGTGGGTCAGTGTGAGTGTGTGGGGTGTGTGTGTGTGTGAGTGGGGTGTGTGTGTGTGGGTCAGTGTGTGGGGGTCAGTGTGAGTGGGGTGTGGGGTGGGTGTGAGTGGGGTGGGTGTGTGAGTGGGGTGTGTGTGTGTGGGTGTGTGTGTGACTGGGGTGGGTGTGTGAGTGGGGTGTGTGTGTGTGTGGGTCAGTGTGTGGGGGTCAGTGTGAGTGGGGTGTGGGGTGGGTGTGAGTGGGGTGGGTGTGTGAGTGTGTGTGTGACTGGGGTGGGTGTGTGAGTGGGGTGTGTGTGTGTGTGGGTCAGTGTGTGTGGAGCGCGGTGTTGCCCACCCGCCCCGACACAATGTATCCGCTCCCCATGCAAGTCCCTGTTACCAGCCTTTTACATAAAGAAGCCTTCTGTCGGTCCCCTTTCACATGTAATGTGGTTCTTCTTTCCGCTCGTTGGTTCTTTCACGCTCATCTCCCAGCACCGAGTGTTGGTGAATTTTGTTTGTGTTGGATGAGGGTTTTTGGGGGTTGTCTCAACCTCCAGTGTAGTTGTTCTCATTCCTGTTGTCCCCCCAATTCCATTCCCCTTATCTCCTCAGGGTGGAAAGTGCAATATATTTTCGAAATTCGAGAATGAACTGCATTTTTTTGATTAAATCCACCCACGCACCCAGTCAGATTTTGCGGGCCGCGACCGTTGTTGCAGCTGAAACAAAACCCACCCGGTGGGTTCCTTTGCTGCAGCTGAAATTCGAGCCAGTGCCTCTGCCATTTGTCTTATGTCAGTTTAATAAGCCAAAGCTTGATCGCATTGAAGATTAGATATGTCCAAATAATATTTTCCTTTCCCTATTGTATTATAATTGATAATTAATTATGATTGATAGCTCTTCAATACTTTACCGATTTAGGGTTAGGTAAAAAAAATGGGAAGACAGTCCATTTTAAATAATTGTATTAAATGTATTTAGGAAATATGTGCACTGAAACTAGGTCTTTTATTTCGAGTGTTTTATTTGTGAAAATCCGTGTTCTTTCAAAATTGATATGCGTTCGATAATATATGAGCATTTGTTTCTGTGTTACAGAAATCTGATTTTGACATGGACAATCTCAGTAAACCAGAACTACTGACTCTTCTCAGTATCCTTGAGGGGGAACTGGAAGCCAGAGATCTGGTGATTGAAACCTTGAGGGTAAGTAATAAATGGTTCCCCTTTTGGTTTTTAATAGTTTCCCTGATGCAGTTTCTCAGTAAACAGATTTAAGTAGACTTTTCTCTGCAGGATAAAACAATATGATCTTGGAATTTTTCAGCCACAAATATATATATACAGCGACAGGCTAAATTGTGTCAGAGATTTCCTCTCATTAATGTTGTACAGTTAATGGAATACCGTCATCATTACACCCGGTAGCAATACTGTTTCCTTTATCGTAGAACTTGATGTTAGGATTAAATAATGTAATGGAAGCTTCACAGCAAAGCTGTTGCTCCACAGATCCAAAGTGCTACACTAATGACACCAGTGAATAAAATCAAAGTTCAAGCTTGCTGTCGGTAAAGATGAATGATTTCACACATTTGATTTTAAATTAAAATATTCCCTTAAGGTTTCCTTCAAGAATTTGTGCTTCCTGAAAGAGAATGAGTGCTTGAGATGAAGCTCGGCACAAATTCATCACCAATCACCCCTCCCCCCCCCCCCCAATGTTTCTGAGCGTCTCTCATTTGCACTCCAACTCGCTGACTGGACCGGTGAAACTAAAGGCAGGTACATTTTCTGCAAGTGATTCCCATTTAACAGAATTCTGTTACAATAAAGGCTATTCTATTCTATTCTAACCACCCACCCATCTTTCAGCTTCATTATTTTTTTGATAGCCCACATTGAAAATGATTTCTTTTAGCAAAAGTATTTAGTTGCCGAATCTCATATTAACATAACATACTTTGGTTGCTTCCATTTCCATTTGTATAATGGTTGGAATGGACTTCAACTCCCTCTTTTAATCGGGGATGGATGGGGTGCAGTTCCCATTGAACCAGTGTCGGAAGAGTGGCCTATATTGGCCAGGATTGGATAGCCTGTGCATCCTTTCTTGGCTGGGTTGGATGGGCTTGAATGTTCCTGTTATCTCAGACTGTGAGCCCACTTGAAAATGGATTGGAATGTCTACTGTGTAGGAAGGAACTGCAGATGCTGGTTTACACCGAAGATAGACACAAAAAGCTGGAGTAACTCAGCGGAACAGGCAGCATCTCTGGAGAGAAGGAATGGGTGACGTTTCGGGTTGAGACCCTTCTTCAGATTGAGAGTCAGGAGAAATGGGAAACTTTTGAAGAAGGGTCTCGACTGAACCATCATGAATTCCTTCTCTCCAGAGATGCTGTCTGTTACTCCAGCATTTTGTGTCTGTCTTTTGGATTAGAATGACCATGGTTTATAAAACTCTTTTTGAAGGGTGATGACACAGAAACCTCCGAACGTAAAGATAAGTATTTCACCCATGTAAGATGTTTGGTGATTTGTTGTGCCAGCTGAGATTCGGCAACTAAATATTTTTTTTATCAGGAAGCACCTTTCATCACACTAGCAGCAAAAGTAATTAAACACTCGAACAGCATGAGGAAAGAAGTGGGGAGAAATGGGATGATGGTGATTTCTTCCAAATCCCGAAGACATCAACTTAAACCCATTCCCTTGATTCCTCAGAATCGTGCAGCTGAGATGATGATTAGGAAGATTGCTGTGTATGAATCACCAGTGCAAAAGTAATAGGTTTGCCTATTTACAGTAAAGTTCCATTCCACAAAAAGCTTTTCCGCTGGAAATCCAGCATAGATGTGTGAAATATTTCAATGTAGCAATCTGGGCGAGATACTGATCTCGGGTGTTATGTGCGAGTTTGCACATTCTCCTTGTGACTGCATCGGTTTTCCCAGGGTGAACCGGCTTCCTCCCACATCTCTAACACATGCTGGTTCACAGGTTAATTGGTGTAAGCCGCTCCTCGTGTTAAAAAAAAAGGCAGCAGGCGAATTAGGAGAGCGGAGGTGCATGCAAGAGAGAATAGGTTACATGGAAATAAACGGAGGAATGAGACTAGTGAATGCTTTGACATCTGGCATGAACATAAAGAAGATAGACACAAAATGCTGGAGTAACTCAGTGGGTCAGGCAGCATCTCTGGTGGAAAGGAATAGGTGATGATTCAGTTGGAGACACTTCTTTATTGGTTGTGGGCTAGGTGAAAACGAGTATAGACAATGAAACTCACCAAGACGACAGTAAAACTACTACAACAACGAGGGTAACAGCAGGTCAAGCAGCATCTCAGGAGAGAAGGAATGGGTGAAGTTTCGGGTCGAGACCCTTCAGTCCAAAGAAGGGTCTCAACCTGAAACATCACCCATTCCATCTCTCCTGAGATGCTGCTTGACCTGCTGAGTTACTCCAGCATTTTGTGAATAAATGCCTTCGATTTGTACCAGCATCTGCAGTTATTTTCTTGCACAACAACGAGGGTAGTCGTCTTGGTGAGTTTCATTGACTGTATAACTTGTTCTCACCTAGCCCACAACCAGCATTGATCTTTGATCATTGTTACTTTTTTGCATTTCATTCATTTGTTCTATATCTCTCTATCACCGCCTATGTATGGCTTCCATTTCCCCTGACTTTTAGACTGAAGAAGGGTCTCGACTCGAAACTCCTATTCCTTTTCTCCAGAGACGCTGCCTGACCCACTGAGTTTTTGCGTCTTATCTTCAGTTTAAGCCTGCATCTGCAGTTCCTTCTTACACATTTTGTCTGGCATGAACTTGATAGCTGAATGGCCTCCTGAATGTTGTGAGAAAATCGGTGGCATGAGAAGGGATTCCACGCAGTTTACAAAAAACGTTTGTTTGCGCATTTCTGAATGTTCCATGACTTCATAAATAATTTATTGTTTTGGGAGTTAAATATATAACAAACTTTATTAAAGATATGTAGAATTGCATAATTGATTTCATACACAAATTAATATTTTTGCTAGAGGAACAGCTTGGAGTAACCATTTAACCTGCAAACCAGCATGTGTTGGGGATGTGGGAGGAAGCTGGTTCACCCAGGGAAAACCGATGCAGTCGCATGGGGAATGTGCAAACTTGCACGCAGCACCTGAGATCAGATTCTCACCCAGCTTGCGAGAGCTGGGATGCACCTGCACTATCTGTTTCAGTACTGCGCTGCCCTTGAGTGGCATTCCTGAATGCAAATGCAGTTCTGTAAACTTTTCTTACTTGATTCGGTTTTATTTGAGTTTTAATTTTAAAAAGAAAGCAAAAGGTACATATTATGTAAATGTATTTTGTTATTTATGTCTTGATGTTTACTCTCAGTTAGCTGTATTAGTTTGCTGTAATCAATATACTACATGGTCCTAATTCCAAGATAAGGAAGCATGGACGATAAAATCTCTGATTCTTAAATGTTTGCTGACGTTCGGTATTTACCAATCTATTGTCCACTCTTCAAAATGTAGTGACGGTTCAACATACTAAATATAGTAAATATTTGTCCAGTTGAGGTTTATATAATAGATGACTGCATGTTAAAGTTGGTGTCCACATTTCACTGAAAGTGGGGCATCCAGTACTGTTCTGTTTTCATTGGTCTTTCGCAGTATTTTATGTCAACCTATTCAATACTGCTTGCAGCACTGATTTCTGCGCTCATCATTACAGGAGGGTCTAACTTGCTTTGACGTTATATGTTTTGAACATAAGCAAAATTCTGCAGTTAAAGCAATCCCAGTGAAATAAATGTCCTTAAAATGGCTGTTTTGTAAGATTTCGATTCCAAGTGACTGTGTTTAAATAGTTTTAGCTTTTGTCTTTAAATTGATTTTTTTCTCTCTGCTGGATGTAACTAGAACATTTTGTAACACCCCTGTAAAAGTAGTTCTAATGGTCAGTAGGTAACATTTAAAAAATTGTTGGTCTCTACTTCACTGCACAATTTAGTTTAGGATGGGTATATTGTGGAGGGGCTTGTTATTTAACATATTCAACAGAATAAAACCATTATTTCCATCTTTCAAAGATTACTTTTTACATATATTCATTTCAGACCATTAGTCATGCATGATTCATGCCATAGTGTGTGATTATAGAGTCCTCAATTGTTCCAAAATAATTTTGTGTCCAAAACCCCTCTGTGTGTCTGTGTTCCTCAATGAGTGAAATTTAAAACAATAAAAAACTGATGGTAGAAAAAAGAGGCAAAGTGCTGGAGTAACTCAGTGGGTCAGGCAGCATTTCTGGAGAACATGGATAGGTGACGTTTCAGGTTAGGAGCCTTCTTCAGTCTGATTGTGTGTGGGGTGGGGGGGGGGGGGGGGGGGGGGGTGGGGACGAAGGCTGGAAGAGAGGAAGGGCATGACAAAGCCCAGCAGATAATGGGTTGATACAGGTGAGGGACGGTTTCTTTGGTAGATGGTGGGCAAAGGCCAGAGATGAAAAGACAGAAGGTATGAGACAAAAAGATTGAAGAACTGTGAAGCTAGGGGAAAGAATGTAGGAGGAAGGGGAGGGCGAGGGGAGAAATAGGTGTGAGTCCAGGTGGGGCGATGGAGGGAGGATATGGGGGTGGGGGGGGGAGGGTAGTTACCTAAAATTGGGTTTTATAGTTACCTAAAACTGGGGCCGCAACTATTCACCATATATTAATGATTTGGATGAAGGAATTAGAAGTAACACTAGTAAGTTTGCAGATGACGCAAAGTTGGGTGGCAATGTGAACTGCGAAGAGGATGTTAGGAGGTTGCAGGGTGACTTGGACAGGTTGAGTGAGTGGGCAGATGCATGGCAGATACAGTATAATGTAGATAAATGTGAGGTTATCCACTTTGGCGGCAAAAACAAGGAGGCAGATAATTATCTCAATGGTGTCAGATTAGGTAAAGGGGAAGTGCAACCTTGTACACGAGTCACTGAAAATAAGCATGCAGGTACAGCAGGCAGTGAAGAAAGCTAATGGCATGTTGGCCTTCATAACGAGAGGAGCAAAGAGGTCCTTCTGCAGTTGTATAGGGCCCTGGTGAGACCACATCTGGAGTATTGTGTGCAGTTTTGTTCTCCTAATTTGAGGAAGGACGCCCTTGCTATAGAGGCACTGCAGTGTAGGTTCACAAGGTTAATCCCTGGGATGGAGGGACTGTCATATGAGGAAAGACTGGGCTTGTGTTCTCTGGAGTTTAGAAGGATGAGAGGGGATCTTATAGAGACATATCAAATTATTAAAGGACTGGACAAGCTAGATGCAGGAAACATGTTCCCAATGTTGGGGGAGCCCAGAACCAGGGGCCACAGTCTAAGAATAAAGGGGAGGCCATTTAAAACTGAGGTGAGAAGAACCTTTTTCACCCAGAGAGTTGTGAATTTGTGGAATTCTCTGCCACAGAGGGCAGTGGAGGCCCCAATTCACTGGATAAATTTAAAAGAGAGTTAGATGGAGCTCTAGGGGCTAGTGGAATCAAAGGATATGGGGAAAAGGCAGGCACGGGTTACTGATTGTGGATGATCAGCCATGATCACAATGAATGGCGGTGCCGGCTCGAAGGGCCGAATGTCCTCCTCCTGCATCTATTGTCTATGTTTCTATGGAGAATTTAATGTTTACCATTGGATCGTAAGCTATCCAAGCAGAATGAAGTGTTGTTCCTCCAGTTTGAGTGTGCCGCACTGGCATTGGTGGAGGCCCAGGAAAGAGAGGTCAGGTGTTATCCCTCTCTTGCGGTTTCAGAGGAAAGTACCTGGGGAGGGGTTGGTTTGAGTGGGAAGGGGTGAGTGAACCAAGGAGTCGTGGACGGAGTGGGAAGATGTGACGGGTGGTGGGAACACATTGCAGGTGCGGAGGATGGTGTGTAGGATGCAGAGACTGATGGGATGAAAGATGAAGAATGAGGGGAACTCTATCCTTGTTCCGGCAACGGGAAGGGGGGATGAGAGCAGAAATAAGAAACACTGGGGAGATGTGGGTGTGGAATCCATATCATAGCACAAGAGAAACCACTTCACTAAAGAACAAGGATATCTTGGATGTCCTGGGAATGGAAAGCCTCATCTTGGGAGCATATGCGGCCATGACAGAAATTGAGAGTAGAGGATAATGTCCTTGCAAGAGGAAGGGGGGGAGGAAGTGTAGTCAAGGTAACTGTGGGATTTGTTAGGATTGTAGTAGTCTGTACCCTGTGATGGAGACAGAGAGATCAAGAACAGGATTAGAGGTATCAGAGATAATCCAAGTGAATTTGAGGGCCTGGTGGTAGTCAGTGGTAAAGTTAATGAAGTCAATGAGATTTGTCTGGGTGCAAGAGGCAGCCCCGAGGCAGTCTATGTAGCGGAGAAAGAGTTGGGGAGATTGTGCCAGTGTACGTTTGGACCAATGAATAAAACAAAATGCTGGAGTAACTTAGTGGGACAGGCAGCATCTCTAGAGAGATGCAATGGGTGACATTTAGGGTTGAGACCCTTTTTCAGACTGGTCAGTCTGAAGAAGGATGTCGACCTGAAACTTTCTCAGTCTTAAGAAAGGTTTCAACCCGAAACATCATCCATTCCATCTTTCCAGAGATGCTGCCTGTCCTGCTGAGTTACTCCAGCATTTTATGGTGTAAACCAGCATCTGCAGTTCCTTCCTACACACATAGACAATAGGTGCAGGAGGAGGCCATTCGGCCCTTCGAGCCAGCACCACCATTCATTGTGATCATGGCTGATCATTCTCAATCAGTACCCCGTTCCTGCCTTCTCCCCATACCGCCTGACTCCGCTATCCTTAAGAGCTCTATCTAGCTGTCTCTTGAATGCATTCAGAGAATTGGCCTCCACTGTCTTCTGAGGCAGAGAATTCCACAGATTCACAACTCACTGACTGAAAACGTTTTTCCTCATCTCTGTTCTAAATGGCCTACCCCTTATTCTTAAACTGTGGCCCCTGGTTCTGGACTCCCCCAACATTGGGAACATGTTTCCTGCCTCTAATGTGTCCAACTCCTTAATAATCTTATATGTTTCGATAAGATCACACGGAACCTATGGATGCTGCCTGACCCACTGAGTTCCATAATTAGTTTTTTGTCCCAAATTGTAATGTTTGCAGTCTCTTGTCTTTCCATATGAGAAATTTAAACCTGTTTTTCATCAGTTACTAAATGACCACGCACCATTCCTTTGCTGCACTAAATCTGGCCTCATTCTATGCCTGTGTTTTCAAACATTTCCTTTCTGTACTTTGTATTCCCCTCCATCTCCCCCCCCCCTGCCCTCTTCATCTTCAGCGACTATTACCAGGGACTCTCTTCCTAAATGTCCTTATTCCTCCGAGTTTCTTGGCCCCCTTCCGGACGTTATCTGCAGTGAGAGTTTGATCATACTCTTTAGTTCTGTTACATCCACATTGTCTGGGATCGTATCTCCACATTTTCTACCAGTTCATGTGATGAACTGTGTTCCAGCGTAGACCTATTATGGATGGATCAATGATATCTTATTATTTATGTATGTGTAATCTGCCATGTTTGATGGGGAAATGAAGCAAGAGGTTTGATTGTCTTGCTTTCATGGAGATATGGAGGCAATTCAGTTTAGACAGACTTTTTATTCCAATCTGAATCAACCCTTCTTTCAGTCTGAAGAAGGGTCTCGACCCGAAACGTCACCCATTCCTTCTCTCCCGAGATGCTGCCCGACCTGCTGAGTTACTCCAGCATTTTGTGAATAAATACCTTTTTATTCCAATAATCATTTTTTTGATGTCTGCACATCTGTTTTATAAGAATGGCAATTCTTGATGCTCATCATGAATGCACATAATTCTAAGGAATGGATGACGTTTTGGGTCGAAACCCTTCTTCCCGGAGAAGGGTCTAGACCCAAAACGTCACACATTCCTTCAATCCAAAGATGCTGTCTCTCCCGCTGAGTTACTCAGCGAAGCGACAGTGAAAGTGCTACAACAACGAGGGTAATCGTGATCTTGGTGAGTTTCATTGTCTGTATAACTCATTCTCACCTAGCCCACACCCAGCAACGGACCGTTTCTTTGACCATTGTTACTTTTTTGCATATCATCCATTTGTTCTATATCTCTCTATCACCACCTATGTTTGGTTTCCATTTCCCCTGACTTTCAGTCCGAAGAAGGGTCTTGACCCAAAACTCCTATGCCTTTTCTCCAGAGACACTGCCTGACCCACTGAGTTACTCCAGCATTTCGTGTCTCTTATCTTCGGTTTAAACCTGCATCTGCAGTTCCTCCCTGCACATAATACTAAGATTGATCATGGACATAATGCTTACGGTACCAAAAAATGAATGCTATAAATACTCAGCAAGTCAGCCAGCATCTGAGGAAACAGAGACTTTTTGGATTAATCACTCCTCGTATGAATTGTTCGCAGTGGTCCAATCTAAGCCATAACTTGGATTTCTCAGTAATTTTGAGCATGGTCTTGTTATTTTCTGACATGTTGCTGAATTGTAACACAATAAAGAGAAACAATTCAATTCAGACCACTGCTCAGCCTATCCCTTATCTTTCCTATTGTGCGTGTTACTTTTAACTTAAAAGATTCACTTAGAATTGAAAAAAACCCAATTATTGCATTTAATTCCTTATTGGACTGAGCAAACATATATTGCTGAGTGTTTTGAAAGCTAATGATAATATTGAATTAATAGGAAAAAAAACTGCAGATACTATTTTAAATCGAAAGTAGACACAAAATGCTGGAGTAACTCAGCAGGTCAGGCAGCATCTCGGGAGAGAAGGAATGGGTGACGTTTCGGGTCCGAAACGTCACCCATTCCTTCTCTCCCCAGAAGCTGCCTGACCCGCTGAGTTACTCCAGCATTTTGTGTCTACCGTCATATTGAATTAATAGATATCCTGATGTGAGAAATGATGACATTATTTGCAAGATTCTGCTATCTGAGTCTTTAATGACTTCGTGATGACAGAATTGGAGAACAAGATAACTGATCAATTGAATTGTTAATAAACATGTCCACATGAATTTATTGCATCTTAAGATTTTATGATAGGATGTAGTTCTGTTTTCATCAAATGAATGGTTCTAATTTTTGTAAATTTAATAAATAACTGCAAATGATGAAAATGTATTTAAATGTCCTATTTAAGATTTTCCGTTTAGAACATTTGGTAATATATATAAGATCACAGCACATGATCTGTAAGGCTTTTTTCCTTTAGCATTTTTACTCGATTTATAAACAAAATATCTATTTTCCAATATTTTGAGTGAACTTGTTTGAGTAAATATTTTGTGTTGTAATTGAAGGAGGAAAAGGTGAGATTGCTGAATAGATTTTTCATTGAGATTGTCACTTGAAGTATACTGTGGACTGTCTACTAATCTCAACCTTAATTGCAGCTAGTCGAGAGCATTGTAAATGTTGTCATTTGATCTTTCAATGGGAATGTTGAATTATGCGCACTAACCATGCCTGCTGGGCAAAGTGTCATCAGGCATATTCAGATGAATCCATTATAAAGTCCTGGGTTGGAGAGGGCAGGAGAACAGTTAGTTGGTGGCATAGCATTATTCTGGAAAATCATTGACTAGTAATAACCCATCACTTTGCTGCTTGTCCGGGCTACAAACTTGCGTTGCGATAGTCCTAGCCTGCAAGATAGAAACCAAATCAATAATTTATAAATCAATAATATAATATTCAATTTAGTGACATTTGGTTAAAGAGGCTGCTGGACCCAATAATATGAAATAAAGTTAAAGAAACAGAAAAATAGGTGCAGGAGTAAGCCAATCGGCCCTTCGAGCCAGCATCACCATTCAATATGATCGTGGCTGATCATCTAAGATCAGTACCCTGTTCCTGCTTTTTCCTCAATATTCCTTGATTCCTTTCCCCCCCTAAGAGCTATATCTACCTCTCTTGAAAGCCCAAATAACTAAATCTAACTCTCTCTTGAAACATGTTTTCGGCAGACATTGATGGGGACTAGTGGGCCGAAGGGCCTGTTTCCATTCCATATTCCATTCATAAAAATTAGTTGGAGTATTGTGTTCAGTTTTGGTCATCTTCCCTTGGAAGGATGTTGTTAAACTGGAAAGAGTGCAGAGATTTATAAGGATGTTGCATGGATTTGAGGGCCTTTTGCAATGGGAGGAGGTTGGGCAGGCTAGGACTTTATTCCTTGGATGCAGAAGGCTGATCTGCGGTGATCTAATACAGGTGTATAAGATCATGAGGGGAATAGATAGAGTAAATATTTGTAGTAAATATTTTTAAAAGACATTTGAACAGGTACCTTTAAAGGAAAGGTTTAGAAGGATAGGGGCCGAATGCGGACAGGTGGGACTAGTGTAAGTAGGCCGCCTTGGTGGGCATGGGCAACTTGGGTTGAAGTGTCTGCTTCCGTGTGTACAATGTTTCTATATTTCAGGGGCAGTAGACTAAGCTTTAGGAAAGGAGAGAGATTATCTCTTCATTAGAGTCACTCTATAAATACAAGTTACTGTTGTACACTAAAGACACAAACCATCTTTTCAATGTTTGTTTTATGTTGATGTGCTTATCAGTTCAGCTCTTTTGTTGGGTGTTACCTGTGAATTCATTGTTCATTATAGTAAATTGGAATATTTATTATAAAATAGTAAATAAGTTCATTTTAAAAGTTCAAAAGAAATATATCCCCTATGCCACCAATGGCTCATCCGATAACAGTCTTGATTGTGGAGCTGATGGTCGCAGGTTCAAGTCTGACCACGAGCTAGGTGCAGTGTGACACCCAGCTTTCTAATGAGATATCAAACTAAGATTGTGCTTGCTCTCTTACATGTATGTTAAAGGCATGCTGCTTGTCTTAAAAAGAAGAGCAGGAGAATTATGCCTAATATTCTGTGGTATCACAAAATGCTGGAGTAACTCAGCAGGTCAGGCAGCATCTCTGGAGAGAAGGAATGGGTGACGTTTCGGATCGAGACCCTTCTTCAGACAAAGAAAGGATATAGGTGGAGACAGGAAGACAGTGGGAGAACTGGGAAGGGTAAGAGGGACAGAGGAACTATCTAAAGTTAGAGAAGTCAATGTTCATGCCTACTATTCTATCTTTCAATCAACCTTACTGAAAATGATCTTGTCACTATGAAGTTGTTCATTACGGGAGTTGCTGTGCATACAATTTTCTACAGTTTCTTGTTCTAGAACCGTGACCATGGTACAAATGTACCATTCGCTGTGAGGCATTTTTAGAAATATGGAGGTCATAAAAGGTATTGTTTAATGCTGGCATTTTTCCTTTCTACGAGACCGTAGATGCTCATAAAGAAAAGCACACTTAACCATGTATTGTACAGTGGGAAAACGGGAACAATTGAATTGAATTGAAGAAAAGCAAATTCCTGCAATTTGTTTCAGTCCATGCCTGGTCTGTATTTCCATTTGTCCATCTTTGGTCTTTGCTCTCTATGGCTTTATTAAAATAAAATCAACCTTTGTCTTAATAGTGTCAGTTGAGCCAGCTTTGGCAGCCGTTCCAGAGAGGAACATTCCTGAGTTCCACTCCTTTCTGGAATCTACTGCAGAATGTTTTGGCAGTGATTTCTATTTTGGTCAAAGGTAGACACAAAATGCTGGGGTAACTCAGCGGGTCAGGCGGCATCTCTGGAGAGAAGGAATGGGTGGCGTTTCGGGTCGAGACCCTTCTTCAGACTGATGTCAGGGGAGGGGGCGGGAACCGAATGTGGCCTGACCAGCACTTTGACGGAAAGCTTGCATCACAGTGCCGATCTATGAGGAACCGTAGATGAACCATAGGGTGATGCAGCATGTAAACAGGCCCTTTGGCTCAACCCGTTCATGCTGACCAAGGTGCCCATCTATGCTCGTCCTTGATTTCACTAATCTAGACAATAGACAATAGGTGCAGGAGGAGGCCATTCGGCCCTTCGAGCCAGCACCGCCATTCAATGTGATCATGGCTGGTCATTCTCAATCAGTACCCCGTTCCTGCCTTCTCCCCATACCCCCTGACTCCGCTATCCTTAAGAGCTCTATCTAGCTCTCTCTTGAATGCATTCAGAGAATTGGCCTCCACTGCCTTCTGTGGCAGAGAATTCCACAGATTCACAACTCTCTGACTGAAAAAGTTTTTCCTCATCTCAGTTCTAAATGGCCTACCACTTATTCTTAAACTGTGGCCCCTTGTTCTGGACTCCCCCAACATTGGGAACATGTTTCCTGCCTCTGACGTGTCCAACCCCTTAATAATCTTATATGTTGCGATAAGATCCTTAATAATCTTATACGTTTCGATAAGATCTGTGTAAATTTCGATAATCTGTGTACATTTCCATTGTCTCATTGAGATTTGAATGATTCCAGCCGGGATTCTTAAAGATTGGCATAAAATTTGCATGGTTTTCCTGATGTATGCGATGGATCGACTTCAGTATTTTGTGGCTTGGATCTTCCTGAGGCAACACTGATGGTTCTGCACAAGGTTCAGGGCTCCCATATAAACAAGGGAGTTCTGAATTTTCCCGACTGGCGTTTGCAATGGTTTTGCTGATCACGCCAGGCCACAAGACTCCTCGCGCAATCCAGCAGTGCAGCATGTACTTCCTGAAACGTCCCAGTGCCTGTTCTGAGAATCTGTGATGACAGGGTCATATAGTGTGGAAACGGGCCTTTCAGCCCCACTAATCCATGCTGGCCAAGATGCCCCATTCATGCTAATCCCACTCTTCACTAATCTGCAGCACCTCTGTTCATTTCAATGGAGTGGGACCATTCTAAGGGATCTAGGTAATTGTTTTAAAAGCTCATTGAGTGTATTGAAATGCCTTGATTGCTTTTTTGTATTTTTGTAAAAAGCTCTCAAGATTGTAATACTTTGTTTTGGAATGTTTTTGATAGGGTTTTTGAAAAGGGGGGCAGTTGTCTAACCCAGGCCTTGATCCCTCCGAAACTGCTTTATTGTAAGCATTTCTGTGGGCAAGACCCGTAGAAACGTGATGGAATCTGTCCAGAAAGTTCTGCCACGTGCCGAGCTCCACCACTGCTGTTTTTTTTGTCAGAGGATCCATGCGGAAAAGTACAGCCTTGTGCGTGAGGTGTGATCACTAGACTTGTTGCTGCCAACAAATTCTGGGCCCATCTCCTATAATAACACAGTGTTTTGAATTTTGAAGTAACGTTTCTGGATATTTTTTCCCTGTTCCATGATATCTACAACCAGCAACGAGGCAATTTGCATTGCAAATATATAATTAATTCAACGGACTTGTGGAAAATAAATAGCATATTTAAAAGAATACTTAAAGCAAGTCAGTTTGTGGAGGATGACGTCAATCCTGCCTGGAATTTATTATGTATATATATATTGCTCAGCTAAATGCATTATTACAATGTCGTTTTTCATGATAGTGAATGTTCACATTGATAAACTGCAATTTCTCTGTGTGTATGAACTCCTGTAATAGATTGGGCGTTGTTTAACTCAATTTGTTTACTTGATGGTTGCCAGTATGTGGCAATAAAGGTCTTCTATGTTAGCCTGTTTGGGTTCAGAAGTTCAATTACTCTGGTCATGTGTAATAGCTCGGGACATGTTAAAAGTCGATTCTGAATCTACCAACGTGCTGCATGAGGAGCGGCACAGGAAAAGTCATTGTCTTGTTTAGAACCAGATCGCACAAATTGAACATTTTGGTAAGGGATACAAGGACCATTGCCTTTTTTTTTGGAAGCCATTGGATTTGATGTCTTCTGATGTTGACTCGGTCATGTGCAGAGCAAATTGTCGGCAAGGTTGATGTCATTCTCTACGAACAGACTACAAATTTGCCTTAACAAATAATCCTTTAAATGGATGTAGCAGTTTATTTTCTACAAACGCATTGCATTATTTATACATTTGCAATGCAAAGCAGGGCTGTGGAGTCGATAGCCAAAGCACCCGACTCGGACTACCACTCCTTGATTTGACTCCAGCGGCACCAACATTGCTCCGACCACGACTCCGACTCCACAGGCCTGGGCTGTGGTCGATATCCATAGCACCCGACTACCACTCCTTGATTTCTTGTGTATCCGACTCCTGCAGCACCAAAACTGCTCCGACCGACTCCAACTCCGACTCCATAGCCCTGATGCAAAGTGCCTCAAGATATGATGGAGCAGAGCAAAAATGTTCCGAAAGTTTACTTCAAAACTCAAGGCACTACATGACAGCAGGTTACGTCCAAAAATAATAAGCACAATGTGTGCTACTGTATTGGCAAATAAATCTGCTCCTGCACAGGCACTGCGGGTTATGAATGCCCAACCTCTGTGTAGCCAGTACATAAGAACAGTTGTTTGTGAGGCATGTGGGATGGATTTGCTGGCTGCCTCCGAGCTGCAGGCTTTGCCTACATTTCTGACTTGCAAGCATTTGAGTGACGAACAGTCCTCAGGAATGGTATCACAAAATGCTGGAGTAACTCAGCGGCATCTCAGGAGAGAAGGAATGGGTGACGTTTCGGGTCGAGACCCTTCTTCAGACTGATGTCAGGGGGCGGGACAAAGATAGGATGTAGTGGAGTATAGTTCTCAGGAATGGAATCATGTCATAACCTAGGCAGGACCTGTGGGCTGATGAGTGGGTACAAGCAGGATCTATTCTAGAGAGGAAAATGGCACTTTCTGTCTATTATTTCTGAAAGTACAATCCAGAGTGTTTAAATGTCATATGTACTGACAATGAAACAAACTGAACGTGAAATTCATATTTGCAGCAGCATAATAGGTCTGCAAAGTAATACACACACATGATATATCAATGGTTGACTATTGACTATTGGTTCTTTATTGTCTTGTCTCGTTTCCAGAGATACAGGTAAATGCTGCTGCAAGCAAAAATTTAATTGTTCCTTTGTCAGTTCACATGACTTTCAATAATGATAGACAAAAATAGACCGGTAATATATATTAAATGCAAAAAAAAACAATAAATTAATAACCACAATGAGCACAAAAAAACCCTGTAGTCCTTAGTGCAACTAAAGACCATCCATGGAAGTTCATAGTTGAGGATGAGTGTGTGGTGTTCCAGAGCCTGTGGTGGTTTGGAAGAAGCTACACATGAACCAAGTGGTCACCTTTTTCAGGATCTTGTACCTTCTTCCTGATGGTAGGAGTGAAATGAGAGTGTAACCAGAGTGTTATAGGTCTTTGAATAATATTGCCTTTTTGATGCGGTGCCTCTGATAGTGGGGGGGGAGTGGGGCAGTATCTGTAGTGGATCGGGCAGTGTCTCCCACTCTCTGTAATCTCCTTCAATACAAGCACAGTGAGATGCACAGAATGTGTTTCCCCATGGTAGTCACAAGGCAGGATTTTATGACAATGTGGTGAATAACAGAAAACAAATTCAGGGGTTGGCAGATTTGAAAAAGCTTGCTACTAATATTGAAAATCATCTTTGTATGATTATGTCTCCAATCTATATGAATAGATGTGGTGCAACAGTATCAGATCATTATGTGGAAATAATCTTACAGTAAGGTCCATGGATAGGATAATATACATTGGCACAATTATCTATTTTGATCTTTAAAATCCTGACTTGGGTGTTCAGGTTTCTGGCAGAAAACAGACTTTGCACAGGGAGACAGGGAAAATTTATCCTGTGGGTAACTTGCATAGTAGCTTGCTTTAATCATTAATTGTATCCAGTGGATTGCAAATAAATTAATCAAATAAGTATTATTCAAATAAAAGATTGTAATCATAATGATAATATTAGTTTTAACATGTATGATTTACAGCTGTGTAAAGGTGTCAATATAGCCGCTGGCAATAGGAAGATAAAAAGGACAAACATCAGTCCAGACCACTGTGTACCCAGAAGTTGTTTACTGATTTTATAAGATTAGAGCAATGTCCAGAAGAAGGAAATTCTGCTATTGCTGAAATGTCGTGACCCAGATGAAGAGCTTTACACTATTTGGGATAGACTGACTGTCAGACTGACTGATCTGACTCTCCTCCTGATTACATTTTATCTTTGCATGCTTGGTTGTCACCTTCTCCTAGCTAACAATGATCTATTCAACATTTTCCTTGAACTTCGTCCCCTTTGATGTCTCGATTTCACACCTGACCCTTCCATATCTCTGTGTCTCCCTCTCCCCTGACTCTCAGTCTGAAGAAGGGTCTCGACCCGAAGCATCATCCCTTCCCTCTATCCAGAAATGCTGCCTGTCCCGCTGAGTTACTCCAGCATTATGTGTTCATCTTCAGTGTAAACCAGCATCTGCATTTCCTTCCTACATTGTTTGTGGGTTGAGTATGAAAAAGCACTTGACTTACGATTTAATCGATCACAAAGGGACTTTGTTCCTTTTAGTTGTGACCTATTGTTGCCATCTTGCAGTAACAGTATTCTTCCTCATATAAACTTCACTTAAGAATGGTTTGAAATATCATTGAGATCTCTTGAAGTCTTGCTCACAACAAGTCATAAGATCTGATCTTGACAAATCAGGCATTATTTGACACATCCGGTCAGAAAATAATCTGCATCGTGAAATGCTTTGTTTTAGGACAGCTATAATATTGGATCTAACTGGAAATGAGTGAATAATGCAGATGGTGCAAGTGGGAGTATTTCAACAGCATGAAGAGATTGGCAGGAAATAAATAATGCAACGAGAATAGACCAGCTGGAAAGCAGGATTAAATGCAGTGGAAATGGGGAGGCTGGAAATAAAGGAGAACATACATCACTAGCATCAAGGAGGGGCCAGGTTCTGAGATTTCAGTTCGCACAGAAGAGGAGGACTTATTCAAAAGGAATAAGTATGGCAGAAAAAAAAAATGTGACTGTTTTTCCAGTGATCAGTTCTGGTTGCTGAGATACTTAATCAGAAAGCTTTGCATTCGACAATTATGTTGGCACATCACTACCTATTATAAAACTTTACAATAGATTGGATCAGACTCTGATGCCATTCTTAAGAACAATGGTGTATATTTACATGACTCATTTAACATGAATTCGCACCCCAGCTGGTGTTATTAAAGTGGATGGCAACCCAGAAGAACTGATTAAATGCAATTGAAGCAAATGAGGTCTATGAGATTGATGAAGCAATGAAAGGAATGCAAGGAATTACTGATATGGCCAAGCTATGTGATGAATGTTGGGGATGATGCAAAGATAACTCAAATCAGGATGTAAACATCACGACAGAAATGTGCCAATGAGAATAAATTGCATCATCAGGCAATAGATACATTTATAAATGAAAGATAGATGTTTTGGAACATAGGTACAGGAATGGCTCTATTTAATAACTCTCAACTAGTCCATTGTTTGGTAAGGAAATGCTGGAGTAAATCAGCGGGTCAGGTAGCATCTCCAGAGAAAAAGAATAGGTGACATTTTGGGTCCATTGTTCGATTAACACTTTGTTGACCTGTGACCTGAATCTCTAAACCCACTTTTGCCTCATTCAGTCAGGTCCAGCATAAATTTCCAATACTCTTTTAAAATGGATTTCATTGAATGACTTTTGCAAGTCTATTTAGATAATGTATCAATTTTCTTGTTCACTGGTTTAATGCTTTTACAAAACACTCAGACGGGTTTGTCAGCCATAACCGTTTTACCCATGGCAAAATATTCAATATGTTCAATTTCTTTATAATTATTGACTCTCGTAAGTTCCCTCTCAACAGATAGGACCCTCTATTTTCATGTGTTCTCCTTCACATCTTTCTTAAGCAGCTGATTTGTGTGTGCAGTTTTTTTTCCAATGTGAAAAAACTATTCCTAAATCTAGCGAACATTAAAAGCTTCTTGCCCATTTCATTTTAAAGTCCTGGCATGCAAACATTTTATCCCTTGGGTTTGATACATTTTGGACTCATTATATTCAAATACATTATTTTGTTTGGCATTAATTTTATTGCATTCCAGTCCCTGACTCAATATTAGAGCAAAGATAGACACAAAATGCTGGAGTAACTCAACGGTCGGTACAGGCAGCATCCCTGGAGAGAAGGAATGGGTGACGTTTTAGGGTTGAGACCCTTCTACAGACTGAAAGTCACGGGAAAGGGAAACGCGAGATATAGACGATGATGTAGAGAGATATAAAACAATAAGTGAAATATGCGAAAAAGTAATGATGATAAAGGAAATATTATGTTTCTAGTACTTGCTTCTATTTCCGAGTTGAAGTTTAGAATGGCAGTCACTGTAGCCATATCAATAGTCAATAGTCAATTTATTTGTCACATACACATAAATGTGCAGTGAAATGAAAAATTACCCGCAGTTCAACAATAAGACCAATAAGAATAATCAATAAAAATGCAATAACACATACAATCATAAACTAACACCAAACAAAAGAAACATCCATCACAGTGAGTCTCCCCCAGTCCCTCCTCACTGTGATGGAAGGCCAGAATGTCTGTTTCTCTTCCCCTGCCGTCTTCTCCCGCGGTCAGGCTGTTGGAGTTGCCACGTGGGGGCGGTCGGGGCTCCCGACATTGTAATCCACAGTCTTTGACCATTGGCCATGCTACCACATCAATAATTGATTGTGTTTGACTGGAGAACAGTACAAATCAGTAGTAACAGGGATGAATGCAGAAGAGTATGTGTGGGCTGAGGTTCAGGCATGTTGGCTATGGAGAGTAGGATGCTGGTTCGGAAGAAGATGCACTTACTAGAAACTCAGTCTTGCAGATAAGATCAGCAGTGATGGATAGGATGTGTGGTTTGAAGTTCAGGCCAGATCCAAAAAAAAAGCAAAGATCATTAACATCATCAGACTACTTCACTGTACAACTGTGCTGGGACAATAAATGGAGTTGATATGGTTTCTGGTGTTAAGGGGCATCCCTTGTTATTCCCAAAGCCGCAGTATAGAGAGATATGAATCGGTAGAACTGACAGTTACCCACATTAGCCAGATGACGCCAAGCCGACAAGCGGTGTCACTGGAAGCACCATCGAGATAAGGAGGCAAGAGTGGCAAAGTGCATGATTGTAAATAAGATCATAACCTAGGCTCTCAAAAGAAAGACCCTTGTGAAAACCAATGTGTTACTGGATTAAATGGATTAAATGGACCAAAAGATTTATCAACAAGCTCTCTAATGTTGCTGATACCCTATTTAAAAAAAAGTACTTTTATCACTGCTCTGGTTGGAATTTGATATTCAACTTGATACATTTTGGCTATTTTCGTGTTACTTATTATACAATAAATTTGAAAATCAGACATTTGAAAAGTTAAAATGAATATAACTTTTCAAATGATCAATAAAAGAAAATTTAAAACGAATGGAATGAGATAACTTAATTTTATTTCATACTTTAAATTAGTTACTATTAATTTAAAGTATCACTTACCTGAGTTGAATAGCATGATCTCCAGTTTGTTTCTTCATTTAAATGGGCAGACAGGAAGTTGAAATTAAGATCATTTTAATGTGATTTGTTTTCCACTCAGCCTTTGACCTGTATTGTACCATGGCATTAAGATTCCAGCTCAAATATTTCCAAATGATCAAAGAAAGAAGCGACTCTTTGTGTAGGACGGAACTGCAGATGCTGGTTAACACCGGAGATTACACAAAATGCCGGAGTAACTCAGCGGGACAGGCATCATCTCGGGATGGAAGGAATGGGTGATGTTTTGGGTCGAGACCCTTCTTTAGACAGTTAGAAATAAATTGGCCCATGCACAACAATTGACCTACAGCTCCCATATAACTGCTGAATAAAAATCACTATCCATCATTGTGAAACTTAACCCCTGTTAATGCCAATAACATTTATTTGGTTCAAAGCAAATAGAAATAAAACGATTATGGAAATGTCTACACGGTCTGTGGAAGGGTCATTAAATAACTTTAAAAAAGACACACAGTGCTGGAGTAACTCAGAGTCTGGCAGCGTCTCTGGAGAACATGGATAGACGAAGATTTAAATCTGAAGAAGGGTCCCGACCACAGGCTTTGTCTCAGCTTTGTCTGAAATTTCTTCCAGCTTTTCCCTCTGCTACAATCAGTCTGAAGAAGGGTATTGACCCAAATTGTTACGCACACATATTCTCCAGAGATGCAGCCTGACCGGTTGAGTTACTCCATCACTTTGTGTCTTTTTTTTTGTAAACCAGCATCTGCATTTTACTTGTGTGTATATTAAATACATTTCCATAAGAATATTTTAATTTTATCTGAGGATCCCATAATGATAACCAAGCATCGACTCCAGAGATATGCACCATAGAATCTTGGTATACCATTTAAATCCTTGTTGGGATTCATCAATATTCATTTCATTTAATCAGTGATACCAGAGATTGACATTAGGATTTATCCATCATTGACTGTATTGATTAAGAATAGGCATTCCTTTCCCAATCTCTAGATCCACAAAATGTAAATGGTTCAAACAAGCAATGAAGTTCATACGTTCTTGGAGTAGAATCAGGCCATTCGGCCCATCAAGACCACTCTGCCATTCAATCATGGCTGATATATCATCTCCTTTCAACTCCATTTTCCCACCTTCTCGCCATAACCCCTGGACACCCTTACTAATCACCAATCTGCCAATCTCCACCTTAAAAATAACTATTGAATTGGACTCCACAGCCGTCTGAGGCAATGAATCTCACAGATTCACCACCCTGTGACTAAAGAAATTCCTCCTCATCTCCTTTCGAAAGGTTTGTCCTTTTATTCTGAGCCAATGGCCGCTATTTCTAGACTCTCCCACTAGTGGAAACATCCTCAACACATTCAGTCTATCCAAGCCTTTCACTATTAGTGAAGTTTCAACGAGGTCTTCCCACCCTTCCCCCCCCCCCCCCCCCCCATCCTTCTAAACTCCAGCAGCGAGTACAGGCCCAGTGCCATCAAACGCTCATCATGTTAACCCAATCATTCTCAGAAATCTTCTTTGGACCCTCTCCAATTCCCATCCTTCTTCAGATATGGGGTCCAAAGCTGCTCACAATACTTCAAATGCAGTCCGACCAGTGCCTTGTAAAGCCTCAGCATTACATCCCTAGTCCTCTCGAAATAAATGCTAGCATTGCTTTTGCCTTCCTTACTACTGATTCGACTTGCAAATGAACTTTTTTGGAATCCTGCATCAGCATTCCCAAGTCCCTTTGCATCTCCGATTTCTGGATTCTCTCCCCATTTAGAAAATAGCCTAGGCCTTTATTCCTACTATCAAAAACATGACTTCACACTTTGCTACACTGTATTCCATCTGCCACTTCTCTGCCCACTCCCAACCTGTCCAAGTCCTTCTGCAGAGTCCCTGCTTTCTCTGCACTACCTGCTATTCCACCTATCTTCGTATCATCTGCAAACTTGGCCACAAAGCATTCAATCCCCTCATCCAAATCATTGATATATAAAAGTGGATAGCAAAAGTTTCTGCCAATATATAAAGAGTAAGAAAAAGGCAAGAGTGGACATTGGACCGTTGGAAAATGATGCAGGATAGGTGACAATGGGTAATGAAAAAATGGCACCCAGCACCGACCCCTGCGGAACTCTGCTAGTCACTGGCAGCCAACCAAAAAAAGTCCCCTTTATTGCCACTCTTTGCCTTCTAGCATCCTGCCATCCAGCCAACCTGCTATCCATGCTAGTATATGCCCTTTGATACCATGGCTCTCATCTTCTTTAACAGTCTCATGTGCGGCACCTTGTCAAAGGCCTTCTGAAAATCCAGGTAATCCTCATCTGCTGACTCTCCTTTGTCTATCCTGCTATTTACTTCCTCGAATTCCAACAGGTTTGACAGGCAAGATCTCCCTTTCACAAAACCATGCTGACTTTGGCTTATTTTATTGTGTGCTTCTAAGTACTTAATCCTCATCCTTTATAGTGGACTCTAAAATCTTACCAACCACTGAAGTCAGGCTAGCCAGCCTATAGTTTCCACTCTTGAACAGCGGAGTAATATTTGTAATTTTCCAGTTGCCTGGAACCACTCTTGACTCTAGTGATTCTTGAAAGGTCACAACGAATGCCTCCACAATCTTTAAAGCCACCTCTTTCAGAACCCTGGGGTGCAGTCAATCTGATCCAGGTGACGTGTCCACCTTCAGCCCTTTCAGCTTCCCAAGCACCTTCTCCTTAGTAATAGCCACCACTAATTTGCACTCCTTGACTCTCTTGAAATGCAGGCACGTTACAGCCTACCACTCACTGTAAAGATTGATGCAAAACACTTATTCAATTAATCTGCCATATTTTCTATTACCCATTGTCACCTATCCTGCATCATTTTCCAACGGTCCAATCTCCACTCTTGCCTCTTTCTTCCTCTTTATATGTTGGAAGATACTTTTGCTATCCACTTTTATATTATTGGCTAGCTTACTTTCATTTTTCATCTTTTCTCCCCATATTGCCCTTTTAATTATCTTCTGTTGTTTTTTTAAAAGCCTTCTAATCCTCCAGTTTCCACTAATCTCTGCAATGTTACATGCCTCTTCTAGTTTTATGCTGTCTTTGACTTCCTTTGTCAGCCACGGTTGCCTCATTCTCTCATTAGAATCTTTCTTCCTCTTTGGAACAAAAAGATCTGCTGTGTCTTCCATATTGTTCCCTGAAATTCCTGCCATTGCTGTTAGGCCATCATTCCTGCTACGGTCCATTTCCACTCAACTTTAACCAGCTCCTCCCTCTTGCCTCTGTAGTCATCTTTACTCAACAGTAATATGGGCACATCCAATTTCATCTTCTCCCTCTCAAATTGCAGGTTGAATGTTATCATATTATGGTTACTATGGTTACTACCTCCCAGTGGTTCCTTTATCTTAAGCTCCCTTATCAAATCTGGTTCATTCCACAACACCAAATCCAGAATTGCTTTTTCCCTGGTAGACTCAACGACAATGCTCTAAGAAACCTTCTCATAGCCACTCTACAAATTCCCTCTCTTGGGGTCCAGTACCAACCCAATTTTCCCAATCTACCTACGTATTGAAATCCCCCATGACCGTAGCATTGCCTTTCTTACATGCTAATTGTATCTCCTGATGTAATAAGTAGCCTACATCCTGGCTACGGTTTGGGGTCCTGTAAATAACTCCCATTAGGGTCTTCTTACCCTTGCAGTTTCATTGATCTACCCACAAGAATTCCACATCTTCTCCTTGCGTTTGAGGCAGCAGAAGTTATGTAACGCCCTCCAGGTGCTGTAGACAAAAGTGGCAATCCCATGGGTGTGGCTCTCGGTGCAGGTGGCCAGGGTATAACCAGGGATCTTCAGATGGGAGCTGTCACTTTTGTGGGTCTCTTGGAGCAGGACTGCAGTGACTTTATGGGTCTGTAGCAGATGTTCAATGATGGTAGTCTTCACCTCGGTGAGGCCTTCTGCATTCAGCTGTGGCAGGGTGATGCCATCCGGTTCGACATCTGTAGGTGCCCGCCCTAAGAAGGGCGCATGCTCCGTCTGGAGCATGAGCCCCTCCACATCTTCTGATCCTATGTCACCCCTTGCTAAGGACTGAATTTTGTTCCATACCAGCAGAGCTGTGCCCACCAGTCTGTCTTTTCAATAGGATGCGTAACAATGGATATTCAGTCGATCCTCTTTCACACTCTCCTCCGCCTAGCAGAGTTGGTTCTTACCCTCAACAACTTCTCCTTTGACTCCTCCCACTTCCTCCAAACCAGAGTTGTAGCTATGGGCTCTCGCATGGGCCCTAGCTATGCCTGCCTCTTTGTTGGGTTAGTCGAACAATCCCTGTTCTGTACGTTCACTGGCCCCATCCCCGAACTCTACCTCCGCTACATCGACGACTGCATTGGTGCTACCTCTTGTACCCATGCAGAACTCACTGACTTCATACACTTCACTTCCAATTTCCATCCTGCCCTTAAATATACCTGGACTATCTCCGACATCTCCCTCCCGTTTCTGGACCTCGCCATCTCCATCACAGGAGGCAGACTAGTGACTGACATCTACTATAAACCCACTGACTCGCACAGCTATCTGGACTACACTTCTTTCCATCCGGTCTCCTACAAAAAGTCTATCCCCTACTCCTAATTCCTCCGTCTACGCCGCATCTGCGCCCGGGATGAGGTGTTTCACACTAGGGCATCAGGGATGTCCTCATTCTTCAGGAAACGGGGAAACGCAGGAGATGCAACACCTGTCCCTTTACCTCCCCCCTCAACTCCATCCAAGGACCCAAACAGTCTTTCCAGGTGAGAGAGAGGTTCACCTGCACCTCCTCCAACCTCATCTATTGTATCCACTGCTCGAGATGTCAACTTCTTTACATTGGCGAAACCAAACGCAGGCTCGGCGATCGTTTCGCTCAACACCTTCGCTCAGTCCGCCTTAACCAACCTGATCTCCTGGTGACTGAGCACTTCAACTCCCCCTCCCGCTCCCAGTCTAACCTTTCTGTCATGGGCCTCCTCCAGTGCCATAGTGAGGCTCACCGGAAATTGGAGGAACAGCACCTCATATTTCGCTTGGGCAGCTTGCAGCCCAGCGGTACGAACATTGACTTCTCCAACTTTAGATAGTTCCTCTGTCCCTCTCTTCCCCTCCCTCTTCCCAGTTCTCCCTCTATCTTCCTGTCTCCACCTATATCCTTCCTTTGTCCCGCACCCCTGACATCAGTCTGAAGAAGGGTCTCGACCCGAAACGTCACCCATTCCTTCTCTCCTGAGATGCTGCCTGACCTGCTGAATTACTCCAGCATTTTGTGAAATAAATACCTTCGATTTGTACCAGCATCTGCAGTTATTTTCTTACTCTATCAGCCAAGTCTCTGTAATGCCCACAATAATTTCTAACCGCTATAAGCTCACCCACTTTATTCCATATACTACGTGCATTCAAATATGACACCTTTAGTTCAGTATTTACCACCCCTCTTAAATTGATCCTGATTTTACCTGACCTTAGAGTCTCTTCCCCCTTCTTAAACTCTCTGTCCTAATACTTCTGCAGACTTCAGTAACCTCTTCTGCACTCTCCTTCCCATAACTTCATCAGCACATTTCCAATTTGTTAAACCCACCCCCACCCCCCTACTATTTAGTTGAAAGCTCTATCTACGGCCCTGGTTATGCAGTTTGCCAGGACCCTGGTCGCAGTCGAGTTCGTGAAGTCTGTACCTTCACAACTGCTCCCTCCTTCCCCAATACTGGTGTCAATGTCCCATGAATTCAAATCCACACCAGTCTTTGAGGCACGCGTTCAACTCTTTAATTTTCACAACTCTATGCCAATTTGCACATCACTTGTAGTGCCCACAACAATCAGACATTATTACCTTTTTGATTCTGCTTTTCAATTTAGTGCCTAGCTGCTCAAATTCCCTTAGCAGAATGTCTTTCCTTGTCCTACCTACGTCATTGGTACCCACATGGACCATAATGGCTGGATCTTTCCCCTCCCACTCCAAGTTCCTCTGCAGCTCAGACTAGATATCCCAACCACACCAGGCAGGCAACACAGCCTTTGGGACACTGATCCTCGTCACATTGAAATGCAAAACAAGACTGTTCCCGGGCTTTCACAGTCAGTTGAACAAGCTTTAGGTCAACCTTTGATCCCTGGGCTACAGGTTGTATTGTCACGCTGTTGAAATTATGTGTCTTTCTATTCAATGCTATTTTACTTGTATGAGTAAATATATAACTCATAGTGAACAGCAACTGATTCAATATTACCCAGTTTTAACAATCCAATTATAAACAAACATTAATTTTTGTAAATTAGAAATAACCCACTGCAAGCCAGAAAAATAAGTCCCAAAGCGTGCAAGAAAGAGAATTGTTAACCAACATTATCATTCAGTAATTCACTGCCGAGCCTTCTCTTTCTCCTAGGGTACATTAGCGTGGGTAATGTTGAATTTAAAGGTGGAATAATAGTATGTATGGTTGTTTATTCAATGAAGAACTGTATTATATATCTTAGTGATAATCATGTCTGAGCACTTCATTGGATCAGATGATTGGTTTATTAGCCCATTGAAATCTCTAACAAAACTGGTTTTGCTACAAGAAGCACTGAAGCAAGGGTGGGCACTCACAACAGCTGGTGTTCTGGTAGATAAACCAGCTTTCTGGTGTCTCTATCACAATGTAATCACTTGTAAAATTTATAGGAATGTTGCTGAGACTGGATGAATACTGTGCCCTGAATTGTATTACAATATATAATATCCATTGAATAATTAATTCAGCCTGTCTGCAGTAGGAGATTGAACAACAATAGACTGATTATTTAGTATGACTGCTTCTGTAAAAGCTGCTGTCAGATACAATTTCAATAATTGAGGCACTTTGCTGTTAGTAATTTTACAATTATTTTAGATATTTTAATTGTTCAATTTTAGAGGGGAATGACTTTCACGGTTTAAAGCATTCTATGCAATAAACAGCAATACTGACATTTTATAATTGGATGTATTTATTCACAAAATGCTGGAGTAACTTAGCAGGGAGTAACTCAGACAGCATCTCAGGAGAGAAGGAATGGGTGACGTTTCGGGTCGAGACCCTTCTTCAGACTTATTGGATTGTTATTTGAGTGTAATGAAAGTTGATTTTGGCTCAAAGATGTTTGCATGCAAATCTGTGTACGACAAGAATATTCCAGCTGTATTGACACTTCTTTATTAATACCAGCGTGACCTAAAAGATATCTCCCTGGAAATGATACAAATATGATGGTATAAAGTTTCTGTTACTGAGTTAGTAATCTGTAGCCTGCATTAATAGTCTGGAGAAATAATTAAGTTGTTTTAAAAATGAATGTAATTTTCTTCAGCTGTCTCAAATAGCTGTTTAAAAATAAATAAAAACCTTGAAATAAAAAAATTGTTGGTATCAGTATAAGTGACATTGCAGTCATTGGAGCGTTAAAACAATCCTACTCTTTTATTCCTATAAGGAAAATATCCTTGCCTGGTCTGACCCAAGTGTAACTTCACACTTACAAGATCAGCAGCTTGCTCTGTCGGAAACAGCTTTACAAATTGCATGATCTAACAAAACAGTCTCCCAGAATATTGAGGAAATGGGAAACAGCAATCTCATCAGTGATGCCTATGTTCAGGAGGAATACTTGTCAGTTTTGTATCTCTCTAGTATATGATTTATTTATCATATTAACTACTATTTTAATTTAAGATTGACTATTATTTTAATTGAAGATGCAATAGGTGGCAGGAACATAAGATGAGCGTTTCTAATATTCTACCTGACCTGTCACTGTTTCCCTGCAAAGAACAGGCAGCTCCATTTGTACATTTTTAGGTCAATTTTCCAGAGAAGTATAAATCTCTGATTGTTCTGTCCTGTTTTAGAGTTTTCTATTATTCTGTAAAGGTTTGTGCTCTGCAAGAAAAATGTCGATATGATGCCATAATTTTAGGGTTTTTTTAAAGTATGAAATGAACCTTGCTTTAAACTTAAATATAACTAAGCATCACCAGTGCATAATGTTATTATCACTCTTCAGAACGAATCCAGTTACTCTCATGTGGTTTATTAGAAATATTACAAGGGATTTAGAGATAATGTTTCGGAGACTTTAGGGTAGGCAGCGTGAAAACATGGCCATCGAGTCCACATCGACCAGAGATTACTTGGTACGCTAACACTATACTACACACTCGGGACAATTAACCTACAAACCTGTATGCCCTTGGAGTGTGAGAGGAAACTGCAGCGCCCGGAGAAAACCCATGCAGTCACAGGGAGAATGAACAAATTCCATACAGACAGCACCCGTAGTCAGGACACTATCTGATAGTATCACAGTGTTCAGGTCCTGTGGAAAAACCCATACTTTTGCTTACCAATAACATACAGTCTCTGACTACGTGAGAACGTATCTTACCAATGTATATATCGTTGTGATATAAATTGCAAATGTAATTTCTGACTCATTGAATTCCAATATCCCGTGATCAGTTTTTTTTCTCTTTAAAGATAGTATATTGGCCAGTGGCATCCATGAACATTAATGCATTGATCTGAGAAATGATTTTGTTTTTGCAAAATCTGCTGAAACCTTTAATGTCTTTTTTACTTTTATATAAAGTGGGGAACATAAATGTCTTGTGTACAAAGTGACTGATTGCCAGTCGGCTAATCTAAAAAGGTGCTACTGTGGTAGGAAAGTGGTTGAAATGTCAGGGGATTAGTCCATGTTGGAATGAATTAAACAGATTTAAGCATTGTGTGAGTTTTAATCCCAATTGTTTCTGCTGAATTCCCCATGGAGCACATTCCTTCTTTTAAATTGCACTCGAGATGCAGATTGCTCTACTTTTGAATTGCATTGTTGTTAGCATTTATTACAGTTCAATTTCTGCCAAAGAAGTTGGCTGTAGGCCCAGTTAATGTTAGTTTCCATTGAAAAGGATATTATTTCCAACAGGTGGTGAAGGATGATAACTTCTGTTAGTTTGTTGTAAGCTGCTTGCAACTTATCTGGTCTACTTATGTATTTTATTGTATACTAAACAAAGTGGACCCGTTGGGCCCAAACCTCTCCTGTATTGGTGCAGCACCCTGACCTCCCCCCCCCTCCCCTCTCTCCTCAACTCCCCTCTCCCTTCTTCCCCACTCCCCCCTTCCCCCCTTCCTCCTCCCCTCCCCTCCCCTCCTCTTAAACTTTAAAATGTGAATAACTTAAAAAATATAACACCAATTTCAATAAAACTACTTGCATTATCACTAAAGTGACAATGGTGAGTAAGGTGGGCCTAAAATTGTTGCGCTAAAATTTGGCTGAAGTTCAGTCACAAACAAGATTACAAACGAGAGTTTTAGTATATAGATTACACCATTAGTACAATGTATGGTGAAAATAATGCAAATACTCACCAGGTCAGGCAGCATTAGTATTTGGTTTAAAAAGGTGATTTGTTGTAATCAGATAGTAGAATGTTACAGTACCACCTTGCATCAATATGCCTTTTTTAATTAACATGCAATATCCAACATTTATTGTATTTTGCTTTTATAAGTTTCTTGCATTACATCGAAGTAAAATTCAATAAAGATCAGTTTTATTTTTGTATAGGAAAATAACTGCAGATGCTAGTTCAAATCGAAGGTATCACAAAATGCTTTAAAAAAAATGGGGTTGTTGCAGAGTGAGTGAGTGGAACAGTCTGAAGAAGGGTCTCGACCCAAAACGTCACCCATTCCTTCTCTCCTGAGATGCTACCTGACCCGCTGAGTTCCACCTGTTGGAAATAATATCCTTTTCAACGGAAACTAACATTAACTGGGCTTACAGCCAACTTCTTTGGCAGAAATCAGGGGATATGGAGAGAAGGCAGGTACAGGTTACTGAGCTGGATGATCAGCCATGATCATATTGAATGGCGGTGCAGGCTCGAAGGGCTGAATGGCCTACTCCTGCACCTATTTTCTATGTTTCTATGTTACTCCAGCATTTTGTGATACTGACAGTTTTATTTTCTCTCGCAGCACAAATCTTAACGTACAGAAAGACATTTTCTTTTAATATCCTTGTTATCATTGATTTAAGATTGTGTCGGCCTTTGTGGCTGCATTAAGTTAACTACTCACTTTATTATCTTATCAATCTGATTGTATGAATGTAAATATGCTTGACACTGGTGTTAGCAGATGTAATGGCTGGTGAGTATTGTGAAACATTCTCAAAAGTGTACATATTCCTTAAAGCTTCAATTTGATTTGATGGATTGTACATATTTGTAAATTGTTTTGCCTTCATATACAGAAGTATAGAATATATTGAATAAATAAGGCCAGCCTTCCCTGAGCAACCAAAGTCCTTTATAAGATTGAAATCAAAGAGACATTTTAGTGAGCAAATAGCTTTAAAATGGTCTGCAATCGAGTTTAAGGAGCAAGTTGAAGAGGAGAGTGTAGAGGTTTAAGGAGAATTCCAATTCCAAGTTGAAGAAGGGTCTCAACCCAAAACATCACCTATTCCTTTTCTTCAGAGATGTTGTCTGACCTGCTGAGTTACTCCAGCTTTTTGTGTCTATCTTTAGTGTACCAGGCATCAACGTGTGTCAGTGAGTAAAATATGTCAATGGAATTTATGCAGGGTAGAATTTGGCCAATGAGTTTACATGAATTTAAATTTACAGTCGTATTACTTTCAAAAACTGAAACGAACTCCATAGCCAAAAATGTTCATCCTGCCTGATACATCTACCCTCACTGATATATTTTACCTGCAATAGATCTGGAGCCTTCTATATCTGAATAACTCAATACTTGGCTAGATGCTTCTTAAAAGTTGAGAGTATCTGTTCCATCACTTTTCCAGGCAAATCACCCACCCATCACTCTGAGCCTACGGCCGCTTCTCTTAAACACCTTTATCCACCTATCACTTACCAGGCATTGCCCCACCCCCAAGAGTCAAGAGAGTTGAATTGTCATGTGTACTTGCAATAACGTAACAGGTCTGTAAACACAGTACTGAATGGATATCAGTAAACAATATTAGTGCAAAACAAAACAAAATCCTGAATCTCTCTCCCAGTTTTCTCCCTATACTTCAGTCTGAAGAAGGTTCCTGATCCAAAGCATCATCTTTCCATTCCCTCCACAGATGCTGCCTGACCTGCTGAGTTCCTCCAGCAGTTTGTTTTCTGTTCAGTATTCCAGCATCTTGTGTCTCCAAAGATATTTGACTAACTTCTCTCATCATCTTAAATAACTTAATTGCAGAGAAAACAAGCAAGTGAACGTTGAGAGGCCATTTATCATTGGAGGCAACAGGACTGTGGATTTGGGCGGTACGATAGCGCAGCGGTAGAGTTGCTGTTTTACAGCGAATGCAGCGCCAGAGACTCAGGTTCGATCCTGACTACGGGTGCTGCACTGTAAGGAGTTTGTACGTTCTCCCCGTGACCTGCGTGGGTTTTCTCCGAGATCTTCGGTTTCCTCCCACACTCCAAAGACGTACAGGTATGTAGGTTAATTGGCTGGGTAAAATGTAAAAATTGTCCCTAGTGGGTGTAGGATAGTGTTAACGTATGGGGATCGCTGGGCGGCACGGACTTGGTGGGCCGAAAAGGCCTGTTTCCGGCTGTATATATATGATATGATATGATATGATATGATATGATGAGAGGGTCAACAGTAGATGGACTGATGGAGAAGTGGCGGCAATAATGTTACTGAGGGCAAGATAATTGAAAAGATATGATATCAATGCTCGACCTTAGATAAATGATATGTTGGTTTTGTAGTCAGTCTTGTCCAGCCTGTGACAGAGAGGAGTGTGGAATAGATGGCTGGGAAATCACTGTGCTTATCAAAGCAAAATTTGATATCTTCCTGAGTGGATGTTGGATCAGCTGGCATGTGAGTCAACCAAGGTAAAAGGAACAAGAGCTGGATTTTATCAGATACATCTGATACATGATGTATTTTCAGAGGACTGTGGTTGAGAGCCAAAGTTTCTGGGGAATTCTAGAAGTATCCATGGGGGCCGGAGAGGGGTGGTGAGAAGCGAGTCATCTAACATGTGACGTGAGGTCAGCCAAGCTCAGCTGAACAATGGAGAAAAGGCTCTGTTGCTGACAGTGCACTAAACACAATTAAACATTACAAGTAAAACGAGGAAAGCCTGTGCATACTGGCCACAGTCACAGAGAATGTCATTTCATTCTACTTGTTTGTGCAGAGGCAGAGCAGGAAAATATGACTCTGAGAAAAATGGGCCTAGCTCTAGAAGTGGACAAGTTATAGAGAGAATGGTTATAGACACAAAATGCTGGAGTAACTCAGCGGATCAGACAGCATCTCTGGAGAGGAGTGGTCTGGAGGAAAGGTGGTCGGAAATCAGAGTTTGCAAGTTTGTGAGATGGGATTTTTGGAGGGGAAGTAGACAATAGACAATAGGTGCAGGAGGTGGCCATTTGGCCCTTCGAGCCAGCACCGCCATTCAATGTGATCATGGCTGATCATTCTCAATCAGTACCCCGTTCCTGCTTTCTCCCCATACCCCCTGACTCCGCTATCCTTAAGAGCTCTATCTAGCTCTCTCTTGAATGTATTCAGAGAATTGGCCTCCACTGCCCTCTGAGGCAGAGAATTCCACAGATTCACAACTCTCTGACTAAAAAAGTTTTTCCTCATCTCCGTTCTAAATGGCCTACCCCTTATTCTTAAACTGTGGCCCCTGGTTCTGGACTCCCCCAACATTGGGAACATGTTTCCTGCCTCTAATGTGTCCAACCCCTTAATAATCTTATACGTTTCGATAAGATCCCCTCTCATCCTTCTAAATTCCAGTGTATACAAGCCTAGTCGCTCCAGTCTTTCAACATATGACAGTCCTGCCATTCCGGGAATTAACCTAGTAAACCTACGCTGCATGCCATCAATAGCAAGAATATCCTTCCTCAAATTTGGAGACCAAAACTGCACACAGTACTCCAGGTGCGGCCTCACTAGGGCCCTATACAACTGCAGAAGGACCTCTTTGCTCCTATACTCAACTCCTCTTGTTATGAAGGCCAACATTCCATTGGTTTTCTTCACTGCCTGCTGTACCTGCATGCTTCCTTTCAGTGACTGATGCACTAGGACACCCAGATCACGTTGTACGTCCCCTTTTCCTAACTCGGCACCATTCAGATAATAATCTGCCTTCCTATTCTTACCACCAAAGTGGGTAACCTCACACTTATCCACATTAAACTGCATCTGCCATGCATCCGCCCACTCACACAACCTGTCCAAGTCACCCTGCAACCTCATAGCATCTACCTCACAGTTCACACTGCCACCCAGCTTTGTATCATCTGCAAATTTGCTAATGGTACTTTTAATCCCTTCATCCAAGTCATTGATGTATATTGTAAATAGCTGCGGTCCCAACACCGAGCCTTGCGGTACCCCACTAGTCACTGCCTGCCATTCTGAAAGGGACCCATTTATCCCCACTCTTTGCTTTCTGTCTGTCAACCAACTTTCTATCCATGTCAGTACCTTACCTCCAATGCCATGTGCTCTAATTTTGCCCACCAATCTCCTATGTGGGACCTTGTCGAAGGCTTTCTGAAAGTCGAGGTACACCACATCCCTGTCAATGATGTGATGTACATGCTCTCCCCTGTCAATTTTCCTAGTTACATCCTCAAAAAATTCCAGTAGATTAGTCAAGCACGATTTCCCCTTCGTAAATCCATGCTGACTCGGAACGATCCTGTTACTGCTATCCAAATGCTCCGCAATTTCGTCTTTTATAATTGACTCCAGCATCTTCCCCACCACTGATGTCAGACTAACTGGTCTATAATTTCCCGTTTTCTCTCTCCCTCCTTTCTTGAAAAATGGGATAACATTAGCTACCCTCCAACCCACAGGAACTGACCCGGAATCTATAGAACATTGGAAAATAATCACCAATGCGTCCACAATTTCTAGAGCCACCTCCTTAAGCACCCTGGGATGCAGACCATCAGGCCCTGGGGATTTATCAGCCTTGAGTCACATCAGTCTACCCAAAACTCTTTCCTGCCTAACGTGGATTTCCTCCAGTTCCTCTGTCACCCTGGGATCTCTGGCCGCTAGAACATCTGGGAGATTGTTTGTATCCTTCTTAGTGAAGACAGATCCAAAGTACCGGTTCAACACGTCTGCCATTTCCTTGTTCCCCATAATAAATTCCCCTGCTTCTGTCTTCAAGGGACCCACATTTGCCGTGACTATTTTTTTCCTCTTCACATACCTAAAAAAGCTTTTACTATCCTCCTTTATATTATTGGCTAGTTTACCCTCGTACCTCATCTTTTCTCCCCGTATTGCCTTTTTAGTTATCTTCTGTTGCTCTTTAAAAGAGTCCCAATCCTCTGGCTTTCCTCTCTTCTTTGCTATGTTATACTTCTTCCCTTTTATTTTTATGCTGTCCTTGACTTCCCTTGTCAGCCACGGGTGCCTCTTACTCCCCTTAGAATCTTTCCTCCTCTTTGGGATAAATTGATCCTGCAACTTCTGCATTATTCCCAGGAATACCTGCCGTTGCTGTTCCACAGTCTTCCCTGCTAGGGCCTCCTTCCAGTCAATTCTGGTCAGCTCCTGCCTCATGCCTCTGTAATCCCCTTTGCTATACTGTAATACTGACACTTCCGATTTTCCCTTCTCCCTCTCAATTTGTAGAGTAAAACTTATTATATTGTGATCACTGCCTCCTAATGGCTCATTTACCTCGAGTCCCCTTATCAAGTCAGGTTCATTACATAACACTAAATCCAGAATTGCCTTCTCCCTGGTAGGCTCCAGTACAAGCTGTTCTAAGAATCCATCTCGGAGGCACTCCACAAACTCTCTTTCATGGGGTCCATTACCAACCTGATTTTCCCAGTCTACCTGCATGTTGAAATCTCCCATGACCACTGTAGCATTACATTTGTGACATGCCAATTTTAGCTTCTGATTCAACTTGCACCCTATGTCGAGGCTACTGTTTGGGGACCTGTAGATGACTCCCATTAGGGTCTTTTTACCCTTACAATTCCTCATCTCTATCCATACTGATTCTACATCTCCTGATTCTATGTTACTCCTTGCAAGGGAGTGAATATCATTCCTTACCAACAGAGCTACAGAAGTAGTAAGTATGTGTTGGATAGGCTAAAAGAAAAGGAAACCATTTGCAATATTGAGGAGGACAACTGTCTAGAAGACAAGTTAGTTTCTCGAATAATAGAAGCTATCATTCGTTCTCCCCAGATATTTTGTGTTTAGAAATGGTGCATTAATTCATAATTAAATATGTCACGGGGTGTTAAGTTTATAGTTGTGCCTTTTTTTTGATAAATATTTTTATTAAACATAAGTACATATTAATAAAATATACTTATCACATACATTCGTAATATTATTAATATTAACAATTATGTCTTACATATTTCTATGCTTTTTTTCTTTTTTTCCAGAGAGGGAAAGATAGAGAAAAATAAAATAAAAATAGGAAATCCAAATTGGAGAAATGAATGGAGTATTAAAAAAGTTATCTATCATTGGAGATATAGCCATGATTTATTATACATAATAGTTGTGCCTTTTTTAACAAGGAAATTTATATTTCTGAAGTGTTGGCGAACCTGTGTCTCAAAAAGAGAGTAATTTATAACTCCAAGAATCATTTTCACAGCGATTAAATCATGGTCAGAGATTAGTAAAATTAAATATATATATATCTGCATATCTTGTTTTTGGTCTAATCTAGTAATGTTCCTTTCCCTCTTTTTTTTCACACTGACTAGATTCTGTTTCACTTGCTTCACAATCCTTAAATGTCGATGATAAAAGAGATTGAGAGATGGCTCTGGCATTTGCTAATTTGCCTTAATATCCCATCCACTAAGTTTCCAGAGGCCCCACTCCCTTTGATTTTCCATTTGCCTCAGAACCAAGTTCATGGAGGTTCGAGGTGTCCCATTCTACCTCACTCGGTTCTCCGAAGTTCCATTTACTCCTTGCATTAAGGCCTGTTTCACTCAGCTGCCATTTTTCCCTTGTGCCATTTCAAAAAATTTGGAGTGATAAAAATTTTCAAGGCGAATCTCGAGTAGAGATATTTGACTCATGCAGATATATATATATTTAATTGCACAATCGCCCAATTGGCAATTTTTGACCCAACGGTAAAGTAAAAAATGAAGATGCTTTGCTATTTGTTTGTGCAGTGCATAATGTTGAATTTATCCAACTGGACAGGATAGTTGTGTCTCTTTGTAACCTGAAGAGTCAGAAGAAGAAACTTGGCTGGGTTACAAGGGAAAATGGTCACCAGCTCAGGATGTTCTATATATTCATCTGGGTGGTATTGAACATAATCAATCCAGCCTTCGACTTGGGACACTCGGCTCTAAATCATAAGTGTATGTGCATTTAATAAAGCACATGGTTTGTCACATGGACTGAGCAGATGTGCAGAAATACTGGCATCTCATACAATATTTTGAACAATGGAAAATTATATGACAGGGGTGTGTAAGTTTATAAGACCTGTGTGCCTGTATTTATGTATCAGTGCAAGTGATATTGATTTGATGTGCTGAGAAGATGTTCACATTTTAAGAATCTGTTAAAACAAAATGATGCAGTTTGCATCATGTGTACACTTGCTATTGAATAAAAATGTGAAGTTATTCCAAAATGCACGATGAATCACTGTATTTGCAAGGGTTGTCTATTGGTATGTCTGGTCTGGCAGTAACACAAGATCACATAATTCTAAGTTAACTGTACCTGGGTGTAACCCTTTCCTGGAAAGCAACTATAATTATTTTCCTTCGACAACATGGCATCATGCTTTCCTTGTCCTATTTGTGGAAAAGGCTGCACTCTAAACCAATTAGTATTGTCGTATCTTGTAGCTTTAGACATGCCGAGTTTAAAATGCCACGTTTTCACAGGATATCTGTATTCTGTCATTGCCTGTCATTGCCTTAATGCAAGGAGTAAATGGAACTGGAAGTTTAACTGATGGTTCCTTGGTTTAATAGGTAGGCTCATGGTAAGTATTTATTTCCCAGTTGTACAGTAGATGCAAGGAACAGTCACGAACTTGTTCGAAAAGTAGCTTGGTCCACACTTCAGCAACAAATAAACTGTTGGACAAACTCAGTGGATCGAACGACGTTTGTGGATTGAAAGGAGTGGTCATCGTTTTGGGACGAAACCTAGTGCTCTTTTATAGAGGATCAATTTGAAACACCTACCATTCCTTTCTATCGTTAAATGCTGCTTGACCCACTGAGTTCCTCCAGCAGATTTGTTTGTTGCTCCAGATTCCACCATCTACCTTCTCTGGTGCCTCTATGTTAATCCATAATTAATTTGGGGATTTGATTGTGCTTTTTAACCATAATAAATAGCTAGGTCAAATGTGTCCAACTAGATAGGCACAAAAAACTGGAGTAACTCAGCGGGTCAGGCAGCATCTCTGGAGAGGAGGAATCGGTGACGTTTTGGCTCGAGTTGGGATTCTATTGAGCATAATGCAGTTTTTCATGTTTATGCAAAGTATATAATTTTTGTTGAGGGGATTATTTATCATCTTGAAAGTAACAGCAATGCTTCACTATCCCTGAAAGCTTTTTGTAATAAGGCATGCCAGTGAGAGTGCCAATTGTATGCAGGGTATTTGGAAAAAATAAATAGTAGATCTGACGGGGGTCTGTCTTTTTTTGGATTAAATGGGGATTTCTTTGTTTTGTTATTCAAAATTCTGAAATGAATTAGGCTGATAAGATTATCTGTTTACTGTTTGATAAATTAGAATTAACTGAATAGCCAAACTAATGGGGGCAAAGGATGATAATGAGCAGATTGTCAATATTTGATCCATGTAGGAGTTGGATGCAGAGAACAACATTGCTTTGTGCTTCTAATTCTTGGTTCCTGCACAATTCAAGCAGTAAGTAGTTTGATATATGTTTTGGTGCAAATCACTTAGTAGTTTGGATTCAGAACATGCTTACCCATAGAAGACAAAATAGTAGTGGTAGGATGTGTTTCTGGCTGGAGGTCCTTGTCAAGTGGTGTTCTGCAAGGATCTGTGTTAGGACCTCTGGTTGTGATATATAAAAACAATTTGGATGTAAATGTAGATAGATCGATTAGTAAGTTTGCAGACGACGCCAAAACTGGTAGACTTGCGAACAGTGTGAAAGACTGCCAAAGAATAAAGCAGGATTCAGGTCAATTACAGATATGGGTGGAGAAATGTTAAATGGAGTTTAATCCGAGCAAGTGTGAGTTGTAACACTTTGGGGATGAAATGTAAGGGGAAGGCATGCAATTAATGGCAAGACACTTAATAGCATTGATGATTAGAGGAGTCTTTATAGCTCCCTAAAACTGGCAACACAAGTAGATAGATTGGAAAAGGTGCTGTTTAGTATGCTTGCCTTCATCGGTTGAGGCAATAGGTATAAAAGCCAGGAGGTGTTGTTGCAGCTACATTGGAGTTTGGTTCGGCTGCATTTGGTGTGTTGATCTGATCGGCCCATTACATGAAGGATATGGAGGCTTTGGAGAGTGTGCATGAGGTATACCAGAATGCTGTAGGAAGGAATTGCAGGTGCTTGTGTACACCGAAGATAGACACAAAATGCTGGAGTAACGCAGCGGGCCAGGCAGCATCTCTGGATAGAAGTGAGTACAAAGTCTGAAGAAGGGTCTTGACCCGAAAGGCCGTCCATTCCTTCTTTATCAGAATATTGCCTGGGTTAGAGTATCAGCTAGAAGGAGAGTTTGGACAAACTTGGATTGTTTTCTCTGGGGCATCAGAGGTTGATAAGAACTCGAGAAAAGTATATAAAATACGATCGGCATGGAAGGGGTAGATAGATGTCCGATTCCTTTCCCCAGAGTGGAAGTGTCACTTCCACTAGTGAGCAAATACTGTGCTCTAAGGTGAAAGGGGCAAAGTTTAAGGGAGTTTATTTTTAATCGGGCAAGTTTATTTTTAATCCAGAAAGTTGTGTGTGCCCTCAAACCGATTGGGAGTGGTGGGTGGGGGTGAGACACGATAGTGATGTTTGAAACTGTTTATAGGCCCATGCAGGGAGTCTAAGGGGTGTGGTAGAGGAGATTTACTTGGCATTATGTTCAGAACAGACATTGTGGGCCCAATGGGCCTGTTTCTGTGCTGTACTGTTCTTTGCTCTTAACATGTTAATGGTGCCAATGAGAGACATGCCTCGTACCGACAATGAACCCTGGCACTCAGTACAACATTGGGTGAATCCTGGAGAGTTGGTGTGGAGGGGAGGCTGTGGAGAGGAAAGTTGATTTCTGATCTTGAGATTTCGCTCCAGAACGCTGCTGCTTCCAGTCATCAAGTACTTCAGGTCTGCGGGATAAACTGGGTGAAGATGTCGCCACTTGCTCCTTTTGGTTGCGGCTGTCCTGGTGATTCCCAGCACCTCCAGCACTGCTTCCAGTGATTTTCTGGGAAGATTGGTGTCCTGCATCAATGAGACAGACATCTTTCCTTGCCAATGTGAAGTCCCTTGCAGTATGGCACTGTTAGCAATTCTAATGTCTTTGGATAGTGTCTGTGTATTCTGTTCCTGGCAAAAGATCTGAATGGCAAACAGCAAAGGGAATTAAAATTAAAATTTCTGCCTTCTGCTAATCCCTTTGTAGATGAAAATTATTACTATTTTAGATGAAGCTGGACTTTTTGTTGCAAAACATTTAGTTTGATTAAAATAATCCAAGCTTGTTAGATTCTATGCTAGTAAATGTCCAATTTACAATGTGATTTCTCCGCACTCTTTGGTTAGCATGTGGACAGGGCAGATATTTGTCAGGAGTATGCCAGTCTCTGCAATCCTTTCCATTTACCGATGGGGAAATAAAACTAGGTCATAGTTTTAAAAATGGCCTGACACAAGAAAGTGTCTCAAGGTGCTCCAGAAATAGAAATCAAATGATAGATGTCAAGGTGTGACAGCAAAATTGTGAAAGGTTATGCCAATTATGAATTTACAATATTCTGGCCACATCGAGGCTCTGTTTTTAATTTTAATATTTTTTGTGCACTATTTTGTCTCTACATAAAAGTAGCTTCTGACTTTGCTCACTTGATATTTCCATTTTCTGTTTTGAATTCCTGTTTTCCTGTGAATATTGGATTTCCATGAAACTTTGTAATCATGTCCTTCTGGCAACAATGAAGCTGCATTTACACCATTGGTCAGAGTGTGTAATTGCAGAAGGACAAGTTTACCGAGGCAGTTCCCGTTCTAGATACAGGCAATTATAAATAGGAAGAAAAAGTAACAGAAGTGCGCAGAGATGTAAATGTAATAAATATTATAAACAGGAAGGCTGTCAGTTGTCCTAAGATAAGCCTGAACCTCTACTGCTTATAGACACAAAATGTTGGCATAACTCAGAGGGATGCGTAGCATTTCTGAATAGAAGGAATGGGTGACGTTTCGGGTCGAGACCCTTCTACTGCTTAGCCAAGTCATTATAGTTCTAGAGTCATGGAGTGTAACATTGTGGAAACAGTGGCCCACACCGGCCAACATGTCCCAGCTACACTAGTCCCACCTGCCTGCGCTTGGTCCATATCCCTCCAAACCTGTCCTATCCATGTACCTGTCTAACTGTTTCTTGAACATTGGGATAGTCCCAGCCTCAACTACCTCATCTGGCAGCTTGTTCTATACACTCACCACACTTTGTGTGAAAAAATTGTTTTGTTATGAAATTTTGTTATGAAAAATGATTTGTTATGAATCGCAATCTCTTTGCTTCGGTTCCAACAATGCAAAAGAACTTTAAACATGGTTACCTCAAAACAGATACCACACTGGTTTATCAGGATATTGAAATGTGCAGTGATTCAAATGGGATTTCCGCCATAGTGTTGCAGAAAAGAAAAGATTTTAGAACAAAATACCTGAAAAATACAATGCTATTGATCCAAAATGCACTTCTATTGTTGTGTGTCTAAAATAACGTGGATTTTTGCAAATGGCACATTCTCTATATACTGGTGTTCATGGTGTCCAAATATAAAATGTATTTTATCACAAAAAGCAAAAACAATTGTGTGCTGTGTGTATTATTTCTGTGTTGGTAAGCTAGTTCAGACATATTACAAACAACTTTGTTCAATACTTATTACGAAGAATTTTCGCCACATTGTTTGGACGCTGTGCCTTCAGAAGTACCACAATTATATAAATATCAAAATGAGTTTGATGCAGTATTTGAAAAACTAATGTGAGGCAAACATTGTCTTTCCAAATAATAACGAAGACAAACATTGTCTTTCCAAATAATACGAGCGGGACAACAAAGCTGACATGAATGTAAAAATGGGAATTGTGCAGAGTTGGTAAAATGCCAATTTTGAAAGCCTGCTTGGTAATAATTACCCCTATAGCAAAACGGACGATCCCAAGAAGGGAAGCTTTCGAGAAAGGTAAACGAAATGGAAATCTTTTCAGGCATTTTTTCTTTCCTACACTCAGTCGCCATTGGATTTTTATTTGTGAATGAAGAAGAATATTATTGCTCTAACTTTGATACAACTGAAATCTGCCATTGTTTTTTGCCTCACTATGAGGTGAAAGTTTGAGTTCATTTTTCTGTCCAAAAAATACTGAAAATATTGAAATTTATATTTTAAAGTAAATTGACGTATGCATTTTTAAAAATTATTATCAGTTTGTAGGAGATGAAGTATAAAAACTGAACAGAAAAACTGATTTATGTTGTTGCACGGCATTAATAGTTGTATACGGCTTTTATCCTCCTTGTGCCTGTTCATGGAGGTCGTCGATGTCCATCGATGATCACCTGGGCCAAAAATAAAGAACACATTATCTAAATATAAATGTTTTATAAAACTTTTATATTTCCTCAAAAATTAACCCCCAAAATTGGGGGAAAACATCATTTCATATTTTTAGGCCTTGTTGGCTCTAAAAGGATAGTCACGTTTAGTCTTACTTCAATTCCTTTGGTCTATAAATCTGCAATTCTATTCTACAATTGTCATAGATTCTACTTATCGTCATGAAACCATAAGTGATCTTTTACCTGACTTCCAATTTCCATCGGCAACAAGAAAAAATGTCCCCGAATGCATTTGACAGCACGCACATCATGCACAGAAAAAATAATACACTAAAGTTTACAACAATCTCATTGACCTAAATCTAAATGTATCATCTACTATGAAAGCATAGTGAAGCAGCATAATTGAATTCAATTAGCTGGGGATTGGAAAAGGTCTTCATGGCCTTAGTGCGTTGAATGGGTTCTAGATAAAGGGCAAAAGGAAGAAATCGTCTTCAGTGCAAATTTGAGGATCATAAGGTATATCATTAAGTAGGGCAGGTGGCTGCATGTGATGTCTGGTCAGTGATGTCTTCAAATAACACGTTAAAATAAAAAGACTTACAATTCTATTACGCCTTGCATACTTCAAGGACTCTAGCTCACATTACAATCCGCCTTAACCAACCTGATCTCCCAGTGGCTCAGCGCTTCAACTCCCCCTCCTACTCCAAGTCTGACGTTTCTGTCATGGGCTTCCTCCATTGCCATAGTGAGGCCCAGCGCAAATTGGAGGAACAGCATCTCATATTTCGCTTGGGCAGTTTACACCCCAGCAGTATGGACATTGACTTCTCCAACTTCAGATAGTTCCTCTGTCCCTCTGTTTCCCCTCCCCCTTCCCAGTTCTCACACTGCCTTCCTGTCTCCTACCACATCCTATCTTTGTCCCGCCCCCTCCCCTTCTGAAGAAGGGTCTCGACCCGAAACGTCACCCATTCCTTCTCTCCTGAGATGCTGCCTGACCCACTGAGTTACTCCAGCATTTTGTGTCTACCTTCAATTTGAACCAGCATCTGCAGTTATCTTCCTACACACCTTACAATCAATGAAGTACTTTTGGAGTAATTACTGTTGTAGGAAATGCAGCAGCCAATTTGCGCACAGTATTCCACAGAAACCGCAATATAGTAATGAATGATCTCCATGTGTAATGTCACTAACTGGTCAGCAGGACAGGACACAGTTGTTGGTATCAATTTCAGGTCACAGGATCTCAGTAAAAAGGGCAGATCAATATCCAAAATTCACACTAATTAAAACTGGACTGTGAAAGCAGGAAAACTATACTTGGGTCAAACTCTTTAATTGACTGCTGGTCCCTGCAGAACAGGTGAGCTACAAAAGATTTCTATTACCACAGGATTTAATGCACGTAATCTGGAAGCAATGCTTATGAATGCAGTTGGCATAACCTTGCCATTCTGACCTGGGATCTGCCCAGTTTTTGGTCAGGGAACTTTTAATTAGGCATAAAAGATGCAGCTTGTTGCCATGCAGGCTACAAATCAATTACTTATACGTGCAACATGATGCGCTGGTATCCATTCAAAATGCAACTTAATCCATGCAATGTGTAAACATATATGTGTAAACATGTGAAGTTGGCAGGGGAAGCATATTTAAAAAAAGAAATGCTCAGTTGCTAAAATTAATACAACATCAACCATCAGTTCACAAACATCCCGACAATGTGATAGATTCTGCAAAAAGCTATGGCAAATTGATTAGTTCTTCCTGAATTTTTGACTGAACTCAAAATAATTTGCTTCCATATTTAATAGGTTTGCATTAAATCTGGCTAAAAGAGATCCTGTTTAAATTCAGATATCTATATTTCAGCTTCGTGAAGAATTCAGAAACATAAAATGCTGGAAATATTTGTCAGAACAGGCAGCATTTGGAGTGAGAAATAGAGTTAACGTTTCAGGAATTTATCACTACTGATTAATTATCTTTTGTCAAAGACAAAAGAAATGTGAAAATGCACACCACCAGATTTGGGGACAGTTTCATCCGAGCTGTTATCAGACAACTGAGCCATCCTATCACTAACTACCTCTTTGATGACCCTCGGACTATTTTTGATCAGACTTTACTGGCTTTACCTTGCACAAAATGTTATTCCCTTACACACTGTAAATGAATCGATTGAAACCATGTATTGTCTTTCTGCTAACTGGTTAGCACGCAGCAATAGCTTTTCACTGTACCTGGCTTGGTACACGTGACAATAAACTAAGACATTTGACCTGAAACATTAATTATGCTTCTTTCGTGTGACCTGCTGAATATTTCTGCATTTTTTTTTTCTTCAGATTTACAGCCTCTGTTGTGTGTTGATTTCAAAAAAATTGATTTATACTTCAAACAATTGGTTATTCAGAGTGGCATAGAGTTCAGTTATCTAAATTTTGCTTGAGAATACATTAGAATAAAGTTATGGAAATGATTGAATTTATCCATTCTCCCTTCCACCATACCAATTCAAGCAGTCAGAAATGTAAAGAAAATGTGTCATGTACACTAGCCCCAGCATCCATTTCAGTTGTTACCTTCTGATATCTGTTCAGATACAAAGAAAACAACTGAAAGCCTGAGGTCTTTGAAAGTTTCCTTGACTTCAATACTGCTGATTCAAGAGAGTGTTCGATACTGCTCGTAGGGCTAACGGAATCAAGGGATACGGGGAGAAAGCAGGAACGGGGTACTGATTTTGGATGATCGGCCATGATCACATTGAAATGCTCGAAGGACCAAATGGCCTACTCCTGCACCTATTTTCTAGGTTTCTGATATCAAAACGTGATGTTCCAGTGCACTGTTATAACTCCTCCTTTCAGATGAGAAACATCTGAAGTCCTTTCTGTTCCTTCGATGGATATAAAAGATGCCCTACACAATTTTGAGGAAGATGTTTGTCCGAGAAGATGTTGATTCCCCTTCAGTGGTAATGAAGCAAATCATCTGATCAGTCTGAAGAAGGGTCTCGACCCGCAACCTCGCCCATTCCTTCTCTCCTGAGATGCTGCCTGTCCCACTGAGTTACTCCAGCATTTTGTCTATCGAATCATGATTGATCATTTGTCCTCTGCCCTTTTTCTTATCTTTTAAAAATTAATCTGATCATGCCTGCAGCAGCACTCACTATGAAGGCAGTGTTTTATTGCATTCATATTTATTAATCAACCAATTATTTGTGTTTTGCTATACTTTAAACTAGATATTTAATTCTCAATCTGCAGATGATAATTTACATTCAATATAAAGTCAGTCTTACTTATCAAATTGTAGACAACCAAGATTTTTTTATGAACTTGAATGTGTACAATCTAAAACTGACATGATGGTGGAAAATAACCATGATATTCCATACTGCAAAACTATGAAACTCCATAAAGGGTCATGAACGACACTAAATAATTGTGACACAGCTGAAGATTATAAATTAGTCTGGAGAAGAGTCTCAACCCAAGACGTCACCCATTCCTCTCGCCAGAGATGCTGTCTGTCCCGCTGAGTTACTCCAGCATTTTATGTCCATCTTCTGAAGATTATAAACATTCTGACTGGCAGGAAAAGAAGTCCATGAAGTGAAAGTACACTTGCAAACATATACACTAGCTCTAAATTAATATTATAATTTGGACAGTTAATCCACAAAATCTGATTGTAAACAATTGCCTGTAAACTTGCTTTTGGCAACAGTTTCAGGATTGCTACTTTTTAATCAGTTATGGCGAGTCCGAAACTTGTTGGTTGTAGACGAAGTTTATTGCAGCCGCAATACACGAATACAGAGTTAAACAACAAGGTACAGGACAACCAATACAAACTTACTGTCTTCCTTGAAGACTTCGCCGAACTAACTAAATCGGGCGCCAAACGCGCACATGACATCGCTGGCCAATCAGCGATGTCGTTCCCTGGACCAATCCCCATGGTCGCGTTCCCACGTGACCTCGCTGGCCAATCCGAGGGTTCGACGACCTGGACCATTCTCTATGGTCGCTACATGACCCCCCCCAGAACCCGAGGTGCGGAACCTAGTTGGGAGCCGGATTTCGCGACCATAACGAGTACGGAGAGGGACAGCCTGAACCACAGGAGCCGGAGGTTCCGGACTTGGTGGAACAGCCGGAATGAGAGGTTCTGGAGGAACTACCGGCACGGGGGGTCCTGGAGGAACTGTCGGAACGGGGGTTTCTGGACTGGGCGGAACTAACGGAGGTTGGCCTCTCCTAGGGGTTTGACCGACCAGGACTGGTAGATCCGGGTCCAAATGGGCAGGTTTGAGCCGGGACACCGAGACGAGTTCACTCTTGCCGCCCATGTCTAAGGTGAAAGTAGCCGTTCCCTTACGTAAAACCCGGAACGGCCCTTGATAGACCCTCTGCAACGGGGCGCGATGGGCATCTTTACGCAGAAAAACAAACTCACAGTCCTTCAGGGAAGACGGTTCATGTACCATGGGACACCCATGACGTGAAGTCGGCACTGGAGCCAGGGAGCCCACCCGTTCCCGGAGAGATGCTAACGCTGATGGGACTGTAGGGAGCAGGGCTGAAGGGTCCGGAAACAGATCTCCGGGTACTCGAAGTGTCGAGCCATATACTAGCTCTGCGGACGACGCACCGAGATCTGGCTTAGGAGCAGTCCGGATGCCCAAAAGAACCCAAGGGAGTTGGTCTACCCAGTCCGGGCCTTCAAGCCTTGCACTGAGGGACGCCTTAAGTTGGCGGTGGAACCTTTCTACGAGTCCATTTGCCTGGGGGTGATATGCAGTTGTGGGTTGTAACTTGGACCCGTACAGTTCCGCCAGCGCGGCCCAGAGGGACGAAGTGAACTGTGGCCCTCTGTCAGTTGTAATAACTGCCGGGACCCCGAAACGAGCTACCCAATGAAGGGCCAAAGTCCTAGCACAAGACGCTGACGAGATATCAAACAATGGGAAAGCCTCTGGCCACCGGTGAACCGATCCACCACCGTGAGGAGGTGGGTGTAGCCCCGGGAGGAAGGCAAAGGCCCGACCAAATCCACGTGGATGTGGAAAAAACGAAAAGCCGGGACCTCGAAATTCTGTACGGGGGGCTGGACGTGGCGCTGGACTTTAGCGGTCTGACAGGGCACGCAGGAACGTGCCCACCCCGCTACCTGTTTCCGCAGGCCATGCCAGACAAACCTCGCTGCTACCAAGGCAGAGGTGGAGCGGATGGACGGGTGCGCCAGCCCATGAATGGCATCGAAAACCCGGCGCTGAAGGGAGGGCGGTACTACCGGCCTGGGACGAGGAAGAGAAACATCGCACCAGACTTTTGTGCCCTCCGACCCACAAGCTACCTGGGCCAACTTCAATCCCGAAGTGGTGGACTGGTAAGCCGAAACGGTATCCGCTAGGAGCTGTGCCTCCGCGAGCTCCTGGGGATTCACTTCGCAGTCCACCGCCGAAATAGGGGGAAAAGCAGGTCTAGACAGGGCGTCAGCAACGGCATTAAGCTTACCCGCGATATGACGGACATCTGTGGTAAATTCGGAGATAGCAGTCAGGTGCCGCTGCTGGCGGGCCGACCATGGGTCAGACAATTTCAAAAAAGCAAATGTTAATGGCTTGTGGTCCGTAAATGCCACGAATGGGCGGCCCTCGAGGAAATACCTGAAATGACGGACAGCTAAATAGAGAGCTAGAAGCTCTCGGTCAAATGCGCTATATTTCAGCTCGGCCGAATTTAGTTGCCGGCTGAAAAACGCTAAAGGCTGCCAACGGCCACCGACCTGTTGCTCCAGAACCCCACCCACCGCCACGTCAGAGGCGTCAACCGTCAGGGCCGTGGGGGCGGAGGGGCTCGGATGGACCAACATGGTGGCGTCTGCCAAGGCTGCCTTAGCTGCCGTAAAAGCCGACTCTGCGGTCGGGTACCACAACAACTCTACCGGATTCCCTGCAAGGCATTGGAAAAGCGGGCGCAGGACTCGCGCCGCTGCCGGAACGAATCTATGGTAGAAATTAACCATGCCTACGAACTCCTGCAGCCCTTTTACTGTGGTGGGCCTGGGAAAAGCCCGGATAGCTTCCACCTTCTCGGGCAAAGGGGCGGCGCCGGCAGGAGTAATTCTGTGCCCTAGAAAATCGAGGGCAGGCAGGCCGAATTGACATTTGGAGTGTTGGATAATGAGCCCGTGGTCTTGGAGCCGCTGGAACACGGTCCGCAAATGGGCCTGGTGTTCCTGCACTGAGGGGCTGGCTACCAGGATGTCGTCTAAATAAATAAACAAAAAGGGTAAACCCCGGCCCACGCGGTCCATCAGTCGCTGGAAAGCCTGTGCCGCGTTCTTTAAACCGAAAGGCATACGCAACCATTCAAACAACCCGAACGGAGTAATAGTTGCAGTTTTTTGTATGTCCTCCGGTCGCACCGGAATCTGATGGTATCCTCGCACCAAATCGATTTTGGAAAACACCACCGCTCCTTCCAGCCCAGATGAAAAGTCCTGTAGGTGCGGTATGGGGTAGCGATCAGCCGTGGTGACAGCATTGAGACGCCGATAATCGCCACATGGCCTCCACCCCCCAGATGCCTTGGAGACCATGTGTAACGGCGAGGCCCACGGGCTGTCAGACTGACGGACAATTCCCATTTCCTCCATCTTCCTGAACTCCGCCCTTGCCACCACCAGTTTGTCTGGCGGTAGTCTCCTGGCCCGAGCGAAAACGGGAGGGCCTTCGGTGCGGATGTGATGGACCACACCGTGCTTAGCCGAAGGTGCGTCAAAACGTTGGACGAGCAGCTCTGGGAACTCTGCCAGAATCGCAGCATACGAGTCGGGGGCCGCGATGACGGCCTGGACAGTAGGGCTGGGCGAGGAGGCGATTGTCGGAGCGACGTGTTCATCTTCGGCGGAGGGTCGGAGGTCGTTACCGCGGACATCAGGAACCAGTGAAAAAGCCCAGAGAAAATCTGCGCCCAGGATCGCTTGTTTGACGTCGGCTATGATGAATGGCCATTCGTACGTGCGGAGGCCTAACACAAGGGACATCTTCCGTGTACCGAAAGTGCGAATTGGGCTGCCATTAACCGCGATGAGGGTGGGACCTGTCTTACCCGATCTAGTTTCGAGGTCGGTCGGCGGCACTATGCTGACGATGGCTCCCGTGTCTACCAAAAATTCTGTGTCCGTGAATCGATCATGGACATAGAGGCGCCGGTTCTGGCCAATCGTAACTGCCCCTATGTACGATCGGCCGAGGCATTTCCCGCGAAGGTACAAGGCAAACGACAGTTGCGGTATTCGTTACCCCATCGTAAGTGATAATAGCACCAGCCGCGCTTGTGCGGATCTTTTTGGCGGGCTTTCGGAGAATTGGCGGGAGATGTGGCGCCATCTTGCCGTCGCTGTGGCGTGGTCACCGATGTCGAGACTTTGTTGATTGAACCACTTGCCTTGTTTTTTGCCGCTATGAGCGCGTCCGCTTTCGCTGCATATGCTTCGGGGTCCTTAAAAGAACAATCCGTAAGCAGCAGTCGGACATCCTCGGGAAGTTTCTCGCGGAATGCCTGTTCAAACATCGGGCAATCCGTATGCTCACCGGCTAGCATCATCATTTCGGCCATGAGGACGGAAGGCAGTTGGTCTCCAAGATCCGGTAGGTGCAGAAGTTTTGCCGCACCACCATGCTTATTCAACCCGAAGGTTCGCAGTAATACCTTCTTCATGGCCTCGTACTTGTCTTCCGCAGGTGAATTTACGATGAACCGCATCACGCGCTTGGTTGTGTCCGGCGATAGAGCGCTGACGAGGTAGAAGTACTTCGTGGATTCGTCCGACACCTTCTTTATATGGAATTGAGCCTCGGCGTGGATAAACCAAGCTTGCGGTGCGTACGTCCAAAATAACGGAAGATGAACGCCTGCCGCGCTTGACTCCGGTGTGCCCTGCTCGGTCATCGTCAACGAGGCGTCGGGTTCCTGCTCAGTCGGTGATCGTCCAGATCACGTCGGGGTCACCATTATGGCGAGTCCGAAACTTGTTGGTTGTAGACGAAGTTTATTGCAGCCGCAATACACGAATACAGAGTTAAACAACAAGGTACAGGACAACCAATACAAACTTACTGTCTTCCTTGAAGACTTCGCCGAACTAACTAAATCGGGCGCCAAACGCGCACATGACATCGCTGGCCAATCAGCGATGTCGTTCCCTGGACCAATCCCCATGGTCGCGTTCCCACGTGACCTCGCTGGCCAATCCGAGGGTTCGACGACCTGGACCATTCTCTATGGTCGCTACATGGTCATGCTTTATTATCTCAATAAAAATTAAACTGAAGGCTGGAAATAGTCTGAAGTTATTAATTTCAGTTAACACTTAGAAGATCAGTCTGAAGAAGGGTCTCGACCCGAAACGTCACCCATTCCTTCTCTCCCGAGATGCTGCCCGACCTGCTGAGTTACTCCAGCGTTTTGTGAATAACACTTAATAATAAATTATTTAAAGTTATTAATAACGATTATGTTTGACCATTATTTTCAATATTAGTCGTGAACTCCACTATTCTATCAATTTCGCATAATTTCCCTCCTCCGCATTCCCCTGCAATTATAAATTGAAACTGAACCACACCATCCAGAACCTTAGCATGCTGTTAAGACTACTGATTTTGTTCATCTCTCATCCTACTATAAAAACACTTTTGCAAAATCGCCCACCTCAACTCCTACGTGCGTGTGTGATGCCAATACTCATCCCGGTGCTTGTTACCATGAGATGTGATTAATTCAAAGCCATCCTTTCTCCCAAATACAAATTTATCCAAAACTAGACCAAGTGGACCCATTGGGCCCAAGCCTCTCTTGCATTGGTGTAGCACCCTCTCTCCCCTCCTACCCCCTCCCCCTCCCCTCCTACCCCTCCCCTCCTACCCCTCCCCTCCTACCCCCCCTCCCCCCTCTCTCCTCCACCCCTCTCCCTCCCTCCCTCCTCTCTAGGAGATAGATTAAAACTTTAAAATATGAATAACTTAAAAAATATAAGACCGATTTCAATTAAACTTCTTCCATTAGCACCAAAGGGGCGACAGTGAGTAAGGTGGGCCTAAAATTGTCGTGCTGTCATGTACCGTTTTGGCTGTAGTTCAGGAACAAACAAACAAACAAACAAACAAACAAACGAGAGTTTTAGTATATAGATGCATGCACTCTTGGACTATCCAACCTTATTCTCATTGTATCCACTGGTCTCATCTAACTGGAGTTTCCAGTATTTCAACACACTCACTGCTCATTCTTAGCCCGTGGATGTCAATGGATCTAATTGCTCGTCATTAATTGGTGACATTATTGAGTGGCGTATTTACATGCATATAGGGGTGGGACCAGAATCCATACCAATTAAGAACGACACGAGTCCTCTCCTGATACACATGAAACAGTGAACTAGTTGAAAATGAATGACAAACTTGCACCATTCATCACCCTTTAATGTGTTTCAAAGTTTTGCAGTATAGAATATCACAGTTATTATCCACCACAATGTCAGTTTTAGTTTGTACACATTCAAATTCATTAAATATTCTTGGTTGTCTATAATTTGACAAGTTAGACTGACTTTATATTGAATGTAAATTATCACCTACAGATTGAGAATTAAATATCTAGTTTAAAGTATAGCAAAACACAACTGGAGTAACTCGGTGGTTCAGGCAGCATCTATGGAGGGAATGGATAGAATATATTTCGGATTGGGACCTTTTTTCCGATTGATCGTTAAAAGTTCATAAATTCTAGGAGCAGAATTAGGCCATTTGGCCCATCGAGCCTACTCTGCCATTCAATCATGGCTGACCCATCTTTGCCACTCAACCCCATGACCCCTGCATTTGCCCCCTGACACCCTTACAAATCAGAATCTATCAATCTCTGCCTTAAAAATATCCATTGACTTAGCCTCAAACAACCTGTGGTAATGAATTCCACAGATTCACCACACTCTGACTTAAAAAAAAATCCATCTCATCTTCTTACTAAAGGTACGTCTTTTTACTCTGAGGCTATGGCCCCTGTCCTAGACTCTCCCACTAGTGGTGGGGGGGGGGGGGGAGGGGTGCTGGAAAAGAGGTGGGGGCAGGACCACCTCACTGTCTGAAGTAGGGTTCCAACCCGAAATGTCACCTATTCCTTTTCTCCAGAGATGCTACCTGACCCACTGAGTTGCTCCAGCATTTGGTGTCTATCAGGGAGCAGGACAAAGTCTGACAAATGATAGGTGGATGCAGGTGTCTGTGGAAGGTTACATCTCTTGCATGTTTGATCTGAAGAACGCTGCGTGACCAGGGAGCAAATCCCAATTGGAAAAATAATTTGAAATTGAACGATTATTAACCCTGAGCACCTCTATTCCTCTACCTGGTCTTGGTGTATATTATCACAGTGTACATCATCATCTCGAACAAGGTCTGCTTTAATGAGTATTTCTATAGCGCAAATTGGATATCAAGCCTTGATGAATCAGGGAACACTGTGTGCATGACGAGCTGAATTGGTTATAGCGCAATTTTGATCAGAAACTAGAGAGCCACTGAGAAGTTACTTTGTAAATGATAAGCAGAAAAAAGTAACTCTAGTATTGGGTAGACTGATGGGACTGAAGGTTGATAAATCCCCAGGGCCTGATAGTCTGCATCCCAGGGTCCTCAGGGAAGTGGCTCTAGAAATAGTGGACGCATTGGTGATCATTTTCCAATGTTCAATAGATTCAGGATCAGTTCCTGTGGATTGGAGGATAGCTAATGTTATCCCACTTTTCAAGAAAGGAGCGAGGGAGAAAACGAGGAATTATAGACCAGTTAGCCTGACATCGATGGTAGGGAAGATGCTGGAGTCAATTATTAAAGAGGTAATAACGGTGCATTTGGATAGCAGTAAAAGGATAGGGCCAAGTCAGCATGGATTTATGAAAGGGAAATTATGCTTGACTAATCTTCTGGAATTTTTTGAGGATGTGACAAGTAAAATGGATGAAGGGGAGCCAGTGGATGTAGTGTATCTAGACTTTTAGAAAGCCTTTGATAAGGTCTCACAGAAGAGATTGGTTAGAAAAATTAGAGCACATGGTATTGGGGGTAGAGTGTTGACATGGATAGAGAATTGGTTGGCAGACAGTCCTTTTCAGAATGGCAGGCAGTGGCGAGTGGAGTGCCACAAGGCTCGGTGTTGTGGCCGCAACTGTTTACAATATATATTAATAATTTGGATGATGAAATTAGAAGTAACACTAGCAGGTTTGCAGATGACACAAAGCTGGGTGGCAGTGTGAATTGCGAAGAGGATGTTAGGAGGTTGCAGGTTGAGTGAGTGGGCAGATGCATGGCAGATGCAGTATAATATAGACTATATCCACTTTGGCGACAAAAACAAGGAGGCAGATTATTATCTCAATGGTGTTAGGTTAGGTAAGGGGGAAGTGCAGCAAGACCTGGGTGTCCTTGTACACCAGTCACTGAAAGTTGGCATGCAGGTACAGCAGGCAATGAAGAAAGCTAATGGCATGTTGGCCTTCATAACGAGAGGATTTCAGTATAGGAGTAAAGAGGTTCTTCTGCAGTTGTATAGGGCCCTGGTAAGACCACATCTGGAGTATTGTGTAAGTTTTGGTCTCCTAATTTGAGGAAAGACATCCTTGTAATTGAGACAGTGCAGTGTAGGTTCACGAGATTGATCCCTGGAATGGCGGGACTATGAGGAAAGCTTGAAAAGACAAGGCTTGTATTCACTGGAGTTTAGAAGGATGAGAGGGAACCTTATAGAGACATATAAAATTATAAAGGTCTGGACAAGCTAGATGCAGGAAAAATGTTCCCAATGCTGGGGGAGTCCAGAACCAGGGGCCACAGTCTTAGAATAAAGGGGAGGCCATTTAAAGCTGAGGTGAGAAGTAACTTTTTCACCCAGAGAGTTGTGAATTTGTGGAATTCTCTGCCACAGAGGGCAGTGGAGGCGAAATCACTGGATGAAATTAAGAGAGAGTTAGATACTCTAGGGGCTAGTGGAATCAAGGGATTTTGGGAGAAGGCAGGCATGGGTTACTGATTGTGGATGATTTGCCATGATCACAATGAATGGCGGTGCTGGGTAGAAGGGCTGAATAGCCTCCTGCACCTATTTTCTATGTTTCTATGTTAACTTTCTAACTACAGTTGTTAAGCTCACTGGCCTATAGTTCCCAGCATTTTCCCTGCAGCCCTTCTTGAACAGAGGCACAGCATTTGCCACCCTCCGGCCTTCCGGCACTTCTGTATTTAAGGGCTCCCGCAATGTCCTCTCTGGTTTCCCACAACGTCCTTGGATATATCTGATCATGCCCTGGAGATTTGTCTACCATCATACAAGATAGTACCTTCAGCACCTCTTCAATCGTATCACTGACTGCTCTCAAGAAACTTCTATTGACTGCCCCAAGTTCCTCTGCCTCTCTCCTCGGTAAATACAGAGGAGAAATACTCATTGAGGACTTGCCCATCTCCTGTGGCTCCTCACAGAGTTGACGGCTTAGATTCCTGAGGGGTCCCACTCTCTCTCTCGTTACCCTTTTCCCCCTTACGTATTTATAAAATTTCTTGGGAGGTTCTTGCAAAGATTTAATGACTTCACTTTTGTATTCTGCAATATCACCATTGTTGAATTTACTTTGATTAACATCTTGGGAGTGACCATTGATCAATAGCTAGGATGGACCAACAGCATGAATACCATGACGAGCTGATTGCTGTCATTATCATGTGGTGTGATTCATTGACTAACTCTGCAAAGTCTCTCCATCATCTACAACTTACATTTAAGAGTATGAGAATGTTCGCTACTTTTTATTCTGACAATTTTCAGCAAACTTGATACCTTCCACTAAAAACCACCATACCTATTTGGTGACTGATTTGATCTACTACCTTAAAAGTTCACTGAAAAAAGGTTCTTGCCCGAAACGTCACCCATGCTTTTTCTCCAGAGTTACTCCAGCACTTTGTGTCTATCTTTGTTATATACCAGTATCTACCGTTCCTTTCTACACTTCCTCACCATGCTGTGTATACGGTCTATGAAATGCATTGTGCCAACTTACCAGTGCTTTCTCAGCAGCAGCTCCCAAAGGCACAATCTCTTCCAAATACAAGCATCATACACATGGTGTACAACTCGGAACTTCCTTCCCCGTCCCAACTTGAAACTCTCAATGTTTTCCAGGTCATTAATGGGAAGAGGTGTCAAAGTTTTGGAGAAAGAAATGATTCACCAGAATCATTTCTGAGATGAAAGTCGGTGATACTGAGATATTGGCTGCATTTGAGCTACATTCTTAGGAAGTAAAGGTATCACAGAGTGCTGGAGTAACTCAGCGGGTCAGGCAGCATCTCAGGAGAGAAGGAATGGGTGACGTTTCGGGTCGAGACCCTTCTTCAGACTGAGGAAGTGAGGAGATTATGATGAGGGTTGATATTCTTATTGAAAATAATGAAGGAATTAACAGGATGAATGCCAAACATCTCTTGTCTTCTGCAGGAGAACCTGAAATAAGGGGATTAGAGCTAAGATGGTTAGAAGTATATCCAGGGTCAGCTTATTCACATCAACAATTGTGAGAATGTGAACACACTGTGCCTGGAAAGTCAATTGATCAATTTAATGTGGAGGGATATACCTACTTTGCAAATGAGATCAACAGAAACAAATTTAATGAATTTGAATTCAAGATTGCAAGCTTTTGATTTCTAAATATTGCAAATAAACAGTCAGACATAGCCAAGCTGATTACTTGTGGTACACAAATATTTAATTTCCATAAATATTTGAGCTTGATATTTTCTGATTTGTATATTACATATAGCCATTGCACTTTTTTTGCATTGATAATAATTGTGAAATAAAACAATGCTTGGCATGTGTGCTCAGACCAAAGTATGAGGCGATTTATTGTCCTTGATTTATGAGGACAGCCATCCAAACCAAGTGATGGATATTTACACTTCTGTGTTAAATATATGTTTGGAATTGACATTTCCCTTTGAAAGAAAATAACTGCAGATGCTGGTACAAATCGAAGGTATTTATTCACAAAATGCTGGACTGGAGTAACTCAGCAGGTCAGGCAGCATCTCAGGAGAGAAGGAATGGGCGACGTTTTGGGTCGAGACCCTTCTTCAGACTGATGTCAGGGGGCGGGACAAAGGAAGGATGTAGTTGGAGACAGGAAGACAGTGGGAGATCTGGGAAGGGGGAGGGGAAGAGAGGGACAGAGGAACTATCTAAAGTTGGAGAAGTCAATGTTCATACCACTGGTTCTGCAAGCTGCCCAGGCGAAATATGAGGTGCTGTTCCTCCAATTTCCGGTGGGCCGCACTATGGCACTGGAGGAGGCCCATGACAGAAAGGTCAGACTGGGAATGGGAGGGGGAGTTGAAGTGCTCAGCCACCAGGAGATCAGGTTGGTTAAGGCGGACTGAGGGCAGGTGTTGAGCGAAACGATCGCCGAGCCTGCGTTTGGTCTTGCCGATGTAAAGCAGTTGACATCTAGAGCAGCGGATGCAATAGATGAGGTTGGAGGAGGTGCAGGTGAACCTCTGTCTCACCTGGAAAGACCGTTTGGGTCCTTGGATGGAGTTGAGGGGGGAGGTAAAGGGACAGGTGTTACATCTCCTGCGGTTGCAGGGGAAAGTGCCCGGGGATGGGGTGGTTTGGGTAGGAAGGGACGAGTGTACCAGGAAGTTACGGAGGGAACGGTCTCTGCGGAACGCAGAAAGGGGAGGGGATGGGAAGATATGGCCAGTAGTGAGGTCCCTTTGTAGGTGACGGAAATGTTGGCGGATGATTTCTTGATCCCTTTGTTGAAAGGGATCAAGAAATCATCCGCCAACAATGAGTGGACAAAGACTAAATGAAAAGTGCAGCACAAGCAACACACTTGTCCTAATGACCCAGGCCAATGTAAGTGGTTTCTTTCCATCCATCACTCTTTGTCCAACCCCATGAGTGTTTTATCAGTCTGAAGTTTGGACTTTAATCAAACAGATATCACTCCAACACTGAGCCAGTAAATGAATGATACAAATATTTGATTTCCCAGTTACAACTTGTGCTATTTGCCCCCAAAATGCCAGGAGAACAAAGATGCTGTTATTAAGTAACCTCATTGCAAAATAACTGTTGAAACAGTCATTGATTTTCTACATTGCAAAATTCTCACGGATCATTGTGTCGTGTTGGGGGTCTGTTAGTATCAGGGTGATTGCTAACTGCTGCAAAATCAAGCAACATATTAAATACTCTTGTTTTGTGGAAGAAACAAAATAATAGTTTTGTATGTTTTAGAAATATGGCGGTACAATTAAATTGAAACTGCTGTACAGGATTCTGGAATTGGATCATTTACTTGCAACAGAGTCCCCCCTAGTCGTTACCTTTCACCCCATCAGCCCACGCATACAACAGATAATCCTCCGAAATTTCCGCTACCTCCAACAGGATCCCACCCTCAGCCACATTTTCCCATCTCCACCCCTTTCCGCCTTCTGCAGAGACCGTTCTCTCCACAACTCCCTGGTTAACTCATCTCTTCCCACCCAAACCACCCCCTCCCCAGGTACCTTCCCCTGCAACTGCAGGAGATGCAACACCTGTCGCTACACCTCCTGCCACGACTCTGTCCAGGGACTCCGGCAGTCCTTTCAGGTTAGGCAGAGGTTCACTTGCACCTCATTCACTGTATCCGTTGTTCAAGATGTGGACTCTTATACATCGTCGACACCAAACGCTGACTGGGCGATCGTTTCACGGAACACCTTCGCTCAGCCCGCGTGAACCAACCTGATTTCCCGGTTGCTAAACACTTTAATTCTCCTTCCCATTCCCACACAGACATTTCTGTCCTCAGTCTCCTCCATTGTCAGAGTGAGGCTAAACGCTAATTGGAGGAACAGCATCTCATATTTTGCTTGGGCAGCTTACAGCCCAGTGGTATGAATATTGATTTCTCCCACTTCAGGTAGCCCCGGCATTCCCTCTCTCTCTCCCTCCCCCACCCAAGTCGCACTGGCTCCTCGTTTTCACCTAAGAAACAGCTAACAATGGCCTGTTTCCTTTATCACTGTTACTTTTTTGCATATCTTTCATTCATTGTTCTTTATCCCTCACATCATCGTCTATATCTCTCGTTTCCCTTATCCCTAACCAGTCTGAAGAAGGGTCTCGACCCGAAACGTTACCCATTCCTTCTCTCCAGAGATGCTTCCTGTCCAGCTTTTTGTGTCTACCTTTGTTTTAAACCAGCATCTGCAGTTCCTTTCAACACACTACTTGCAATTCATACTGAATGTGTTTTTTATTGTGTTTGAAGCACCAGGTCAAGTTCATCCCAGAATGTTTTTAATTTAATTTGGCATTTAAGATGTAATTTGAAAGGCTTTTAGAAAATGAGAGTGCTCATGGTAAAAGCGTAATAGACACAAACAGCATAAAAACAGGCCATTTGGCCCACCGAGTCCATACTGACCACCAAGCACCCATTAACTTCTGCCGTAACTCATTTTATTCTCTTCCCATTCCTTCCAACATCACCACCCATGATTTTCCCACTTACCTAAAACAGCAGTAATTTCCAATGGCCAATTAACATTTTTGGGATGTGGTAGGGAAGGGAAATACCTGGTGGAAACCCACACAGTCATGGGAATTATGTGCAAACTCCACATGGGCATCACCAGAGAGCTGGAGTGCCCAAAATCCAATGGGGAACATTTAAAAACATTACATAGAAACATAGAAACAGAAAATAGGTGCAGGAGTAGGCCATTCGGCCCTTCGAGCCTGCACCGCCATTCAATATGATCATGGCTGATCATCCAGCTCAGTAGCCTGTACTTGCCTTCTCTCCATACCCCCTGATCCCTTTAGCAAAAAGGGCCACATCTAACTCCCTCTTAAATATAGCCAATGAACTGGCCTCAACTACCTTCTGTGGCAGAGAATTCCACAGACTCACCACTCTGTGTGAAGAAATGTTTTCTCATCTCGGTCCCAAAAGACTTCCCCCTTATCCTTAAGCTGTGACCCCTGGTTCTGGACTCCCCCAACATCGGGAACAATCTTCCCGCATCTAGCCTCTCCAACCCCTTAAGAATTTTATATGTTTCTATAAGATCCCCCCTCAGTCTTCTAAATTCCAGTGAGTACAAGCCCAGTCTATCCAGTCTTTCCTCATATGCAAGTCCCGCCATCCCAGGGATTAATCTGGTGAACCTTCTCTGTACTCCCTCTAAGGCAAGAACGTCTTTCCTCAGGTTAGGAGACCAAAACTGACCATTACTCGTTAGTGTATCCTGTCAGATTTTCTAAATGAATTTTATCAGCAATTTTTTTAATGAATGCGTACCGACAGCAGACAATTGCCAAGAGAAGATATAATTGGGGATATAACCTGCGAGATTAAGAGCTGCATGGTAAAGTTTTGCAGGCAGTAGGAGTTTATTTTTAGTAAAAGGAGTTAAAGTAGAAATATTTTAAATGCAGACCAATTTGTTCTCAATTTAATCTTAATCGTAATAATAATCATTCTTTATTAGCCAAGTATGTTTTGCAACATACTAGGAACTTTATTTGCCATACAGTCATACCAATAAAAAGCAACAGAACATACAAAATACATTTTAACATGAACATCCACCACAGTGACTCCTCCACATTCCTCACTGTGATGAACAAGTTCAATCTCTCCCTTCTTTGTCCTCCAGCGGTCGGGGGCCTCTAACCGTATGTTGACGGGATGATCTGACTCCCATAGCCGGCGGCGAGCCTTCCTCGTCGGGGCGATCAAGCTCCTGCATCGGGGGGGATCTCAGCTGCCCCGCGACGGGCGATCGGACCCGGGTCGGGGCTATCGAACCTCGGGGGTCGGACCGTCCCGATTTAACTTAAGAAACTATTTAAAATGCACTGAGTAGTTTGCAGGTTCTCTGTCTACTCAGCAGTTCATTTTCATTAATTCAAGAGATTCAAAATATCTTTGGACGAAATTTAGTCACCCACAGTCCAACAATAAAAGCAATAAAATAAGCAAATTACACAACCCCAACCAACACACAAAAAAAAGAAACATCCATCACAGTGAGTCTCCTCCAGTCTCCTCCTCACTGTGATGGAAGGCCAGAATGTCTTTTCCCTTCCCCTGCCGTCTTCTCCCGCGGTCAGGTTGGTGTCGTTGCCATGTTCCAGGCCGCGCCGGACGGTGAAGGGTCCGCAGCGGGCCGACCCAAGCCCCGCGATCCGGTGCGGGCGAACACGCTGCCGCTGTTGCTGCACGTCGGGGCGGTCGTGGCTCCCGACATTGAAGCCCCCGCCGAGCAGAGAATAATCCCGCGGCCTATTTCAGGCCGCGCCGGACGGTGAAATGTCCGCGGCGGGCCGACCCAAGCCCCGCGATCCGGGGCGGGCGAATACGCTGCCGCTGCCAGAGCTCCCGATGTCGACATCCACGCGGCCCGAGCCTAAGGCGAGTCGCAGCCGCTCCCGCAGCCTCCGAGGACGGCCGGCTCTGCTGATGGTGAGTCCGGTCCGCTCCGCTGATGGTGAGTCCGGTCCTCGGGCTCTGCGAACCGGAGCCCTGGAGGCCGCCAGCTCCAGGAGTTGGGCCGATGGTAGGCCGCAGCAGGAACGGAGACACGACCCAGAAAACAAAGGTCGGGTCTCCGTTCGGAAGGGACACATTTACAATTTTACAGTTCCCCCCCTCCCTCCCACACACACACATAGTACACAACCACAAAAACATGACATCACATCTACAATTAAGACAAAAAACCCCAACAAAACACAGAGACAAACGGACCGCAGGTAAGCCGCAGCTGCTAGGGCAGCGCCGCCATTTTGGCCACAATGATGGTAATTGGAGATTTTTCAGAGGATGTGGCTGGCTTTTGCTTCAGGGGGGGTAAGGGGGGAATGGAGTGAGGGGAATGGGGAGGAGAAGTGGGGATGGGGGGAGTGAAGGGGTGGAGGGGAGAGGGGGGTGGGAGGGGGTGGTGGAGGGATGGGGAAGGGAGGGAGAGGGGAAGAGGGAAAGAGGGAGTCTGGGGGAGATGGGAACGGGGAGTGGAGGAGGAGAGGGTGCTGCACCAATGCAGGAGAGGTTTGGACCAACGAGTCCACTTGGTCTAGTTAACTTTAAAGGCTTGGAATTGCATGTAGGGTAGAGGGGTCTCTGCCCAGAGATTCTAACAGTTATCCAATATCTTTGTTGCATTCTCTGTGGTAGTTGACCACTGCCTGGTTTAGTGAATACAACTTTTTCACAATTTGGTTGAAGAAGTGCCCTGACCTGAAATGTGATCAATCCATGTTCTCCAGTAATGCTGCCTAACGTGCTGAGTTACTCCAGCACTTTGTGTCATTTTTTTGTAAATCAGTCTGCAGTTCCTTCTTTCTCCTTCACAATCTTGATCTCAAGATTGGGAGACCAGTTTCATAGACACTGCATTACCAATAAATACTGACCTTGCAAGACTTAGCCACACCGGGCCCTGAGGACCGACCGGAGAGTCAAGAAGGGAGCCACTGTCGATGACAGATGAGAAGAGTAGAGAGGGAGCAGGGTACTGCCTGCAGCTGCGGTGGGCCGCTGGAGGCACCCCCACCCTGTGACACAGAGGTGGTCGGGCAAGGCGAGGGGCGTCGGTTCACGGGTGGAGCAGGTCGAGGGCGATGGAGGAGGCCCTGCAGCAGCCTGGGGTTGACCTGAGCTAACCTGGATCGGGTGCATTCCAGTACGTCCATCACTTGGACCGGACTTTGGACTTTTTCTTTGTGTTAATGGCGCCAAAATATGGCGACTTGTGCATGTGTAAACTATGCAAAAAGAATTTCACCATGCAGTGCATACGTGACAAGAAAGACCCATTGAACCATTCCATACATTATCGTTTACAAATGCTGTTGAAGGGAGGCATTGCATCGTTTCACAGTTGTGTGGGCTGTAAGAAGCACAATCTAATCTTTGAACTGGATAGAAGACCACAATTATGTCACTGCTTGTAAAATATAGTTGATTTACAAAATTATTTCTGAGCAGAATAAATGTATCTGAAATTGATCTAGATCATTGGGTACCAATTGCTTCATTCCAAAGGATCAAGAGCTCCAAAGACGTACAGGTATGTAGGTTAATTGGCTGGGTAAAATGTAAAAATTGTCCCTAGTGGGTGTAGGATAGTGTTAATGTGCGGGGATCACTGGGCGGCACGGACTTGGTGGGCCGAAAAGGCCTGTTTCCGGCTGTATATATATGATATGATATGATATGATAAGAGCTCTGACTTTTATCACCTTCAAACAATAGTGATTTTTCTGAGTATTATAGCGTGGGACTGGATGTCAAGTATCCCAGCAGGCTTTGGGGGGATGCTACTAGCTAGAGACAGACAGAGCGAAATGCTGGGAACAGGAGAACAAAGAACCACTGTGAAAATGGTCACGTGATGGACATCTGGTGAGAACAGAGCTGCAAGGAACTTCATGGCTAGGCAATATGGCCTTGAGAAGATAAGGTGGCTGGGAACGGCCATTTTGCAAAGGAACTGTATGATGAGAATGAAAATATGAACAGGCAACATAATTAAAAACTCCCTAGCCTGATAAGGAACGAAGATGTGTTTTGTTTATTCAGCCCTTGGAGGAGTGACAACTTGAAATGATTGACTTTAACATCATGAGAGCCTTGGGTTAGAACAAAGGCTTCCTTTCGAACATTGAAGGAAAATTAGTATAAAAGAAGGGTGGTCCGAGACATCGGGGGGGACAACAACTGTGGCAAGAAGAAGGGACCTGATTTTGATGCTCGGAGAAGACTCCCCCTACCAACAGAGTGAATCTGGCCAATTCATTCATAGGAGTAATATCTGACTCCAAGTCATGAGTTCTGTGATTTAGTTTAAGAAGTGATAAGTTGAAATAGTAAAGTAAATGAGAGAAGTTATTGGAAGTCAACTGTTTGCAAGCATGTTTAAGTTACTCGAGTGTTAATATAGATTAAGTTGTACTCAACCTTGGTTTAGAGTCTTTTGTTCGACACGACAGTTGATGCCCTATGGAGGTAGTAATAAGGTCAACAGTGTATTTAAAAACAACGCATTTAGAATTGCATGAAGGTTAGATTTTTTTTAGTGCTGCTTTGAAAAATGAGTCAATTGCAAGGGGTTCGAGTTAATGTATTTTCACATCGTAGATAGAGAGCAGGAAACCAGCGAGTCGTCAGATCCCATTATATTAATTATGCCGGATGATCCCTTTTAACTTTTAACTTTGAATAAATAGTCTTTTGAGCAAAGGTTGGAAAGGCTCGGCTGAAACTTAGAAGAGTGTGAGGGGACTTGTTTGAAACATAAGATCCTGAAGAGGCTTGACAGATGTTTCCTCTCGTGGAATAATCTAGAAGCAATCGGTCATTGTTTTAAACATGGGGAACTCTCATTTTACGGCAGTAATGAAGCAAAATCTTTTCTCTGAGGCTGGTGAGTCTTTGGAATTCTCACCAAATGATGCTGGAAGCAGCATCTTAGCATGTTTATAAAACAAATTCTTGATAAGGAACAGGGTTAAAAATGGGTGGTAATGTGAGCTTACAGTGTGATCAGCAAAGATATTAGATGATGGTAAAAGCTCAATGGGCCATGCATCCAATTTATATGACCCACAACACAGAATAAAATGTTTCAAAATTTGTAACATAATATGAAAGGAAAGAATAGATTTTAAAAATCCATAATAGGAATTGAACTATTATTTTTAATATTAAGTTCCATGATAAAACCTGCCCTTGTAAAGTGGATCTAATCCTTATACCCTGAAGGATGATTTCTGATTAATTTGGAATCGGTAACATCCAAAATAAATGTGGTATAGATGGAAATTAAATGTCTTTTCAGCAACAAAAAAAAGCAATTGTGTATTCCATTTGCTTGAACTCTCACTATAACATATGGAATATCCCTGCAACTCTCCTCACATCTCCTCGTCCTGGTGTCTGCTGTTACGTGGTGCTTCCTGAAGAGCTGGCACCCAGTGAGTCACACCTACACGGTTGCTTCTTATCATTACTGGTTTTGACGTGCATGCAAAGATGGAATGAACACACCAATCTCTTATTCACAAAATACTGGAGTAACTCAGCAGGTCAGGCAGCATCTCGGGAGAGAAGGAATGGGTGATGTTTCGGGTCGAGACCCTTCTTCAGTCTGACCCGAAACGTCACCCATTCCTTCTCTCCCGAGATGCTGCCTGTCCTGCTGAGTTACTCCAGTATTTTGTGAATAAATCGATTTGTACCAGCATCTGCAGTTATTTTCTTACACCAATCTCTTAACCTCCTATTCCCAAGCCTCCTCCTTCACATCCATCCAGGGTCCCCAACAGCCTTACAGGTGAGACCGAGGTTCACACGCACTCTCTAACCTCATCTATTGCATTTAGTGCTACCGACTGGCCTCCTCTACATCAGTGAGACCAACGGTAGACCAGGCGACTGTTTCACCCAATACTTGTCCTCGGATGGCCAAGGCCCGCTGGGTAGAAACATAGAAACATAGAAAATAGGTGCAGGAGGAGGCCATTTGGCCCTTCGAGCCAGCACTGTCATTCATTGAGATCATGGCTGATCATCCACAATCAATAACCTGTGCCCAACTTCTCCCCATATCCCTTGATTCCACTACCCCCCAGAGCTCTATCTAACTCTCTCAGTTTTAAATGGCCTCCCCTTTATTCTAAGACTGTGGCCCCTGGTTCTGGACTCCCCCAACATTGGTAACATTTTTCCTGCATCTCGCTTGTCCAGTCCTTTTATAATTTTATACGTCTCTATAAGATCCCCTCTCATCGTTCTAAACTCCAGTGAATACATGCCTAGTCTTTTCAATCTTTCCTCATATGACAGTCCCGCCATCCCAGGGATCAATCTCGTGAACCTAAGCTGCACTGCCTCAATTGCAAGGATGTCCTTCCTCAAATTAGGAGACCAAAACTGTACACAATACTCCAGATGTGGTCTTACCAGGGCCTATACAACTGCAGAAGAACCTCTTTACTCTACTGAAATCCTCACGTTATGAAGGCCAACATGCCATTAGCTTCCTTCACTGCCTGCTGTACCTGCACGCCAACTTTCAGTGACTGGTGTACAAGGACACCCAGGTCTCGCTGCACTTCCCCCTTACCTAACCTGACACCATTGAGATAATACTCTGCCTCCTTGTTTTTGCCGCCAAAGTGGATAACCTCACATTTATCCAGAAGATTAGTCAAGCACGATTTCCCTTTCATAAATCCATGCTGACTTCGACTTATCCTTTTACTGCTAACCAAATGCACTGTTATTACATCTTTAATAATTGACTCCAGCATCTTCCCCACCACTGATGTCAGGCTAACTGGTCTGTAATTCCCCGTTTTCTCTCTCGCTCCTTTTTTGAAAAGTGGGATAACATTAGCTACCCTCCAATCTACAGGAACTGATCCTGAATCTATTGAACATTGGAAAATGATCACCAATGCGTCAACTATTTCTAGAGCCACCTCCCTGAGTACCCTGGGATGCAGACCATCAGGCCCTGGGGATTTATCAACCTTCAGTCCCATCAGTGTACCCAATATTAGGGACTGAAGGTTGATAAATCTTCCAGTTGCTAACCATTTTAATTTCCTTCCACCATGTTTCCACCTAGATGGCCGACTGATCCTGTGGATAATGGACTTTCTCACGGACAGGTCACAGAGAGTGCTGGTCAATAACACCTTCTCCAACCTCCTTCACACATCAACTGGCCTCTCACCCCTGCTTTTCATTCTGTACACTGATGACTGCAGGTCCACCCGGCCAAACTGTCATTTGGTCAAGTACGCTGATGACACAGTTCTCCTATCTCTGCTCTCAGGCCCCTCACAGCACCACAGCTCAGCTCTTCGTGAGTTTGTGGAGTGGTGTGCGACAACTCCTGTCTTGAACTAAATGCAAACAAGACCAAGGAGATGGTAGTGACCTTCTCCAACAAGCAGAGGGAGCTGGCTGCGGCCGTCATCACCACTATCCACGGGAAGCCTGTGGAGATTGTTGAGGAATACAAGTACCTGGGCACAGTCTTCGACAGCCTGCTGAAATTTGCCTCCAACACAGAGGAAATGCCAGCAGCGGCAGTATCTCCTGAGGAAGCTCAACTCCTTTGGGGTCAGCAAGGACATCCTCAACGTTTTACTACTCCTTCATTGAGAGCATCATCACGTTCTCCTTCACCTGCTGGTTCCACTCCATCAGCCTTCAGAATAGAAACCCCCTGCAGAGCACAGCCAAAGTCTGTTCCAAAATTATTGGACTCCCTGTCAGAGCCCTCTCTCTCCACCCTTTGCGACCAGCAGATGCGAAGGTCAGCTGGCAGGGTTTTACAGGACCCCTCACACGTCCTGGTCTCTGCGTTTGAGTGGCTCCCCTCAGGATGCCGGCTTCACTGCCCAGGCTGTGGGGCACAGAGGAGAAGGGCAACCTTTGTCCCCAAGGCTGTTCAGCTCCTCAACTCCCAACCACCCCTCCATGGCTTTGTAAAGAAAGTGTTTTTGAACTTGAACTTCTGTCTGACCTTTCTGTCCTGGGCCATCTGCCAATTAAAAAAAACCCTCGCTTGTACCCACCCATCACTGACCAGCCTTTCTTGCACCCCACCTTTCTTCCAACTTTCTCCCCCCAAATATAATCAGTCAGAAGCAGTGTCCCGACCCAAAATGCCACGTATCCATATTCTCCAGTGACGCTGCCTGGACTGCTGGGTTGCTCCAAAACTTGGTGTCTTTTTTGGTAAACCGCCATCTGCAATTCCTTGTGTCTTTCATCTCTTATCCACGTTTGTCAACTTTCCCTGCTCTTCATGCTATGTATTCAATAGTCTTCTCCTGCTTCACACACTATGCTGACTGTTCATTTATTAATTATCTTTTCAATACCTGTCTAGTTTAGTGTTTATCTCCCATTATATCTATGTGTCCTTTGCTAATCTTTAACAATCTATTAGTGCAGGGCAATTCATTTGTAATCTAGTGCATGTTTTTGCTTTTTGTCGTTATGATATTACTCCATTAAATGATCTAAGCAGCACATTGTAAAATCTTCCTATAATTTTTGACTTATAATAGGGGAAAAAGAACAAAAGTGAATCATAATTCCTATTGTAGTTTTTCTTAAATAGTTTTCTCTATTTCCCAACTCTTCTTCATCACTTGTCTAACATTTAAACTCTTTATAAGAAAATAACTGCAGATGCTGGTACAAATCGAAGGTATTTATTCACAAAATGCTGGAGTAACTCAGCAGGTCAGGCAGCATCTCAGGAGAGAAGGAATTTTAACTCTTTATACATGCCTGGAATTCTGCATGCTTCAACCTAGTAGAGACTTGGTGTGGTTAACAGGCCACTTAGCAAAAGGATAGCACTGTGCTTGATTTTATTCCTCTTTTACATCTATTGGCATGCAGTCATAGGATAGAAATTAGCACTGAAAACGCTGAATTATTTCTTTACTGCCGATCTAATCTGGGATTTCTCACATTAACCACCACCTTCCCTAAATTAAATTTACTAATTCTGTAAAGATGGGAGCTCAAACCTGATGTCATGTTTAGTCTATGTAGGGCAAAGACTTAATAAATCATAAACAGAGCTGAAATAGCTCCTTTTATAATTTATCATCATTATACTACAAACTAATAAATCTTTATTTGAAGTCAGTTGACACAACTGTTTAGTTTATCAGCTTCGCTATCTTGAGTAATGGATTTAGTGGGAATATTTATCCAAATTCTGTGTAGAATATTAAGTATTTAACCACAGCCGTGAAGATGAATCTTTTCTGTTATCTAGATAATTGTTGAGTAAATTCCTTATATCAGTCCCCTATAAGCGTAGGCTCAGCAGACTTTTAAAAACTGGTTTCAACTTTGATGATGATTTTTGAAAGAAAACATGATTGTGGTTTCCATACCATTTTAGGAAAAGTATTCAAGAAGAACAAAATGAATTACTGAATGTTTCTATATATGTGCATTGAAATATGTTCCTTGTTATGCACTAATAGATTTCAACGATAATGGAAAATTGCTGTTAAATGGATTCAATAGCCATTAAAGTCTGCTTGCCTTTGTAGTTGTTCAAATTAGTGTTCAATCATTTGGGCTGAACTGGTTGACGAGCTTCTTTATTCGTGTCAGGAGGAAAGCCAGGCGTTGGAGAGATTACAGGTCCAGAATTCACTTGGCAGCTGTAAAGATGCCATATGTGTAAAATCACGGCAGAGCTCATCTCAGCAGCCATTTGGCAATGTGATCAGAAGCAATGTTGATCGCTGAGATTTCATACTTCAGAACGGTTACTGATGATCAGGCTGCATATTCTTTCAGTGTTGTTGCTAGGAGGAATGTAACGTTTTAAGATATCACTTACTAGGCTTGGCAGGTACAGACAACTGGCACAAATATAGAAAATAATTAGATGTGGAAGAGTGAATGTGCAAATGTGCATGGAATCTCAGTGATGGGGTGGGCCAGGCAGGATCCAGGAATGACCTGCAAGTGCACAGACTTGTACACCTGGGAGACAGATGTTTCCCCCTCAGATGTGTAACTGTTTATTAATATTTCAGTGTACATTAACAAGCATTAATAATCACGTTTGGACAGCAATGTGTATTGCAATGTCCTTTGTGATATCAATGTTTCAATGGTACTTTATTGTCGCATGTACCTGTGTACAGTGAAATTCCTTTTTTGCATACGATTCAGTAAAAATCTTACTGTACATGGGCACAATGATACTTAGGTATAAAAGTAAGATAGTAGATTACACTGAGGCAGTACATAAGAGTTGCCACATTTCTGGCACCATCTCGTATCCTTCAAGTTTCAAACTTCTCAAAAGGGCAGAGTCCTAACTTGATCTCAAAGGCCTATTGTCCTGGCAGCTCTGTGCTTCTGCAGATCGTATCCGATCCATACCCTCATCTGGGCTCTGGGGCCTCCAACAGCACCCGATCCAATCAATCTTCCCCACCTTCTGCAACCAGCTACTCCATGGACACTTTGACCCAGACATGTCAACCCACAAGTGCTCCGTCCCTCGCCTCCCATGGCAACCGCTCCTACTCCATGCGATGGGGTGTCACGAAGGCTGGCCTCTGAACAACCGGAACACTTTAGTGGGCATGGGCGATCAACCCCCTGCCCGCTCACAGGCACGATTCCTCTCCTCCTCCTAACACCATACGGAAAGATTTTGAATTATCTTCCATATTCTCCACATCTTTCCCACCCTCAGTCCTTTGTCTAGTGAAGTAAATGCCATTGGGTCCATCAACACTCTAGTACCCTGCACCGTGGTCACTCATCATTATGTTACTTAGACAAACAGTTTGTGGATTTCTTGGGCTGAAAGGGCGATTGAAGTCAGTAAATGGGATTTGAGTTCATCCTCACCTTAGCTTTTTATTCTTACTTGAATGTTTGTTTCAAACAAGTTTGATGTACATGACAGTAGACACAAAAAGCTGGAGTAACTCAGCGGGACATGCAGCATCTCTGGAGAGAAGGAATGGGTGATGTTTTGGGTCGAGACCCTTCTTCAGACTGATCTGAAGAATGTGCAGATTGATGTACATGACCATACATGGATAGGAAGGTTTCAGAATGCCAAACGCAGGCAAATGGGACTAGTTTGAATGGGGCATCTTGGTTGGCATGGACCAGTTGGGCTGAACGGCCTGTTTCTGTTCTCCATGACTTGAGTGTCATTTGCTGTAAGTGAATGATGTGTCGATTTGCATTAATTAACTAACTTGCAGATTGTTTGAGGTTCTTAATATAAAAAAGTGTCAAATGTATTTTTACTCTAAGTAGTTCATCTTATAAATTCCGTCCGTCCGTCCCACATTTATAATTTACCTTGATCATGATTTACTGAGTAAAACTGAAGCTTTAGTAACAATAGGATTATAAACATTAGTTTTGACTTGTTACTTTTTCTGAAGTGTTTCCAAAAATAATCTTGTCATTGGTTTTGATGTGTTATTATTACATGTACCATGTAAGATGCTGCACCAGCAAATGAATTGATTACAATCTGCAGAAATTAGCCTTGTTTATGTGGTAGTAAAGTTGGCTTGAGGGCTTAAAATTTCTCTGTTAATGCAAAATTATAAATTTGTATGATATGTATAATGTCACTTTAAAATCTCATATAATCCTTTGTTCGTGTTGTGAGCTGTGAATTGTGGAGGGGAAAAACTGGTATCGTTATTGGAAAGAAATGTGGGCTCTTGAACGTCAGTGATGAATGGGAAACAATGGGGTGTGGGTGGACTGACGACACGTGGCTGAGAACTAATAAAAGAATCATGACAGTACAAAGCAGGCAATGTGGATTCATTGCTGAGCATCATTAATGTGAATTATACAGGATGATGGCAAAGATAACATCGCTGCTGGACAACAACTCCCACCCCATGCAAGTCAAGTCAAGTCAATTTTATTTGTCACATACACATAAATGTGCAGTGAAATGAAAGATTACCCACAGTCCAACAATAAGAGCAATAAAAATAAGCAATAACACACACAATCAAACAAAAAGAAACATCCATCACAGTGAGTCTCCTCCAGTCACCTCCTCAGTGTGATGGAAGGCCAGAATGTCTTTTCTCTTCCCCTGCCATCTTCTCCCGCGGTCAGGCTGGTGTCATTGCCACGTTCCAGGCCGCGCCGGACAGTGGAAAGTGGACAGTGACACTGTCACTGCACTGAGTGGCTTCTTCAGTGACAGACTCCTTCACCCCAAGTGAAGTGTGAAGGAGAGATATCGGAGGTCCTTCCTTCCCGCTGCTGTGAGACTGCACAACTAGCGTTACTCCCAGCAGACCAGTTAACAGTAACAGTTATAAAAAAAACACAGTAAATGATGACAATTATCCTTATCTTTTATTTATAATGAATGTCCCTTGCTATCCACTTTGCTGCTGTAACACTGCAAATTTTCCCGGTGTGGAACAAATAAAGGTATATATTATTATTATTATTCATCTGAAGCATGAAAGGTCCAAGTGAGCTTTTGAAAATTGGATCAGCTTTCTTCCTTCATTTGGAATAAAAAGAACCCACGTATACGTAAAGCTATACTACAGAGACATCACCAGCAGGGAGGACTTGGACTGCCAAACTACTATTTCTACTATTGGGCAGCAGATATTAAAAGTATTTCTTATTGGATGGAAAGAAATGTGGTAACCACTGCACCTGCCTGGCTAATTCTAGAGAGAGACTCTTGTAAGAACACCTCATTATTTGCCTTATTGTGCTCTGGTCTGCCATATCCAGAGCCTATTACCAAATATATATTTCTAACCCAGTTGTTATTCATTCTTTAAAAATATGGAAGCAATTCAGACAATCCTTTGATATCTAAATTCTCAATACTCGCTCCCATTGTAAAGAACCATGCATTCCTGCCACCTTCGACAGATGCTTCATTCAGTGCTTGGCTCAATCATGGGGTCTGTTCATTTAAAGACATGTTTATAAATGGTTTGTTTGCATCTTTTGCGTAGATTGTTCAGAAATTCAATATCTCTAGGTCACACTTCTTTAGGTATATGCAAATCCATAGCTTCATATCTTCTAATATCACTCAATTTCCTTCACAGCCCTCAGACACACACCTAGACTCAATCAATGACATCACATCATCCAGAAAGGGAAAGATAGGTGACATATATTCTTTATTAACGAGAGAAAATATTTTTTAGATTTAGATTTAGAGATACAGCGCAGAAACAGGCCCTTTGGCCCACCGGGTCCGCGCCGCCCAGCGATCCCCGCACACTAACACTATCCTACACCCACTAGGGCCAATTTTTACATTTGCCCAGCCAATTAACCTACATACCTGTACGTCTTTGGAGTGACGTCTTAACCCCAGAAAAGAGCAGTGGGAAGGGGATCTGGGTATGAAAATTTCAGGTTCCATCTGGTCAAAGATGATTGGGGGTATATACACATCTTCGATATGCATGAAGCATACTGTTATGCAGTTTAAGATTTTCCACCGACTGCACTGGACCAAAGCTAAGCTAGCCCAATTCACACCCAATATAGACCCCATGTGTGACCATTGCAGGCAGAACCAAGCCACTTTAATTCATATGTTTTGGGATTGTCCTAAGTTATCTAATTTTTGGCAATTAATATTCGATATGCTCTCCCAGACTACTGATGAATCCTTAGAACCATCAGCCCCCCTTGCTTTATTCGGTGTGGTAACACAAAATCTTGCATTAAATAATAATAAACTAAATCTTCTGTCTTTTGCCTCGCTGGTGGCCAGACGACAAATCTTGATCAGATGGAAAGATTGTAACCCTCCAACATTTGCACAGTGGATTAGGGATATGTTGTATTTTATTAAATTGGAGAAGATTAGGTACACTGTTAGGGAGTCAGCTGACAAGTTTACATTGATATGGCAACCTTTCTTTAGCTGTATTGATGCTTTAGGCTCTGCTAATGTTATGGTTGAGTAGAGTCTTTGATATGTGTGTATGTAATTAAGAGTGGAATTGAAGTATTAGAATGGTCCCTGATATGTCTTAACATTCCCATTTTTCTGCTTCCCCCGTGTCTGTTTTTATGCACGTTAGCGCCCTAGATAATATGGTGTACAGCTTTAAACCTCTAACAATTTTTATTTTTTTTGTATTTATTTATTTTTATCTTTAACTATGATTATTTTACATCATTTGTATGTTTATCTTTATGTTTATTTATTTACTTATTTTCCTTGCATAACTTAAGTTGTATACCCTCTGAATGGTATTGTGGGTGGGGGGGATATCTATCAGTTCAAATGTGTTCATGCATTGAATTGTCAAAGCTGAATTCAGAAATAAACATTGTTCCAAAATAAATCTTACAATTCTTTGTTCTTGTTGTGAGCTGTGAATTATGGAGGGGAAAAACTGGTATTGTTATTGGATAGAAATGTGGGCTCTTGAACGTCAGTGATGAATGGGAAACAATGGGGTGTTGGTCGACTGACGACACGTGGCTGAGAACTAATATTAGAATCATGACAGTACAAAGCAGGCCGTGTGGATTCATTGCTGAGCATCATTAATGTGAATTGTACAGGTTTCATCTGAAGCATAAAAGGTCCAAGTGAGCTTTTGAAAATTGGATCAGTGTTGGTTGCCAAATTGTAGATTTGACAGAACAATAGATGACGTTTATGTGTAAATTCCCTGGGTGTTTTTAACAATCTTACTCGTTTAAAATCTAAAAACAAATTGACCAGGTAATTAGGGTCAGCGTAAGGCAATGCAGATGCTGTTTTACAAAAAAAGACACAATGTGCCGGAGTAACTCAGTGGGTCAGGCAGCAGCTCTGGAGTACATGGATAGGTGACTTTTGGGTTGGAGACCCTTCTTCAGACTCTTCCGCCAAAACATTATGACCTGATGAGCCAAAGTATTATGACCACCTGCCTCATATGCTGTTGGTCCTCCGTGTGCAGCCCCATACGCAGCAGGGTGCGATGCACTGTGTATTGTGACACATTCCTCCCGTGACCACCATTAACATTTTCTGTGACTTGTGCCACAATAGACCTTCTGTTGGTTTGGACCAGACAGGATAGCCTTCGTTGCCCTCGCGCATCGATGAGCCTTGGGCGCCCAACACCCTGTCGCCAGTTTGTGGTTTGTCCCTCCTCGGACCTCTGTCGGTAGATACTCACCACTGCTGACCGGGAGCACCCCACAAGCCTTGCTGTTTCAGAGATGCTCTGACCCAGTCGCCTGGCCTTAATAATTTGGCCCTTGTCAAAGTCGCTCAGGTCTTTACCCCTGCCCATTTCTCCTGCATCCAACACATCAACTTCAAGAACTGACTGTTCACTTACTGCCTAATATATCCCACCCCTTGACAGGTGTCATTGTAAGAAGATAATCAAAGTTATTCATTTCGCCTGTCAATGGTCATAATGTTTTGGCTGATCGGTGTATGTAGTCAATAAGATCATAGAATTTATTAACAATTACTTTGAAAAATAGAAACAATTTCTTGACATCTTCTGAATAAATTTTAATTGTTTGTCATTTCAGTCTCGGCGGAAGGATGTGTTTATCCAGGAACGATATGGAAGGTTTAATCTTGGCGATCCGTTCCTGGCTCTGCAGCGAGACTATGAAGCAGGTGGTGGAGATGGCAGCAAGGATAAGCAGCCCATCTGCACCAGTCCACTGTCCATATTGGAAATAGTCATGAGCCATTGCAAAAAGATGCAGGAGAGAATGTCCTCACAGTTGGCTGCTGCTGAAATCCGACATCGAAAGGTAGGTGGTAGGCTTTAGCTAAATGTTTTTCATTTCCCACCCATTATCAGTGCAAATTAAATCATCCATTGGTAGTTGAAATGTCTCAATTGCAAGAGCATTGTAAAAATGCCAGCCCTTTGACTGCACGGAACACGGCTTTTAAATATTAACTTTCAAATTCTTTTCAGGAAAGTTAGGTTAGAGATATGTTTGTGGCCGGAACAAATTAAAACCCATACTGTTCATTATCAGGCCAGAATTCATGCTTTATTAAGTTGAGCCCAATTATAAGATCAAGAAAAGGGTTTCACGGAGTTTGTCGTTACTTTTCGTTTGTTAGGTCATCTTGGACCTTGAAGAGGAGAGGCATAAACATGCCCAAGATGCAGCCCAGGGAGATGATGTTACATACATGCTGGAGAAAGAGCGTGAGCGTCTTTTACAGCAGGTGTGAAAATAAGACTTGCTTGAAATGATGGCCACTGACTTTTTAGTTGGCTGGTTGGAATAATTTACAGCGTTTATTAGAATGTTTCAAAACCCATTCAGCATGATCTGAAATTGAAATGAAAAGAATTAAAAAGTGCCACAGTAATAATTTACAGTCGCGGTTATGTGCCGGAAAAAGTTTACCAGAGCTGAACTCGGCATAACCTGATCAGCCACTTGATACCTGGAACGTCATTTTTTGCATGTCTGCACCATGTTCTTAATGTTACAAATGTGAACAGTATTCATCACAGGATTACAGAGTAAAGGCTATTAACAATTATTCAAGCTTTGCCCAGGCTGATTACCCAGTAAAACAGGGATATGCAGCGATAAACAAAAGCGATTAAAATGTGTAAAACTAAAGCACAGATATACACTGATCAGCCAAAACATTATGACCGGATGAGCCAAAACATTATGACCATCTGCCTAATATGCTGTTGGTCCTCCGTGTGCAGCCCCATACGCAGCAGGGTGCGATGCACTGTGTATTGTGACACATTCCTCCCGTGACCACCATTAAAATTTTCTGTGACTTGTGCCACAGTAGACCTTCTGTCGGTTCGGACCAGACGGGATAACCATCGTTGCCCTCGCGCATCGATGAGCCTTGGGCGCCCAACACCCTGTCGCCGGTTTGTGGTTTGTCCCTCCTCGGACCACTGTCGGTCGGTACTCACCACTGCTGACCGGGAGCACCCCACAAGCCTTGCTGTTTCAGAGATGCTCTGACCCAGTCGTCTGGCCATAACAATTTGACCCTTGTCAAAGTCGCACAGGTCTTTACTCCTGCCCATTTCTCCTGCATCCAACACATCAACTTCAAGAACTGACTGTTCACTTGCTGCCTAATATATCCCACCCCTTGACAGGTACCATTGTAAGAAGATAATCAAAGTTATTCACTTCGCCTGTCAGTGGTCATAATGTTTTGGCTGATCGGTGTATGTTGCAGTACTTAATTATTTTAAGCATATCATATTTGCACATCCAATAAAATGTAACATGTTCAGTTATGCTCACCAAATTTTGTTTTCAATTTATTTACCTGTTTTATCTATTCTTTGCTCGTTCACCAACCTGCCACCCATATACTATTCCTGTAAATAAAAACGCATCTACATTGGACTCTCTTAGTGCAACTGAATTCAGATTCAGATTAGTTTATTGTCATGTACGCCAAGCTGCAAAGAAATTTCTTGGTCACATGATGCACACCTAGTAAACAGTACACACATGGTAACGATAAAAACACAAATAAATACGATGAATGTAAAGCACGGAAAGGTGCAAGATTGGAGTGCAAACTGAAGTTGTAAACAATAATGGTTAAAGAACAGCTGAAAGAGGTGGAGTTAAGAGTACAGGGGAGCATGTCCGGAAAGTTGTTGTGAAAAAAGTGATTCATTCGGGAGTCAGGGAGCAGTGGGGGAAAAACACATTTGTTTAGTCTGGATGTCCAAGCTTTCAGACTCCTGTATCTTCTCCCAGAAGGTAAAAGAGAGGAAAGGAAATGACCAGGGTTCCTTAAAAATATGTCCAGCCTTCCTAATGCAGTGCACCCTAAAGGTGGACTGGATGGAAGGAAGTGATGAGCCCGTGATGGACTGGGCTGCCTTTACCCCTCTGCAAATTCAGGCAGTCAGGAGCCAGAGCAAGTTCCATTACAAGGCATTTAGAATACTTTCTGTAGCATATTGTAGACATTCAAGGGAATCCTTGTGGACATGCTGAATCTTCTTGAATGCCTAAACAAGTATGGTTATGGTTTCATGACCACCACGTCGTTGTGAAGGCACCAGGTTAGGATGCTGGTAATTGTGGTTGCCAAGAAACCTGTAACTGCTCACTATCCCTGCAGTTGATAGGGCAGGATTGTGTGTTCATCCCCTGCTCCTTCAGTCACCAACCAACTCATTAGCCTAGATTGTTGCCATGACACTGTGACACAAGGTTCTCAATCTTTTTCCTGTACTCTGTCTCATCGTCGCTGAACCGATGGAGTTGGCTTGGACTTGGTCATACAGTCATGGGTTTACAGAGAGTGGAGCAAGGGGCTGAGCACACAACCTGTGGGCCATCAGTGTTGTGGGTGAGAATGGAGGCAATGTTATGGCCAATTGTTACTGTCGGGGGTCAGAAAGTCCAGAAACCAGATGCAAATGGAGACCAGGCGATGTTTAGGGATAAGCTTATTCAGTATTATAGAGTTGAAGATTGAGCTAGAGTCAATCTATAACATCCTAATATAGAGTTCTTATTGGCAAAGTGATCAAGGGCTGAATGTAGTGCAAGAAAGATGGTGTCCTTTCTAGACCTATTTACGGTAGCTATCTATTAAAAGATTCAGTGCGATGGTTGCACAAGAATGAGCAGTTACGTCTGCCCTGGATAGCATTTCTCCCTCAAACTTTACTGCCAATTTCCACTAGCTGCTCAGAAGATGATGGATACCATAAAATGAAAGAAAAAGACCCACAGAAATGCCAAGAACAGCACGCGTTTTGACATCCTGGGAAAATTACAAAGAACGACATAAAGAAATGTTGAGAGTTACAAAAACAGAGAGGGGTGGGCTTGAGAGAGGCAACAAAGTTAATGTTGAAGATGGACACAATATGCTGGAATAACTGAGGGGGGACAGGCAGCATCTCTGGAGAGAAGGAATGGGTGACATTTTGGGTCGAGACCCTTCTTAATGTTGACAGTTTTGCAAGGCATTTAGAATACTAAATGCCAAGTTCTAGTGGGCAAAATAAGTGGCTCGGAGCAAAATGGACCTGATGACTGAAACTAGAAATATTGTGTATTGAAATATTTAAAGAAATTGAAATTCAGTTTGCAATTACTTACATAATTGTTTACTCTTGAAGGCAAGCATGATGGGTAGGCATTCCAAGCAGACTTGTATTGAATTTGGAAATGTAACTGGCCAAAATTAAACATGCTAACTCAAATAAAGGAAATAATGGCTTACAACCATTCCCATTATTGATTTTTTTTAAAAACCTTGTCATTTGGAGATTATCATTTTTAAGTTGTGTACGGTACCTTGCTTAAGGAAGTTGAGAGGGGAAAACCTGGAAATTCCAGACTATTTGTCTAGCATCTGGTATTGGAAAATGACTCATATGTATAACGATGAAATGCATAAAATGTAAGTTATGCCTGACTAACTTGACTGCATTTTTGTGGAGGTGACCAAACTAGTGGACTAGGAATTGTGAATGAACAGTACATATATAGATACAAAGTGCTGGAATAACTCAACAGGTCGTCATCGTTACAGATAAAGTTAATGAAATCAGCGAGTTCTGCATGGGTGCAAGAGGCAGCCCTGATACAGTCATCGATGTAGTGGAGGAAGAGTTGGGGGATGGTGCCAGTGTGCGTATGGAACATGGACTGTTTAATGTAACCGACAACAAATGCAGGCATAGCTATTCTGCCTCTCTTTTTCTCCCCTATTCTCCACCCCTTTCCGTCTTCCACAGAGACGGCTCCCTCAGCAATCCTTCATTCACTCATCCTTTCCCACTCAAACCACCCCATTCTTTCCCCTGTAACTGCCGATACCTTCTCCATTGCTTCATTCCAGGAACCCTAGCAGTCCCAGGTTTAAGTGCACCACCCCAAACTGCATGGCGTGCTGCCAATGTGGCCTCTGTACATCGGTGAGGCCAAGCATAGACTTGGTGGCCATTTTGCCGAACATGTGTGATCAGCCCACCAAGGCCGATGTGATCTCCCAATTGCTAACCGTTTTAACTCTTCCCAGTTCCATACCGACTTTACTGAACTGGACCGTCTCCATTTCTACTTGTGTATTAATCGCCTAAATATTTATTTAGAACTACAGCAAATGGAATTCAGTGCAGACTTTGTCCGCTTTTAGAACCTAAAAGAAACAGAATCAAATACATTCTATATAAAGCAGAAGTTGGGGTAACGTCTTGTAGTTGCTTTTGCACAAATCAATAAAATGTTGTGGGCAGGTAAATAATGAAAAAGTTCAATGGGTCTCTGGTCTTTATACTTGGTGGACCAGAACACTGGAAGGTGTGCACAGCTGCACAAAGCCCCAGTTAAACCGTGCCTGGAATACTATGAACTGTGCTGGGCAGCATTCTCGAAGAAGGATATATTGGCCTTGCAGTGAATCTAATACAGATTATCAGAATTGTACATGTAAACTGTAAGGATTGTGTGCACAAGGTATGAAACTTTGAAGAATTGCATGTAGGCAGATGACATTCTTGTGCTTTGAACGGAATGCATAAGGTAAATAGATAGGAATTTTCTTACCAAATTTAAGGCCAATTGGAACAATATAGAAATAATGTCCAAACCTCTTGCGCATGACACTAGGAATAAACTTATACATGGAAATATTGAGAGAAATAGATGGTGGTCGATTCACTATTCAAATAGATGGTGATCAATTCACATCTCAGTATCTGAGATTGGCAACTTTTGATTGATCAAAGCTATTATGGGATATGTGACAAATTTGAGAATAGTAAGCTGGCGTGGAGATTGATCATTGGGAGGTGTTATAGGCCCGGTCACCATGTTCTGTTTGTTTATTCGATCACTATTTCTGAGATTTTGCTTTGTTGTGTTCCCCAAATCATCGAACCCATACTATTAGATTCCATCTGGTATTAATTATGTGAAGATTAATTTTATATAACATTATATTTTAATTGAATGTGTGATGAATTCTGTCTCAAGCTATGCAAAAGCTGTACCGGTAAACTGGTAGGAAAGTTTTAAATTAGTATCGCTGTTGTTTGGACTATTTTCTATTTTGATTGCAAATGCAAAGCTATCTGTGGTAATTATTTCTGAATAATTCTACTGAAATAATCATTTTAAGACTTAGAACAGATTTTAATAGAAGTTTCTTTTTTTTTTGTTTTCCTGAAATGAATGCTTACATTTTCTTTAGCTCCCTTAATATGGTCTATCTAAATGAAGTACAGTTTACATTACCGGTACTGATTGTCTTTTGATACATTGGCCTCTTTAATGTTCGAAATGAACTGCTGTTTCATTACATCTTGAAATTATCGTTGCAAAGGTTTCAGTCTCTGAGACGGATTGCATGGAAACCCGATTAAAACATCCTCATTAAAATTCAAAGTAAATGTATTGTTTCAGTCCTGAACGTAACATTTAATTTCTCATTCAATATTTAGTAATAATTTGTCAGTTTTTAAAAGTTAGTGTTGCTGCCCTATTAATCTATTTCTCTGAGCATGACGATATTTTATTATTTTCTTGGTTGCATTTTTGTGCTTGGTTATTTTTCTCCACTGCTAACATCTCAAAGCACATCCCTTGAATTCCTGTAGCTGTAAATTGAAACTAAAGATGCATCCACTCTGAATAACAGGGTGATAGGTATGGGTGATATAATGTTGATTTGAAGCAGAGGACCGGGGAAGAGAAATACAAGATTATCTGTGACAAAGTATTTGCATAAAGTCAGGCTGCAATATTATCTGTCTAATATGATTCTATTTGTCTTTTTATGTCACTTAAACTAAATTGGAAACACAGTTGGAACACATCCAAATATTTGCAATCGAAAAAAAATGAGAAGATATAACGTGTGAAAACTGGAATATTAAGGGTGGTGGATGTGAGCTTTGATGCTTTCCTTATCTATTCCTTCTGCTTTAAAAAATAACTTGGTTGTAGGACACGAGCAGCAGCATTAGATATTTTGCCTCTATGATAATATCATAATTTATCATCAGAAATCCAATGCATTCTTCTAAAAGATCGTGCCTTGAGGTTTTTCCTTCTTAAACCATTTTTGCTACGTAAATTGCATGTTCATATTGAGCATACTATATTTACTATACGGGCTGTTCCATGTAACTGCTTAATACCATTGATGTCGAATCTTATGCCTGTTGAATCAACAATGCTTCATACATCATTTTTTTTGTCATTCTACAGCTAAAATACAGATTAATATGTGCCAGGGAATTGCACAGATGAACATTAAAGCTGATGAAGATATTTATTTAGAATACTTCACAATTTTAGTGCCCATTAAAAGCAATGAAGCACTTCTGAAGTGCAATCTATGGTGTGAATGTGTCTGAGAAGTCTCCTCAATGTGGTCCCATAATGCGATAATAACTAGTTTACCTGTGTTATGTTGATTGTCCAGCATGCCAATAAAAACACCTGTACACTTCCTCACATAGCAACACAAGCATTTTAAATGCACCTGGAAAAGCAAACTGGGGTTAGGTCCATCTGATATTTGGTTCATCTGATGACACTTCCAACTGTGCAATACTCCCCGAGTACTTTGCTAGATTATTTGCCTCAAGATTTTGTTTTCAAATGAGATTTAAACCTGTAACCGAAGATAGGCACAAAATGCTGGAGTAACTCAGCGGGTCAGGCAGCATCTCTGGAGAGAAGGAACGGGTGTCGATTCGGGTCGAGAACCTTCTTCGGACTACTAGTCTCGACCCGAAACGTCACCCATTCCTTCTCTCCACTGCCTGTCCTGCTGAGTTACTCCATCATTTTTGTGTCTATCTTGTGTCTATCTTCGGTTTAAACCAGCAACCTTATGTTATCTACCGAGACATGGCGATAGCTTTGTAACCTTCTGCCTATTAATTTAAAGACGCACTGAAAGTATTTCCAAGATTCTAAATGCTTTGCGTGAACTCTTTTTCAGGTGGAGTTTGAGAAATCCCAATTAAAGCAGCTGGAGACAGAGAACAAAAAACTGTCCACACAATTTGAAGAAGAACGTATCAAAAATAAACAGATTGTAATTATGCTGGTAAAAGAATGCAAGCAGCTTGCTGGCAAAGTGGTAGATGAAAGTCAGACGTTAGCAGAAATCACCAAAACCCTTGAGGAAGAGCAAAAAAAGAACCATGAATTGGAGGAGGAATTGATGAATGAGAAAAAGAAAGGTGTTCCGATGGAAGCTAAAATGGAAAAACAGCTCTTGGAGTTTGACATTGAAAGGGAACAGCTACGGGCCAAACTTAATCGCGAGGAAACCCATACCAAAGATCTGAGACGAGAAGTTGAGAATTTCAAGAAAATTATAGAACTTAACCATACAAGAGAAAATGAAACTGGTTCATTGTCCAGTAGTTTAAGGAAAGACTCAGATGTTGGATTAAGTAGGCAAAGCATGATATCTGTTGCTTCCCAAACAGAACCTTTTGTTGAAATTCCCAGTGGAAGTAAAACTAAAAAGGGATCTTTAGCAGTACCAGTTAAACCATCCGCAGGAAATCCTCAGTCAGTGGGAGGAATAAAACTCAGCATGTCCAACAGTACATCTTTAATAAAGCCAGTTGGTGATAAACTGCTCACAGCAATTAGTTCAGAAGACAGCCCAACGCAAACCAAAGTCGTTCCATCCACTCTGGAGAATGGACCCTGTGCCGGTCCATTGTCGGGAACTTTGCCCCAGTCGGTTAGTGCTGCTTCCCTTTCCCTCAGCAATACCAGTGGTCCCTCTCCCCCTTCTTCAGCGACATCGTCACCATGTCCTTCGCCGGGATCGACCATGCAGAGTTTGAGTTCACCAAGTTCTTGCACGACAATGCAACCGGGACTGAGTCCAAGAATCCAAGCTGCTCGATTTAAATTTCAAGCCCAGGCTGGGGATCAGGAGAAGCATAGCGGTCCTGTGATGGGACCCATGCCTCGGGACTTGTCACCCACTAATCGCGATAATTCCCCAGCTAAGCAGCTGGCTCGGAACACTGTCAGCCAGGTGCTGTCACGGTTCACAGGTCCTCCAAGTACAGTTAAAGCACCTTGTGCGAACAGCACCCCTCCATTTGGCACAGAAAACCGGAATCTTACTGTTAGTAATTTAAAACCTGGATTGGCACATTCAGCAACAGGTGAGGGCTCATCTTATCCACAGGTTGTTGGTAAAATGACCAGTTCTCTGAATGTCTCTCCTACTGGATTAAAATCTCCCACAGGAGCAAGAGTTGACCGAGGAAATCCGCCACCTATTCCTCCAAAAAAGCCGGGACTGTCACAGACTCCATCCTCCCCTCATCCTCCATTAAAGGTTTTTGTGGATGGGGGTCGCTCCCCAACTGTTGGGTTTAACACTCGGACGGAAGGTAGAATCATGGCCGTGTCCTCTTCCGCTCCGCATCCAGGAATTAAGGGGACTAATGAGGAGATTCTTCCAAAGACAGCATTGCCACAATTACCACCTAAGCCAGCGGTGGATATAGCATCTACTGGCTGTGCTGCCCCTGCCGTGGCTGCATCTCAGGTGGGTGCTAGGCCTTCCTTATCCCCCAAGCTGAACCAAACAGCATGTTCAGAGTGTTCCCTCATCATCACCACCATCGCCTCTAGTGCCTCCATTGACCTTGCTAGTACATCCAAAAGAACCTCTTCCATTAGACCATGTGGCACAGACAGTCTACTGATCACATCATCAGGTAATGGGATTGAAATACTATAATCACCACTTCCTTCCAATGCAACATTGGATTGCAACGAGGATAAATGCAATATATTTTTATTTCATTGATTTTATTAAGGTGAGGCAAGTCTTAATTTTATTGTAACTTAATTAAAATAGAATATTGGCGGCATCAAACGTTAGTTTTGAATAGTTTTAGGACTTGCCGTAAGTATAGCAATAATGGACAGTTCTGAACCACCAACCAACTTGTGTATTGGAGGTTTGCACTCCCATTCACAAAGCGATATCTTTTTATTTATTAATTAGGAATCTCTGCATTTGATTGTGTAGCCACGGATTTGATTTTGGCAATAGGTTGACGAAGCCTTTATCTAAAAGATTGTCATGTAGTGTCTGTACACTTTCCAGCCCCTGATCAACACTTTTGCAATACCTTTTTTTTAAACAAAGATTTTGCCCCTTAACGGACAACGTACCCTTGCAGCAATGAAAGTACAAATTTGTACTATGCACTTAATGTAGACACCACTCCTCTAAAATGGAAATATATACAATTGTTAGTTGTTGCTATTGCAATAGATGAACTCGATTCACTGATATAGCAAATGGTGAATTAAAAATCTTCAAGGGGATGTTATTTCTTAACTCGCTAATTTTCAAGTGTAGATTCGGAATTTTATTGAAACTTTTAAGCACTTCATGTTTTCTTAAGCTTCTGCCCCTTTTCCACTCGCCTTGTTGCAATATATTTAATCAGTGTCTAGATTATCACAAAATTGTATCTAATTTTAATTGGCACTTGGGATAAAGAAAATCAGTTGGGCCTGAAATTAACCAGCTCTCTCACATGCTGATGCCAGCAAGTGTATTTCTATCCCCGTGGACCATGTGATCAGTGCATGTCATGCAGTGCTTTAAGAAGCTTCCCGCTTATTAACTGATACATTTGTCCTTATTGCTTATGTTATTTTGCAGAGTAAGAGTCCGTTGAATATGAATTTGTTGCTTGTTTTTCCCTTTACGCTATTGAGCACTTAAAACACTGTCATTCATGTGTTCTAACCAATCAAGTCTTGTGCATTAGCTGTTTGCATTAACACTTTGCATTCTGAATTTATTTCATATTTTTGAAAATGCTTTCCTTTCCTTTTCATGTGCACAAATTAAAATATTATGGGATTATTGGGAAGAAGATGAATTTTATGTGATAATAATTCATAAATAGTGAAATCACCATATATCTATAATGATGTTAATTTTGAGAGCTACCCAATTGATCAGAGTTGCAAACAGGATTTTAACCTGTAAAGTTACACTGCCTGCCTTCACAAACTGTGCTTTATTGATATTAATAATTTTTCACTTTTTATTAAACCATTTAAATTACCATTTAAAAATGAATGATAGCGTTAATTGAAAACATTATCCTATTTCATTTTTTTCTTTGCAGCCTTTTGTTCAAAGAATATTAAAAAACTTCCATACATTATGGAATAAATTACACTCATTTAACAGATTTATCACTAAATCAAAATAAAGTTGCCTGTCTGACTGAATATTCAAGTAATTGTCGAGTGACATAATGCCTAAATACTTATTAATCTTTTTAATGTGCAGAAATCCAGGTACGATAAAATTTCTAAATAAAATTGGAAGTTCAGTGAAATGTTAGTGTAGTTCATTGGTGCTAAGTGGAGTTAAGTTGATCTTGGAGGTATATAAAGTATTTTCCCAACTGGTTCCTGATTTTTCTCTCAATTAACTTTTTAGGTTCATTAATGTTTTAACAGTTTTTAGGTTAATTTGATCCGTTTGTACAATTTCTCAATTATTATTGCTTAAATTTCCAGGTTAATTGCTTGAACTTATCAATCTCATGGCTCCACCAATTTCCCCAAAGCCCATTCTATCTCCTCTCCTCCACCTGTAGAAGGGGGGGGGGATTTACAGTTGTCAATTAACTTGGGATGCGAGTGGAAATCGGAGTAGCCAGTGGACACCCATGCAGTCACAGGGAGCGCTTGCTAGCTCGACACAGGGCCCCAGACGCCAAAGATAGACACAAAATGCTGGAGTAACTCAGTGGGACTCCAACTCTACAACCACGTTTTCACCTAAATCTCCAACTCGCCAGACGTCAAGATCGACGCTGGCCCTTAGCACAATGAGGCAACAGCATTACCTGCTGCATCACATTAGTATTACCCGTTTACTGTTTACTAAAACTTGGCTCAGCAATATGAACGATTCTAAAGTAACTTCTGTTTCAAAAAGTAATGCTGTCCATTAATTATAATGTTCCTATTAGATTGTAAAATTCGAAGAAAATATTAGAATGTTTTCCAATTGGACACATTTCCTGATATTTCATTGGAAAAGCTGCAAGGGCTAATGGACTTTGACTGTTTGTCGTTACATGCCTGTTTTGCAAACTCTTCGTTGCATATTGCTGCGTGTGAACAGATTTTATTCACTTTTTTCTTCTTCCGTAAATGTGTTCACTTTAACTCACAGGCAGGAGTCCCTCCCTAATTCCTTCGCCAATGCCTGGTGGCCCTGTCCCCCTGGATGACAGGTCCACTCTGCTTCACCAAGCTGCTGCCCAGGGAAATGTCACTTTATTGTCAATGCTGCTAAATGAAGATGGAATTGATATCAATCATCCTGACGAGGAAGGTTCTTCTGCCTTGTATTCTGCTGCTAAATATGGATATACAGGTACATTTATTCTTGTTATTTTTATATTCATTACTTTACTCGTGAAATTTTAATTGAAAATACTGCAATACAATACTTATTCAAATGTCTTAAACATGTTTTTATTTGTTAAACCCCCCCCCCCCCTTAAACGGATGTATTGTCAAAAGTGGGCATAGTTCATGCTGTAAACTTTTTGCATGCCTCATTCTTATGTAATTACAATGTTATGTCCTCATAGGAGCGACCTTTCTTGGTATGTATTAAACTCATAAAAGATTCTTAAATCCTCGCCTAATACCTTTATACCACAAACTATATTCTGAGCGCTGTCTCTTTTCCTTTGTTCTACCTACTGTACTTGAGTTCAGCTTGATTGTATCTAGCTATAGTATTATCTGACTTGTTTGGATAGCATGTAAAACAAAGCTTTTCACTGCACCCTAGTGCACGTGACAATAATAAACCTAGATCTTACTGTAAGTATAAGAAAATAACTGCAGATGCTGGTACAAATCGAAGGTATTTATTCACAAAATGCTGGAGTAACTCAGTAGGTCAGGCAGCATCTCGGGAGAGAAGGAATGGGCGACGTTTCGGGTCGAGACCCTTCTTCAGACAAAGGGTCTCGACCCGAAACGTCGCCCATTCCTTCGCTCCTGAGATGCTGCCTGACCTGCTGAGTTACTCCAGCATTTTGTGAATAGATCTTACTGTAATGTTGGTTGTGCATTGTTGCATTGTGAAATTGGGTTTGGGTTTGTCTTCATGATTCGCCAAACTACTGCCAAATGACAGCTATAATCAATACTTGCAGATGACTAAGCATTGAGCTGAAAGATTCTCTGCCTGTGATTGAACTGAACAACTGCTGGTTTTGGAGAGAGAGAGTGGTTGTTTCGTTCTGATACAGGGTAGAATTGACATTAACCACCCACAGAATCGTGGACATACAACCCATAGATTCCTGCACCATGTGGTATCCTAGAAATCTAGCCACGACATATTCTTTACGCCTGCTGCTACTTGTCCAGATCATGCATGAGAACAGACCCTTCATCCATACAATGTCTTGTCGAACATGATGCCAAGACCAACTCTTACCTGCCTGCCAATGAACCATGTTCTTCCATTCCCTGCATATCCATGTGCCTATCCAAAAGTCTCTTAAATGCTCGCAACGCATCTGCCTCCACCATCACCCCCCAGCACATGTTCCAGGCACTCACTTCCCTTGATTTAAAGTAAAATTGCTCCACACGTCTCCTTTAAGCTTTGCCCCCTTCACCCTAAAGCTATGCCCTCAACTGTCTGATATTTCTATCTGGGGGGAAAAGGTTCTGTGTGCATCTGTTAACTTATGTACTTCTATCAGCAGTCTTTTTTTTCCTCACAAAATGCTGGAGTAACTCAGCAGGTCAGGCAGCATCTCAGGAGAGAAGGAATGGGTGGCATTTCGGGTCGAGTCCCTTCCTCAGACTGATGTCGGGGGGGGCGGGACAAAGGAAGGATATAGGTGGAGACAGGAAGTTAGAGGGAGATCTGGGAAGGGGAGGGGAAGAAAGGGGCAGAGAAACTATCTAAAGTTGGAGAAGTCAATGTTCATACCGCTGGGCTGCAAGCTGCCCAAGCGAAATATGAGATCTCCTCCAGTGAACTCCCCCTCCCAATCCGACCTTTCTGTCATGGGCCTCCTCCAGTGCCTAGTGAGGCCCACCGGAAATTGGAGGAACAGCACCTCATATTTCGCTTGGGCAGCTTGCAGCCCAGCGGTATGAACATTGACTTCTCCAACTTTAGATAGTTCCTCTGTCCCTCTCTTCCCCTCCCCCTTCCCAGTTCTCCCTCTATCTTCCTGTCTCCACCTATATCCTTCCTTTGTCCTGCCCCCCTGACATCAGTCTGAAGAAGGGTCTCGACCCAAAACGTCCACCCATTCCTTCTCTCCTGAGATGCTGCCTGACCTGCTGAGTCACTCCAGCATTTTGTGAAATAAATACCTTCTATTTGTACCAGCATCTGCAGTTATTTTCTTACTCTATCAACAGTCTCATCAGATAAAACAATCCAAGTCTGTCCAAGTCTCCTTGAAGTTGATACCTCCTAATCCAGGCACCATTCTGCTAACTTATCCAGGCCTTGATGCTTGTCCTCGTTGTTAGCCCAACGATATGTAGGTAGTTCTTCCAGCCTGTCTGCTGGAGCCTTCTTATGAAGTAGTATGGTCCACGATCGACAATTAGGTCTTAGGCCCTGTCCCCAAAATGTTCAGCTGGACCTCCGGCAACTCTATGATGTCAAAGACCTTGCAGCTGATTGATTTTTTTCTTTGTGGAACTATCAGCAATTTGACCCGTTATATTCTCCTTTGCCTAGTCATCCTCAGTGATCCCCTTTATACAGTCGTAGATGAAACAAAACTGCAATGTTTTGCAGAGGTTTCCATCTTTGGCTTGGAATGATTGAGAAACAGAAATTACTTGTCAATGTCAACTTATCCTGTGCTGCTTACCATGGTAAACTTTAGTGAGGATAGAATTTGGGGAAATAGGGACATTTTGTGTGGTTTGTCGATGAGGTTCTGATTGGAGATGAACACCTCAGGCAAAAATGCCTTTGAATTGAGAATGGTGATCTCCATTTTCTGCAGCTTGCATGCCATCTTCTCATTCTCCCTTTTTTTCTGTATTCCGAAGAAACGCTGACTAATGCATCTAGCTGGGTTTTGTAGGAGCTTTGTAACACCCGCCACACACCCACACCCTGCAGATACATGCAAGCTGAAGCAACCCTTGAAAGTGGCAAAAACATGTTGGCTCATAGCAAAAGCCAGAAGAAACCAACAAGTGTAATTAATTGATGAGGTGACGCTTCCTTAGAAATTGTGCTGGGTGTCAAGTTAAGAGTGACATTAGCTGGTGTGAGATGACTAGTAAATGCTGGTAATCTCCAGAATCTTTTACTCAGCATGCATAAATACTCCCAACAATATGGTGTACAGGTAGATGTTCAGATGTTCCCTTAAATGTGCAAATATACCATGGGGCCATTTAGGAAGTCAGAGGACATTTGTAATATCCAAAAAAACATTACCAATCAATTATACGCCAGCTCTTTAAATGCAAATCTAATTTTGGAGTGCCAAATTTTCAAACTTCTTGCCCTTTTCAAACCAAATGTTTTGTTAATCTTTATGCACAAAATGCTGGAGAAACTTAGCAGGTCAGGCAGCGTGCCTGACCTGCTGAGTTACTCCAGCATTTTGTGAATAAATACCTTCGATTTGCACCAGCATCTGCAGTTATTTTCTTACACTACCTGTTCATATTTATGAATTCATATTTGAGTATCAATGTGCTATTATAGTAAATTTCCCGTGACATTTATTATGGTTGCTTAGCGGGTTCCTTCAAACACAAGTTATGAAAATTGCTTCAGAAATTACACGTTATCAGTATCTGGAGGCAGAAGAAGCTCAAAGAAAAAGGTTGATAGTTCAACAGAGAACAGATTGCGAATAATATGACATTCCCATAACTCATGCCAAAGAAAATAGGTTAAGAGAAATAATTGGCCACATGCATTTTCATAAAGAGATCACAACATGTTGAAGATAGACACAGAAAGCTGGAGTAACTCAGCGGGACAGGCAGCATCTCTGGAGAGAAGGAATGGGTGACGTTTCAGGTCGAGACCCTTCTTCGGACTGAATAGGGATAAGGGAAACGGATTTAGACGGTGATGTGGAGAGATAAAGAACAATGAAAAAGATTTTCAAAAAGGTAATGATGATAAATGAAACAGGCCATTGTAAGCTGTTTGTAGGGTGAAAATGAGAAGCTGGTGCGACTTGGGTGGGGGAGGGATAGATAGAGAGGGATTGCCGGGGCTACCTGAAGTGAGAGAAATCAATATTCATACCACTGGGCTGTAAGCTGCCCAAGCGAAATATGAGATGCTGTTCCTCCAATTTGCGTTTAGCCTCACTCTGACAATGGAGGAGACCGAGGACAGAAAGGTCTGTGTAGGAATGGGAAGGAGAATTGAAGTATCCAGCGACCGGGAGATCAGGTTGGTTCACGTGGGCTGAGTGAACGTGTCCCGTGAAACGATCGCCCAGTCTGCGTTTGGTCTCGCCGATGTATGAGAGTCCACATCTTGAACAACGGATACAGTAGATGAGGTTGCAGGAGGTGCAAGTGAACCTCTGCCTAACCTGAAAGGACTGTCGGGGACCCTGGACAGAGTCGAGGGAGGAGGTACAGCGACAGGTGTTGCATCTTCTGCGGTTGCAGGGGAAGGTACCTGGGGAGGGGGTGGTTGGGATGGGAAGGGATGAGTTAACCAGGGAGATAGCTAAAAACAGAAGAACTAATCCAGTGCAGTATACAATGTGATACTTGTGATATTTAGCACTCAGAACATTAAGTGCAAAAAAAAAAGCACGATGTAAACTTCAACAAAGTATATTTAATTTTCTGTACAAAGACGCGCATCATCAAGTCAACTGTGGCCTTTTCCAGACTGTTTAAGTGGAAAGTTGTGACTTGGCCCATGGGGCCAAGAAGCAGTATCATGTTATACCAGTGATAATTTTACTTGATATCTCATCCTGGAATATGTACTGTCTCTTCTTCTTCTTAAGCCCTTTACTCCTCTAGGGAGCATAGGCCATTGACAAATGTCCTCCACCTCACTCGGTTGCTGGCGGTTCTTTCCAGAGCTCCCCAGTTGAGCCCACTCCCAGACATTTCTGCCTGGACACCTCTTCTCCAGCTGTTCCTGGGGAGACCTCTTTTCCTTTTTCCTTGGGGCTTCCATTTCAGGGCTTGCCGGGTGATGTTTGTGGCAGGTTTTCTGAGGGTGTGTCCAATCCAACTACATTTTCTCCTTCGAATTTGTAAATCAATGGGATCCTGCCTTGTTCTTTTCCACAGGTCCACATTGCTTACTTTGTCTCTCCACCAGATGTTTAGTATTGTCCTGAGGCAGGTGTTAATATGTGATGTATTGTTTATAAAAAGTGTGTACAGACCTGATGTTCTCCTTGCACTTTGAACAGACTTTGTACTTGAGGTCATTGTCACCACTTTCCTTCGTCTAGACTTGAATATTATTAGAACTAAATTAACATCTCTTTGAGTTTCAGAAGTTATGAATGGAATCCCCTCCCAAGATTCTAATATTTCTTTATTGCAACAAACAGGATTTTTTTGCTACAATAACTATATTTTTAAAAAATCTATAGACCTGTATTACCTGCGAGAGAAATGAAATCACACATCCACTGATCACAATCAAATCCAATTAATCTCTTAAATAACATTGTCACAAGATTGTGAGACACAATTTTGAATTGTTCATTTGCCCTCTTCGAGCCTGGTGCTCTGCTGGTGAATACTGAATGCAGATGATTTACCCTGGCCAGATAACAAAAAAGAAAAAGCATTTTTGTAATGCATTCAACTGACCAGAATTTGGACAGTATAAATCTTAAATTGCCTCAGTGTGTAAGATTAAGTCCCTCGCCCTTATCTGGTAATGGTCATAATAAATCTTCCAGCAGACAAAATGAGGATATCAAGCTCATAAAGTCTATGCTTTAGAATTCTGCTCCTTATTCAATATCATGCATGTTACAGTCATCATCCTTCAGTAATAGAAGCTGACTACTGGATGAATTCCACGGCTGCAGCTTCTTGCTGATTATCCTCGCTCACATAGTGTAATGACCTTTATTACTGTTCAGTTATACCACTTCATAGCAGGAGAAAACTAATTCTGCAGCATACTGCTATCTGGGCTTCAGAAGGATGTGGCATGCGATGACTTCAGGCGGTTGCCACTAATGAATGTGAGGCAATGCAAAACCAAGTTTTAAAACCACACAGCAGGAGGAAAGTCCAAGACAAATTGAAACCTTGATCTGAGTTGTCAGCATGCTTTGAGAATAAGATATGTATTTGTAAAGCATCAAAAGTTTATAGATGCAGAGCAGGTCTATGTGGAGTGCCTTATGCTGGATGATAATTCAATTTGGAGTTAAATTCTGTGAGTAAGAAGATACAGACCTGAAACGAACTGCAGGATATTTATGCATCAACAATTCTGCCCAGTTATGTTCCAAATCTTTTTTTTTTTTAATTATTTGATAAATGTGCTAATTTTCAACTAATTCAATCGATCACTTTGATACCTTCATATACGATACGATAGAACTTTATTTATCCCAGGAGAGAAATTGGTCTGTCAACAGTCATAAAACACAAGATACGTGAAAAATAAATAGGAGTTAAAGTTAAAAAAAGGAAGAGACGATCGCTTGTTGGCCGGCTGCTGCGTGCATAGCTCCAGAACCGAAAGCAAAAAATAAATACAGGATATTATTATTGTTTTGAGTATATTCTCTTTAAAAAAACAAACTAGTTATTCTCGATCATGAGACATAGGAGCAAAATTAAGCCATTCGGCCCATTGAGCTTATGCCGCCATTCGATCATGGCCAGCCTATTTTTCCCTTTTAACACCTTTATCCTGCCTTCTCCCCATAACCTTTGACATAATCTAGAATATATCAATCTCCACTTTAAAAATACTGAATGACTTGGCCTCAACAGCTGTCTGTGGCAATGCATTCCACAGATTCACCACCCTCTGGCTAAAGTCGTTTCTCCTCATCTCCATTCTAAAAGTACATCCTTTTATTCTGAGGTTGTGCCCTCTTGTCCTGTAGTCTCCCACTACTAGAAACATCCTCCCTACATCCACTCTACCGAAGCTTTGCATTATTCAGTATGTTTCAATGAGAACCCCCTTCTAAACTCCAGTGAGTATAGGCGCAGTGCCATCAAATGCTCCTCGTATGTTAAACCTGTCACCCCCGAGATCATTCTCGTAAACCTCCTCTCCAATGCCAGTACATCCTTCCTTAGATATGGGGCCCAAAACTGCTCACAATATTTCAAATATGGTCTGACCAATGCCTTACAAAGCCTCAGCATTACATCCTTGTCTTTATATTCTAGTCCTCTCGAAATGAATGTTAACATTGCTTTTGCCTTCCTTAAAATAGGAGTCTGCCTGATAGAGGAATGAATATCCAGTTAGATATAATTGACTGAATATCGAATAGGATCATAGGTTGCATTTGGAAATTGCAAGGATGTGCTCTCTTTCCAGTGAGCACTGTGGGCTTAAATTAAATGGCTCGCAGCTTCCATGAATGTTTATATTTTAAAAGAGCACTTACATATCCGGCCATGCCACTTTGTCTCATTTGGTAAAGTGGGTTAATATCTGTGTAAACGGGTGACTGTGTAAGAAACAGCACAAAACCCTGCAGAGCAAAACTACTGGCCTTGTCAGATATAATGGACCCAGCCCTCAAAATCCTTCAAGGCCACTTCTGTTAGTGGGGAGAGAGAGAGTACTTGATGCTTTTTAGATTTAGAGATACAGCGCAGAAACAGGCCCTTCGGCCCACCGGGTCCGCGCCACCCAGCGATCCCCGCACACTAACACTATCCTACACCCACTAGGGACAATTTTTACATTTGCCCAGCCAATTAACCTACATACCTGTACGTCTTTGGAGTGTGGGAGGAAACCGAAGATCTCGGAGAAAACCCACGCAGGTCACGGGGAGAAAGTACAAACTCCGTACAGACGGCGCCCGTACTTAGGATCGAACCTGAGTTTCCGGCGCTGCATTCGCTGTAAGGCAGCAACTCTACCGCTGCGCCACCGTGCTGCACTCTTTCCTCTTCCCTTCCCTCTCCACGTTCCCTTTCCCTGTTGCATGCCAGCTAGTTCTGCAAGTAAAATAAGAACATGTTATCGTGTGGGCTGGTGAGAGGTTGCAAACATATGCTTTCTGGTAGCATAGCGTAGATGGTAATGAAAGGTGGCATGGCATTAGGAAGATGTGGGTTAGGATTGAACTGAGTGCAGAATATGACTATTGGAACAGGAAAGGGTTATGGAAGAAATTGATGAAAGTAGGCAGGGAAACCTTGTGAATATCACTCCAAGGGCAGTATCCGTGCAGTTGTTTCAAAATATTACAGGCAGATTCTGGGTGCAATGCTCCTGCTTTACTGCCTTTAAGTATTCTGCTGTGTGATTAGTGAAGGCATTCTCCTGCCATCTGTTAGAAACAGCAGCTCCCTCCTCATGATGACCTCTAGCATTGGCACCTCCAGCAGGGTGTTGGAGAACCCAGGAACGTGGGTGGAAGTGCAAATGTGTTCTGGCAACTCTGCTTAGCGATTTTCTTCGTCTAAAGATAAATCAGCTCACAGAAACCCCAGTGCACTTCCCCGCAAAGAGATCCCTGTCAACAGGATGCAGAATGCTCCTGGCTCTTAAGTTTAAAATGAGTCTCCTGCTGAGGTCACCATCACTTCACCAACTTTACACTGATTCCCAGCGTTAAGTAATTTCCTGGCCACAATGCACCCAAATTATTGATAACATTTAAGATTTTAGACCCGTCTGAAGAAGGGTCTGGACCCGAAATGTCACCCATTCCTTCTCTCTGGGGATGCTGCCTGTCCCGCTGAGTTACTCCAGCACTTTGTGTCTGTCTTCGAATTAAACCAGCATCTGCAGTTCCTTCCTACACATTATTGATAACATTATTTGATTTATTTATTTGAATTGTTTGATTTTTCACTGTTTGAAAAATTATTTAAAACAATTATGCTGTCAGTTTTAAATGATGTCAGTTATATTTGTTGCTGTTTGCCACATTGGTGAAGAAAGCGACGAATGCTAAGAATATAGAAGTCCGATTTAGTTCTATACTTGGAGGAGGAAAATGTAATCAGATTATTAATTTATGCAATTCTCCTTGGCATTATCAATTCTTCCATGGAGGGGGTTATGTAGCAGCTTTGAGGAAGTGAAACACTTACAGAACTTGTAATTAACTGGATCATTTAGATTTGCCACAGTTTGAGAGGGCTGAGTCGGAGAAGTGGGGCAAAGAGGGGGAGATATAGCCAGTGAGGCTGGAACTCGAGATGCCAGAGTGAATAGACAATAGACAATAGGTGCAGGAGGAGGCCATTCGGCCCTTCGAGCAAGCACCGCCATTCAATGTGATCTTGGCTGATCATTCTCAATCAGTACCCCGTTCCTGCCTTCTCCCCATACCCCCTGACTCCGCTATCCTTAAGAGCTCTATCCAGCTCTCTCTTGAATGCATTCAGAGAATTGGCCTCCACTGCCTTCTGAGGCAGAGAATTCCACAGATTCACAACTCTCTGACTGAAAAAGTTTTTCCTCATCTCAGTTCTAAATGGCCGACCCCTTATTCTTAAACTGTGGCCCCTTGTTCTGGACTCCCCCAATATTGGGAACATGTTTCCTGCCTCTAACGTGTCCAACCCCTTAATAATCTTATACGTTTCGATAAGATCTCCTCTCATCCTTCTAAATTCCAGTGTATACAAGCCTAGTCGCTCCAGTCTTTCAACATATGAAAGTCCCGCCATTCCGGGAATTAACCTAGTAAACCTACGCTGCACGCCCTCAATAGCAAGAATATCCTTCCTCAAATTTGGAGACCAAAACTGCGCACAATACTCCAGGTGCGGTCTCACTAGGGCCCTGTAAACTGCAGAAGGACCTCTTTGCTCCTATACTCAACTCCTCTTGTTATGAAGGCCAACATTTGGAGGGAAAAATGGAGGAAAATTACATTAAGACAAAGCTTGTCATTTTACAGTGGCACATCTTTACATCAGTGGAAAGCAATGTTGGTCTTTAACCAGTGTAGAGAGCAGCCGGTCCAGTCAGATCCACTATAGAACATCTCTCCCCCCCCTGTCTAAAGATAGTTAATAAGAGACGAGAGGAAATCATTATGGAAAGTATTGTGTGTTGCAGAAGGATCTGTTATTCTCTAGAAATAACTAGTTTTATTGTTTAATTCCATGTATTGATATAAAAAAATTTTTTTAATGAAAAGCTATTTGCCTCACAGTTAGGGAAGAAAATAGTAAGAAAAAATGATAAATGATTTATTCTGATTGCAATAGACTGTTCTAAAAATGTGAGAAATGTTGGTATTTATTTGGATTGAATTTTAATAATGTCCTTCAGGATGGATGAAATTGATTAACTCGATTACTATTTCTAAGTGGTAAAGTATATGGCTGCTTAGATTGCCTTATTTTATTAAGTTAGCAATGCACAAAATGAACAATTAAGTTATTAACAAATGGACTAAAAATTAATACAGGTGAGCATTGCCATATGTATAATTTATTCAGTTAACAGGTAGACCGTGAAACATTTTACTTCCACAAAGATACCACAGCTAGTTAGCCAAAGGCATCCTGTAAACATACTTTGATTTCATGTACTGATGTTGAAGTAGGTCATCAGTGATGTAATCATTTAGTTGGTCCTTTATGCTGGGGGTGGAGAGGGGGTGAAGAGGGAGATGCAGGGTACAGGTGCCGTATGGTAAGGGGAGAGATTTTTCAGCATGCTACTAATGCTCAGTAATTTCAACTTCAATATTACTGTTAGTAATAGCGTCCGCAGTGAATCATTCCAGCATTTCACATTGGCCTTTCTGTCCTGGGGCTCCTCCATTGCCAGAGTGAAGCCACCCGCAAACTGGATGAACTGCCCTTCACATTCTCCCTGGGTAGCTTACAGTCCAATGGTATAAACTTTGAATTCTCCAATTTTAGGTAACTTCTAACTAATACCCCCCCCCCCCAACATTGTTCTCCAGTCGCTCCTTTCTGCCCCCGCCCCCCTTCCCTCCTCTGGGGCCCACCTGGATTCCCACCTATTTTTCTCCTCAAACCACCCCTTCCCCCTCCCGCCCCCCCCCCCCCCCCCCCAGTTACTTTCCTTCCTTTGGCTTCACAATCTGCTATTCTTCAAACCTTTGTGTCCTTCTCATATTGGTTAATTATTTTTCTAGTTGAATAATCTGCCTAATATAGGTTAAATCCTATATTGTAGAATAGTATATAACAGGAACCAGCCCTTTGGCCCACAGTGTTGAGGCTGAACATAATGCCAAGATAAGCTTGCCTCATGCTCCATATCTATTCCCTGCATATCCTTGTGCCGATCTAAAAGCCTCTTAAATGCCAGTATCATATCTACCTCCACCACTGCCCCTGGTAGTGTGTTTCAGGCACCACCACTGTGTTAATTGATGATCAAGGTGGTGGTGATTATTTCACAATTATGACTTCATCAACGCCTGTTTCATTTTTTTTGCTCCACCATCCATCAATGACACGATCGTTTGGCATTTTCTGCACGTAAACTGGAGGTTTGCTAATTTCCTATGCAGTAATTCACCAACCAGTTTGAAAAAGAAAATGCCAAAAGATCTATTTACAGAATTATGAATCATGTTGCTATGTGTAACCAATCTCAGAACTGTGAGTTGTTACGAGTGCGTTCACTATAAATGTGCAAACCTTCTTCCCTGCAGATTGTTTAACATTACTGCTGAACTCCGGAGCACAGGTTGATGCTGTTGGAAAGAATTTATTCACACCATTGTGTGCAGCTGCTGCAGAGGGCCATGCTGGGTAAGATGTAAACATCGCATGTGACTTCTTCAGGCATCTGCGATTTCTAGAAATTACTGCAGCCAATGTACAGAATTAAAGAAGTCTGTATAGGGATCCATTATGACTCTGATATAAGTGCGGTTGTTCCAGACTGGCAGTGCGTTGCCTGACATGTTGCTTTAAGCTTCCTTGTATGCTCAACGTTAAATGGGTTCCAGAACCATTTTGTAAAATTTGATTGTGAATGACTGCATGATAATCAATGCTTACTGCAGTCACTTGTTTGGACAAATGAGCTGTTCCTAAAAGGTCAAGCTGAAGTTGTCAGCTGAAAAAGTAAAGTTTTCGCTTTTTCTTTCGACTGAATCAGCATAAGTTAGCGGTGGGCAAAATCTCCCCCTTATCTCCGAAGTTGCTGCCAATTGCTGCCAATCACTGCATTGCAGACAGCTAAATTCATTACTCCCTTCATGACTGTCAAACCGCTTCTGCGATTGCAGCTGTCATTTGAAAATTGTTAGCAACAAACAAACTTTCCTTTCAATATGCATCCCTCCCAATGGAAGGTTCAAGCACGAGAAATCAGTGATTGGCAATGTTGCATTCAAGCTGATTGTTGAAGTAATGTTGAAATAGGAGACACTAGGATGGCTTCATCTTCCTGGCCTCTCTTCCTCTACTCCATCCCATAAGACAAAACTCAGCCATTTGGCCCATCAAGTCTATTCTGCCATTCGATCATGTCTGGTCTATTCTTCCCCCTCAGCCCCAATCTCCTGCCTTCTCCCTGTACCTCTGATGCCCTTGCTAATCAAGAACCTATCAATCTTCACTTTAAAAATACCCAATGTCTTGGACTCCACAGCCATCTGTGGCAATGAATTCCACAAATTCACCACTCTGGTTGTAGACTCTCACACTACTGGAAACATCCTCTACATATCAATCCCCTCCAGGCCTTTCATTATCCGGTAGGCTTCAATGAGATCCCCTCTCATCCTTCTAAACTGCAGTGAGTACAGGCCCAGAGCCATCAAAAGCTCCTCGTATGCTAACCCAGTCAGCGCTGGGATCATCCTTGTAAACCTCCACTGGACCCTCTCCAATGCCAGCACATCCTTCCTCTGATATGGAGCCCAAAACTGCTCACAATCTATACTAAATGTAGCCCCACCAGCTCCTTATAAAGCCTCAGCGTTACATCCTTGCATTTATATTCGAGTCCCCTCAAAATGCTGCCATTGCATTTGCCTTTTATACCATTGCTCAACCTGCAAACTAACCTTTGTGGGAGCCTGCACCAGCAGTCCCACGTCCCTTTGCGCTTCTGATTTCTGAATTCTCTCCCCATTTTGAAAATAATCTATGCCCTTATTCCGTGTACCAAAGTGCATGACTCCACACTTTGCCACACTGTATTCCATTTGCCACTTCTCTGCCCACTCCCCCAACCTGTGTAGGTCCTTGTGCAGACGCCCTGCTTCCACAACACTACCTGCCCCTCCACCTATCCTTGGATCATCCGCAAACTTGGCCACAAAACCAACATTTCCTTCGTCTGGATCATGAACGTATAACCTGCAAAGTAGCGAACCCAACACAGAACCCTGTGGAACTCGAGTAGCCACCGGCAGTCATCCATGAAAGGCCCCCTTTGTTCCTACTGCCAGTCAGCCAATCTTCTATCCATGCCAGTGCCTTGCGTCTTATACCATGGCCTCCTATCTTGTTCAGCAGCCTCACGTGCGACACCTTAGCAAAGGCTTTCTGAAAACCCAAGTAAACAACATCCACTGAATCTCCTTTGTCTCTTTTGCTTGTTACTTCCTCAAAGAATTCCAACTGATTTGGCCGGTAAGATTTCCCCTGAACAAAACCATGCTGACTTTGACCTATTTTATCACGTGTCTCCAAATAACCCGAAAACTGATCCTTAATAATCTATATACTAAAACTCTCGTTTGTTATCTTGTTTGTGACTGAACCTCAGCCAAAACGGTACATGATAGCGCGACAATTTTAGGCCCACCGTACTCACCATTGTCACTTTAGTGATAATGCAAGTAGTTTTATTGAAATCGGTGTTATATTTTTAAAGTTATTCACATTTTAAAGTTTAAAAGGAGGGGAGGGGAAGGGGGGGAGTGGGGGAGAAGGGAGAGGGGGTTGAGGAGGAGGGGTGGGGAGGACAGGGTGCTGCACCAATGCAGGAGATCGTTGGGCCCAACTTTGTCTAGTGGACTCTAAAATCTTACCAACCACCGAAGTCAGGCTAACTAGCCTATAATTTCCTTTTGGTTGCCTTGCTCCCTTTTTAAACTGTGGAGTTACATTTGTGATTTTTCAGTCCTCTGGCCCATTCCTGATTCCAGTGATTCTTGAAAGATCACTACTAATGCTTCCACAATCTCTACAGCTACCTCTTTCAGAACACATGGGTGTGGTCCATCTGGTCCAGGTGACTTATCCACCTTTAGACCTTTCAGATTTCTCAAGCACCTTCTCCTTAGTATTAGTGACACTCACTTCTGCCCCCTGTCTCTCTTGAATTTCTGGCACATTGCTGGTGTCTTCCATTGTGAAGACTGACGCAAAAAATGTATTCAGTTTATCCACCGTTTCTTTATTCCACATTACGACATCTCCATTGTCATTTTCCAGCGGTCCAATGTCCACTCTTGCCTCTCCTTTATTATTTAAATATCTAAAAACTTTTCGTATCCTCTTTTATATAATTGGCTAGCTTATCTTCCCTAAAAACTCCTTTTGGTTACCTTCTGTTGGTTTTTAAAAGCTTCTGAATCCTCTAGCTTCCCACTGATCTTTGCCATGTCATTATATGTCTTCTCTTTAGCTTTTATGTTATCTTTGACTTCCTTTGTCAGCCATGGTCACCTCATTCTCCCCTTCATATGCTTCTTCCTCTTTGGGATGAGAAGATCCTACAATTTCCTAATTACTCCCAGAAACTCCTGCCATTGATGCTCCAATGTTATTCCTGCTAGGATCCCATCAACTTTAGTCAGGTCCCCCCTCATGCCTCTGTAGTTACCTTTGCTCAACAGTAATAACGATACATCTAATTGCCACTTCCCCCTCTCAAACTGCAGGTTGAATTGTATTACATTATGATCACTGCCTCCTTGGGGGTTCCTTCATTTTAAGCTCACTAATCAAATCTAGTTCATGTCACAACACTAAGTTCAGAATTGCCTGTTCCCAGTATGCTCACCCACTAAAAAGCCACCACAAAGACATTCTACAAATTTCTTCTCTTGGGATCCAGTACCAACCTGATAGTCCCAGTCTACTTGCATATTAAAATCCTCCATGCCCACCGTAACATTGTCTTTCTTACATGCCTCTTCTATTTCTTGATGTCATTTGTGCCCTACATCCTGACTGGTATTCAGAGGCCTGTATGTAACTCCCATCAGGGTCCTTTTACTTTTGCAGTTTCTTAAGCTCTACCCACAAGGATTCTACATCTTCTGATACTATGTCGTTTCTTGCTAAGGATTTCTTACCAACAAAGCCGCCCCACCACCTCTGCCTGTCTTTTTGATCAGATGTGTATCCTTGGGTGTTCAGCTCCCAGCTCTGATCTTTCAGTCACAATGCCGTGATGCCCACAACAAAGTCTCTGCCAATTTCTAACTGCGCTACAAGCTCAGCCATCTTGTTTCATTTAGATATAACTCCTTCAGTTCTGCATTCTCAAAATGGTCCCCATGTTGCCTGACGATGGACTCTTATCCCATTTTAAACTTCTGGTCTTATTTCTTATTCTAGAGACTTCGGCATCCTCTCCTGTGCTCACTTTCCCTTTAACGTCATCTATACTTTTCCAGCTTTTCCCACTCTGACAACAGTCCTGAAAAAGCATATGATTTCACTATGATGAAGTTTTACAGAATCTGAAATCTACATGAACGATCAGAAGCATTTATCTTTTTTATTGACCCAATATTTATCATTAAGGGACCACACTTCCTAATTCAAAAGGCATTGGTTTCTAAACTTTAGCAAAGAAAGATAAATAACTATAGATCATTTTTGAAATGTTTTTTTTTCCCTTAACAGATGCACTGAAATGCTTGTTGCTTGTGGTGCAAACATTAACTATGCTGCTGAAGCTGATCAGACTCCTCTGTACCTTTCAAGTATAAATGGACATGATGAATGTACACTTATTTTGTTGGAAGCTGGAGTGGATTATAATACAATGACTATTGTAAGTATTGAAAATGAAAATGCATGTATATACCGATCAGCCAAAACATATTGACCACTGACAGGCGAAGTGAATAACATTGATTATCTTGTTACAATGGCACCTGTCAAGGGGTGGGATATATTAGGCAGCAAGTGAACCGTCAGTTCTTGAAGTTGATGTGTTGGATGCAGGAGAAATGGGCAGGAGTAAAGACCTGAGCGACTTTGACAAGGGCCCAAATTGTTATGGCCAGACGACTGGGTCAGAGCATCTCTGAAACGGCAAGGCTTGTGGGGTGCTCCCGGTCAGCAGTGGTGAGTACCTACCGACAGTGGTCCGAGGAGGGATAAACCACAGGGTGTTGGGCGCCCAAGGCTCATCGATGCGCGAGGGCAACGAAGGCTATCCCGTCTGGTCCGAACCGGCAGAAGGTCTACTGTGGCACAAGTCACAGAAAATTTTAATGGTGGTCCTGGAGGAATGTGTCACAATACACAGTGCATCGCACCCTGCTGCGTATGGGGCTGCACACGGAGGACCAACAGCATATTAGGCAGGTGGCCATAATGTTTTGTCTCATTAGGTCATAATGTTTTGGCTGATCGGTGTAGATAGATGTCAGTTATCATTATGAACACCTGAAAGATTAAAAGTTGATGCATTCTTCAGATTTACTCCATGAAATTTACATGTTTACTAACAGCTTTCCAAAGGTATTTCTTAATCTCAATTTATTTTAAAGGTAAATACAAATAATGTTTTTCAAATGTTTTGTCACATTTACTTTTGAGTATTATTTGACATTTAAGCTTTCTGCATTAGTATGACTATATATATTTTAAGTCACTTTATTTGAAAGCATGATCACCAAATAAAATAAATTGGATTGATTCGATAAATTTAATGTCATAACAGGGGCAAATGAGTTGCTTGGAGTTGCAATATTTTTCTTGCATAATTTTCTGCACAGTTATCGTAAGATTAATCTACTTCTGATTGGAAACCTAAGATGAAATGTGCAAAGTTTATATAAAATGTGTAGGAAGGAACCGCAGATGCTGGTTTACACAGAAGATAGACACAAAATGCTGGAGTAACTCAGCGGGACAGGCAGCATCTCTGGAGAGTCATAAGGAATAGGAGTAGAATTAGGCCATTCGGCCCATCAAGTCCACTCCGCCATTCAATCATGACTGATCTATCTCTCCCTCCTAACCCCATTCTCCTGCCTTCTCCCCTTAATCTCTGACACCCGTACTAATCAAGAATGGTTCAGTCTGAAGGGTCTCGACCCGAAACATCACCTGTTCCTTCTATCCAGAGATGCTGCCTGTCCCGCTGAGTTGCTCCAGCATTTTGTGTCTACAAAGTATATATTAACCTGCATTTATTTTTGAAAATCATTTAGCAGAAGTTATTAAGCCAAAGTTCCATTGCTTAATAATTAATGGGAATTGGAATTTTGCTGCATTATTAGATTAGATTGAATTAGAATAACTGAGATTAATAGTTGCAAATTTGAATTTAATTAAAATATCTTAATGTTACAAAATGATTAATTAATATTTCATAGCTGTTATTTCTATGTGGAAGTGAGGCAATCCATTGATTACCCGGCCCTGAACCTGTTGTAACCTGATGTTCTGCCTTCCATCAAGTGAAGATTTGTTTTGATAGGCATTACAGTTTAAACAGGGCAGTGAATATGGTTAACGTTTGAAGGGGAATGGTTACCTTCCTTCCTTCCTGGCCGATCAAAACATAGTGAAAGGCTAAAAAGATGTGGCATCTGTATTTTGTGTATGTGTAACGATAACAATCTGCTGTTCACTCAGTGATGTATGAGATGTGGTGTTTCCAGCATAATTAGGCTTTCACCAGAGATGGGGATGTTTCAAGATGGCGCCTGTAATGGCACTTGCACGGCTGCTGTACTTTTTAGATTTTTAGATTTAGATTTAGAGATACAGCGCAGAAACAGGCCCTTCGGCCCACCGGGTCCACGCCGCCCAGTGATCCCCGCACATTAACACTATCCTACACCCACTAGGGACAATCTTTACATTTGCCCAGCCAATTAACCTACATACCTGTACGTCTTTGGAGTGTGGGAGGAAACCGAAGATCTCGGAGAAAACCCACGCAGGTCACCGGGAGAACGTACAAACTCCGTACAGACAGCACCCGTAGTCAGGATCGAACCTGAGTCTCCGGCGCTGCATTCGCTGTAAGGCAGCGACTCTACCGCTGTGCCACTGTGCAGCCTTTGCTGCACAATGTTGCTGCTCTCTTCTAGGTGCAATGAAACGCAGTGTAGATAGATCAGCCATGATTGAATTGCGGAATATACTTTGATGGGCCGAATGGCCTAATTCTACTCCTATCACTTATGACTTTATGAAACAAATTTAATAGAATGTGCCACTATTTTCTTCTATTCATTCATATACTGGATGTGGGCATATCCAGTAAAGCAAATTGGCAGAGAAACAAGGAACTGTAGATGCTGATTTACTGTTAAAAAAACGCAGTGCAGGTCAAGGAGCATCTCTGGAGGACATGGATAAGTGATGTTTCGGGGGAGACCCTTCCTCAGACTGATTGTAGTAGGGGGAGAAAGCTGGTAAAGAGGAGGGGATTGGACAAAGCGTGGCAAGTGATTGGTTGGTATGGGTGTGGGGGGTTTCGATTGGCATGTATGTGGACAAAGACAGAGATGAAAAGAAAGGTGCCAGATGAGGGTGGGAGAGGAGTGAAATGTTATGCCAGAGGAAGGGATAAAGCTGAATGTGGATGGAAAATTGGAAGAAGTGAGTGTGCATTCAGGAGTGGCACAGGGAATAGAGTGGGGAAAATAGGGGGGGAGTGGGGGGGTTTGTTACTTTAAATTGGAGAATTCAATGTGTAAATTAACACTCCTGGCACCAAGCATTGGGTGCTTAGTGGCCCTTTCCTCTGACTAAAATTATTTCGTGCTTTTTGCTTAATCGAAATTAGCTCAAAGTATTCGTTTGAGCAGCAATGTTTACCATTACGAGCTATATCGCTAGCTGCTGATATTTGTCAATTTTGCAAATATCTTTATTTCTTTGCACTTTAAGGAATATGATTTTAATTTGATTAGAAAAAAAGTAGATTTAAAAAGTAAGATGGTAATCTCTAGTGCAAAGAGTCTGTTTTTAATCTTCAATTTATTTATGATGTGTAATGGAAGCTTCCTAGTGGGATGACCTTCAGGTAACAGAAATTGAGTGGGCGACTTTCCTTCTTTCCTTTTAGAATGGCTGGACTCCCTTTCATGCAGCTGTGAATTCTGGTCACATAGATTGCCTGAGGCTTCTCATGTATCCTCGAGTATCTGGGGGCACAAGGTTTGCTGATGACTCAGAGTGCAAGTCCAGCTCCACAGACCCTGAATGTGCAGGAGGGAGTGATAAATTCAGAGCGGAGAATATGGTTTCAGCCGACCTAATCAACCATGCTGACAAAGAAGGCTGGACCGCTGCCCATATGGCTGCATCTAAAGGTTTTAAGGTATGTTTTGTAACACTATACTGCTGTAATGTAGCTGACTTGTCAAAACCCCAAATTTTAAATTGTTTCTCCATTTGTAAGGTTATTCTTATTCCATGGATTGTAATTTTATATCTGTAAGTCCTTTACATTTATATTATCCTCATGAGGGAAATACTGTTTTGGGGGTCAGAGTCTTGCACTACAAAACATAAGCCGTCAACAGAATCCTGTAAATATTAGTAATGCCAGAAGGACTGTGTTGCTCAGCTTAATGTAACTGAATGTGAAGGGCAAGGAATGGTATCACCTGGTGCTCCATCTCCACTGACCCACAAGTTACATGGCACGGACTCCATGCATTTCATGTTTCAGTAATTATGTATATGACCACACATTTTCTTCCAGTTAAAAAGTTAGATAACTCGTGAATGGAATTAACTAACTGGGAATATTGTTAGTTGTTTTATAACTGTTCATGTATTTGCAACCTTTTCTCCCTATGTAAATGACTTTTTCAGAATCAGAATCAGAATAGCCTTTATTGTCATCCAAAAAAACAAGTCTTTTGGACAAGATTCCGTTACCCACAGTCCAACAATAAGAGCAATAAAAATAAAGCAATAACACACACCATCACAAACCAACACAAAACAAAAAAAAGAAACATCCATTTCAATTTAACAAAAGAAGTATCTGATTTAAAAGCACACATTTTTCTGTTTAAGTATTTGCAATTCGTGATTTTTGTAATGCACAGAACAGTGCGACATGGAGATCTTGATCCATTAAAGTTTAACCAAAATAAACATATACAGGCTTAAGTTGCAGAAATGGAACCAATTTGTTCTTCTGCAATATTTTTCTCTCAAACTTTTTCATGGTTCAAGGTTTCAAGGTCAGTTTATTGCCACATGTACCAATTAAGGTACAGTGAAATTTGAATGACCATACAGGCATACTAAGTGAAGAGCAACAAGGCACACAACCACAAAAAAGTGAACATAAACATCCATCACAGTGGATTCCACATTCCTCACTGTGATGGAAGGCAATAAAATTCAATCTTCTTCCTAACCAAGTAACGATCCATTAGAAGAGAAATGTTTTTATCAAACTGCCCAAATTAGCAACTCTGGGTGAACAAAGGGCTTTAGACATGTAAGTCCAGAAATTATGCACTCAACACCAAAGGCATGGCATGCAAAAGGGTCAGAGCCGGTGCTATTTTCATATACAAAACGGTGCGCGGTGCACATATAATTTATAACAAGGAATTCCAGATACTCGTTTACACCGAAGATAGACACAAAATGCTGGAGTAACCCAGCGGGACAGGCAGTATCTCTGGAGAAAAGGAATGGGTGATGTTTCAGGTCGAGACCCTCGTTCACACGCATATCATTCCTTGCTGTTGGTGTGTATGGCAGATCATTGCCCTATAAGCTGATGAAGGACCTGATCTAATTTACTATATTTTATTTTTAAAAACCTTAGTAATTTTATTTGTAACTAGACCAAGTGGATCCGTTGGGCCCAAACCTCTCCCGCATTGGTGCAGCACCCTCTCCTCTCTCCCTCCCCTCTCCCTCCCGCCCCTCCGCTCCTCCTCCACCCCTCCCCCCTTCCCCTCCTCCTTCCCCCCCTTCCCCTCCCCCTTCCCCCCACTCCATCCCTCTCAACCCCCCTTATCCTCCCTCCCCCCCCTCCCTCCCTCCCTAGGAGATAGATTTAAACTTTAAAATGTGAATAACTAAAACTATAACACCGATTTCAATGAAACTTCTTGCATTAGCACCAAAGGGACGACGGTGAGTGAGGTGGACCTAAAATTGTTGCGCTATCGTGTACCGTTTTGGCTGTAGTTCAGGAACAAACAAACGAGAGTTTTAGTACATAGATATAAAAAGTTCTAAAAATTCAACAATCTAGTTATTAACTTTTTAGAGACTCTGTTCTGGCAGGAACCGCCACCAAAAAGCAATGGTAAGCGATGTAGCTCAATAGAGCACTGGTTGGAACCGACTCAAGTATTACATTCTGTTCAGAACACTACATGGGGTGAAGGATTGTAACCATAGGATTAGATGAAGCACAGATTCAAAGGAAAGGTTTCAGAAGGTATCAAAAAGGGAATCATTGCATTGACTGAAATGTAAAAGATCGGGTGATGTAATTGAAGTACTAAAAAATGATTACGGGGATTGACAGAGTTGACAAGGGAAATTATAACCTCTGGTGAGAGAATTCGAATCAATGGAACATCGTATTCAAAAGCTCTCTCCCCCTTAAAATATTGTTGAATCCAGCCACTCAAAAATGAGAAACCCGATTTTGTTTTATAATTAGAGGAAGTATTAGAGGTTACAGAACTATTGGGTAGATGAATCAAGTTAGAGAACAGCCATAGATTTTTTTAGATTTAGATTTAGCGATACAGCGCAGAAAAAGGGCCCTTTGGCTCACCGGGTCCACGCCGCCCAGCGATCCCCACACATTAACACTATCCTACACCCACTAGGAACAATTTTTACATTTGCCCAGCCAATTAACCTACAAACCTGTACATCTTTGGAGTAGTGGAGTAGGCTCAAAGTTGTTTCAACATCTGTTGCTGTTAATCATTTTGGTGGTGTGTGCTTCCTCATCATTCTAACTTTTCCAAACAGGTTAGATGGCTGACGTGTGCCACGAGACATGATGCTATTTCACTAGATTTGTTTTCTCCTGTCTTTCGCTGTTCTAGAATTGCCTGGAAGTGCTCTGCAGGCACAGTGGCTTGGACCCAAATAGGAAAGATAAATGTCAACGGACTGTGCATGATGTGGCCACAGATGACTGTAAACATCTGCTGGAGAATTGGAGTGAGTAAAGTGGAATATTTAGGGGATGCTAACTATACGTTACAATATAATTGTTAGTAAGTTGGCAAAGCAAATTGTGTAAATTTAGTGTTCCTACTTCAATTCGGCATTTATAAAATGATTGCTTTTTACTGTTGTATCAGTAAGCGATAAAATGGCTAATCCGTTTCACACAGAAGTCTTCACTGAGGAAGATACACACAATCTCCCAAATGTTCTAGGGGCTGGAGAACCTAGGGTGATGGAGGAACTGAAGGAAATCCACATTAGGCAGGAAATTGTTTTGGGTAGACTGATGGGACTGAAGGCTGATAAATCCCCAGGGCCTGATGGTCTGCATCCCAGAGTACTTAAGGAGGTGGCTCTAGAAATAGTGGAAGCATTGGAGATAATTTTTCAATGTTCTATAGATTCAGGATCAGTTCCTGTGGATTGGAGAATAGCAAATGTTATCCCACTTTTTAAGAAAGGAGGGAGAGAGAAAACGGGTAATTATAGACCAGTTAGTCTGACATCAGTGGTGGGGAAAATGCTGGAGTCAATTATAAAAGACGAAATTGCTGAGCATTTGGATAGCAGTAACGGGATCGTTCCGAGTCAGCATGGATTTACGAAGGGGAAATCATGCTTGACAAATCTACTGGAATTTTTTGAGGATGTAACTAGGAAAATTGACAAGGGAGAGTCAGTGGATGTGGTGTACCTCGACTTTCAGAAAACCTTCGACAAGGTCCCACATAGGAGATTAGTGGGCAAAATTAGGGCACATGGTATTGGGGGTAGGGTACTGACATGGATAGAAAATTGGTTAACAGACAGAAAGCAAAGAGTGGGGATAAATGGGTCCCTTTCGGAATGGCAGGCAGTGACCAGTGGGGTACCGCAAGGTTCGGTGCTGGGACCCCAGCTATTTACGATATACATTAATGACTTAGACGAAGGGATTAAAAGTACCATTAGCAAATTTGCAGATGATACTAAGTTGGGGGGTAGTGTGAATTGTGAGGAAGATGCAATAAGGCTGCAGGGTGACCTGGACAGGTTGTGTGAGTGGGCGGATACATGGCAGATGCAGTTTAATGTAGATAAGTGTGAGGTTATTCACTTTGGAAGTAAGAATAGAAAGGCAGATTATTATCTGAATGGTGTCAAGTTAGGAGGAGGGGGAGTTCAACGAGATCTGGGTGTCCTAGTGCATCAGTCAATGAAAGGAAGCATGCAGGTTCAGCAGGCAGTGAAGAAAGCCAATGGAATGTTGGCCTTCGTAACAAGAGGAGTTGAGTATAGGAGCAAAGAGGTCCTTCTACAGTTGTACCGGGCCCTGGTGAGACCGCACCTGGAGTACTGTGTGCAGTTTTGGTCTCCAAATATGAGGAAGGATATTCTTGCTATGGAGGGCGTGCAGCGTAGGTTCACTAGATTAATTCCCGGAATGGCGGGACTGTCGTATGTTGAAAGGCTGGAGCGACTGGGCTTGTATACACTGGAATTTAGAAGGATGAGGGGGGATCTTATTGAAACATATAAGATAATTAGGGGATTGGACACATTAGAGGCAGATAACATGTTCCCAATGTTGGGGGAGTCCAGAACAAGGGGCCACAGTTTGAGAATAAGGGGTAGGCCATTTAGAACGGAGATGAGGAAGAACTTTTTCAGTCAGAGGGTGGTGAAGGTGTGGAATTCTCTGCCTCAGAAGGCAGTGGAGGCCAGTTCGTTGGATGCTTTCAAGAGAGAGCTGGATAGAGCTCTTAAGGATAGCGGAGTGAGGGGGTATGGGGAGAAGGCAGGAACGGGGTACTGATTGATAATGATCAGCCATGATCGCATTGAATGGCGGTGCTGGCTCGAAGGGCTGAATGGCCTACTCCTGCACCTATTGTCTATTGTCTATTGTCTATTGTCTAAGTAAATCTCATCTGTAAACAATTATTTTATGGCTAAAGACCTCTGGACATTCCCTGATGCATATTGTGTAAATAAACATTTTTTACATTCAGATATTTTAGAATTCAAATCCCAAGAGGTTCTAGTAAGCCTGTCAAAATGTTATAATGTATAGAGATATTATGAAGTAATGCTAACATTGATCTTAAATGGTTAATTCTGGCACTGCATTATCTCTGCACTTTATTGCTGTTATTTGCATTGTGTCAAAATATATTGAAACAATTTCTATTATTTTGGAAAGGATGATCCACCTAACAAAATGACATCCGCACATGTTGGTAATTGAGCTTTTGCATGTTGTTTGGTTTTGTAGATTTTTATTAACGGTAGTGATAGTGATGTGCTTTCTTTTATATTTGATGTGTCGCAATGTTTCCTAGAGGTGGATGCAAATGCCTGTGTGCATGTAATTATAATTAAAATTATTTAAAGATGATTTAAAAACCGAGTCATTAGACACAATAATAATCCAATCCAGAGCATCTTGCCACACTGCAACTTCTTCCCTCTAAGAAACTCTGGTTTTATTGGTCTTTGCTGAACTTTGCATGCCTTCTTGGAAATGCAATTTCTATAGTTTATTTAAAAAAAATAGCTTGTCTGATTTTGGATTTTCAGAAGTTAACCTGTGTTTCTTTGAACTCGGTGCTTGCACTTAACTGCCTATGCCCTTGATCTTTATATATGGTATGCAATTGCTTGTGCTTGTAATAGAAAATGTGTTTAGTATGAGTTGAGCAGTAACAAGACTGTTTTAAAAAACCAAATGGGGAAAATGTTGAGAGCCCAGATACGACTGGTTAAATAAACCAGTATTTTAAATGGTTTAATTAAAATAAACGTATCTGTCAATGGTATTGAACAGAAATTGATCACTTTAAACAAATCCACTTAAAATGTTATTGAAGTTATTTGACAAGATTCACATGTCGGTCATCGGTCAAGTTGGAGAATAATGTAATTACTGTATGAGAAGTTAATGTAAATATACCTGGAATATTAAGCGAAGTACTGACCCACTGTAAGAATGGTGTGATTAAGCTCAAGAAGGTGCAGGAAAGATGCACGAGGACATTGCAGGACTGGACGGCTTGTGTTATAAGGAAGACTGGGTAGGCTGGGAGTGTTTTCCCTGGAGTGAAGGAGGCTGAGGTCTAACCTTAGGGAGATGCATGAAGTCATGAGTGGCCCAGATAAGGCGACGAGCACCGTCTTTATCCCAGCATAGGTGAGTCTAAAACTAGAGGGCATGGGTTTTAAGGTGAAAGTGGAAAGATTTAAATGGGCCTGGGGGCAGGTTTTTCTCTCAGAGTTGTACTGGGTATATGGTTAGAGCTGGTGGAGGAAATGATAGAGGTGGGTGCAACTTCAATACTTAAGACATTTGGACAGGTTCATAGACAGGAAAGCATTAAAACGATATGGGCCAAATGCAAGCAAATGGAATTACTTGTGAAGGCACCATGGTTGGCATGGATGAGTTGAGCTGAAGGGCCTCTTTCCATGTTGTATGACTTAATGAATTGAATGCCAAACAGTGTTAGCCACTTGTTAGTGCAAGAATAATATCATTGAGAGTTGTGCACGCCGAGTGAAATGGCTTGCACACACTCAATATGGTTTTTACATTTGCCCACATTAATAACACTGGTGTCAACTGTAACTTGGCCAAACAACTAAAGGATAGATGTGTAGGAAAATAACTGCAGAGACTGGTACAAATCGAAGGTATCACAAAATGCTGGAATAACTCAGCGGGTCAGGCAGCATCTCTGGAGAGAAGGAATGGGTGACGTTTCGGGTCGAGACCCTTCTTCAGACTGAAGAAGGGTCTCGACCCGAAACGCCACCCATTCCTTCTCTCCAGAGATGCTGCCTGACCCGCTGAGTTACTCCAGCATTTTGTGATACTAAAGGATAGACACTCCAACTCGCTCATTTACATGAAACACACAACATAATAGTGTATGTACTCCACTTCCAAGATACAGTTCTTTGTCTACCATGAAATCGATTTTCCAAAGTTGGGTATGACACTCTATCACTTGTTGCAAGCATGTGACTGTAGACAAAATGTCATCCCCATGTGGGGCATGGAAATGCCCTGGGTTGCACAAGGTACGCTTTCCTTTAGTTTGAGATGATAGGGTTGGAATTTGGTAAAGGCAGCATCACCTGCTTGCATTATTCCAGACCTGTGAATTTTCAGCATTAACATTGGATGGTCATGGTGTTATTCCATTCCATGGGGCAAAACATTCCAAATCGTGAGGAATAAAAATAAGGAAAAAAAATATTTTTAAATGTTAAACCAAATTTTTTTTTCTTCTATTTTCTATTTTTAACACGTCAGAGAATTTTACCGTCAATATTGATAACGATCTGCTTTATAAAAATAACATTGGAATGGTGTGGTCTCTTTTTAAAGCCACCGCAGCAAATTTGCTTTAAAAGATTTTGCTCCACATTATCTACAAGGGTTTCCTTTTAATTTCAGTTTCCGTTGTCAAGTTTTTCCTTTTAATTTTAAATTCCATGTGATTGTACGCATGCAGTGATTTCTCTTTGTGTACATGTTCTAATGTGAATGTATAAATCCAAGTTGATTGCTTTTACTTCCTTATGTATTTTGTCCTGCAGATGCACACAAGGTACTGCTACAAATTTCTATGAAACAAAGTGAACAGGTTTGTAGGAGTACTGGACATATTGAGAATAACATTACAGTTGGCAGTTTGATCATCCACAAACAGACTACCTGGGATGACCTATCTAAAGCTGTAACAGTGACACTGAAGAATCATTACAAAACTGTCATGCGTGGATGGGAATCGCCAGAGGCTTCAACTTTGCTGAATATTTCCGAATGCAGCTTTATTTCAAGTGATATATCTGCAGTTGAAATAGGTACGTGTTCACCTGGACCCTCTGAAAAATCGCCACCATTTCACAGAAACCCTAAGCTAACTTATATTTGGATTAACTTGTCAGCTGTCCAATTTTTCACTGAACACCCCCTTTGTAATGAGCAGCCTCATAGGGATATTGATAGGTTAAGCGATTGGGAGGAAAAATTAGAATATAATGCGTAAAAATGTGAAATGTTTCCATTTTAGTGAAAAAATAAAATTACAGCATATTATCTAAATAGTGAGAGATTACAGCTCTGAAACAAAGAATCTCGGATGCACAATTTGTAAAATATTAGTTTTAGTTTAATTTATTATTGTCATATTTACCAAGGTACAGTGAAATTTATTCACAAAATGCTGGAGTAACTCAGCAGGTCATGCAGCATCCCAGGAGAGAAGGAATCGGCGACATTTCGGGTCGAGGCCCTTCTTCAGACTGATGTCAGGGGGGCGGGACAAAGGAAGGATATAGGTGGAGACAGGAAGACAGTGGGAGAACTGGGAAGGGGGAGGGGAAGAGAGGGACAGAGGAACTATCTAAAGTCGGGTCTCGACCCGAAACGTCGCCCATCCCTTCTCTCCTGAGATGCTGCCTGACCTGCTGAGTTACTCCAACATTTTGTGAATAAATACCTTCGATTTGTACCAGCATCTGCAGTTATTTTCTTACACTTAAGGTACAGTGAAAAACTTTTTGTTGTGTGCAATCAAGGAAAAGAAAAGACGATACATGATTACAATCAAGCCGTTCACAGTGTACAGAAAAAGGGTGCAACAGGGGTGAAAGAATAAGTCCGATTAAAGATAGTTCAAAGGTCTCCAATGAGGTAGATGGGTGGTCAGGACCGCACTCTAGCAGGTGTGAGGATTGGTCGGTTGCCTGATAACAGCTTGGATGAAATTGTCCCTGAATCCAGAGGTGTGCATTGCCAAATGTATGTGCCTCTTGCCTGATGGGAGAGGGGAAAAGAAGGAATGACTAGCGTGAGACTGGTCCTTGGTTAGAGTGGTGGCCTTGTAGATGCAGCGTGAAGTGTAGATGGAGTCAATGGAAGGGAGGTTGGTTTATGTGATGGTCTGGGCTCTGTCCACGATTCTCTGCAATTTCTTGCAGTCTTGGATGGAGCTGTTCCCAAACCATGCTGTGATGCATCTCGATAAAATGCTTTCTACGGCACCTCTGTAGAAATTGGTGAGTGTTGTTGGGGGTATGCTGAACTTCCTCAGCCTTCTAAGGAAGTAGAGGCATTGGTGTGCTTTCTTGGTCATAGCTTCGATGTGGCCGGTCCGGGACAAGTTGCTGGTGATATTTATTGCCAAGAACGGCAGACTGGCACAGCTGTAGAGCTGCTGCCTTACAGAGCCAGAGACCCGAGTTCGATCCTGGCAGAGTTTGACCGCATGGGTTTTCTCTGGGTGCCCGAGTTTCCTCCACATTCCAAAGATGTTCAGGTTTGTAAGTTAATTTGCTTCAGTAAATTGTCACTCGTGTGTAGGATAGAACGGATGATCGCTGGTCAGCCTGGATTTGGTGGACCGAAGGGCCTGTTTCTATGCTGTATCTCTAAACTAAACTAAACTTGAAGCTATCGACCATCTCTACTTCAGCGCCATCAGTGTACTGGGGTGTCTGTACTGCTTTGCTTCCTCAAGTCAATCACAATCACCTTTGTCTTGCTAACATTGAGGGAGAGATTGTTGTCTTGGCACCCAGGTTGTGAGGTTCACAATCTCCTTCCTGTACTCCGTCTTGTCATTATTTTATGTACGGCCCACTATGGTGGTGTCGTCTGCGAACGTGTAAATTGAGTTGAATTGGTCTTTGCTGCACAGTCACACGCGAATAAGAAGTATAGAAGGGGGCTGAGGAGGACAAGTCAATGGATATTTTTAAGACAGAGTTAGATAGATTCTTGATTAGTACGGGTGTTAGGGGTTATGGGGAGAAGGCAGGAGAATGGGGTTAGGAGGGAGAGATAGATCAGCCATGATTGAATGGCGGAGTAGACTTGATGGGCCGAACGGCCTAATTCTGCTCCCAACACTTATGACCTGAGAATGCATCCTGGTGGGCACTGGTGCTGAGGATTATTGTAGAGGATGATCTGTCCCCTGTCCTCACACACAGTGCACTGGTGATCTGGTCGTCAAGGATCCAGAAACAGAGGGGAGTGCTGACTCCAAGTTCAATGAGTTTGGAGATGAGCTTAGTTGGGAAAATGGTATTCAAACCAACGCTGTAATCTATGAATAAGGTGAATGATGAATGAATGATGAATGATGTAGGTGTCCTACTTATCCAGGTGTTCCAAGGATGAGTTTAGGTACAGGGAGATGACATCAGCCGAGGACATTTTGTGTCCGTTGGTGAACTGGAGTGTATGTAGGAAATAATTTTAAAAGCCATCAGAATTACATTGTTTATTGCCTTGGGAAATGAATACAAATGTAGAGAGGTTATACTTGGAGGGTTTGAGGGACCAATTTGTTCTCTTAATTTGTATGTTGCATAAAACATTATTGACTGTACATCTGGAGTGCAATGTTCAATGCTGGTCTCTTGATGTAAGAAATAATGTTAATGCATTGGAAGCAGTTCAGAAAAGGTTCACTGGGCTCATGATTAAAATGAGTAGCTTAACTTGAGGAAAGGTTGGACAAATAGTGTTTTATTGACTGGCGTTTAGGAGAGTGAGGGTAGCATGACTGAACCATATGAAATCCTGAGTGGGCGCATCTCGAGAGTCAAGAGTGTTTTATTGGCATATGGCCTGAAACAGAACGATGAAATTCTTACCTGCAGCACAACAGATATGTAAACGTAGTACTGTGAAAACACCACAATAAATAACAAATATAAGTTCAGTGTATAAAAACACAAGCAAACAAAACATTAATAGTACAAAGACAAAAACAATGACCCCAAGTCTAAGTAGTTAGGAGCTTATTTGAGGATTGTAGTGTTTAATTACCTAATGGTTGTGGGGAAGAAGCTGATCCTGAACTCGGACGTTACAGCTTTCAGGCTGTAATATGTTCTTCCCGATAGCAGGAGTGTGGCCAGAATGGTGTGGGGCTCTGACGACGCTGGCAGCCTTTTTGAGGCTCCTGTGATCCCTTTGATAGTGGGGAGAACAGTACCCGTGATGGACGCTTACCAAGTTTTTCCAACTTCTTCATTTCTGGGCATTCAAGTTGCCAAACCAGGCCTTGATGCGACTCGTCAATATGCCCTCTACTGGACACCTGTAGAAGTTCAAGAGAGTATTTGTTGACACACCGAAGCTTCTCAGGGGGATAGAAGTGCTGATGAGCTTTCTTTATGATTGCATCAATGTGCTGGGTCGCATCCCCATTGACGTGTTGTGGCGGTGGGCAAATTGTAGTGTCCAGGTGCTGGTTGAGGTAGGAGTAAATATGCGCTTCAACCAATTTCAAAAGCACCTCATCACCACAGACGTTAGTGCCACCGGACGATTGTCGTTGAGGCTTGTCACCTTATTCTTCTTGGGCACCGGTATTAGTGATGCCCTTTTAAAGCAGGTAGGAGCCTCGGACCTCAGTAATGAGAGGTTAAAGATGCCCGCTAAAACTCCAGGCAGTTGGTCTGCACAGGTTTTGAGAACGCAACCAGGTGACTATCAGGACCAGACACTTTCCAAGGGTTCGCCCTCCTGAAGGATCTTCTGACATCAGCCTCTGTGACTGAGATTGTAATACCATTGGGGCGTTATGGATGCACATCCGTGTTCTCCCTGTCAAATGTAGGGAGCCCTGCTTCAGCTGCCGAACATCCGCCTCATCCTCCAGTTAAAAGTCAAAGTCCCTTTTAGGCTTAGCAAGGTCGTAACTGGATTTCTTGTATGACTCTGCATCACCAGACTTGAATGCCCTAGATCTAGTCCTCAGAAGAGTGCAGACTGCCTGGTTCATTCAAGGCTTCTGGTTGGGGAACATGTGGATGCTTTTCGTGGGACCACACTGCTCCAAATCCAAATCACTCGGAAGAGGATGTTTCCTCTTGTGGACAAATCTAGTACTAGGGCTCATTATTTAAAAATTAATTGCTACCTATTTCAGACAAGAAGGGGATAAAATGTTATTTCTTCAGCCAGAAGATCATAACATTTTGGAACACATCTTCAGAAAATGATGGAAGCAGAGCTATTCAATTCTTTTAATGATGGATTTAATTGGTAGATTCTAGATAAGCAGAGTGCCAAACATACTGTGGGTAGTTGGAAATATAAACTTAAGATTACAGTTAGATCAACCATGATTTTATTAAATGGTGTAGAAGGCTAGGGGGGGAAATTGAACTAGACCTGCCCTTGATTTAGAGATATATACGTATGCACATCTAGCAATATGATGGCATTTATGATACTATGATTCAGGTTAGAGTTTTCTCCTTAATCTGTTGGCTGGTAGATGGTTAAAGTGAGGGTTAAACTGTTTACGGATTGTAAAACTGCAACCTAACATTTCATGTGTAGGAAGGAACTGCAGATGCTGGTTTAAACCGAAGATCGTCTCAAAAAGCTGGAGTAACTCAGTGGGACCGGCAGCATCTCTGGAGAGGAGGAATGGGCAACAATTCGGGTTGAGACCCTTCTTCAAACTGGTTAGGGATAAGGGAAACGAGAGATATAGACGATGATGTGGAGAGATAATGAACAATGAATAAAAGAGATGCAAAAAAGTAACGATGATAAAGGAAACAGGCCATTGTGAGCTAACATTTCGTGTTTCTTTCACAGGTGATGAAATTTGGATACCAGGCCAAATTTTGATGGCCTCTCCATGGTCGTTGATAAACTGGAGCCAAAATAACATTGTCACAGTATTCTTAAATGGTGAGATTTCTTCTGCTATTATTGTGTTATAAATTACGATGAATGCTGCCCAGCTTCTTTACTATTTTATTCACCGACATTCAGCATAAAAAGAAGCTATTCAGTTTATAATGCTTTCAGTTTACTAAGCTATTTTGATTCCATTTTGAGCAAGAGTTATAGCTTCACCTTTCATGGCATTCATTATTTAATTATTCCTACAAATGTTTTTAACAAGATTTAACGAGTCAACAGGATTTTACCAAATATCGTTAAGGTGAAAGATCAATAAACACATCATTATATTGCACATTTGGGTTGATCTTTCTACAGCAGTACAGTGAAAATAGAAACTGCATTTCTGAGTGTTCCTTAGTAATTTCCTAAAGCCGAAACTTATTGTTCATTATTGTCCATCCTGCTCTAATGATGCCCCTTGATTCACCGAGAAAGATCTGTTTTAGAAACATAGAAAATAGGTGCAGGAGGAGGCCATTTGGCCCTTCGAGCCAGCACCGCCATTCATTGTGATCATGGCTGAATTCAGTAAATACTATGATATTATATTGAATTATTATAATTTCCTTGCGTCGTATTGATTAGAGCAATTTATATCCTATCTCCACAATGCATAAAGATTTAATCACACTTGTTTAATTAATACTAGCAAAGTCTGTTTTCTTAATGTAATTTGTATTTTTTTGATATATGGGTATAATTACATTAGGAATCTCCTAGTGGGGTTTCTAATGTCCAGTAAAGACTTTCATCATGATGAGAGTTTTATAAAAGTGGGTACCACGGAAATCCTTGACGACTAGCCTCACCACACATGAAATCATGGGTGTACTGGCTGCCTTTTTTTATGTCCATTTGATTTTATGGTAGAACATTTTGCAAAGAACATCCAGTGTTTCTGTAAGACTCGTGAATAAAAGTTTCCATTGGATATATCTTGCATAAGTTCTACAGTGTTGTTTTTGGCCTGGTATTAATGATGTCATTCTTTATTCTTGTCCTTATGTATTCTCTTGCACACTGTGCAGGCATTTTTTTAAATCTTCCATGATGCAAAGCTGACTAATGTGTATATGCAGTAAATAATATACATTTTATACTAGTAATACATTCTTTTTTAACAGTTTTACAGGAAGGATTCCTCGATAGCATAGCTTATGCCTCTCTCATTCCTGTCTGTATACTTCAGAACTACCTCCGGCTGGTAAGAGTGCGTTAATATTACAGCACGTAGAATTTTTCATTACTTGTTTAGTATTTAATATGCAGCATGAAATTGTGTATTTTTATAAATTTAACAGGGCAGTTGTATGGGTACATGGATAGGAAAGATTTAGAGGGGTATGGGTCAAACGCAGGCAAATGGGACAAACGTTAATGGGCATCGTGGTTGGCATGAACGCTTTGGGCTAAAGGGCCTGTTTCCATTTCACTGAATCTGGCTCTAATCATGTTAAATATATTAATGGAATTTAATTTGAGTATCTATTTTGATTGCTAAGCTCAGGTATAAAAGAAGACAACTTTTTTAGATCATTGATGAAAACTATTATGTGCAGCCATCTGATGTGTAAAATAGAGTATAAAATCAGTCTGAAGAAGGGTCTCGACCCGAAACATCACCCATTCCTTCTCTCCAGAGATGCTGCCTGTCCCACTGAGTTACTCCAGCTTTTTGTGTCTATCTTCGACTTAAACCAGCATCTGCAGTTCCTTCCTACACAGAGTTCACTGAGGCATTTTCAGAATATATTTTGTAAAATCTAATATTGAGTATTTTCTTTTGCAAATATTTTGCAAAATGTTACAAGTCATCCAATGTAAAGGGATGCCATTGGTGAAAAGGAACTTACAGGGAAAACATATACTTCCTGAAGATGTCTTCAAGAACCCCAGATAAATAGCAACTAGTATCCAGAGACGTTGCTCTGTCCACGAGTTGACTTTTCAATAAAAACATTTGTTCAAGTATGAGCGGTGTGGTGAATTCAAGCGAATGACATTGAATTATCTGAATTATCAGTTTTGTTTTTTTCAGAGACTGCTAGAGCTGATCATTTATAGCATTTTCTGTGTAAACCTTTCATTTGAATTACCTTAACAGGTTGAACGGTATCACAATGTAATTTTCCATGGACCGGTGGGAAGCTGCCAAGACCAGGTTGCTCATGAAATAGCAAACTGTATTAAGGTAAGTGGATACCCTCTGAGACATTTCATCACGTTTATCTGCATTGTTAAGCATTTTGAACTCGAAAGATGTTTTTATATTAGGACAAAAATGTATGTATGAATATACAAAACTTACCTTTTAAAACCTGGATGAAATCTATTTTCCCCCACCTCACCTGCTCAGCCTATGTGCAAGATATTTAAGACATTTTGTGAAAAAGTGTAGAATTAAGCACTTATACCAAAGTCTTAGTTCCTCATAGGACCATCTATTATTATTTGCCACAATCTATTTGGGCAATCTCAAATATAATTGTGTATGAATCATGTTTAAGTAAGACAAAAATAAGGATACAGGTAATTCGAGTATCAGATGTATTGTATCTCCATTTATACTCTTGAATTTTCTCCTTAACTAGACCAAATGGACCCGTTGTGCCCAAACCTCTCTTGCATTGGTGCAGCACCCTCTCCTCCCCCTCCCTCTCCCCTCTCCCCTCTCCTCCCACTCCCCCTCCCTCTACCCCTCTCCTGCCTCCTCCTCCCCCCTCTCCTCCCTCCCCCTCTCCTTCCCCCTCCCCTCTTCCCTTTCCCTCCCCCTACCCCATCCCCCTCAACTCGCTCCTTATCCTCCCTTCTCCCTCCCTCCCCCCATTCCTCTCCCTCCCTCCCCCTCCTTCATTAAGAGATAGATTTAAACTTTAAAATGTGAATAATTTTAAAAATATAACACCGATTTCAATGAAACTTCTTCCATTAGCACCAAAGGGACGACGGTGAGTAAGGTGGGCCTAAAAGTATTGCGCTATCGTGTACCGTTTTGGCTGTAGTTCAGGAACAATCAAACAAACAAGAGTTTTAGTATATAGATTTTGGGTATGTAAAGATCACCAAATTTTTGGCACAAATTAACATTTAATACAATTCGATTTTTCTATGGCATTTTACATTGGATGGCTGATTTGTTTTTGTTTGGTTGGTCAAACCATCATATTACATTGAGAATTTCCACTAATTTGCCCATTTATTACAGCTTCAAGAGCATAATTAAAACTTAACAATTTTTAGCTGCAGGTACAAAGGTAAATGCATTTTTAAAGCATTTTGAGCCTACATTTTCCAGATTTACTAACATAATTTAAAAATCAAGTTCAATAACTTTATTCACAGTTGGAGGACTGATTTTTTTTTTTAATGCTTATTTTTGTGATAAATCTTTTTTTTAATTAGTTGCGTTAACAAAACTGCAAATATTTCACAAATGTTATATTAAAAGTGTTTCCTGATTGCGTTCATTCATTGCAGCTTTTTATGGTTGTATCTGAATGAGTTTTGCAAATTAGTTTGAGTGAGATTGTGAAACAAATCCTTTCTCAAAGCAAACGGTTTTGAACATGATATGCCACAATGCCACTGATTGCACTCAAAATGGAAAATCCAGTCACCATTATTCGAATTATGCATTCTATCCATAGTCACATTAGTTATGCAAGCTGCTATTCATGTGTTACGTCTTCCCATTGAATTTGTAATTCATAAATTACACTGTTTGCATAAGCAATTTCCATTTTAAATGGGGAAATAGAATGGAAAGTACTGTACAAAACTCAGCGGGACAGGCAGCATCTCTGTCTTAATGTGACAGATAATGCTGACAGCCTGATTAGTAATAATGCCATTTTATTTTTCCTTTGAACGAACAATGTGCGTGTTTTGAAGATTCAACGCATACATGACAATCCCCACCGGGCGGCGATATTTGTAGTTCTAACAGAATTGAAAAATGACGTAAACTGAATGACTTATGGATTCAGCTGTATATCTTGAATCTAAAATGTTAATGTGGGACCAGTCTTGCTGACAGCTTCCACAGAGAGCACTAGGCATATTCCAAACTCCCCTGCCTGCACACTGCATTGTACAGTATGGAATGTTCTGGGCACATCTGACTGCTTGCACTGACCAGGACTTGCCATTGAGTGTGCCGGGACTCTGTAATCTAACGCACTGATTGATCAGATATGGTTTGTGTCGAGCTCTACATAGAAAAATAGTTGCAGGAGTAGGCCATTCGGCCCTTCGAGCCAGCACCCCCATTCATAGAAAACATAGAAAATAGGTGCAAGAGGAGGTCATTTGGCCCTTCGAGCCAGCACCGCCATTCATTGTGATCATGGCTGATCATCCACAATCAGTAACCTGTGCCTGCCTTCTCCCCATATCCCTTGATTCCACTAGCCCCTAGAGCTCTATATAACTCTCTTTTAAATTCATCCAGTGAATTGGTCTCCACTGCTTTCTGTGGCAGAGAATTCCACAAATTCACAACTCTCTGGGTGAAAAAGTTACTTCTCACCTCAGTTTTAAATGGCCTCCCCTTTATCTTTAGACTGTGGCCCCTGGTTCTGGATTCCCCCAACATTGGGAACATTTTTCCTGCATCTGGCTTGTCCAGTCCTTTTATAATTTTATACATCTCTATAAGATCCCCTCTCATCCTTCTAAACTCCAATGAATACAAGCCCAGTCTTTCTAATCTTTCCTTATATGACAGTCCCGCCATCCCAGGGATTAACCTCGTGTACCTACGCTGCACTACCTCAATAGCAAGGATGTCCTTCCTCAAATTAGGAGACCAAAACTGCACACAATACTCCAGATGTGGTCTCACCAGGGCCCTATACAACTGCAGAAGGACCTCTTTAATCCTATACTGAAATCCTCTCGTTATGAAGGCCAACATGCCATTAGCTTTCTTCACTGCCTGCTGTACCTGCACACTTACTTTCAGTGACTGGTGTACAATGACACCCAGGTCTCGTTGCCCTTCCCCTTTACTTAATCTGACACCTGAAATAATAATCTGCCTCCTTGTTTTTGCCGCCAAAGTGGATAACCTCACATTTATCCACATTCAAAATAATCATTGCTGATCATCTAAAATCAGTACCCCGTTCCTGCTTTTTCCCCATATCCCTTGATTCCTTTAGCCCTAAGAGCTAAATCTAACTCTCTTGAATACATCCAGTGAATTGGCCACCACTGCCTACTGTGGCAGAGAATTCCACAGATTCACAACCCTGGGGTGAAAAAGTTTTTCCTCATCTCAGTCCTAAATAGCCAACCCCTTATTCTTAAACTGACCACTGGTTCTGAACTCCCCCAACTTCGGGAACATTTTTCCTGTACCTTTAAGAATCCTGAATAAGAATCCAATCCTTTAAGAATTTAATATGTTTGTTTTAGATTCCCTCTCATCCTAAATTCGAGTGCATACAAGCCCAATCGGTCTATTCTTTCATCATATGTCAGTCCCACCATCCTGGGGATTAACCTGGTGAACCTACGCTGCACTGCCTCAATAGCAATAATTGTCTTAAATTAGGAGACCAAAATTGCACACAATACTCCAGATGCGGTCTCACCAGGGCCCTGTACAAATGCAGTAGGACCTCCTTGCTCCTAAACTCAAATCCTCTCGCAATGAAGGCTTTCTTCACTGCCTGCTATACCTGCATGCTAACTTTCAGTGACTGATGTACAAGCACACTCAGGTCTTGCACACACACACTCAAGCACCTCCCCTTTTCCTAATCTGATACCATTCCGATAATAATCTGCTTTCCTGTTCTTGCCACCAAAGTGGATAACCTCACATTTATCCACATTATACTACATCTGCCATGCCAACTCACCCAACCTATCCAAGTCACCCTGCAACCTCATAGCATCCTCCTCGCAGTTCACACTGCCACCCAGCTTTGTGTCATCCGCAAATTTGGAGATGTTGCATTTAATTCCCTCGTCTAAATGATTAATTTATATTGTAAATAACGGGTCCCAGCACCGAGCCTTGCGGCACCACACTAGTCACAGTTTTACATGAGCAATAACCAGCATATTTAGTGCAATCAGTGAATCAGGAGTGGATTGCTTCAGATGATGTGTAACCATTCCTCCATTTTGGACTGGTTGGCAATTGTGTGATGCTTCAGTTTCACGTAAATCGCTTTTACGGTGTTCTCCATAACGTGTCCTTAATACGTTGAATCAGGTTGCAGTCTTTCTGACTCGACAGGAGGGTTAACCTATGCAAGGTATACATTTGCCAGTGTTTAGAGTGTCTGACCTGTCATTTAGATCTAATCTCCATCACCAAGTAAGAGAATACTGCTTGTAAAACTCTAAATGTGTGCCATTGATGTAATTCCGGACTGATCCAGATGCTGCAGTTAGAAGTTAATCCACCCGCATCTTTCGATTCTTGCAGCACAAGCAGGAAGCGATTGGTTCCAGCTGTGAAATAATACAGATTGAGATGGAAATGAGTTTATCGAAGGACCAGCTGGTGGAGCTGTTTATTCAAAGTGGTAAGAGCTTTGTAATTGGAATCAGCACACGGTGTAGAATTTAAAATGTTGCAAAACTGACATACACCAATCAGCCAAAACGTTATGACCACTGACAGGCGAAGTGAATAACATTGGTCATCTTGTTACAATGGCACCTGTCAAGGGGTGGGATGTAACAGTCAGTTCTTGAAGTTGATGTGTTAGATGCAGGTGAAAAGGGCAGGAGTAAAGACCTGTAGGAAAATAACTGCAGATGCTGGTACAAATCGAAGGTATCACAAAATGCTGGAGTAACTCAGCAGGTCAGACAGCATCTTGGAGAGAAGGAATAGGTGACATTTCAGGTCGAGACCCTTCTTCAGACTGATGTCAGGGGGGGGACGACAAAGAAAGGATATAGGTGGAGACAGGAAGACAGTGGGAGAACTGGGAAGGGGGAGGGGAAGAGAGGGACAGAGGAACTATCTAAAGTTAGAGAAGTCAATGTTCATACTGCTGAGCTGTAAGCTGCCCTCAAAGGAGTAAAGACCTGAGCGACTTTGACAAGGGCCAAATTGTTATGGCCAGATGACTGGGTCAGAGCATCTCTGAAACGGCAAGGCTCGTGGGGTGCTCCCGGTCAGCAGTGGTGAGCACCCACCGACAGTGGTCCGAGGAGGGACAAACCACAAACCGGCGACAGGGTGTTGGGTGCCCAAGGCTCATCGATGCGCGAGGGCAACGAGGGCTATCCCATCTGGTCCAAACCGACAGAAGGTCTGCTGTGGCACAAGTCACAGAAAATTTTAATGGTGGTCATGGGAGGAATGTGTCACAATACACAGTGCATCGCACCCTGCTGCGTATGGGGCTGCACACGGAGGACCAACAGCATATTAGGCAGGTGGTCATAATGTTTTGTCTCATCAGGTCATAATGTTTTGAATGAACGGTGTAGATTACAGTGATGATTCTCACGACTGAGCTTTTGAAATAATAATGGTGATAATAATTATATAATGAAATAATAATAACGCCATCATCGCTCCAAGGAACAAACACTAACAAAGCTATTCACACTTGTGTAATTTTCCACACAAATCTCAAAGTTGCAGTCACCACCTTGCCTCCTTACAACTGGTACCACATGCAGCGTTCTCTATCATCGTGAAGGAGAATCTCGTGAAATTATCCAAGCATCGGGAGTTCCTGGAATTATTCCTGATGCTTAATATCTTTCTTTCTTTTAGTTACATGCGCAACGACTATTTTTAAATGGTGCACTGCCATAATTATGGCTCAGGAAATAATTTGGTTGTGAAAATATTACGCAGTTGTCGTATAAATATTTTGAAACAGGATTTTTTAAAAAATTAATGAAGAGGCAGCTTCTACTTTAACCTGAAAATAGACACAAAAAGCTGGAGTAACTCAGCGGGACAGGCAGCATCTCTGGAGAGAAGGGATGGGTGACGTTTCAGGTGGAGATCCTTCTTCAGACTGCCCTAACCTGTTCAGTGCCACCCCCCTGTATACTAGGGTCATGGTCAATAATGGGGGGGAAAAAAACTTGGCAATGAACAGGTTAACCACGTGTTCATCCCAAACTACATATGGCCTTCCGTACAATATGTAAAAACTGCTTCATGGTCTGTGAAACGTCTTTAATGTGACTGCTCAGCCAGCGTGGTGACATTACAGCTGCTGGCCACCAGGGGTCCCCTCTGAGTAGAAGCCTGACAGCAGCAGTCTGCAGAGAAAGGAGGTTTCTTGCCAGAGACTGCTGAGTCTCTGGGAGGCTTTCTACAAGGTCCCAGCCAAGTGCTGCTTCTTTGATGCTTACTGCAAATCCTGACCGACATTTCCCATTATCTGCCTGGTTCAGCCATTTCACCAACAACCAAATTATGGAAACGTCATCAAAAATAACATTTCTATTCATCTCAGAATAGAAACATAGAAAATAGGTGCAGGAGTAGGCCATTCAGCCATTCGAGCCAAAACCGCCATTCAATATGATCATGGCTGATCATTCAAAATCAGTGCCCCCTTCCTGCTTTTTCCCCATATCCCTTGATTCCATTAGCCCTAAGAACTAAATCTAACTCTCTCAGGTGAATTGGCCTCCACTGCCTTCTGTGGCAGAGAATTCCACAGATTCACAACTCTTTGTGGAGAAAAGGTTTTTCCTCATCTCAGTCCTAAATGGCTGACCCCTTATTCTTAAACTGTGACCCCTGGGGTTCTGGATTCCTCCAACATCGGGAACATGAATCAGTTTTTGATTGTATCAGTCATCCCTATGGGTATGGGAGAGTGGAGGGCTCGTGTTTAGAGTGGTTGATTGGTGATCGAGTGGATAGTATTATCTTGGATGTTGCTCAGTTTCCCCAAGTGATTTTTGAAATGTGCTCATCCAAGCAAGTGAAGAATATTTGATTTGGACATACAAGAGACGTCACTCACTATCGACCATGTGGCCACTGACTTGCTCCTGCAGTTATGATGGTTTAGTTTAGAGATAGAGTGGAAACAGGCCCTTTGGCCCACCTAGTCCGCAGCGACCAGTGATCCCTGCACATTAACACCATCCTACACACATTAGGGACAATTTACACTTATACCAAGCCAATTTACACATACCTGTACGTCTTTGGAGTGTAGGAGGAAACTGAAGATCTCGGAGAAAACCTACTCCGTACAGATAGTACCTGTAGTAGGGATCGAACCCGGGTCTCCGGTGCTGCAAGTGCTGTAAGGCAGCTGTGCCACTGTGCTGCCCATATGTCGGAAGGAACTGCAGATGCTGGTTTAAATGGATGATGGACACAAAAAGCTGGTCAGGCAGCATCTCTGGAGTAAAGGAATAGATGACGTTTCGGGTTGAGACCCTTCTTCATACTGGTAGTTATGATATTTATAAACCTGCTCCAGTTGAGTTCCTGGCGAATAATGACCCTCAAGACATTGATGATGGGGATCCAGAGAGGAAATCTGAAAATGATGGGATGACTTGCTATGATGTCAATATAAATATAAACAATGGCCTGTTCATAGCAAAGTATAATGTACTGTGAGAGCCAAATCAATGTCATTGTACAGTGCATTTTAAACTAGCAAAAACATGGCCAAGTGCTTTGTGCAAGTGAGCAACTCCAGGAATGGGGCCTGTGTGTGCATGAAGTAGGATAAGTGGTTGTGATCTAACTGTAGCTGTGTGGCAATGCATAGACAAGGATATTATTACGATGTACAGCACGGAAACAAGTCCTTTCCAGCCATATCATCCATGCTGACAAGATGCTTATCTAAGCTAATTCCATTTGCCCATATTAGGCCTGTGCCCCTCTATGCCTTTTCTATCCAAAGACCTGTCTAAAAGTCGTTTAAAAGTTATTATTGATTCAGCCTCCATCACTTCTTCTGGCAGCTTATTCCAAGTATTCACCCCCTCTGTGTGGAAAAGGTTACCCCTCATATCTCCTTAGATTTCTTCCTTTTCAATTTAACCCTGTGTCTTCCAGTTTTAGACACTTCTGCCCTGGGAAAAAAAGACTCTTCCTGAAGTGTGGCAACCAGAATCAGTTTTCTTGTGTTTTGTATAACAGCTATTATTGTGAGAATGAGAAAGGTCTGAAGAAGGGTCTCGTCCCGAAACGTCACCCATTCCTTCTCTCCAGTGATGCTGCCTGGCCCGCTGAGTTACTCCAGCATTTTGTGTCTATCTTTGGTATAACCCAGCATCTGCGATTCCTTCCTGCATATCATACTGAATGCCTCGGCCTATGAAAGCAAGCTTGTGAAATGCTTTTTCTATGACCCTATCCATCCATTCGCCATTTTCAGGAGCTATGGACAACCTCCCCAAGGTGTCTCTGTACACCAAAGCTCTTCACGTCCCTGCCATTTTCTCTATTTGTGTAACCAGAATTGGACTTCCCAAAGACATTACCTCACACTTGTCGGGAGTAAATTCCAGCTGACAACTTTCCAGCTGACCTATTTCCTGCTATATCCTTTGACAACCACCTTCGCTATCTATGACTCCAACAATTTCTGTGTCATCTGCTAATTTACTAATCATACCACCTACAACGAAGGTCCCTACAGTACACCACATGTTACAGATTTCCTCTCAAAAAATGCCTATCTGCCACGATCCTGGGCAGCCTACCACCAAGCCAGTTAGAAAGGAAAAAGTTAAAAATGAACAAAACAGGCACAAGAAACACTTGTATCTGTAATTTTTTTAAAAATCTCAATAATACATGAATGTTAAAGTTCTCTATAGTCTGAATGTTGAAATAAAAGGTTAGAAGTTCATTTAATGGCCTAATATGATTGAATTATGTCACCGATAATTCATTAGTGACATCTGAATTCAGTATACTTTTTCAGCTAAATAAATTAAGTAGTGCAGTTAATGATTTACTCCTGAGAACAAAGTTCATTCTCTTTACATCTTGACTGATGTATGTTCTTGCAAGGTTTTAACAACAAATCAGCAAGAGAAAAAAATAACATATATAGAGTCAGACGGCACAGAAACAGGCCCTTCAGCCTAATTCATCTATGCCGATAAAGATAACCCATCTAAGCAATCTCATTTACCCACATTTGGCCCATTTCCCTCTAAACCGTTCCTATCCATGTTTCGTACAAATATCTTTTAACGGTTGTTTTTGTACCTGCCTCAACTATTTCCTCTGGCAGCTCGTTCCATGTGCCCACTACTCTCTGTGTGGAAAAATGTTACCCTTCAAGTTCCAATTAAATCTTTCCCTTCTCATCTTAAATATATGTCCTGCTGTTCCTGATTCCGCAATCCTGGAAAAAGGACTACGTGTATTGACCTCATGAATTTACACACCCCGACAAGATCATCCCTCAGCCTCCTGCAGGAAGAATAAAGTCCAATTTACCCCATCTCTCACAGCTTAGGCCCTCAGGTCCTGCCACATCCTTGTAAATCTTTTCTGCGTGCTTTACAACAATGGCATCTTTCTTTTAGCAGGGTGACCAAAGCAGTAGAGGACCTCATTAAGGTCTTGTACAGCGATAACATAATGTCCAAACTTCTACGTTCAATTCCCTGGCTGATGTAGGCCAATCTGCCAAAATCCCTTCTTCACCACCCTATCTACCAGCTACGCCACTTTTTTTTTGGGGGGGTGGGGGTATATGTACTTGTACTCCGAGATCCTGTGTAGGAAGGAACTGCAAATGCTGGTTCAAACCAAAGATAGACACAAAATGCTGGAGTAACTCAGTGGGACAGGCAGCATCTCTGGAGAGAAGGAATGGGTGACGTTTTGGGTCGAGACCCTTCTTCAGCTTCTCTCCAGAGATGCTGTCTGTCTACTCCTAGATTCTTCTGCTCTACAACACCTCCGATGGACCCACCGTTCTCAGAGGGCTGACCAATACTTTTTGTAATTTTATAAACTTATTCAAATTTTCAGAATATGAAATCATAGGAAATGCTACAAAACTAACCTGGCAGTCTTTAAAATATAAATCCCAAAGCTAACCACATATTCCATATTGTCCTAGAAAAGGAATATTTTGTGAAGGCAATTGTTCAGTGCAAGGTCAGCATTAAATAGGGTGCTATATATATAATAACTTGTATTGATGTATTTTTCATTACTTTTTCCTCTGAAGGTGCTATACTTCACAGAAAGGCTTTCATGCCAACTGTACTGTGGTACTGTGCAGTGCCTTTGAATTGCAGATTCTGGTCCCTTTTATTAGATTTGCTGAAGTGAAAAAACTTCCCTTATTTTTGTCTTGGTTAATTCAAGAAGATAATATAGAAAAAAAACTCTTCATGGCATTTTTTGAGTTCCATTGTAGCAATGATACCCATCTGAAATTTAACTGGGACATTGCAGGAAGCATAGTGGGACTGAGGCCAAGTGATGTAATTAATAGACAATGAGTGACAGGTAACCTCAACCCATTTTACCCATTGGTGGACAGTATGTCACTGACGTATTCCATCGTAAATCGTCTATTGTGCTACTTTACATAAGCCTTTACTGGCCTTATAAGCCATAAACAATTCTGAAGAATTTCTACATAATCTAAACATAATTTCTACATTATCAAACAATGTTTGAAATCCAAATGCAACTCGTTTAATATTCTGCATTTTCCTTGTGTAAAGAGTTGAATGGCCGTGATAAAATCTGTCAATTGGTTGAATTGAAAAAGCAATAAATGAAAATGCTTTATGGATGGTAATGAACGAGGTCAGGATGAAATTAAAAGTGATGGATGACTATTACTGGACTCGATACACAATGTGCAGACTAATGTTTAGAGATACGGCAGAGAAACAGGCCCTTTAGCCTACCAAGTCCATACCGACCATCGATCACCCATTCACACTAGTTAATGTTAGCCCATTTTCTCTTCCACTCCTTACACATCAGGAACAATTTATTTTTTACAGTGGCCAATTTGCCTACAAACCCACATGTCTGGAATGTGGGAGGAAACCCATGTGGGCACGCAGAAAGTGCAAACTCCAAACAGACAGCACCCGAAGTCAGGATCAAACCTACATCTGGTGCAGTGGGGCAGTAGCTCTACCAGCTTCCTCACTGTGCTGCCCTATTTAATTGCTATCTCAGATATCAATTCACAAAATAAGTAGAATCCATAATTGCATTTCTGTACAGAATGGAGCATGGAGGGAACCAGGCTCAATACACGGTCGTCTAATCAAGCTGTGACCTGAGTGGTATCTAATGTTCTGCTCACCGAGGCATGAGGAAATATTCAGAACTTGAAAATTAAAAAAAATCCTTGATGCTGGAAATCTAAAATAGGAAAGGCTGGATACACAGTATTTCCAGCAATTTCTATTTCTACTTTACATATTCAGGACTGGGTAGCGATGTAGTGAATATTTAGGTTGATCCAACACATGAGATGTGAAAGAGAGTGGAGATATGTGGACTCTATAACTTTTAAATGGAACAACTCAAACAAAGAGCTGTTCCAAATAATACTTAATGTATTAGAACACTATTTTCTGTGCAGACATTGGCAATTGAATAAAGGGCCACAGGTACAAATTGGTGAAAAACTGGTGTATGAAGTTTTGGTTAGAATTACAGACAAACCTGTAGTAATTGTAGAGGCGATTGAATTGTGTAATGGGGAAACTGTAGGTTTTTCTAAACTAATGTTCATTGAAAGGTATTATTCGCATATTGTAATTCAATGCAGCCAGTAAAACAGAAATATTGGTATTTCTGTATTTTTAATTTCACATGCGTGCATGAAAGTAACACGCCTCCTGTGTTTTGAACACTGAATGCCTTGCCTTCTATCACACTCCTTTAATTTTATATTGCATGGGTTTCCTCCGGGTGCTCCGGTTTCCTCCCACATCCCAAAGACACGCAGGCCTGTAGTTAAAGTGGCCTCTGTAAATTGCCCCTCATGTATAGGAAGTGGATACAAAAGTGGGATAACATAACAATAGAATGAACAGATGGGCGCTGTGGACTCGGTGGGCTTGTTTCCAGGCTGTATCTTGCACTGATTCGATCTTTTAATTTGATTTCTGCTCATAGGTTTTATCTTTTTATTAATCAGAGATAAGGTCTATCTGTTGTATATACCATGATGTTATTGATGTTCTCTTTGTATTCAGCTGAACTATTTTGTTGAGACTCTTGCTTCATTCACTGACTTCTCATCATGGGTCACATAATAAACAATGACTTCCTCGAAGGGCCACCTTGGGCAATAGACAATAGGTGCAAGAGTAGGCCATTCGGCCCTTCGAGCCAGCACCGCCATCCACCGTGATCATGGCTGATCATCCACAATCAGTACCCCGTTCCTGCCTTCTCCCCATATCCCTTGACTCTGCTATCATTAAGAGCTCTATCTAACTCTCTCTTGAAAGTATCCAGGGAATTGGTCTCCACTGCCTTCTGAGGCAGAGAGTTTCACAGCTTCACAACTCTCTGAGTGAAAACGTTTTTCCTCGTCTCCGTTCTAAATGGCCTACCCCTTATTCTTAAACTGTGCCCCCTGGTTCGGGAATGTTTCGATATGTTTCACAGCAGACTGATGAAACATGCTGTGTCTTATTTGGTCACATAGTGATCTTCTGATTTCAACCAAACTATAGTTGTGTTGCTAATAGATTATTGATTTGTCATCTTAATACTGAGCCTCTGTTCCTTACTGTTAAAGCAACGTGGTGAGAGTATTGAACTCTTAATTTAAAATTCCACCACAAGCCAAACAATGAATGAAGGTCCAAAACAATGTAGGGATCACAAGCAAATAAAAGGTTGGCTCCCAAACTGCAGTATTAGTACTAAAAGTTTTTTGAAACAAGGGCGATGATAAGTTATTGCCGCAAGGTACATAAACATATTTGAGTTTCTGATTTATAAAACTATAAACTTCTGGATTATGGAGTAGCCATTGTGAGTGCTTCACCCATTTGTTTTTAAATAATTTATTGTGCAGTTGTTAAACTAATGAAGTTAAATGTAATCATTTATGAGATTCCTGTTTATTTCTTATTTTGTGTTTGGCTTCTTTAGAAAGTTAGAAATCTTAAATTGCTTCCTTTTTATTCAAATTGTGCAATAATCTTTTCTAGCCTTTTTTACTCATTGCATTTAAACTGTTCCAGGTATCTTGGTACCGTTGAGACAGTCTTTCGTAACAGAGAAGGTAACTGTTGTCCTCTTGGAAAACATGGAGATGGCTACTTCGCTTTCAGAGTTTCTGGGAGAACTGCTGGATGCTCTAGAAAACCGGGGTGCTGAAAATCCCTTCACATTCCAGCATGGTACAGTGTCATTGTCGATTTCATGTTTAGTAAATTATATGTAGATAAAGGCAGCGCAGTGGTAAAGTCGCTGTCTAATAGTGCTTGCAGCGCCAGAGACCCGGGTTCGATCCCGACTATGGGTGCTGTCTGTACGGAGTTTGTACGTTCTCTCCATGACCTGCGTGGGTTTTCTCTGAAATCTTTGGTCTCCTCCCACACTCCAAAGATGTACAGGTGTGTAGGTTAATTGGCGTGGGTTTGTATACTCGGTATAAGTGTAAATTGTCCCTCGTGTATGTAGGCTTGTGTTAATGGGCGGGGGTCGGTGGCACTTGATGGCCGAAGGGCCTGTTTCTGCGCTCTATCTCTAAACTAAACTAAATTACTTGAGCAGTGATAAGCTAACAAGTTGAAACAGCTGTTTATAATTTACACCGTAGGAGGCTGACCTATATTGGCAGTTCTTAAAGGAAGCACATGCTGCATAGGTATTTGCAAATGTCATTGTGACTTCGCAGATAGGTGGTGTCACATGCTGTTCCCTGCTCTGAATTTCAAGCAGCCTCAAGAGTCTGCATTTGTGTCAGTTAAAATTAGACGTGTATTTATGTTTAATTTTTGAGGTCAGACATCAAATGTAGCACAAATGTCTTGGAAGCTATAATTAATATTTATCAACGTTTGTCTATGGTGTTAATCTGCCTCTTGAATAGAAAGGTAATAATTTGTTTGCTTATTGCAACATGCTTTTTAAACACTCATTTAAAGTAATGCTGAAAAATTGTGGTGAATCGCAAGTCTTTTTAGGCAAGAAGTACCCAGTGCTCTTTTGCTGAGCAGTTCTACAGATTTGTAAACTTTCTGAGTAACAGCGACTGGGTGTTACATGTTTGGCAGGATAGCAGAGTTGGTGTTTATCTATTGCCTCCCACAGCACAAATTATAAACAGCTGCCTCTGATGTGTGTCACCTATGGACGGGACATTGTGATTGATTTTTCATTCAATTGAGGTTTATTGGTATCTCCATTACCTGTTTCTCATTCCCATTAAACTTGAAAGGGTCACTAGCACTTGCAACATTACCAGTAATTGCATCATGCACAGTGAAACTATTGACACCTACGATAGAAACACAGGCCAATAATGGACATTACACAATAAAACGGACATTAATAACAAAGAAAATAATTTCCTCCAAAATACGTTGCTACTGTTTGCTCTAAAATGAAGACCTTAAATCTAATGATACCCAAAATATACCTCGACATTAATAATTATTCTCCTTTATGTGCGCTGAATGCATGAATGCAAGAGACAGTGCAATTGTCAATGCAGCAGAGGGAAGGAGCAAGGAGATTACTTCGTTATAATGTTTTTGAGCATATTGATTGCTTTAGCTGCTAGGTGTTGTAACCTTTTAGTCAAAAACTTTATTGGGCTAAATAGCAGAGATGGAGTATGTATGTAATAGGACAAATGGAAATTCAAAGATGATAATCAACCACTGACAATTCAATATTGCATTAAACATTAGGAACATAAAAACAAGTATGCACCCTTTTACCACCTCCAACATGTTCTACTCTTCAATAACAGATCATGGCTGGTCTGTGACATAGCTCCACGTATCTATCCATGTATCTATGGTCAACAAAAACATGAAATTGAGATCGAAAGGTAACATTCAATCTAGGATCAATTGCCATTTTTAGTTTATGGAATGAGTTCCATATTTCTACCAACCCTGTGTGTAGATTTGTTCCCTAACTTGTTCCCTACTGCAAGACCCAAGGCCCTGATTTCCCCAACCACCAATTACGTTTTCTTCTCTACATCATTTCCCTGTACATTGTTTATAAGAAAATCATTCCTTAATCTTCTAAAGTGCAAACAGCACAATCTTAATATGTAATGTGTCTTTCTAATTTGAACTCTGTAGATCCAGTTGTCATTCTGATTTTTCTACAATTCATCCTCCAAACTCAATGATTCTATGCTTCTTAAGATTTCCAGAATTGATCAATTCTCCAGATGTAATCATACAAGCTTTATACAATTGTATTATAACTACAGTTGTAAAATTTTGTATATTCTAATATTTCAAATCTCTATATAAAGGTCAGTGTTGCTTTAGACTTTGAAGCTTTACTGCTTCCAGCTTTTCAATGTCTGCAAAGTATTCTGTTCCATCCTTTTTCATCTGCAAATATTCTGAATAAGGTGAAACATTATGGTCTTCCGCTTAAAGACATGACATAAAACCATTGTAAAGAATATCATCAAAATCTCTGAAGGTGTGTCTAAAATCCAAACTTGGAAATTATTCAAACAAATGTTATCGTCCAAACTCCATTCAGTAATGTCTTCATGGTGACTTCAAATGGAGTTAAGAATTTAGCTCAGTTCAGAATCTAGTTCTATCCTCTGCTTAAATGCACATTTTAAATTTTTTATCTGAATGTGTGTTTTCCCTTGCACATGTTAATGTCCGTAAGATTTGTTTAAATAGAAAGGCAAATTAGAAATTCATCCATTCCAATTTAGTGTACCACAGAAGGAGGTATGATACCCTTTGAAGCTCATGCCAGCTCCCAATAGATCAATCACATTAATCCTGTTCCTGTCTCTTTATTCTCCTCTAGTCAGCAATGTATTATCTTTCACATGCAAATGCATTTAATTTTTTTGCTACTTAAGCCACACGAAGGAATAATTTGAGAGCCAATTAACCTACCAACCCATTGTTAGTGCTAATTAAATTGTTCTTTTTTCATCCACAACTAAAAATGAAAAATAACAGTGAATTGATTCATATATGCTTCATATATGGATGGTTGGGCTTGAGCATTCAAATGTTCGGTACCAATAAGCAATTTTGTTTCATGAAAAGGCGAAGTAAATTATGCAAAAATTTGCTTAATTTTTTTAATATAAATAATAGAATTTCCACAGTTTTATTTTGTGCATTAAAATCAATCACACAGGACCTCTGCTACCACAGTAACAGATTGAAAAGAAAAGTCAGTACTGAAAGAGAAAGATAGTCTTGTATCTCGAGTAAGATATTCTTTCAATCCACACATTGTGCATCAGATCTTTCGTATTACTGACCAAGTTCAAATGGGGTGTTTATCTATTTTGCACATGGCTTAGGAAGGGTTTAGTATATGTCAAACTTGGGGGAATGAGAGGAACGTGGAGGACATGTTGAAATAAAGTTGAAAATGCAGCAGGGAAAGCATGAAACAACAGAGTGCAGTTCAATTAGTATTGGCTGATACATTAGAACGTTAATCACAGCCAGAGAAAAACCTTACACTTGAGGTACATGAGGCACTTGAGTTAGATGTAGGAGCAGGTGTGAGAAATTAATGAAAGTAGACCATTTGAGAGTGACATCTTCATATTTAAATGAAAATATAGTTGATACGTATTGTATGGAAACATTAATTTTCTGTAGATCAAAAAACACTATCACATCCAAGGAAATAGATTTCTAATAGGAGCATTGACAAAGTGGAGGCTTCAGACTTCAGACTTGATGGTACAGATGCTAGAAATTTGAAATTACAGAAAATATAGGAAATAATCAAAAGATTCAGCTGCATCTGTGAAGGTAGAAACAGTTGTCTGGAGGTTAATTACTTTTTTATCGGAAGCATTGGGAAAATTCTGCTCAGTTGTCTCTGGCTTTTTAAACACCGATTTTTATTTTCAAATAGTTCATGTGTTTATAACTCTAGAGGTTCTCCAGCATTATGGAGGTTTTGTGGACCGATGTAAATTAAATTATTAAATGCAATATAAATTATTAAAAGGTTAAATTTTCCACTTTCGAGTAGGCAGGAGTTTCATAACATGTAGAGGAAGGAACTGCAGATGCTGGTTTACAGCAAAGATAGACACAAGATGCTGGAGTAACTCAGCGGGACAGGCAGCATTTCTGTAGAGAAGGAATGGGTGATGTTTCGGGTCGAGACCCTTCTTCAACCTTCCCAGTCTGAAACAGGGTCTCAACCCGAAACGTTACCCGAAATTCCTTCTTTCCAGAGATGCTGCCTGTCCTGCTGAGTTACTCCAGCAATTTGTGTTTATCTTCAGGTTCATAACGTGACAGCACTGGAGAGGTGTAAATATTGGAATATTCATTCAAAATTTGGAGGCCACTTCTTCATAAATATAACACTATGCAATATTTTGTTACTTCTCCTTTACAGTCAATGGGACTTCAGATATCTACTACTTCCAAGAAAACAGTTTTCTGATAGGGACAATGACAAAGATGAGGCTTCAAAGTTCAGACTTGATGGTACAACAACACTTCCGATGGGTACAGCTACGATGGGATGCCGAACCCATCAGTAATTTGCTGCAAAGATTCCTTAAAAGACAAATCATTCACAAGGTAAGAACACTTTGTTCTGATATTGATTTGAGAGAGTGATGATACAACAAATTGACCTGATTTTGCAGCAAGTTAATAAAGTAACTTGGTTTTAGTGTACGTCCAAACATGTTGGGCGGCTGCTGCAAGTAAGAATTGGATTGTCCCACTTCAGTACATATGACAATGAATCAGTCTTGACTCTCTTCACTCTTGAAATCATTTCACATTCTTGACTTTAATTCGCTAATTTATTCTTCATGTGCACAATGTATTAATAGAGTAAATTAGGGCCATCGTTTACCCCTATTCCTTATTCAGAAACATTTTGTGTGCTGTTTTACATTGCATCCCATTCTGCTACTGAAAGCTCTTTTGCAAAGCAAAGATTGGAAATGTTGTAAACTTAATAATCCATCTGTAAAATTCCTTCTCCAAATCTCTAATCGTAACAATATCGATAAACACAATTGAATCCTAAATAGCTACGCAAATGAGTAAAATTTGTCATTTTAACTTTTAATTAGCCACATTTATTTCAACCTGAAAAATAAATAAAATTGGGAGATCTGAAACAATTAAATAAATCGTTGCTTTGAATTATCAATGTTAAAGACTAAGTTGTCTGCAGAACTATTGTTTTATTAAGAATTTTAATGAGGTTGTCAAAATTAAGATGAATAATGATCCTTAAACACATCTGTGTATTAATTTAATCCATATCATGATTAGCAGGGATGGATGATAAAGTCAGCCATGGGCTGCCCTGAAACACCTTCTAGTTAAGGTCATTGAACATAGAGGTTCTTGATTCTATCCATAGTGCTTGCTAAGTTACCTAAAACTAACTGAATTCCACATTACCATTGAATGGAAAGGCTGCTGGGTTATCATTGCTGTGAAGTTAATTCTGTACCTGGCCCGTGAAGACTGTATTTAGTTTAACCCAGACTGTTATGGTGGAATTTCATGTAAGTGAGTGTTGAGGTTGCTATGGAGCTTGTCAAGTTGAGGTCAGCAACTAAACCAGCATCAGTGGAACCATGTCCCCAGAAAGATTTCAAACCTTCATGAACAGGGGCAAGAGGTTGGTGTAGAATCAACAGGGAGAGTTGAAAGGGGAAGAAAATCTTTCTTGGGTGTGGTAACATTTGATTAAATCCAACTCCTGGTGTTGCAACAATTGTTGGGCTGCATTTTGCTGGTTGACAACAAAGATCATTTTCCTCTTCCAGCATTGTTTGCTTTCAGTTGGGATGCGAATGAGGTCCACAGATAGTTGAGCTGCCAGTCACATTGAAGAATTCCCACAGGCACCAAATCAGGCAGAAGAAAAGTGCACAATTTTTAGCATGCCACAGACCTACTTGTAAAAATGGGAGCAGATAAATATTTATGAAGAGGACAATTATCGTAAACTTTAAAATGTTAAAAAAAATATCTAATGGAAGTATTCTGCATAATGAAATCAGAAATGATCACGACGCAGTATACCGTTTAACACTCATCTCCTAACAAAGTATAAGAAAATAACTGCAGATGCTGGTACAAATCGAAGGTATTCACAAAATGCTGGAGTAACTCAGCAGGTCAGGCAGCATCTCGGGAGAGAAGGAAGTCGCCCATTCCTTCTCTCCTGAGATGCTGCCTGACCTGCTGAGTTACTCCTAACAAAGTATGTTCAGCTTATGTTACATCAACAACAGATCGTAAATGCATGAGATTTAATCAAATTACAGAATCCCAATGATTTCAAGAGGGACAGATTTCTATGGAAGAATCTGAGTCACTGGAAACATCCCAGTTTCCAGTGGGATACCATGAGAATGTATAGTTTGATACATAAATCATGAGGTTATGATAGGTAGATCCTCTAGGTGCTAATGCGGCAGTGGCTGGTTGCGATCCTGTATGAGAACAAGCTATCAATAGAATCACTGCCATTTCTGATAGCCTTTACTGTAGCCTTTACTTGGTGTCCTCCGCTTACCCACATCAAGCTGCCAGTGAATCCACTTGTAGTTATTAGGGTTCACTCTCAAGGCAATTGCACCAGGATCAGGTTGGATAGACCTGATGCCATGCTGTTTGCAAGTTTGCAGTCTGGATCCAAACAACAACCTGCACATCAAAGAAGGTGATTACAGCATTGCACTTACAACGTTGAGGCTGGGACCAAGTAAAGGCTACAAATAAACTGGCAGAAATGGCAGCAATTCTATTGATGTGTAGGAAAATAACTGCAGATGCTGGTTCAAATTGAAGGTAGACACAAAATGCTGGAGTAACTCAGCGGGTCAGGCAGCATCTCAGGAGGGAAGGAATGGGTGACGTTTTGGGTCGAGACTCTTCTTCAGAAGTGGTCTTGACCCGAAACGTCACCCATTCCTTCTCTCCTGAGATGCTGCCTGCCTGACCCGTTAAGTTACTCCAGCATTTTGTGTCTACCTGCAATTCTATTGATGGCTTGTTCTTATCCAGGATCGCAAACAACTTCTGCTGCCTGAGCACCTAGAGGATCTGCCTACCATAACCTCGGGATTTGTGTGTTAAACGATACATTCTTGCAAATCATGAACTTGCTGCAAGTATAGCATGCCGTGATATTAACACAGGTTTCAACCTCAAAATCTGAGACAATAGAATTCTAATCTAATACTCTGCGTGTTATGACATGTACTTCGTTGATCACATAAAAGTAACGACAATACCTTTCAGTTCCAAGGCCAGTTACCACCTCCAACTGATCCAGTACGCAAGGCTGTCCAGTGGGTTTGCACAGTATGGTACCAGCTGAATTCCTACTTGTCCCGACTAGGAACGCCTGAGGCATTGATGGGACCAAGACATTTCTTTTCTTGTCCCATCATCCCGGGCCAGGTGCAGCCGATAATCAGGTACATTTCTTTTTCCATGCGTTTCATTCCTTTAAATAGTCATGTATTATTAAAAATAATTGTTTGTGCTACTTCACTTGTATATCATATGGGGCGGGGGGGGGGACACTGAGGGAGTTGGGCCATTGGATGTGTGTTGAATGAAACTCATGTTTGGATTGCAGTTGGACGATTCATATTCACATAATAATAATGGCAATACTTTTTAATTCCTAGGAATGTTCACTGCCTTCAGGACTGGAGAGTTGGTTATTTATCTATTAATCAGTTTTTTTCCATGTAAATCAAATCATAATTTAAGGCTGCAATTTGTCCAAAATACCATTTAGACTTTATAGATGCAGTGCGGAAACATGCCCTTCGACCCACCGTGTCCTGGCCGACCAGCGATCAACCCATACACTGACTTACACACACTAGGGACAATTTTACAATTTACCAAAGCCAGTTAACCTACAAACCGGTACGTCTTTAGAGTGTGGGAGGAAACTGGAGCAGCCGGAAAAATCCTCATGGTGTCAAGGAGAGCATACAAACTGTACAGACAGCACACGTCGTCAGGGTCGACAGGCCTCTAGCGCTGTAAGGCAGCAGCAACTCTACCATTGTGCTTCTTTCCCGCACCCTTAAATTTCAATTTTTGTTTAAATAGTTGGTTAAAAGAGGGGCAATATTTTACAATGTAACAGAAAATTGCATACTTACACCTACTGGTTTTCTGTAACAACACACCTTTTTGTTTTTAAAACTGAAGAATGCTAACTTGAACTGTTACAGTCATCTAGCACTATGGTCATTAATTTGCACTATTATAGTTACCCAGTATTAGGAATACAATTTTTTTTTGTATTATAGATGCTATGTCCCCAGCTTTGAAACTTAGGTGCTTTCCAAATTAAAAAAGATGTCCCTCCAAACAAAATGTTTTAAAATCTTAAGGTACCGTAGGCAAAAATGTCATGGTGTTAAAGGGACACATCGCAATGAAACACTATTCTTATAAATCGTATATACTTTTTATTTTGTTCTTCAGTCATGGCAAAATTGGCATGCTTGAATTTATTGCACCATCTTGATTCCCTTGATTTACAAGAGAACATTGTGAACTGGTGTTGGCCTTGTAAGGATGGTTCATTCATCATAGTCTTATTGATATTTGCGCAATGGTAATAAAGGCAAAATGAAGTACGTTTGTGCAGGGATGGCATGTGACCTGGACTAAGGGTATTCTAATAACATTGAAGTTCTCAGCTTCTGTACTGTTTGCTGCTCTACCTCAAAAGTTATTTTTTTCTTGAATTCACAGGTGGATAGCCAACTTGTGGAATAATGGGATTGCTCCCAGAGCGGAAGAAGCCATATTGTCCAGGGCTTCAGTTAAAAGGTCTCGACAAGGGCAGCCTGTAAATAAGACCCTTAAACAGGGGCAACAGGCAGTGGTCAAGGCTGCTCTGAGCATCTTGCTTAATAAAGCTGTACTACATGGCTGCTCTCTGTCCAAGCAAGGTAAAATAGAGAATTAAGAATGTGTAATCCATGCAAAAAGAATTTCACTGTGCAGTACACACTTGACAATAAAACACCATTGAAACTCTTGTCTGACTATATTATAGTAATCTTAAAGCTCTGCCCAATACTTGTCTGACTATATTATAGTAATCTTAAAGCTCTGCCCAATACTATTTGACATTTCCATTCTGAGGAAAAAGGTTCTGACTGTCTACTCTATCCGTGCTTCTCATAATTTTCCAAACTTCTATCAGATCCCCCTCAGCTTCCGAAGCACCAGAGAAAACAATTCAAGGGTGTCCAATCTTTCGTTTTCGCTGATACCCTCTAATCCAGGCAGTATCATAGCACATCTCTTCTGCACTCCTCCAAATCCTCCACATCCTTCCTGTAATGGGGCACACAGTAGATCAAACGCAGCTTAACCAAAGTTTTACAAAGCTTCCTGTCTCCTGTATTCAATGCTCGATGTCAATAGACAATAGACAATAGACAATAGGTGCAGGAGTAGGCCATTCGGCCCTTCGAGCCAGCACTTCCATTCAATGTGATCATGGCTGATCATTCTCAATCAGTACCCCGTTCCTGCCTTCTCCCCATACCCCCTGACTCCGCTATCCTTAAGAGCTCTATCTAGCTCTCTCTTGAATGTATTCAGAGAATTGGCCTCCACTGCCCTCTGAGGCAGAGAATTCCACAGATTCACAACTCTCTGACTGAAAAAGTTTTTCCTCATCTCTGTTCTAAACGGCCTACCCCTTATTCTTAACTGATGAAGGCAAGTACACCATCTGCCTTCTTCGCCACTTTACTTCTACTCCCACAGAGCTCTGGCCTTAAATAAGGGTAGTAGTGCCGCTTGCCCCGGATTCCAGGAGGTGCTTTTGATGGTGACATGGGATGCTGTCATTTCTCTATCTGATACTGTGGGTTTCTGCATAGTGTTGTGGTTTTCTTGCATCCCAAAGAGTTACTCGTGAGTTAATTTGCTATTTGGTGTAGCTCAGTAACAAAATTATCAAAGAGAAAATATTAGGAATGTGAGTTGCAGAGGTGCCAGGGCAGGTAAGGGGAATGATATGGATAGGATTGCTCTGCTGGGCGCCAGCGTGGGTTAGATAAGAATGTGAGTAACCTGTTAAATTTGGCATGTTAAATGAGTAGTATTTCAACAAGGTGCTATTCCATCATAGCCTGGCCAAGATACAGTATCATTCAGCTCAAAAAAAGAACAGATTTACTAACCATTTTATTTTCAAATAACCCACACTCCGAGTGCTCTCCTCCCACACAATCCAACTGTCCGCCTAGTTCATTTCTCCCATTCCTTGCTTACACCCCAGTGGTATGAATCTTGATTTCTCTAACTTCCCTCTCTCTCCGTCCCTCCCCCACCCTAGTTCTCCGACTTGTTTCACTGTCCTGATTAATTTTACCAATTGTCTGCCTCATTGTCACCTTCCCCATAGCCATCAATGAACCGTTCAACATTTCCTTGACCATCGTCTGCTTTGATCTGTACTTTTCACACCTTATATTCTTTTTGTACCCTTCCATATCTTTAGTTTCCCTGTGAATGATGAGTTTTCCAGAAATGCTATGCATTTGATTAAACCTGTATCATTCTGCATCTCAGACTCAACATCTCTTGGATGTTTAATTTTTGTTTTGCATGCTATACAATCAAATTGATAATACTATACATAAATACATTCAAGCCAACTGGCAGTACAGTAGCAGGAGCAAAGAGAGAGGGAGAGAGGAATATAGTTGCCAACAAACCAGTTCCAGAGACAAAGTCCAATGTCCGCAATTGGGTAGAGGTGAATCGGACATTACCCTAGCTTATGGAAGGACCGTTCAGAACCTGATGACAGAGGGGAAGAAGCTGTTGGCTGAAGAAGTCTGGTGATGTGTGTCTGGTGGGAGCAGGGAGAAGGACTAACCATGGGTGGGACAAGTCTTTGATTATGATGGCTGTTTTTCTGAGGCATCATGAGGTACAGATAGAATTGTGGTGCTGCCCACAACCTTGAGTGTTAAGATAGCTGCCACTAGTGGAGATGTTATGAGTTGCTGTGCGTGCATCTGTTGACTGTTTGAGGGATTTTATTTTCGTATTCCCTCAATTTTGTACGATACGATAGAACTTTATTCATCCCAGAAGGGAAATGGATCAATTTGATCAATTGATCAACTGCCTACTAACATGTTGTTCGTTAGATCTTGTTCTTTAGATCTTGTTCTTTAGATCATGTTCTTTAGATCTTGACTGCATTCCAGGTCGTTGATCAACTGGATATTTTTCATGTCAAATCCAAAAATAGTAATGTGGTCGGCTTTTTTACCCGTTGCAGCTCTAACTGCAAGTGCATCTACTCTGCCCAGCATGAGTCACTGGACTAGCAATCCAACAAGGCTTTATTGGTTTATTCCCTCTCTGTGGCAGGAACATATCAGCTATCCCATCTGAGATCTACAATCTGATAATTCACTGAGAATCAAAGTTAGGACCATGACAATGCCAACAGAATAATTATGGAATCAGACAAATTAAACAGTTTATCCTTCATACAAAATGGAATCTTTTCATAGCACTCCGCTATGACAGGGATCTGGCCGGCCCTGTCTGGAACTGCACGTTCAGATATCAAGCAAGTTAGTGGCTAAAGATTTATTATATGTGTATGTAATGCACTGAGTGGAATACAAACCAATTTTCCATCGACGTGCCAATTTCTCTGGGCGTCTTTATGCACAGTCAGATCCATATTCTCAGTGATGAATTACTTCCAAAGTCACTAAGGCATTGTGACCACTTTTTAACACTTAATATCCTTTCTCAAAAAACTATTAATACAAAAGTATGATCTTTTAGAGTAAAAAGATTAATTGTGCATTCTTGGCTGCTGTCATGTTTGTGCATCACAAACATGGACCCCAGCCTACCACACATGCCCACTATCTTGCCAACCCACACCCCACCACACCCATGCCCACTATCGTGCCAACACCCTACCACACTCATGCCCACTATCTTGCCAACCCTTCAGCCCCCTATCTTGCCAACCCTTCACCCCACCACATCCATGCCCACTGTCTTGCCAACCCTTCACCCCACCACACCCATGCCCACTGTCTTGCCAACCTACATCAACTCCATTTGCCTGCATGTAGATTGCAGTCTTCAATGCCTGTTTGAGGCTGGTGGTGAGGGCTTTCAACCGTGGGTACTTTTTGCCGGACAGGAGCAGGGAGAACAAGGAATTTAAGTGTTTGATTATGTTAGCTGTTTTTCCGAGTCAACGTGAAGTGTAGCTGGAGTCAATGGTGGGAAGTCTGGTCTGTATGATGAACTGGGCTACATCTACAACTCTCTGCAATTCCTTGGGATGAGCTGCTCCGTAACCAAGCTGTGCGGCAACCCGACAGTGTGCTTTCTCTGGTGCATCTGGAGCACATTTGTTTCACAGTGAAAGGGCATTCTAGTAATTTATTTCCATATCTGAAGGAAGCATGTTACCTCATTGAAAACCTCTGATTATAGAACTTGAACAATGTGCACCAGAATTTCAAGGGTGGAGTTTTCCTTTGACCATTTTATCCGGTTACAAGACCAGCAAAAAGACAATTGAGAATGATGCTTGGCGAAAAGTGAGCACTGCACCTCGCAAGAAGTCTGCCCACTCCACGTCACAGTCATGGAGCAAGCTCAAAGGGAAAAGGGATGGTAAGCTACACTACAGTACCATACACCTTTTCTGTAAGGAGTCGGGTATTGCTCACATTCTTCTTTGTCTACGATGTTCAGTCACTGCATAGCCAAGCAAAAAGCGTTACAATTTTTAACAAATTGTCTGAAGAAGTGTCTCAACCAGAAACGTTACCTATTACTTCTCTCCAGAGATGCTGCCTCACCCGCCAAGTTACTCCAACTTTGAGTCTTTATCTACAATTTTTGTTTAATTGTGTACTGTCAGCGGCCCTTATGGATTCACAACTTTTGTTGTTTATGCACTGTTGTGAGAATACATCCCAGATTTGAATTTCAAGGAGAAAGTTGGAAATGTTAATGGGCTGGTTGATAAGCATCAGTTAGTACCTCCGCTAATCTCGGAATCACAGAATGGATGCAGCACAGATGGAGGCAGTTCAGCCCGTCATCCATGCCAGCATTCTGGAAAATCAGTCCTGCTGATGCCACTGTCACCCTCACCTCAAAGAACCATTGACTTCTGCACACACGTGTAAGTCTAAGTTCTGTTATCTGAAGTTCAATGATCTGTTCCATCCGGGCAGCACAATGGCGCAGCGATAGCGTTGCTGTCTTGCAGCACTTACAGTGCCAGACCCGGGTTCGATCCTGGCTACGGGTGCTGTTTGTACGTTCTCCCCATGACCGCGTGGATTATTTCATCGAGAACGTCGGTTTCCTCCCACACTCCATAGTTTGTAGGTTAACTGGCTTGGTATGAATGTAAAAATTACCCGTAGTGTAGGATAGGGTGTTAATGTGCGAGGATCACTGGTCGGTGCGGACTCGGTGGGCCGATGGGCCTGTTTCCGTGCTGCATCTCTAAACTAAACTAATCTGAGACTCACTATTAAGACCAGAGCCTCCCTGAAGCATAGGTCCAATTACATTTTGCATCAAGTCCTTGATGAAGCAAAGCATATTCATTTCAATGGGTTAACTACCCTGTGGCAAAACCTAATTGCTTTCCTTATTTACTTCTTTCCTTTTTATTTGTTAGTGTTTCAATTTATTTACACTATTTAATTGAAAGTCTCCGATAGGGACATTTACAAATAGCTGAAACAGCAGCCCAGGTGGTACTTACCCAGGCCTCTCTGGTCAGACTCTACTCCTTCCCACCTGTCAGATGGTAGAGCATCTAATGGAAGGTAGAGGCTGTGACAAATAAGTCTCAAATGTAGGAAGGGGATGGGTACAAAATAATTATGCTTGTTATGGTGGGTTTGGTTCAGGTTAACTTTATTACTGTCACGTGTACCATATTACAGTGAAAAGCTTTGCTTTGCATGCTATCCAAACAGATCAGATATACTATATGTAATATAACCAAGTCAAACTCAAGTACAATAGATAGAGTAAAGGGGAAGAGACAGAGTGCAGGATATAGTTCTCACCAACGTAGTGCATCAGTTCCATCGACAAAGTCCGATGTCCACACTGGGGCAGAGTTTGGGTAGACGGTGCCCGAGGTTCTGGTCCAATGAACCCATCGGAGAATATAGACCGGAAAAGCTGGAGTAACTCAGCGGATCAGACAGCATCTCTGGAGAGAAGGAATAGATGACGTTTCGGGCCGAGGCCCTTCTTGATATGACAGTCAGTGCTCAGTTTATGGAGATGTACGCAGGTAACTCCCTGAACAGGGAAGCAGTTAGTACAAGAAAATAACTGCAGATGCTGGTACAAATCGAAGGTATTTATTTCACAAAATGCTGGAGTAACTCAGCAGGTCAGGCAGCATCTCAGGAGACAAGGAATGGGCGACGTTTCGGGTCGAGACCCCTCTTCAGACTGATGTCAGGGGGGCGGGACAAAGGAAGGATATAGGTGGAGACAGGAAGATAGAGGGAGATCTGGGAAGGGGGAGGGGAAGAGAGGGACAGAGGAACTATTTAAAGTTGGAGAACTTAATGTTCATACCACTGGGCTGCAAGCTGCCCAGGCGAAATATGAGGTGCTGTTCCTCCAATTTCCGGTGGGCCTCACTATGGCACTGGAGGAGGCCCATGACAGAAAGGTCAGACTGGGAATGGGAGGGGGAGTTGAAGTGCTCAGCCACCGGGAGATCAGATTGGTTAACGCGGTCTGCCTGCCCAGCTCTCCACATCAAGAAAGATCATTGGTGGGTGGGGACCATGAGTGATGAGCCCAGGCAGCAAGCCAGCTTCAGGTCAATCCCACCCAATGACCAAATGGCTGAACAGTGATCTGCACTAAAGTATGCAAACTGTAACAGTGTCTTTCTCTTTGAGCAGGTATTCAGCTTGCATCGGAATTGCCAAAGAGCTTCAACAATTTGAATGCTGCAACAAGACAGCAGTAAGTTCATGCTGGAAAAGGCACTGACAAACTTTTACTCGAATTCTCTGATATCCTAATGAAGATAATAAATCATCCATCATTTAATTGCTTCCTACTATTGGATTTAAGACTGTTTTATTTAATTTTTGTGAAAAAATTTAAAGAAAATATTCACCTCATCGGCAGTTGTTTCAAATGAGGATTACATTTGTTCACTGCCACGAGTTTTAAACATTCACTGGAGCAAATCAAATTATAAATTGATAGAATGATTCTAGCTGAAAAGAAATTGTTCAAAAATGATATGTATGTGCAAAATGCTAAAATGAATGGCAGATTCTGACCTCTTTTCAATTAAAAAAAAATGCTTCATGCATCTGATGGTCACGAGTAAATAATTTGGCCAAACTTGTCTTTGAAGTTTTGCTGCAGTCATTATGCCTGTCTGTTAAATAACATGCTGGATAATTACTGTTATTATGTGGTGGGTCAAGGTTTAGGCTATGGGCGGTGTAAGTGACGGAGTCTGGAAGGGTGGTCTCTCGGTCAAAGACTTTACTGTTGGAGTAGCGTCTGGGATCTCGGTGTTCCCATTGAGGAGCACAGTTGGCTTTTGTTTGTTGAGGTTCTGTGTTGATTATTGCCCAACTACGTGGACAGTTTAATTTATTTTTGAGAAAATGGGGAAATTATATTTGACATTTAGCTTCATCAATGACTTTTATTTGTGAGGGATCCTAGAACCATCCCATGGAACTACCTAGTGACCCATGGTTGCCTCGTGCATCTGATAATGATGTCAATTCACCATGACATTACTTTCAACCTGAGTGAATGATAAGCGGCAAAATCTCAGCCCAAAACTACATTTGGGAGCTGAAAACTTTTATTGCTGCAACTGTTTTCAGTCTGTGACAGTTTTCGGCCTTGACAATGCCAAGATCACAATATTCACAATATCCTTTAATTATTGATGTGAGGGAATTAGAATATAGAAGAGTATAGCACAAGAACGGGCCCTTCAGCTGACAGTGTCCATGCCAAACATAATGCCAAGTTAAACTAATCCCTTCTGCCTGCGTGTGATCCATATCCCTCCATCCTCTGCATGTGCATATTTAAAGCCTCTTAAATGCCACTATCGTAGCTGCCTCCACAACCTCCCCTGGCAGCTCGTTCCAGGCAACCGCCAATCTGTGTAAAAGACTTGCCCCACACATCTCCTTTAAACGTTGCCCCGCTCTCCTTAAAACTACTCCCTCAAGTCTTTGGCATTTCCATCCTGTGAGAAAGGATGATTGTGTAGCCTACCCATACCGATCATGATTTCATACATAATCTCATTAACTAATCAGTCGACCGCAGGCTTCAAATGCCTACTGAAATCCATGTAGACAGCATCAACAGCCCTGTCCTCATCAATCACCTTTGTCATGTTCCCAAAAGACTTGATCACATCGGTAAGACATGCCTGCCACAACCATGAAGCTATACTGACTGTCCCTAATTAGCCCATTCTCTTCCAAATGCAAAAAAATTCTATCCTGAAGTATCCTCTCCAATAGCTTCCGTACCGATGTGAGACTCACTGGTCCATAATATCCTGGAATATCTCTACTTCCCTGCTCAAATAAAGCACCTGCATTGGCTACTTCAGTCCTCCCAGAATTCCCTGGGGCTAGAGAAGAGGCGAAGATCTTTGTCAAGCCCCTGCAATCTTCTCTGTTGCCTCTCTCAATACCTGGGATAGATCTCATCAGCCCTGGGGATTTATCCACCTTAATAGACTTCAGGAGCCCCAGTACAGCCACCTTCTTGATCACAAACTTCCCTAACATATTTGTATTCCCCAAACTGATCTCGCTGTCTCCCATGTCCCTCTCCATGGTAAATAGAGAAACAGATCGTACCGCATCTTTTTGTAGGAAAGAACTGCAGATGCTGGTTTAAATCGCTGCATCTCTGGAGAGGAGGAATGGGTGACGTTTCGAGTCGAGACCCTTCTTCAGACTATCATCCAGCAGAAGTTCCAAGAGCTTTAAAGAGTGCACCACTAGACTCAGGCTTCTGTTATCAGGCTTCTGAACGGTCCTTCCATAAGCAAGGGTACTGTCTCATTCACCTCTACCCCATTGAGGAAGTCGTACTCTGTCTATGAAACTGATGCATTACAATGCTGAGAACTATATTCTGCACTCTATCTTCCCATTTGCTCTATCGTACTCGAGCTTGACTTTATTGTATTCATGTGTAAGAAGGAACTGCAGATGCTGGTTTAAACCGAAGATAGATACAAAAAGCTGGAGTAACTCAGCGGGACAGGCAGCATCTCTGGAGAGAAGGAATGGGAGACGTTTCGGGTCGAGACCCTTCTTCAGACTTCTTATTGTATTCATTTGTGGTATATCTGATCTTCTTTGGATACCATGCAAAACACAGCTTTTGACCTTACCTTGACAATGATAAACCTAAACCTAGGATAGAATCACAGAAACAGGACAAGGAAGATAATTCAACCCATTTTATTAGAGATGGCCCTTTGAGTTCCAGCGTTAACAGTTTTGTGCATGATAATGCAAGTTCTTAATCTTCGGTGACCTGTCTAACTTCCTGTTCCTTTTTGGGAATTGTCCACCACTACCTTTTCAGGTGGAAGGTCTCAGCTCCAAACAGCTCTAGTGGTGAAGGCATTTCGTCCCCATTCCTATGCTGTTGATTTTGAATCAAATGTCGCTGACTAAAGTGAATATATTTTCCCATTCAAAGGAAGTAAAAAGTAAAGAGGTGGAGAGGTTCAGTGAGGGAAGCCCTGAGTTTGTGTCTGAAATTCCCGCAGTAAACTTCACATATTAGTTGGATTAAAATCATGGATATCCTGGAGAATTGGGGGAAGCATCTTGAAGGATTGTATGGCTTAAAGAGGTTACACACACCAGAGGCGATGGCATAGTATGAATCGAATCAACACAATCTGTCTGTTCTTTCACATCTCTTAGTTTTTCATCATGCAAGTTGCATTTTAAGTGTGTCCTAACCTTGACTGAGATTGGATTTTATCTGCTACTTTATTGGCCTTTCCACAATGTTCCATACACACCTCTTTGTTTTCCCCCTCCCTCAATTTAATTATTATGTTTCATATTTTAATTTCATTAAATATTTGCACGCCAGTCTCTCTAACCTGCGCTCTATTCATTGAGTAAACAACGATTGAGGAGAGTTGGCAATATTTTGTGGGTACTGCTACCCTCTTCTTAGCTCAGAAATTGCTCTTATTTCGTCATGAAATCACGAAATGCAAGGCCTGCTCACCACATTGGGCAGCTTCTTTGGAGAGAAACCACGATAATGTTTCAGCTTTTGACTTCTTTAATACAGCACTGAAGTAAGTTCAGCTTGTGGCAAGAGTAAAGCAACCTGGATCCATCATACATCAGGAATGCTTAGAAGCATAGAAAATAGGTGCAGGAGGAGGCCATTCGGCTCTTCGAGCCAATTGTGATCATGGCTGATCATCCACAATCAGTAACCCGTGCCTGCCTTCTCCCCATATCCCTTGATTCCACTAGCCCTTAGAGCTCTATTCTATCTAACTCTCTCTTAAATCCATCCTGTGATTTGGCCTCCACTGCCCTTTGTGGCAGAGAATTCCACAAATTCAGAACTCTCTGGGTGAAAAAGTTCCTTCTCACCTCAGTTTTAAATAGCCTCCCTTTTATTCTTAAACTGAGAAATTGAAGGTTTAAAAGTTCCAGGAGCTACACTGTAAATTAAGTCTGAAAGGTAGTTCAGGGGCTTTTTTGTAAAGTAGAATTTATATTTATAACTCAATTGGTAGTGCAGAATTCACACAAATCTGGTACATAGCAACATGTAGCAAGTAATTCAGAGAGCTAACAACATTGTCATTTATTGCGAGGGAAATTAAATACAAAAATAGGGCGGTTATGCTTCAGTTACAAAGGATGTTGGCGACTGTGTAGAATATTGGTCTCATTTAGGGAAGAATGTACATATTTTGGAAAGAGCACATTGATATTTTACCAGACAGATACTGAGAATGGACAAGTTGCTTTATAAGAAAAGATTGGACAGGCTGGACTTTGGTTTAGGAGTGTGAGGCAAGTTGATTAAAACACAAGACCCTGAGGTACTTTGTCTAGGTGGATGTAAACGTTGTGTTTCTTCTGTGAGAGTCCAGAACTAGTGGACACTGCATATATACAAAATAAGGGGTTGCCCATTTCACACAAAAATAGTGTATTATCTTTTTCCTGAGGGTCCTTAGTCTTTGGAACTCTTCAAAGGACAGTGTGGCCAGAGTATTTGAATGTATTTAAAGTAGTTTTTGATCAAAAAATTTTTTAAAACTGGGTGAAAAGTTACTCTAGTTATACAGCAATGTGGAAGTGAGAATGCAAACAGAATTGCCATGGTCTTATTTAATGTAAAATAGATCAAAGGGGTCAAATGGCCAACTATTTTTGCATTCAGATGTAAGCTATATATTTGCTTATGTATTTAAGCTTGATGTTACAGAATCTAAGATCAGAAATTCTTGACTGGTCACACTATTATGTATTTTTAAAATAATAAATTTGTTAAGATGACTGTGGCGTCTTACAAAACTAAGTGCACACTTTTTAAAATTTCTGAATGTATTTACTATTCTATCTTTAACCCTAACCTTAACCCTTCAAGTTCCCTCGAGAGTAATCCACTGAAGACGTCAGATCTAGACCAAGGATTATCTCTATACTCTGATGAAGATGATGACCTCATCAATGAACTCCAGAGTATGTGCTTAAGTAAATCCGAATCTGATATAAGCAAGGTAATAATATGGACCAGTCAGTCTGCATGGTTTATTTCATCATCCTGCAATGTTCTAACATGTAACTTGATTTATTCAGACTTGATAGTACTCTTACGTTTTGGTGATGAAGGACTATTTTCAAGCCCCATTAAAGACCTTCATGCCATATTGCATCCAGTGTTGTAGTGAATAAATGCTAAATTGTTGGTGATGCCATCTGAATTTGGAGAATTTACTGCCATTATAGAATAGTACAGCACACAAACAGGTCCTTTGGCTCACAGTGAACAGATGCTTGAAATGCCTCTGGAAGGAGTGGAAGAGATGGATCCTGGGTATGCCAGAAATCTTTGAAGGTGGCAGGACAATTTACGAAGGCTGTTAAAAAGGCATCGGCTACCTTTATTGGGATGTATTATAAAAAAGGTGTAAGGTCTTTTTGCAGTTACATAAGATGTTGGTGAGGCCACATTTAGAGTATTGTGGTCAGTTGTGGGTGCCAAGTTATAGGAAAGATGTTGTTAAGTTGGAAAAGGTACAGTGAAGATTTACAAGGATGTTGCCAGGACTCAAGGGTCTTAGCTATAGGGAAAGGTTGAGCGGGCTGGGGCTCTATTCCCTGGATTGTAGGAGGATCATGTAGAGGTGTACAAAATCATGAGAGAATTAGATTGGGTAGACAGACAGAGTCTCTTGCCCAACGTAGGGGAATGGAGAGGACATAGGTTTAAGGTGAAAGGGGAAAGATTTAATAGGAATCTGAGGGGTAACTATTTCACACAAAGGGTGGTAGGTGTATGGAACAAGCTGCCGTAAGAGGTAGTTGAGGCAAGGACTATTGCAATGTTTAAGATGAAATTTGACAGGCTCATGGATAGGACAGGTTTAGAGAGATATGGGCCAAACGCAGGCAAGTGGGACTAGTGTAGATGGGACATATTGGTCAGCATGGGCAAGTTGGGCCGAAGGGCCTGTTTCCACTGACTGTAAAATTATTTACTTTAAAAAAAAAAAATAGAAGTGGTCTCTCTTTTGCAGATTGACACGTCAAAGGATCTTTTCTTTATGATTCCTGGTTCTCAGAGTGATCAGTCATCCATAAGGAAGCTGAAAGACCATGCTGCTCACTTACCGGCACCAAAGGTAATGTAAAGTGACCACCTGGATGTTCTTCCAGTGGCATAAAGGAAATATTTCATGCTTGCCGTCCAGCTTTAGGGACAAGGAAATGACCATGAAAATGTATCAGGCCCTTTGGCCCAACTTTCCCACACCGGCCAACATGTCCCAGCTACACCAGTCCCACCTGCCAGCATTTGGTCCATATCCCTCCAAATTGGTTTGTAACAGGGGAACTATTTTCTGTCACCTCTTTATCAAAATGCCTCATCATTTTCTAAATCTTTCCGATGTCTTCTTTCAGTCTTCTCCATTCCATGGAGAAACAGCATTAATGTGTACAAATTCACACAAAGAGTGAATGTGTGGGTGTGTGGAACAAGCTGCCAGAGGAGGTCATTGAGACGGGAACTATTGCAACGTTTAAGAAATATTAGATACATACATGGATAGGGCTGGTTTGGAGGGATATGAGCCAAAAGTTGGCAGCTGGGACTAGTGTAGATGGGACATGTTGGTCAGTGTGGGCAAGTTGGGCCTGTTTCCACACCGTATAACTCTACGACTCTAGACATGAAATCTCACAACTCTGGTAATGTCCTGGTCAAATTCTCGGGTAGCCTTGGAAAGACAAAGTGCTGGAGTAACTCGGCTTGTCAAGCAGCATCCCTGGAGAATATCAATACTCCAGGTCAGGACCCTTCTTCAGACTGATTGTAAGGGTGGTAGGAAAGAAAATGCTGCCCGGCCTACAGAGCTACTCCAGCATTTTGCATCTTTCCTTGGTAAACCAGCATCTGTGACGTGCTGACGATGGCTGTCACGGTGTGCTGCTCCTTGCTGTTTTGTATGTATTTGTTCATTTGTGTCGTCTGTGCAAATCCCACAAAGATCACTTTCATGAGATAGGTGCTCCTTAACATCAGACACACGGCACCTCCAAACATCGTTCTGCATTGCTCTCAGTCGCTGGGTTATTTGGTGTGGCTGTGGCTGTGGCTGCGTTCAAGGTCTTGAGACGGAGGAGGACCCGTGGGAAGGGTTCTGGAGACTCACCCGACTCCAGCGACGAGGATTATGCACGCCGCTCCCGAGTATATTCCTCGCAAATATACGTTCTCTCAACAACAAAGTGGACAAACTGCAACTCTTGTCCCACACTAACAAGGACTTCTCTCAGGCCGCTGCCCTGTGCTTCACTGAGACCTGGCTGTGTGAGTCGACCCCGGACAGCGCGCTGCAACTGGCTGGCTTTCAACTACACAGAGCGGACCGCGACACAGAGGCAGCGGGGAAATCAAGAGGCGGTGGAATATGCTTCTACACTAACCAGGACTGGTGCAGCCACATCACGGTACTGTGTAACTTCTGTTCCCCCAATCTAGAATCTTTCTTAATAAATTGCAAACCCTTTTATTCTCCGTGGGAATTTACCTCTTTTATTCTTGCTGGAGTTTACACCTCCCCCCCCCCTAAGCCTGCGTACGTGAAGCGCAAACGCAACTCGCTGACCAGGTACTGAGGGTAGAGAGTGACTTCCCATTGTTTTGGGGGACTTTAACAAGGCCAACCTCAGTCGTGAGCTCCCAAAGTACAGACTTCATGTTACCTGCCCCACCAGAGGGGAGAGGACACTTGATCACTGCTACTCTTCAATCAAGAGCGCATATCGCTCTGTTCCTCGGGCGGCTCTGGGTCTCTCCGATCATTGTTTAGTTCACCTTATTCCGACCTACAGGCAGAAACTAAAATCTGCTAAACCTGTGGTCAGAACAACGAAAAAGTGGACAAGCAAGGGCATTGAAAACCTACCGTCCTGCTTTGACTGCACTGATTGGAATGTGTTCAGGGAAGCAACCACAAGCCTCGATGAGTACACACACACTGTGACATCCTATGTCAGCTTTTGTGAGGACAGTCACATTCCCACAAAGACCCGGATCTGGTTCAACAACGACAAGCCCTGGTTCACAGCAGAACTCAGACAGCTCCGCCAGTCAAGATGAGGCCTACAGGAGTGGGGATACAGACCTCTACAGGCAGGCCAAGTACAAGCTGAGAAGAGGAATCAGAGCTGCCAAGGAAAGGTACTCTGAGAAGCTGAGGAGCAAGTTCTCAGCTAATGACTCTTCTTCAGTGTGGAAGGGCTTGCAAGAAATCACCAGCTACAAGAGGACAATCCTTGGACAATCGTCAGCTGACCAACGACCTGAACGAGTTCTACTGCAGGTTCGATAAACAGAAACATAACCCCCTCCCCCACCCACCCACCCCTCCCCAATCACCACTTCACACCCACTTACAGCCTGACTCCAGTCTGCAAAGACTAGACCCTCGTCCACTACCCACCCCCACCTTGCTGCCCAACATCAGTCTTGCCACTTCTCCATCACTAACAATAGCAATTGCGGAAGTGGAGAACGTATTCAGGAGACAGAAAAGCCGGAAATCACCAGGACTGGACAATGTTTCCCCTCTACCCTCAAGCTCTGTGCCGAACAACTGGCACCAGTCTACACAGTCATGTTCAACCAGTCCCTGCAAACCTGCACTGTCCCTGCCTGCTTTAAAGTCTCCACTATTGTTCCTGTACCCAAAAAGACAAGGATCACAGGTGTTAATGACTACAGGCCTGTCGCACTGACCTCTGTAGTCATGAAGACCTTTGAAAGACTTGTGCTTGCCCTCCTGAAAAACATCACAAACCCCCTGCTGGACCATACAGGGCCAATAGATCGGTGGATGAGGCAGTCAACCTAGGCCTGCACTTCATCCTCCAGCACCTAGACCGCCAGGGGACCTATGCCAGGATTTTGTTTGTGGACTTTAGCTCTGCATTTAACACCATTGTGCCAGAGCTACTACACTCCAAACTCTCCCAGTTGACTGTGCCTGAACCCCTCTGTCAGTGGATCATCAACGTCCTGACGGGAAAGCACATCTCGGACCCGCAGACCCTCAGCATAGGAGCTCCGCAAGGCTGCGTACTCCCCCCTCCCCTTTACTCTCTCTACACCAACGACTGCACCTCCACAGACTCCTCTGTCAAGCTCCTCAAGTTTGCGGATGACACAACCCTGATTGGACTGATCCAGGATGGGGAGGAATCTGCCTACAGACAGGAAGTGACACTGCTGGCGTCCTGGTGCCATCGCAACAACCTGGAGCTCAATGCTCTTAAGACAGTGGAACTAATTGTAGACTTTCGAAGAGATCCCCCTCCCCTCCCCCCACTCACCATCAACAACACCATAGTCCCATCTGTGGAGTCATTTAAGTTCCTTGGAACCATCATCTCCAGGGACCTTAAATGGGGGGCCACCATCGACTCCACAATCAAAAAGGCCCAACAGAGGATGTACTTCCTGCGGCAGCTGAGAAAACACAATCTGCCACAGGCAATGATGGTCCAATTCTATACTGCTATCATTGAGTCCGTCCTCACCTTCTCCATCATGGTCTGGTTTGGCTCAGCCACCAAGCACGACATCCGGAGGCTGCAACGCATCGTTCGATCAGCTGAGAAGGTTGTTGGTTGCAACCTTCCCCCCATTGACGAACTGTACACTGCAAGGGCCAGGAAGCGAGCGGGCAAGATCATCTCTGACCCCTTCACCCTGGCCACAAACTCTTTGAAGCACTTCCCTCTGGAAGGCGACTCCGGACTGTCGAAGCAGCCACAGCCAGACATAAATACAGCTTTTTTTCCCACGAGCAGTAGCTCAACAACCAAAAGTCTGCAGCCTCCTTTGGCTCTGGGATTTTATTTCATTCTTCGCATGTTTAAATTATAATGTTTTATTCTTTAATTGTCTACTGTATGTCGTGTTGTTACTTGCGAGCAAAGCACCAAGGCAAATTCCTTGTATGTGTACATACTTGGCTAATAAAACGTATTCAATTCAATTCAATATAGTTCCTTGTTTCTACTCTTCCCTTTCACCCTTTCCCTCTGGAAAACAATTCCTTTGGTGAAGCATGAAATCCATTCTAGCTGAGTTCTGGCCAGTGATTTTACGATTCACACATGATAGTTTAATTCCTCCATTTACAAGACCAAATAGCATCTTCTCCTGCTCTCTCTTAATGGTTGATAAGCATAGTTCCACGCTCCGTTCATACTTTGCAAAACTTGTCATAATATCTAAGGACATAATATCACAGGAATGATTGTAATAGAGAATTTATTTTAGAAAGAAAATCAAATGAATGTCACTCGAACTCATGATTTTTGGTTACATATGGCACTAAAATCATTTTTCCACGTCTTAATAATCTGTTGCTTTTGCAGGTTTCTGATTGTACTTTAAAAAATGGCATACCCATGCCAAGTAACAACATTAAACGAGTGAGTAGATTGGGCGTCTCAAGAGTGAAATCGCATCTACCTGTACTCCTGAACAACGCACACCGTATTCACCAGAGCAGCAGTAATACAAGGCATTTAGAATCAAATAACAATACAACCAAGCAGATTTGGAACCTCGGCAAAACCATACATGATGCCAATAACAACAAATAAGAAGATAATTCTCTTGGAAGACTTTATTTTGGAGTCTTCATTTTAACAGTGTACAACATAGACCTGTAATATATTCATGAAATGTAAAGTTACCCGTTGTTATTATCTGTTTATTTGGGACCACAGCGACAAAATGTATAAATGTAGTGCCATCATAAAGCACTATTTTTAGTTATTCCCTTTCGGTCTTATTGAATTCTTTGGTCGTGTACCTAAAATGGCAGATTTTCTTTTTGATTCAAGAAGAAGAATTTATACAAAAAGAAAATGGTTTGTTGCACATCTTAAACATTTGCAATCATTGTTAACACATTTTTTTTATTCAGGGTTTTTCCACAGAACTATATATATATATTATGAAGTGACAAGAACCATGTGGTACATATTTGGTATCCATGGCATGACGTGTAATTTACGCAAATGTATTTACATTTTTTAATATTAAAAACTTATTTTCATTGGATTTTATCCAATGGATAGAATGTGGCAATAAATGTCAATGGAAATGCCCATTTTCATTCAATACAAGAAGCCATATTAAATGTTTTAATGGAATTCTATCTCTTCATAATTTCTCTTTTTTAATGTAGTTTATGGTAAGTTACCAGTCTGTGGTGATACTGCAATGGTTAACACTTCCCAGTGCATGTGTGGGTAAATAAATACCACAGTTTGTACAGGACACTTCTGCAGAAATCTTGTACTTATTTTTTAAAATGAATGTATTGGAATTTATTGAAGTAAAACATATGAAGAGAAACAAAAGAAACGTCTGGCTTTCAAACAAATCTTTTCTTGTCCTTCTGAGTCACAAACACTGCCTTCAGCATTGGGTCACAGATGAAGTAACCATTGACCATGTGGATTAATAGTCATCGTTTTTTCATAGAACTATGGAAGGATGAAACGGCAGATCAGTTGAATTGTCAATAATGAAAAAAAAAGTGTGAGTTTCTTTAATACTCGTGACAAAAGCACCCACGCTGATGACTAGGGTTAAGTGAGCTTGATTTGTTTCTTATCTCTGTGTTCTCGCATGAATCTGAATTTTGGATATTCTTGTCGTGAGTCTACCAGGATTGTCTGGGGTATTTATTTCACAAAATGCTGGAGTAACTCAGCGGGTCAGGCAGCATCTCAGGAGAGAAGGAATGGGTGACGTTTCAGGTCGAGACCCTTCTTCTTATTCTTATGAAGGGTCTCGACCCGAAACGTCACCCATTCCTTCTCTCCTGAGATGCTGCCTGACCTGCTGAGTTACTCCAGCATTTTGTGAAATAAATACCTTCGATTTGTACCAGCATCTGCAGTTATTTTCTTACACAGGATTGTCTGGGGGTTGCATTGGGTGCATGAATCCATTAAGCTCGTAGATATATTTCTGGTAGAACTCAAATCTTTGCTGCCAGCTAGTTTCCATGATTGCTAAGTACGGTCCCACATTTCCACGCTGTATGCTTCAGCAGTGGGCCATTGGTTTTACTGCCAAATAATCTGTAAGGTGGATCTGTACCTCTTTAGAGGGGTTGAATTGTACCTCACATTGTATAGTTCCATGCACATCAACGTTTTTGATGCATATGAAAATCTTGGTGGAAGACAAAGGAGAGGTAGAAGGGATGTAAAGAGGAAGCATCATAACATAAACATAATGTCAAGGCATTCCAGCACTAAAATCAGTGATGTGATACGTTAGCAGTTCTTTATGCATTTTCAGATGCCATATTGTCCTGCGTCATTCACTACACAATTCGTTAACTCGTAGTTAACCATCATTTGTTTTCCCCCACCAATTTATCCTTGTGCACACATTGCAAAACTTCCATGCAGAGGCAGCAATCCGCTGACGGTGGTGATAAAATATGCTGCCACACATTCCCCTTGCAAGTGATGTTGCCACTATAACAGGTGGCAGAAATTAATGGAAGGGAGAAATGGTTCTTTTTTGTTCTAATCTACGTGGAAGAGACATTCTTGCCATTTTGGGCTGTGGTATTGCTGAGAAATTCCTCTAGTGCCAGAGGAATTCCATTTCTTGACAGAGTGTAGTATGAACGTTGCCATGCCAACCAGGATGCACATCTAAACCAGTCCCATTTGCTGGGCCCATCTTGCATATCGCTCAAAACCTTTCATATCCATGTACCTATCAAAATACCTTTTAAATGCTGTCATTGTAGCAAATCGTTCCATATACATATCGCCCTCTATGTAACCCTCAAATTCTCCTCTCATCTTGAACCTATGCTTAGTTCTTGATTTCCCAGCCTTGGGTTGGTGGGGTGGATAGACTGCATTCACCCCATGTATAACCCTCAAGATTTCATAACACTCTATAAGATCACCCCTCGGCCTCATACACGCCAAGGAATAACAAATACTGGAGTAACTCAGCAGTCCTGACGCAAAATATAACCTATCCATTCCCTCCATGGTTGCAGTCTGACCCGCTGAATCACTCCAACAATGTGCTTTGCTCAAGACACGTTTGTCGTGAGATTGCACACGAATCCTTCAGAGGTCACCTGCTGACATGAATGGGTTCTGTAGACAATAGACAATAGGTGCAGGAGGAGGCCATTCGGCCCTTCGAGCCAGCACCGCCATTCAATGTGATCATGGCTGATCATTCTCAATCAGTACCCCGTTCCTGCTTTCTCCCCATACCCCCTGACTCCGCTATCCTTAAGAGCTCTATCTAGCTCTCTCTTGAATGTATTCAGAGAATTGGCCTCCACTGCCCTCTGAGGCAGAGAATTCCACAGATTCACAACTCTCTGACTGAAAAAGTTTTTCCTCGTCTCTGTTCTAAATGGCCTACCCCTTATTCTTAAACTGGCCCCTGGTTCTGGACTCCCCCAACATTGGGAACATGTTTCCTGCCTCTAATGTGTCCACCCCCTTAATAATCTTATACGTTTCGATAAGATCCCCTCTCATCCTTCTAAATTCCAGTGTATACTGGCAACTAGACAGTTACTGGCTGCGTGCACCTCTTGCCCTGGAAGCAGCATGAATCTGATAACGGTACGTATGGATCTTGCAGCCCAGCCTTCCCAACATGGAGAGGATGGTCACATGTCCAACTTGCTATTGGCACAACTGTAACACATTTTCAAATAACAGTATCTTCTGCAGCCAAACCCTCTGCTATTCAATAGACAATAGGTGCAGGAGTAAGCCATTCAGCCCTTCGAGCCAGCACTGCCATTCAATGCGATCATGGCTGATCACTCTCAATCAGTACCCCGTTCCTGCCTTCTCCCCATACCCCCTCACTCCGCTATCCTTAAGAGCTCTATCCAGCTCTCTTGAAAGCATCCAACGAACTGGCCTCCACTGCCTTCTGAGGCAGAGAATTCCACACCTTCACCACTCTCTGACTGAAAAAGTTCTTCCTCATCTCCGTTCTAAATGGCCTACCCCTTATTCTTAAACTGTGGCCCCTTGTTCTGGACTCCCCCAACATTGGGAACATGTTTCCTGCCTCTAATGTGTCCAATCCCCTAATTATCTTATATGTTTCAATAAGATCCCCCCTCATCCTTCTAAATTCCAGTGTATACAAGCCCAATCGCTCCAGCCTTTCAACATACGACAGTCCCGCCATTCCGGGAATTAACCTAGTGAACCTACGCTGCACTCCCTCCATAGCAAGAATATCCTTCCTCAAATTTGGAGACCAAAACTGCACACAGTACTCCAGGTGCGGTCTCACCAGGGCCCGGTACAACTGTAGAAGGACCTCTTTGCTCCTATACTCAACTCCTCTTGTTACGAAGGCCAACATTCCATTGGCTTTCTTCACTGCCTGCTGTACCTGCATGCTTCCTTTCATTGACTGATGCACTAAGACACCCAGATCTCGTTGAACTACCCCTCCTCCTAACTTGACACCATTCAGATAATAATCTGCCTTTCTATTCTTACTTCCAAAGTGAATAACCTCACACTTATCTACATTAAACTGCATCTGCCATGTATCCGCCCACTCACACAACCTGTCCAAGTCACCCTGCAGCCTTATTGCATCTTCCTCACAATTCACACTACCCCCCAGCTTAGTATCATCTGCAAATTTGCTAATGGTACTTTTAATCCCTTCGTCTAAGTCATTAATGTATATTGTAAATAGCTGGGGTCCCAGCACCGAACCTTGCGGTACCCCACTGGTCACTGCCTGCCATTCCGAAAGGGCCCCATTTATCCCCACTCTTTGCTTTCTGCCTGTTAACCAATTTTCTATCCATGTCAGTACCCTACCCCCAATACCATGTGCCCTAATTTTGCCCACTAATCTCCTATGTGGGACCTTGTCGAAGGCTTTCTGAAAGTTGAGGTACACCACATCCACTGACTCTCCCCTGTCAATATTCCTAGTTACATCCTCAAAAAATTCCAGTAGATTTGTCAAGCATGATTTCCCCTTCGTAAATCCATGCTGACTCGGAATGATCCCGTTACTGCTATCCAAATGCTCAGCAATTTCGTCTTTTATAATTGACTCCCGCATCTTCCCCACCACTGATGTCAGACTAACTGGTCTATAATTACCCGTTTTCTCTCTCCCTCCTTTCTTAAAAAGTGGGATAACATTTGCTATCCTCCAATCCACAGGAACTGATCCTGAATCTATAGAACATTGAAAAATGATCTCCAATGCTTCCACTATTTCTAGAGCCACCTCCTTAAGTACCCTGGGATGCAGACCATCAGGCCCTGGGGATTTATCAGCCTTCAGTCCCATCAGTCTACCCAAAACCATTTCCTGCCTAATGTGGATTTCCTTCAGTTCCTCCATCACCCTAGGTTCTCCGGCCCCTAGAACATTTGGGAGATTGTGTGTATCTTCCTCAGTGAAGACAGATCCAAAGTAACGGTTTAACTCGTCTGCCATTTCTTTGTTCCCCATAATAAATTCCCCTGTTTCTGTCTTCAAGGGACCCACATTTGCCTTGACTATTTTTTTCCTCTTCACATACCTAAAAAAACTTTTGCTATCCTCCTTTATATTATTGGCTAGTTTACCCTCGTACCTCATCTTTTCTCCCCGTATTGCCTTTTTAGTTAACTTTTGTTGCTCTTTAAAAGAGTCCCAATCCTCTGTCTTCCCACTCTTCTTTGCTATGTTATACTTCCTCTCCTTAATTTTTATGCTGTCCCTGACTTCCCTCGTCAGCCTCATTCTCACCTTGCTTGTAAGAAAGCTCAGAATGACACACACTGACCGACTGACATCGTGATTTGCCTGTTCTGCATCCTTATTGGTATCGGTTTGTCATTGTGCAAAAGAAAAACAATATGAAGATAGTATACATGTTGGGAAAGTACAGGTCACAGACAGACAGCACCCAATATTTATTACTCAGCCAAATCTCAGCACATTTATTTATAAACTTCGCAGCTTGAAAAATTAGATCGAGCAAAGACTTGTCCAGAGTCGAAATGAATCAGGTTAGATAGCCGTTGTTTATATAGAAATCTTTATTGCACACGCTATTTCACTCGAACACTAATATCTCTCTAAAATGATTAAATAAAGTTATAAATGCATGTCAATTACCTGAACATGAATTTTGCCAAACATGTTTGTCATACAATGACTATAGTACCTTCAAATATGCTAATTACTATTTTTGTTTTAATTATTTGTGCTAGGCCTAGCGTGTAGGCAGTTCTAAGTTTAATAGAAGTTAAAAGGTAAATTAGGCTTTTCATTAAATTGTTTATGACGCTATTTTGTTTCCAATAGATGCTCTGATTAAAGAATTCCTAACATGAGCACACTGAATTCTTGTTTAAAAAATATAGATCAATTATATAAGTATTCATTTGTTTACAGTGAAACAGATTAATGCTCCCTTTTTAAATACCAATCACACTGATGATTGTAATGTCCAAAGATACAAAAAATATTCCTGTTGTTAAATATTAGTTTGAATCTATAACATTTTTTCCATGAAATGTGTGACAATATCTTCCCAACAGCTTTTGTCCCCATGTGAGAATCTGTGTCAGTTAATGTACCACAAGGTAGATGATACATTTTACTTCAGTGGAACAGTATTAAAACTGGAAGATAGATAACCATTACTCCACTTGCGTAGAAAATTACAATTGTTCTTTTGTAGCCAGAAACCTCCTGTGGCTTCAAACATCCAAAGGGACAAGTGCAGGAGGCATCTTCACTTTAGAGTTCCCCTCCATTTCCTCTTGGTCACTCAGGCAAAATCTTCGGACTTCTGATCAAATCTACAGTGGTTCCAGAAGTCACAATATGACCTCAGGTAGGATGAAATAGGTAATAAATGCTGGCCTTTTCCTGATGCGCATTTTCCAAGGATAACTGCTTTGAAAATATACAGTAGATAGACACAAAAAGCTGGAGTAATTCAGCGGGACCTGGAGAGAAGGAATGGGTGAGACCCTTCTTCGGGTTGAGACCCTTCTCCTGACTGGATAGGGATAAGGGAAACGAGAGATATAGATGGTGATGTGGAGAGATAAAGAACAATGAATAAAAGGTATGCAAAAAAGTCACGATGATAAAGGAAACAGGCCATTGTTAGCTGTTTGTTGGGTGAGAACGAGAAGCTGGTGCGACTTAGGTGTGGGAGGGGTAGAGAGAAGGAATGCTGGGGCTACCTGGAGTGAGAGAAATCAATATTCAGTGTCTTGTAGGAATGAAATTCTCCAATCCATTGCATATTTTCAGTGGTGCACAGCTCACAATAATGCAGTGCCAGAGATTTGGGTTCAGTCCTGACCTTAGAGTTTGCACATTCCCCTTATGACTAGGTAGATTTTTTACCGCATATGTTTTCAGCCAAAACATTATGACCTGATGAGCCAAAACATTATGACCACCTGCCTAATATGCTGTTGGTCTTCCGTGTGCAGCCCCATACGCAGCAGGGTGCGATGTGACACATTCCTCCCGTGATCACCATTAAAATTTTCTGTGACTTTTGCCACAGTAGACCTTCCGTCGGTTCGGACCAGACGGGATAGCCTTCGTTGCCCTCGCACATCGATGAGCCTTGGGTGCCCAACACCCTGTCGCTGGTTTGTGGTTTGTCCCTCCTCGGACTACTGTCGGTAGGTACTCACCACTGCTGACTGGGAGCACCCCACAAGCCTTGCCGTTTCAGAGATGCTCTGACCCAGTTGTCTGGCCATAACAATTTGGCCCTTGTCAAAGTCGCTCAGGTATTTGCTCCTGCCCATTTCTCCTGCATCCAACACATCAACTTCAAGAACTGACTGTTCACTTGCTGCCTAATATATCCCACCCCTTGACAGGTGCCATTGTAACAAGATAATCAATGTTATTCACTTCGCCTGTCAGTGGTCAGAATGTTTTGGCTGATCGGTGTGTACAGGCTGGTCTGTTAATTGGGCACTGTAAAACGTCCTAATGTGTCAAAGAGTGGTATAATCTTAGGGAAATTAATGAGAACATGGGGAGAATAAAAAATAGAATGAATGTAGGATTACTAAAAATGGATGTGGACCGAATAATCTGCTCCACCCTTGTCTCTTCCAGGGTTCAGATGTCTACAAAATACTCTCCAATAATCAAATATATATGAAGACTATGAGGTGAATTTCCATATTGAACTTTTACCATTTCCTGGGCACAGTCAATTATTTGAAATAATGTTTGAAACTACTTGGTTGTCTCTCGCCTTCTATATCAAAGTTTAGAGCAACACTAAGAACAATACTTCATAATGCATCTCAGCCGTGCAAATGTTCTGACCCTTTCCAAATTTACTGATTTGGAGCTGTTCGTAAATGAAAGATCATAGTGCCCTGTCAATAAATGGTACTTTAAGTTGGGTGCAGTCAGAGCCAAGACTGACCGTGACTGACCGAAGATTAGCTTTCCCTATGGGATCCTATGTAAGTCACATGTCTATAACGTGGATTAATTTAGATGTAAATAAGTACTTCCACACGAACCTAAAGGTCCGTGAGGATTTGAACAGGCTACCAGTTTCTAAGAGTAGTGCAGAGTTTTGTGCTGCAGTTGTAGGTTCTCTGCAATTCCCTGCTTCCAATAGCTTGATAAGAATGTTGTGCATTTTGTTCTTTGTAGCTTCATAACCTTGTTTCTTGGAGGTCCTCTTCTGCCTCTTCCTGTAAGGCAGTTATTGTTGGATGTGTTTTCCTTTTGGTTGAATTCCTTTTGTGAGCTGTAAACAGCTTAGCACGGTCCAAATGCCCAAAGACCTGCTTGAAAAGGCTTGCTTCAGTTAGAAGTTTCTGCAGAGCATCAAACTGTTTAACTGAACATCCTTCTATCACCTAAAATGAAATCAAACCACACAATTAGGTATTGGACAAAATATTTTTTTTATTGTGATGTGCAAGATACATCTTCTGGATGCACTGGGACACATCCTCAGTGATGTGACCTGGGGTCATCGGGTGTTTTGGGTCTCACAACATCAGACACCCTCACCCAGGCGACCCAGCCGGGGTTGATCAAGCCCTGACTTGCGTCCCAGCAGCAACTGCCCACGGATCAGCCCTCTTAATCCAAAGCATCTAGTGGCTTTCTCTGCGGCTTCGCTTGCGGATTGAATGGCCCTCTTCTTTGCCAGCCCCGTAATGCCCAATTGGTTGAGGACTTTGCAGAGTGAGTATCCTGCAAAGCCTCTACAGCCCACCTCTATGGGTTCATAGCGTGTCTTCCAGCCTCTGTCCCGGCACATCTCCACCAGTACCTGGAACCTTGCGCGTTTCCTCTCATTAGCTTCTTCAATACGCTCTTCCCAGGGCACTGTCAGCTCACCTGCCCCCTCCCCTGACATCAGTCTGAAGAAGGGTCTCGACCTAAAATGTCACCCATTCCTTCTCTCCCGAGATGCTGCCTAACCCGCTGAGTTACTCCAGCATTCTGCATCTACCTGGACTAGGTATTATGTTTGGCACGGACATTGTGGGCCAAAGGGCATGTTGTTGTACTGCTGTACTGTTCTATGTTCAATTTAAAAATAGTATGTTTCATCAGCTTTAGGAACAGAAAGTGATCCCAAAGTGATCCCAAAGTGATCCCAAAGTGATCCCAAAGTGATCCCTCACAGCGAAGTTAATCTTTCGTGGCTTTTCAGATTAATTTATGGTGTGGATTTGTGAAAGGGATGGTTGCACATAGAGGGAGGGGGAAATTAAATTGTTCGCCAGGCAACTAGTCCAATCATTCAGGAAATTGAACACCACCTATGTTTCTTTTCTACCTTTGTCAATGATCTGAAATTAGGATATAATCAGCAGAAAAACAGAGGGCATCAACAGAGAAGGGCTGAAGACCTTTCATCAGAACTGGGAAAAGCTGTAGAGTAAAAAATATAAAGATACCAAGGGAAAGGAGAGGGAAGAACGGGCGGCACGGTGGCGCAGCGGTAGAGTCGCTGCCTTACAGCACTTGCAGCCCCAGAGACCCGGGTTCGATCCCAACTACGGGTGCTGTCTGTACGGAGTTTGTATGCTCTCCCCGTGACCGCGTGGGTTTTCTCTGAGATCTTCGCTTTCCTCCCACACTCCAAAGACGTACAGGTTCGTAGGTTAATTGGCTTGGTAAAGTGTAAATTGTCCCTGATCTGTGTAGGGTTGTGTTAATGTGCGGGGTTCGCTGGTCGGAGCGGACTCGGTGGCTGAAGAGCCTGTTTCCGCGCTGTATCTCTAAACTAAACTGAGGTCATCCTATTCGACCCCCCCGACTCCATCAAATCGATAACAGGCAGTCTTGGAAGCCTATCCTGCCTAGTCAAACCGCATGTCAAAAAGCTCGGCGTGATATTTGACTCTGCATTAAAATTTGACAAGCAAGTCAAAGCTGTGGTAAAAGCCAGCTTCTTCCAACTTCGTACCATAGCTAAAATCAAACCTTTCCTCCAATTCAACGACACTGAAAAATCATTCACGCTTTCATTTCCTCCCGCTTAGACTACTGCAACTCCCTATACACTGGGATCAGCCAATCATCCCTGTCCCGCCTGCAACTGGTCCAAAACGCCGCAGCGAGACTCCTGACGGGTACCCGTAAAAGGGACCACATCACGCCGATTCTGGCCACTCTCCACTGGCTCTCTGTACGGTACAGAATCAACTTCAAGCTCCTCCTATTCACATATAAAGCCCTAAATGAACATTCCCCCCCCCCACATCAAAAATCTTCTAACCCACCTCTCTAACTCCAGGTCCCTCAGGTCGGCCGACTTGGGGCTACTCACTATCTCGCGGTCTAGGCTTAAGCTCAGGGGTGACCGCGCTTTTGCGGTTGCAGCTCCTAGACTGTGGAACAGCATCCCTCTCCCCATCAGAACTGCCCCCTCCATCGACTCCTTTAAGTCCAGACTCAAAACCTATTTCTACTCCCTAGCGTTTGAGGCTCATTGAGGAGGCGCTGTGAACTGTTTTGTATGTGCTGTTATGTTTGCGTGCTACTGTATGTTTCATTTTTTTCCTAATCAGATGTACAGCACTTTGGTCAACGTGGGTTGTTTTTAAATGTGCTATACAAATAAAATTGACTTGACTTGACTAAACTGAACAAGTGATAAGATGGAAGGAAGGTGTGATTAAATGCCAAAAGTGATTATGGCGCAAATGAAAGTGATGAGAAATAGGGTAATCTGGTAGATATCTTTCAGGACAAGCTTCCTTCCTTCACTAAAGAGGTATATAACGTTTAAACCAGATTTCTCGGTTCCTGCCAAGAACTGTTTGACCTTTGTGTCTCTACACAAATAACCATGCTGCTTCCCATTAAAAATGAAATGCAAGGAAGAGATAGCAAACAAAAGAACATACCAGAAATTGCTGGCAATCAAGGAGAGCTTCCACTCTGTGCTCTGACAGAATAACTGTGCAGTTTGAAAATGTATTTTTCAGAGTCTTCCTTATGATTTGGAATGTTCTGTTGAAAGAAAAGGATTTAGATTCTAAATTGTCATTTTATATCCCATCTAAATATATAATTATTTATGACATAACAATTCTAACAAGCGATTAGTTTGGTACCAACTAATCCCTTTCACAAATCCACACCATACGCGATAGATTTGATGTCAAATAATATTACAATCTTTTGAAATTATGTTTTTTTTTAATACACTGACCCATACCAATGCTCATATTACACTTGGGTTTACTTTGGCTATGTTATCAGTTGGGCACGTTTTTAGAATAAAATTATAAATAATAAAGGCACAACAGGACATAAATTCAAATTCTGCTCTGCCAGTGGGCTTGTTGGCCTATGTAAGTATTCTTCGTTAATGATTTGTGACAAGTTAAATGCAGTAGGTGCTGCATTCATATTCTAGCCAAGCCTGCACCTTGGCCTGGTATGGAGATTATTTTCTTATCCCAACAGCACTGTGGGAGTAGCTTTATGATAAGGACTGTAGTGGTTCCAGATGATGGCTCACCACCACTATCTTCTCAAGGGCAATTGAGGATGGGTAACAAATGTTAGTGTTAATGTGCGGGGATCGCTGGGCGGCGCGGACTCGGTGGGCCGAAGGGCCTGTTTCCGCACTGTATCTCTAAATCTAAAAAAAAAACTAAATCAAATGGTGGCTCTGACAGAGATGCCTACATCACGAGAAATTAATAAATAAAAATAGTCGTCATTTATATCAATCCATTCCCACTCTGTATGCCGACTTACACAGGGTCCAGGTGAGCAGTAGGTTCATCGAGCAACAGGATTTTGGCCTTGCTGAGAATAGATCGAGCCAAACACATCAGTTGTTTGTGGCCATTGCTGAGAATGTAGCCGCCATCCACCAAAACAAAGTTAAGATTATCCGGAAATTGTTCAATCATTGATTTCAAGCCAACCTACATGGATATAATAAACATCAGTAAAGTTCGTAAGTTCATAAGTTACAGGAGCAGAATTACACCATTCGGCCCATCAAGTCTACTCCGCCATTCAATCATGGCTGATCTATCTTTCCCTCTCATCCCCATTCTCCTGCTCACTGCCCTTAACGGCTGACACCAGCACAAATCAAGAATATGTCAATCTCTGCCATAAATGGCTTGTTTGTGCTGTCCCATTGTCAAGCATCACACTGAAACCAGATGTCCACCAGCACACACTGGTAAGCAAATGAAGGAAGATCATTTATATAAAGAGCCATTGGCCTGCTTTTGGTCATTCCCACCATTGAATGGAAAGAGGACCTTCCTGGTCCACATTAACCATCCAGTACCCATTTATACTAATCCCATTTTATTCTCCCCACATTCCCATCAATTCCCTTGAATCTACCACTCATCTACACACGAGAGGCAAGTAAAATAATATGTGAGGCTTGCGTAAGCTTAAATCGCAACACAAACTCATATTTTCTCTGAATATGAATATATCACATGGGTGTGCAGGGAATGGAGGAATATGGATCATATGGTACGATATGATAGAACTTTATTTATCCCAGGAGGCCAACAGTCATAAAACAACAAGATACATGAAACATGAAATTAAAGTGACGAGTGGAAAGGATGGCGGATGTGCAAAGATTGGGGAGGCGGGGGGGAGTCTGTCTCAGTCTACCCCACGACAGAAGGGAGAGGAGTTGTATAGTTTGATAGCCACAGAGAAAAAGGATCACGTGCAGGCAGATGAGATTAGTTGAGTTTGGCATCGTGTTCAGCACGGATATTGTGAGCTGGAGCCTGTTCCTGTGCTGTACGTTTCTAAGTTCTGTGCTCTGTTCCCCTTTAATTCAATCAGAATTAATTTATATTTCATGTTGGCTCTGATCCCCGCATCTGTGTGTTGTTGCATTCAAAGGAAATATCTCTCATGTCTTATTTAGCCCATGTATTTTAATGTAACATTGCACAACTTTGCAGGAAGGGTGCTCGAAGACACAATGTTGAATTTTAAAGTAAATTATATTGGCTTCACATGAGCTTCATGAGTTTATTTTTTTGCCACAATTAGGCCCCCTTTAGCCGGCAGAAGCACATCCAGTCACAATTCCACCTTGAAACGGGATCATTCCGAGTCAGCATGGATTTACGAAGGGGAAATCATGCTTGACAAATCTACTGGAATTTTTTGAGGATGTAACTAGGAAAATTGACAGGGGAGAGTCAGTGGATGTGGTGTACCTCGACTTTCAGAAAGCCTTTGACAAGGTCCCACTTAGGAGATTAGTGGGCAAAATTAGGGCACATGGTATTGGGGGTAGGGTACTGACATGGATAGAAAATTGGTTGACAGACAGAAAGCAAAGAGTGGGGATAAATGGGTCCCTTTCGGAATGGCAGGCAGTGACCAGTGGGGTACCGCAAGGTTCGGTGCTGGGACCGCAGCTATTTACGATATACATTAATGACTTAGACGAAGGGATTAAAAGTACCATTAGCAAATTTGCAGATGATACTAAGTTGGGGGGTAGTGTGAATTGTGAGGAAGATGCAATAAGGCTGCAGGGTGACTTGGACAGGTTGTGTGAGTGGGCGGATACATGGCAGATGCAGTTTAATGTAGATAAGTGTGAGGTTATTCACTTTGGAAGTAAGAATAGAAAGGCAGATTATTATCTGAATGGTGTCAAGTTAGGAGGAGGGGGACTTCAACGAGATCTGGGTGTCCTAGTGCATCAGTCAATGAAAGGAAGCATGCAGGTACAGCAGGCAGTGAAGAAAGCCAATGGAATGTTGGCCTTCGTAACAAGAGGAGTTGAGTATAGGAGCAAAGAGGTCCTTCTACAGTTGTACCGGGCCCTGGTGAGACCGCACCTGGAGTACTGTGTGCAGTTTTGGTCTCCAAATTTGAGGAAGGATATTCTTGCTATGGAGGGCGTGCAGCGTAGGTTCACTAGGTTAATTCCCGGAATGGCGGGACTGTCGTATGTTGAAAGGCTGGAGCGATTGGGCTTGTATACACTGGAATTTAGAAGGATGAGGGGGATCTTATTGAAACATATAAGATAATAAGGGGATTGGACACATTAGAGGCAGGAAACATGTTCCCAATGTTGGGGGAGTCCAGAACAAGGGGCAACAGTTTAAGAATAAGGGGTAGGCCATTTAGAACGGAGATGAGGAAGAACTTTTTCAGTCAGAGAGTGGTGAAGGTGTGGAATTCTCTGCCTCAGAAGGCAGTGGAGGCCAGTTCGTTGGATGCTTTCAAGAGAGAGCTGGATAGAGCTCTTAAGGATAGCGGAGTGAGGGGGTATGGGGAGAAGGCAGGAACGGGGTACTGATTGAGAGTGATCAGCCATGATCACATTGAATGGCGGTGCTGGCTCGAAGGGCTGAATGGCCTACTCCTGCACCTATTGTAAAATAAAATTTAAAAAAAAAAAAAAATTTTTTGCAAAAGACAACTGCAGTGGTGCAGTCGGACAATGATGAATGACATCGAGACACGTTATGTTCAAATGTTGGATGGCAATAGATTGTAATATCATTAAAAATTTCAATCATCTGCGTAAAATCGGTGACTTGGAATACCATCTTTGTGGGGCGGGTTTTGCTGTCAACAATAAGAATCTGGTATCTCAGCCACTCGAACAAGTTCTGATGTGGGAACAACATGCGATGGTCATCAGTACATGTAATGCAACATGCTCTGGTCATCAGTACATGTAATGCAACATGCTATGGCCATCAGTACATGTGATGCAACATGCTATGGCCATCAGTGCATGTAATGCAACATGCTATGGTCATCAGTACATGTAATGCAACACGTTATGGTCATCAGTACATGTAATGCAACATGCTATGGTCATCGGGAAATGTGACACAACACGCTATGGTCATCAGTACATGTAATGCAACATGTTATGGTCATCAGTACATGTAATGCAACATGCTATGGTTTCTGGACCTCACCATCTCCATCACAGGAGACTGACATCCACTATAAACCCACTGACTCCCACAGCTATCTGGACTACACTTCTTCCCACCCGGTCTCCTGCAAAAAGTCTATCCCCTACTCGCAATTCCTCCATCTACGCCGCATCTGCGCCCGGGATGAGGTGTTTCACACTAGGGCATCAGAGATGTCCTCATTCTTCAGGAAACGGGGGTTCCCCTCCTCCATTATAGATGAGGCTCTCACTAGGGCCTCTTCTACATCCCGCAGCTCCGCTCTTGCTCCCCCTCCCCCCATTCGTAACAAGGACAGAATCCCCCTCATTCTCACCTTCCACCCCATCAGTCAACGTATCCAACATATCATCCTCCAACATTTCCGTCACCCACAACGGGACCCCACTACTGGCCACATCTTCCCATCCCCTCCCCTTGCTGCGTTCCGCAGAGACTGTTCCCTCCTTGACTCCCTGGTCCACTCGTCCCTTCCTACCCAAACCACCCCATCCCCGGGCACTTTCCCCTGCAACCGCAGGAGATACAACACCTGTCCCTTTACCTCCCCCCTCAACTCCATCCAAGGACTCAAACCGTCTTTCCAGGTGAGACAGAGGTTTACCTGCACCTCCTCCAACCTCATCTATTGTATCCGCTGCTCTAGATGACAACTTCTTTACATCGGCGAAACCAAACGCAGGCTCGGCGATCGTTTCGCTCAACACCTTTGCTCAGTCCGCCTTAACCAACCTGATCTCCCGGTGGCTGAGCACTTCAACTCCCCCTCCCACTTCCAGTCTGACCTTTCTGTCATGGGCCTCCTCCAGTGCCATAGTGAGGCCCACCGGAAATTGGAGGAACAGCACCTCATATTTTGCCTGGGCAGCTTGCAGCCCAGCAGTATTAAAATTGACTTCTCCAGCTTTAGATAGTTCCTCTGTCCCTCTCTTCCCCTCCCCCTTCCCAATTCTCCCTCTATCTTCCTGTCTCCACCTATATCCTTCCTTTGTCCCGCCCCCCTGACATCAGTCTGAAGAAGGGTCTCAACCCGAAACATCACCCATTCCTTCTCTCCTGAGATGCTGCCTGACCTGCTGTTACTTCAGCATTTTGTGAATAAATACCTATGCTATAGTCATCAGTACATGTAATGCAACATGCTATGGTCATCAGTCCATGTAATGCAACATGCTGTGGTCATCAGTACATGTAATGCAACATGCTATGGCCATCAGTACATGTAATGCAACACGCTATGGTCATCAGTCCATGTAATGCAACATGCTGTGGTCATCAGTACATGTAATGCAACATGCTATGGCCATCAGTACATGTAATGCAACACGCTATGGTCATCAGTACATGTAATGCAACTCTGGAAACCAAAGCTAAGGCCACAGAGGGCTTTCATTACATTCTTGCAAAAACTTTGGCCTGAATCTCAGAGGGAGACACGCTGATTCACCTGGATTACTTCAATGTCAGGGTTGGAAATGAAAAAAAAAGTTCAGGAAAGACAGAATTTTCAAAGAAGGAGTAGGGAAAGCTATCTGTGACAAAGTCCTCCCCTCTAACAAAATGACTGTCGTAACCAGCACTCCTTTCCACCAGAGAGAGAAGCACATATAGAAGTGTGAAAACGCACACCTCCAGATTCAGAGACAGTTTCTTCCCAGCTATTATCAGGCAACTGAATCAGCCTTCCACAACCAGAGAGCAGTGCTGAACTACTATCTACCTCATTGGTGACACTCGGACTATCCTTGGTCAGACTTTGCTGGCTTTACCTTGCACTAAGCTTATTTCCTTATCATGTATCGATTGTAATCATGTATTGTCTTTCTGCTGCCTGGATGGTACACAACAAAAGCTTTTCACTGTACCTCGGTACAAATGACAATAAACTAAGCAAAATGTTCAGTCAAGCATAATTCAAGAGAGAGACCAGAAGGATTCAACATCACCTGTGCGTCACCTATCATTGGACAAACCGTGAGGCTGGGAAGACCACACTGCCTAATGTATTCTGCTGACTACATCAGTCTGCCCTAAATCAGTGCTGGCAATAAAAAATGTTGCTGCTTGAAAACTAATTGGTAGGAATGAATAGCCGTTGCTGTTTTAAATCGAAGATGGATACAGAAAGCTGGAGTAACTCAGTAAACATGCAGCACCTCTGGAGAGAAGGAATGGGTGGCATTTTGAGTCAAGACGGTCGGAAGAAAGGTTTCGACCCGAAACGTCACCTATTCCTTCTGTTCAGAGATGCTGCCTGTCCCCGCTGAGCTTTTTGTGGAAACCAATGTGACAGCCTCAAGGACCTGCAAGGCCCAACAGTTATCTCTCCTCAAACCTTAGCTCACAACTCCTGAAGGCCCCCTTTCAACAGGAGCAACAGTGCCTCCAGTCCCTGACGCTCATTGTAATTAGAACTTTGAGAGAGACTTTTGGTGTCCATCAAGAGAGGCCAGGAAGTTAATTATTCTAAAACAAAGGATGTCTTGGATTGGATCACAAGTGGAGTTGCCAACTGTCCCGTATTAGCCGAGACATCCCGTATTTCGGGCTAAATTAGTTTGTCCCGTACGGGACCGCCCTTGTCCCGCATTGCCAACTTCCTCACTCCCAAATAAGGGACAAAGGGTGACGTCACTGCCCCACGCCCCATGTGACCTCACCCAGCCAGCGGCCGCGTGCTCCCGCTCCACCAAAGATGGCATCCCGGGCCGGGAGGCGGGTTGCGTAGCAACCATTGGTGGAGCGGGAGCACGTGGCCGCTGGCTGGGTGAGGTCACGTGGGGCGCGGGGCGGTAATGTCGCCATTTGTCCCTTATTTGGGAGTGAGGAAGTTGGCAACCCTAATCACAAGCAAAAGAAACAGCTCCCAGTGCCCCTGAGGGCTGAGATCATACAGATGTCCCCTGTTGTAAAGACTCCCCTGCTTTTTCATTTTAAATGTGTTTGACATTTCAGCTTCTGCCCTCTCGACATTTTTCAGTTCCAAGCATGTTATGAACGTGAAGTCACTTTCAACAATTAAAAAACAGGTTATTTATAGCAAGACAAAAATCAATCACATTAGTTATTTATTTGAAATTGTAGATCCCAATATCACATTTATTCCATGCAAAAAAAAAGAATAACGTGCTATTTTTATTTAATTTTTTTTTAATGATATACCTCTTCAGTGACCTTCCAGATTTCCTCATCAGTCCACTGTTCATAAGGGTCTAGATTCTTCCGGAAGGTCCCAGAGAACACAAAGACTTTCTGTAAGGTGGAATATTAAATGTCGGTTGATTTCTGAGAGGCATGCAGATTTACAACAGTGTGCAGGGATATCAGCAACATGTTATCAAACAAGATGAACTTCGGAAGAACAGGTTACTATGTTTGCCCTCCCCTGTTTAAGTGTGCAAGCTGGAGACAGCACTGCTGTGTACCTGTGCCAATTGCTGACTATTCTACAGTTTTTTGCTCTACTGTTTCGAATGCACTGGAATTTAATAAACAGCCTATGTTCTTGACACACCTATTATGTCAGGATTATAATTGCAATTTTCACCATGAATCCACAAACCTTCTTTTCTAGCTCCACCTCCAAAGACGTACAGGTTTGTAGGTTAATTGGCTTGGTACATGTAAAAATTGTCGTGTGTGTGTGTGTGTGTGTGTGTGTGTGTGTGTGTGTGTGTGTGTTAGTGTGTGGGGATCACTGGTCGGCGCGGACATGGGTGGGCCGATGGGCCTGTTTCGCGCTGTGTCTCTAAGCTAAGCTAAACTTTAATCATTACGGGTGGTAAAGTTCTTCACGTGACTCATGCTGAATTACTCAGGTTATTGTCTTGAAGTTGCAAGAGAAAATCAATCAAGGCTTTTACTGATGTGCTGTGGAGAGTACTGGAATGACACCTTGCCATGTTACTGTGTGTGCCATGTACTAAATACAGTGAATTATGTCGGGAACATTACCTGAGGTATCACACCAAATGCTTTCCGCCACTTTCGCAGAGAGACTGAATTCCAGGAAACCCCATCGATTTGTATGTCCCCTTCAGTAGACAGCAGGCGCAAGAAAGCAGAAAGTAACGTGCTTTTCCCAGCACCCGTCCGTCCCAACAGTCCAACCTATTGTGTTCAGAGCACAGTGCTTAATAACAGAATTAAACGGACACAGGAAATAAGTCTGGATGTGTTTGTAAAGTAACTATCTTAAAGAAAAAAATCAATGTGTTGTTTAGGGCTGAGTTTTTGCCATTTCTCAGTGTTTCAGAAGTGGATCATCAAATAAATAGCAACAACTATTTTGACCATATTGCCTTTGGTTTTCACAAAATAAACATGACCATTTAATCAAGTTAGCTGCCAAAGGCTAGTGGTGAAACTCACTATTTTACAAGGCAGCTGCTCACACAATGCATGAAACTGCCTAGTATATTAAACAATCTTAGGAAATCCTTTTGGACAGTTTATTTCAAAGGGGTTGGCCATTCAAAAGGATATCCAGTAGTCATGGTGTTCAGAGCGAAATCAGAGATTACAGCAAATGTAATCAGTCTTGCACAAAAGGATTAATGCCAGAGAGACATCAAATTACAAAAGCCTGTGGAATTACTAGCAATGTGAAAATACATGCCAAACATTTAAAGAATGTCTTTTAAAAATTATTACTTTTGAATATTTTATGGCGAGTCCGAAAACTTGTTGGTTGTAGAAGAAGTTTATTGCAGCCGCAATATTCGAATACAAAGTTAAACAACAAGGTAAAGGACAACCATCAAAAACTTACTGTCTTCTTCGAAGACTTCGCCGAACTGAACATTTCGGGCGCCAAAAGCGCACATGACAACGCTGGCCAATCAGCGATGTCGCTCTCTGGACCAATCCCTACAGTCGCGCTCACACGTGACCTTGCTGGCCAATCTGAGGGTTCGATGACCCGGACCATTCTCTATGGTCGCTACATGACCCCCCCCCCCAGAACCCGAGGTACGGAACCTAGCAGGGAGCCGGATTTCGCGACCATAACGAGTACGGAGAGGGGCAGCCTGAACCACAGGAGCAGGGGATTCTGGACTTGGAGGAACTGCCGGAACGGGGGGTCCTGGAGGAACTGCCGGAACGGGGGGTCCTGGACTGAGCGGAACTGATGGAGGTCGGCCTCTCCTAGGGGTTTGGCCGACCAGGACTGGTTGATCCGGATCCAAGTGTGCAGGTTTGAGCCGGGACACCGAGACGAGCTCACTCCTGCCGCACATGTCTAAGGTGAAGGTAGCCGTTCCCTTACGCAAAACCCGGAACGGCCCTTGATAGACCCTCTGCAACGGGGCACGATGGGAATCTTTTCGCAGAAACACAAACTCACAGTCCTTCAGGTACCATGGGACACCCATGACGTGAAGTCGGAACTGGAGCCAGGGAACCCACCCGTGCCCGGAGAGATGCTAAGACTGATGGGACTGGAGGCAGCTGGTCTGAGGGTTCCGGAAACAAATCTCCGGATACTCGAAGTGTCGAGCCATATACTAGCTCCGCGGACGACGCACCGAGATCTTGCTTAGGAGCAGTCCGGATGCCCAGAACAACCCAGGGGAGTTGGTCTACCCAGTCCGGGCCTTCAAGCCTTGCACTGAGGGACGCCTTAAGTTGACGGTGGAACCTTTCTACAAGTCCATTTGCCTGGGGGTGGTATGCAGTAGTGGGTTGCAACTTGGAACCGTACAGTTCTGCGAGCGCGGCCCTGACAATTTAATATTTAACCTGCAATTATAATCGTGAGCCTGCTCTGTGTTGAGCTGCAGGAGATGGGCATGGTCCTAAATGAATATTTCTCCTCTGTTTTTACCATGGAGAAAGATATGAAGACTGGGGAACTTGGGACAGTTAATGGAAATGACACGAGGACTGTCCGTGTTGTGGTCGAGGAGGTGCTGAATGTCTTAGGGAGTATGAAGGTGAACATATCTCCCAAGCCTTATCAGATATATCCTAGGGCAGTGAATTTAGAGAGGAAATCGCAGGTGCCCTGGCTGAGATATATGAATCATTATTAGATACAGGTGAGGTGCCTCAAGACTAGAGGGTGGCTATTTTTGTGCCTCTATTTAAGAAGGGCTGCAAGGAAAAGGCTGGAAACTATAGATCAGGGAGTTTTTTGAAGATGTAACAAAAAAGGTTGATGAGGGCAAAGCCAATGATGTCATCTATGTGGACTTCAGCAAGGCATTTAATAAGGTTCTGCAAGGTAGGCTGCTCTGGAAGGTAAGCTCTCATGGGATCCAAGGAATGCTAGCCGACTGGATAGAGAATTGGCTTAGAGTCGTAGTGTCATACAATGCAGAAATAGGTCCTTTGGCCCAACTTATCCATGCCAACCAAGATGTCCTATTCAAGCTAGTATTATTTACCTGCATTTGGTCCATATCCCACCTAACCCTTCCTATCTATGTACTTGGCCAAGTGTCTTAAATGGAAGGGGGAAGTATGCAGTTAATGGTAAGACACTGAACTGCATTGCTGTACAGTGCGATCTTGGGGGCCAAATCCATAACTCCCCGACAGTGGCAAAATAAATCCAATCTGCTCAATCTACACATAATGGTGGAAAGTTGTTTATCGGACTGGAGGTCTATGAGTCGTGGTGTGCCTCAGGGATCAGTGCTGGGCCCATTGCAGTTTATGGTTTATATCAATGATTTGGATGAGAATGTACAAGGCATGAATCAGAATACTTGGGGAATTTGCAGACTCTTCTATTCTAGGAATAAAATATAATTATTCAGTTTTTATCATTTAACATCCTATCTTCCTAGGTATCTTTAATTGAGCATTTCTCAATTTATATTGAGTCATTCTCTTAGCATAAAAACATATTTTTAACTGGAAATAAAGAAATAAAGCAGCTGGTGGAGCTGCTGCCACACCGCGCCGGAGACGAGGGTTCGATCCTAACCTGGCATGCTGTCTGTGTGGAGTTTGTGCGTTCTCCCTATGACCATATGAGTTTCCTCTGGGTTTTCTCCCAAGTCCCAAAGATATGCGGCTTAGAGGCCAGTTGCCCTTGCTGTACAAGGAGTGGATTCCACAGTGGAACAACACAGAACTAGTGCAAATGGGTGAATGGTGGTTGGCATGGACTCAATGGGCTGAAGGGCCTATTTCCATGCTATACCATTTAATCAATCAACATTGAAGTCAAGTGCATTGGAATGGATGTATCCACTGCCTTACCCTTTGCCCGGCATTCACTGAGAAGGAAAGGTCCTGCAGCACTGCGTGTCCATCATTGGTGTACTTGGCTGTGAGGTTGTTCACCGTCATTTGGCCTCCAGATGGCCACTCATTTGTTAGATGTTTATTCTCAATCACAAGTGCATCCAATGAGTTGTTGACATTATGTTGATTCTTGATTTCAGATCCTTCTGGGGGTATGTCAATGTATTTAAAAACACGACTTACAGATCGCATCTAGAGTCAAGAACATTATTGCAGATCATGACGAGATGCACAACAAGGAGTACTATTGATTTAATGGTTCTCAGCCATGGTTGAATGAGTTTGATATTTGTTAAACATTTGCTTATCCAAGTGCAATGGTTGACCAAAAATTATTATTGGAGGATTTATAAAAGTAAGTTTTACTTATCTATTACAAATGGGGATATAATGGCAGATTTAAAAAAATGCCCTTAACGGAAATCAAGTCTAACGATATATTTGAAAAAAACAACTTTTCATACAAAAGGCTGAAACTTCTAGACGTTGAACATAGAAACATAGAAACTAGGTGCAGGAGTAGGCCAGTTGGGCCCTTCGAGCCTGCACCGCCATTCAATATGATCATGGCTGATCATCCACCTCAGTATCCTGTACCTGCCTTCTCTCTATACACCCTGATCCCTTTAGCCACAAGGGCCACATCTAACTCCCTCTTAAATATAGCCAATGAACTGGCCTCAACTACCTTCTGTGGCAGAGAACATCTTAGATAGATCTTGTAACATGTATAGTCAGGAACTATTATTGTAACGTCTGTCATCAGTGCAAAGCCACAGAGGGGTGACAACCATTAAGATTTAATTTTAATGCCAGAATCTGTTCCTTAATTTTCCATGATTTTTGTTAGGACAGGAATTTTCTGGGAATGATATTGATTCCATATTGAACCTCCTTGTCTCTCTACATGGCTGCCACCAGGTTGAAAATCCCATAGGAAAGTCTGAACCTCCAGCCACTCCTCACCACTGGTTTCTCATTGGAGATGTGGTTGATGTGCACAATATTTCCATTTTAGTTTCACCTAAAAATATGATCACTGAATATTGTACATTCCCACGTATTTTAGATTTTCAGGGGATGTAGATGAGTTTTTTCATGGAATACTTTTAATGAACGAACCGACAAATTATTGGATTGTTGCCAATATTTTTGATTATTTAGTAATTTTGCACTAATAAATTTACAGCAAAAAATTAGAGCACATTGTGAATTAGAGCACATTTTCTTTACCAAACTATCCACATCTATGCTTGAGTTGACAGCCCATTGCATAGTACTTGTGATGTTCATGGCTAAGGTTAGGATAATTCCAACTCTTCCTTCCCCGACATCTAAAGAAAACAAATGTAAATCCAGTCAGTAATTGGGGTACATTAGAATTCTGTCAAATAGTTGGCATATAGTTGCCACAACTGGCAAAATGATTCTCTGAACCATTTTATCTCTGTACCCTGACATCAGTCTGAAGAAGGGTCTCGGCCCGAAACGTCACCCATTCCTTCTCTCCAGAGATGCTGCCTGACCCGCTGAGTTACTCCAGCATTTTGTGTCTACCTTCTCTGAATCAACCCTCCATTATCATGGCTTGGACCCCAGGATGTAAACAGATATAAACAATTAACGGTGATATCTTTATAACTGGTCTATCTTTATAATGATCGGGGCAAGCTCCTTCTCCCAACTGCTACTAAAGTTCTTGGCCGGATGTCCCTGTATGTTGTCCAAGGGTTACTGCCCTAATTCACTGAACAGCCAAGAACTTCTTCAAGCCCCTACATTTAGGATATATTAATACACATATGGGGCAGCACAGATTTATGTGTGTAACTGCCACTTTCAAGGCTGGTTAGTCTGACTTCAGTGGTTGGTAAGAATTTAGAGTGCATTATAAAAGTCGAGGTTTCTGAGTACTTAGAAGCACGATAAAATAGGCTAAAATAGGTATGGTTTTGTGAAGGGGAGGCCTTGCTTGACAAATCTATTGGAATTCTTTGAGGGGGCGTAAATAGCAGGACAGATAAAGAAGAGTCAATGGATATTGTTTACTTGGATTTTCAGAAAGCCTTTGATAAGGTGCCATGCGTGAGGCTGCTAAAGAAGGCAATGGTATCAAAGGGCAGATACTAGCATGGATAGCATAAGAAAATAACTGCAGATGCTGGTACAAATCGAAGGTATTTATTCACAAAATGTTGGAGTAACTCAGCAGGTCAGGCAGCATCTCAGGAAAGAAGGAATGGGTGACGTTTCGGGTCGAGACCCTTCTTCAGACTGATGTCAGGGGGGCGGGACAAAGGAAGGATATAGGTGCAGACAGGAAGATGGAGGGAGATCTGGGAAGGGGGGGGGGGAGAGAGGGACAGAGGAACTATCTAAAGTTGGAGAAGTCAATGTTCATACCGCTGGGCTGCAAGCTGCACAAGCGAAATATGAGGTGCTGTTCCTCCAATTTCCGGTGGGCCTCATTTATGGCACTGGAGGAGGCCCATGACAGAAAGGTCAGACTGGGAGGGGGAGTTGAAGTGCTCAGCCACCGGGAGATCAGGTTGGTTAAGGCGGACTGAGCGAAGGTGTTGAGCGAAACGATCGCTGAGCCTGCGTTTGGTTTCGCCGATGTAAAGAAGTTAACATCTAGAGCAGCGGATGCAATAGATACTATATTCCATCTGGATAGCAGGTTGGCTGGATGGCAGAAGGTAAAGAGTGGCAATAAAGGGGGCTTTTTCAGGTTGGCTGCCAGTGACTAGCGGAGTTCCGCAGGGGTTGGTGCTGGGGCCGCTACTCTTCACGATGTATATCAATGATTTGGATGAGGGATTGAAGGTTTTGTGGCCAAGTTTGCAGATGATACAAAGATAGGTGGAGGAGCAGGTAGTGTGGAGAAAGCAGGGACCCTGCAGAAGGACTTGGGCAGGTTGGGAGAGTGGGCAGAGAAGTGGCAGATGGAATATAGTATCGCAAAGTGTAGAGTCATGCATTTTGGTAGCAGGAATAAAGGTGTAGACTATTTTCTAAATGGGGGGAGAATTCAGAAATCAGAGGTGTAAAGAGACTTGAGAGTGCTGGTGCAGGATTCCCAAAAAGTTAATTTGCAAGTTGAATCGATAGTTAGAAAGGCAAATGCAATGCATTTATTTCGAGAGAACTAGAATACAAAAACAGGGATGTAATCCCGAGGCTTTATGAGGCTCTGGTCAGACCGCATTTGGAGTATTTTGCGTAATCTTCGGCAATCTGAGGAAGGATGTACTGGCTCTGGAGAGGGTCCAGAGGAGGTTTACAAGAATGATCCCAGGAATGAGAAGGTTAACATATGATGAGCACTTGGCACTGGGCCTGTACTCGCTGGACTTTAGAAGAATGAGAGGGGGCCTCATTGAAACGTATCGAATAGTGAAAGGCCTGGATAGAGTGGATGTGGAGAGGATGTTTCCAGTAGTGGGGGAGTCTAGGACCAGAGGTCATAGCCTCAGAATTAAAGGAAGTTCCTTTAGGACAGAGATGAGGAGATTTCTGCAGTCAGAAGGTGGTGAATCTATGAAGTCATTGCCACCGAAGGCTGTGGAGCCCATGTCAGTGGATATATTTAAGGCAGAGATAGACAGATTCTTGATTAGTAAGAGTGTCAGGGGTTATGGGGAGAAGGCAGGAGAATGTGGTTAGGAGGGAGAGATAGATCAGCCATGATTGAATGGTGGAGTAGACTTGATGGGCCAAATGGCATAATTCTGCTCCTTTAATAATAATAATAATAATAATGCATTACATTTATATAGCGCTTTTCATATACTCAAAGACGCTTTACAGGGATTTAGAGAACATAGGGAAGTGAATAAATAGATAAATAAGTAAACGAACAGAGAAAGGAGACAGAAGGTGAGGTGACCTTCAGTGGTTGAAGGCAGTACTGAACAGGTGAGACTTCAGTGATGTTTTGAATGTGGTGAGTGTGGAGGAGTCTCTGACGGTTTGAGGTAGTGAGTTCCATAGGGTGGGAGCAGCGATGGAGAAAGCCCTGTCCCTCCAGGATCTGAGTTTGGTCCGGATGTGGGGGGATAGGAGATTGGCAGTAGCAGAGCGGAGGGTGCAGGTGGGAGTGTGCCTGTGGAGGAGGTCGGTCAGGTAGGATGGGGCCAGGTTATGGAGGCGCTTTGTAGGTCATGAGGAGGATTTTGTACTGGATTCTCTGGGGGATGGGGAGCCAGTGGAGTTTGTAAAGGACGGGGGTGATATGGTCACGGATCGGGGTGTGGGTGTTCACTTATGACTTATGAAGGCCAGTGTTTACCAGAATGATTGCCTTAATCAAGGTTAGAGCATAAAACCTCCAGGCCTGGGAAGGGGGCCTCTTGTTGCTATTACCCACTCATTACATTTATTAACTTTGACCCAGTACTCCTAAGTACTTGAGCATGATAAAGATCCATTATATCAACTAAGGTGTGTGGGCTTCTGATAAGAACGTTAACCAGTCATTACCCATTGGTGCTGATGAATGTGCTGTTTATGGGTTCTTATTATCTCACCAACTTACTGTGTGTTGCTATGGAGATGAACGTAACTGCAATAAAGAAGAGGACAAATATAATGTCAATCCTCATCTGGAACCAGCGCAGCGTTGAGAGGTAGAGAAACCAGTTTGCAGTGTGGAGGTTCAAAGCCTTGTGAAAAAGTGTCTCAAAGTAGGACTGGCGGCCAAATGCTCTCACTGTCCACAGTCCCCTCAATGACGTGATGAGATGGCTGAAGATAGGACTCCGAGCTATAACCAAGGAGAGATAACACAGATATTGTTATTAATCTGATCTCTAGTTATGATTTCAGCTAATACTCTGGTGGAGAATTTCCATAAAGTAAATTTCTGTTTTACTGGTAATTATTTTGCACCTGCCAGTGAGTGAATTATCAAATATCATAACAACTGGCAGAATGATAGGTTAAACGTGGTTAAATAGGAGGATTGCATTAGGAGTCTGCCTCCAAAAAGGACTTCTCAGTCTGCATTACTGCACCGGACTGTGGGATAGCATAGCACGGTGGCACAGTAGTAGAGCTGCTGCCTTACAGCGCCTACCGCGCCAGAGACCCGGGTTCCATCCTAGATTTGGGAGGATGTCTATACAGTGCGTGTACGTTCTCCCCGTGACCGCATGGGTTTCCTCCGAGAACTTTGGTTTCCTCCAAAGACGTTCAGGTTTGTCGGTCAATTGTTATTATTGTAAAAAACGTCCCCAGTGTAGGATAGTGTTAATGTGTGGGGATCGCCAGTCGGTGAGGACTTGGTGGGCCGAAGGGCCTGTTTCCACACTGTATCTCTAAACTAAAATTAAATTAAAATGATGATGGTGACACATTTGTGACACATTTGGCTCACTATCCTGACCTTCACTACTTATCTCATTAATATTTTTTATCATACTTTCCCTGAACGGCTTCCTGTGCGGGGATCGCTGGGCGGCGCGGACTTGGTGGGCCGAAAAGGCCTGTTTCCGCGCTGTAAATATATGATATGATATGATAACAAGACCCTCTAAATTAAGTAGCAAAACTAAGTATGAAAATGTGGGATTTAGACACGTTGCTGATCTGATTCAATTATTTGAGCGCTTCTTTGCAAAAAACTGAATTATAAACTTGGGGTATTTTGCTTTCATTTATTCTGCAAATGCAAACATCACCAGAAAGGTGATTTGGTAAAGGTAGCAATTAACATTATGGTTATAAAGATTCAATATTGAAAATTGATCATGTCTATAAAGGATAAATATAAATATAAATATTCTTCACATGGGTAAATTATAATGTTTTATTCTTGATTGTTTACTGTATGTCATGTTGTTACTTGCGAGCAAAGCACCAAGGCATATTCCTTGTATGTGTACATACTTGGCTAATAAAATGTATTCAATTCAATTCAATTCAATTCAATTCAATAAATGGAATGCCTGGAGTTCTGCAATGGATAAAATCCATCCTTGCAATGATTTTTGTTTCGTCATTCATTATCAGTGCAGCGTAAGGTGGCCAGATTACTGGTAGGAAATATCAGGGCACACTTTTCCTGGGTGGGGTATTGGGGGAAGAGGGCAGGGAATCCATCAGCCTAGACACGGGGTATGGAATGGAGGGGATAGCTTCAAGTTCAAGGCCCAAGGTAATGCAGGTGGGGAAAACCTGCCTGAGGAATCTACCGAGCTTGATTCATCACCATTTTGATTGACCAAGATAGTGTAAGAACTGAAAAATTCAGCTAGCACTAACTATATTTTAAATGCCCAGAAAGAAGGATTTATCAATGCAGATTTAGTTTAGTTTAGTTTAGAGATACAGCGCGGAAACAGGCCCTTCGGCCCACCGGGTCCGTGCCGACCAGCGATCCCCGCACATTAACATCATCCTACACCCACTAGGGACAATTTCTACATTTTACAAAGCCAATTAACCTACAAACCTGTATGTCTTTGGAGTGTGGGAGGAGACCGAAGATCTCGGAGAAAACCCACGCAGGTCACGGGGAGAACGTACAAACACCGTACAGACAGCGCCCGTAGTCGGGATCAAACCCGGGTCTCTGGTGCTGCATTCGCTGTAAGGCAGCAACTCTACCGCTGCGCCACTGTGACCGCCCTTGACATTTTGAACATTAAGTTCATTAACCCCATTAAGAACATGAACCCCGGTAGCCCAGTGGTGCAGTTGGCAGAGCAGCTCCATCACAGCACCGCACCTCAGGCACTGTCTGCGTGGAGTTCTTACAGTCACCATGTTAGCACGTGTTTTTCCCCTCTTTTCCTCCGGGTTCCTCCCACATCCCAGAGATACGTAGGCCGATGGATTAATTAGCCACCACAACCTGCTCCTCGAGTGTAAGCTAATTGTAGAATCTGTGGGGGAGTTGAGAGCATGTAGTGAGAACAGGATTAGTGGAGGATTAGTGTGACTGGGTGGTTGATAGTTGGCACAGACTCCATGGGCCTGTTTCCTTGCTGTATCTTTCTATAACACTCACTGAGATAATAAGGGAAACTGAGGCTTGAGCCTGAGTGGGAGTGGGGTGCAGATGAGGCCCAGGCCATAAGACACCAAGAAGGTATGTGTCCACTAGAAATCTCTTATCTTTGTTGATATGCTAAAACAAGGATAAAAGATGCCGTAACACTAGGACACTTGGACAAAGAGCTTAACCTGTGGATGATTCTATTGATTACTAGATTGCAGGATTTTAGTTTAGTTTAGAGATGTTGCATGGAAATAGGCCCTTCAGCCCACCAACCACGTGCTGACCAGTGATCACCCGTAGTTCTATCCTACAGACCAGGGACAATTAAACTACACACACGGTTTTGGAATGTGGGAGGAAACCGCAGCACCCAGAGAAAACCCCACACGGTCACAGGGGAAAGGTACAAACTCCGTAAAAGAGTCAGGATCAAGTCAGGTCTCTGCAGCAACTCTACCGCTGTGCCACCCCTTTAGGTTTTGTCAGGTTAAGCGACCTGTATCTGCTCTCTTTATGCATACCTTCAGATTCCAGCTGTTTCAGCTGCTGTGATGTGCGGAGGAAGTAATTCCTCAACATAATGAAAATAACCATCACTGGGATCGCAGCCAGCAGAGTGTACGGTTGCAAAACAGACACCACAATGATGGCACCCACTACGATCAATATCAACTGCAAATGGAACGCAAAATCATTACATCGCCTCTCATTTATCAAAATTATCATCTTATACCAACTATAGCTAAATTTGTTATGGGTCGTAAACTCTCTGGCGGTCCCAATAATCTAGGGCCAAAGGATAGAATAACTAGGGGAAAAAAATGTAAATGCTGGTTTAAATCGAAGGAGACACAAAATGCTGGAGTAACTCAGCGGGTCAGGCAGCATCTTGAGAGAGAGAAGGAATGGGTGATGTTTCGAGTCAAGACCCTTGGGTCTCGACCCGAAACGTCACCCATTCCTTCTCTCCAGAGATGCTGCCTGACCCGCTGAGTTACTCCAGCATTTTGTGTCCATGATAGAATAACTAGTATGCTCTGATATCTCTAGTCCGAGTACCTTTGGACCGACATTAAAATGAAGCTTGTGACCTGCCATTCCAGGAGATTGCATGGTTATTCCTATCTACTCATGAGATGTGGGCGGTACAGGCAAAGTCAACACTTGACGATCTTCTCTAAGTGTCCCTGAGGAGTTTCTGAACTCCATCACTGCACCACATCTTGGTTTGACGGTGCAGTTGGGACTGAAGTGCCAGAATTTTGACTTGTACTTTTGACAAAGAAGGGTAAGATTACTTATTTTCAAATCAGAAAGACTTGGGGAAGCCAATGTTCTAAATAAGCCCTAGCTCAGGTAAGCAAAGCCATTATGTATTCACCAACGCATGGATGTTTTCTTGATGGATGTTTCTTTTGTGTGTTTTGGGGGTTGTGTAATTTTAATGCCTATTTTGATGCTTTTGTTGTTGGACTGTGGGTGACTGAATTTCGTCCAATTTGGATGACAATAAAGCTATCTTGAATCTTGAATCTTAATAGATAAATGTTTTACTTCATCCTTTATTAGATTTATGCTCGTCGCTCTGCTTGCCAGAAACCATTCAGAATAAAAAGGATTTAGTCTTATTATTGCAGGCGAGCCTCTGATGGCTCTGGGCATGGAATTTCAGAGCTTGTAGTTCTTTCCTTCCTGCTTGTCAAACACTTTAATTCCCCTTCCTTTTCCCCACACTTTCCTGGAATCTCCTCCACTGTCAGAGTGAGGCCAAAAGCAAATCGGAGGAACAGCACCTCATATTTCGCATACAACCCAACGGTACGAATATTGATTTCTCTGACTTCAAGTAACCCTTGCATCCCCTCTCTCTCTGTCACTCCCCCACCCAAGTTGTTGTACTAGTTTCAAAGTCATCTTGTTGAGTTTCATTGTCTGTAACTCGTTTTCACCTGGTCCACATGGGCTGTTTCCTTCCTTGATCATTGTCACTTTTTTGCCTATCTCCCATTCATTTCTATATCTCTATATCACCGTCTATCTCTCTCATTTCTCTTTCCCCTGACCCTCAGTCTGAAGAAGAGTCTCGACCCGAAACGTCATCTATTCCCTTTCTCCAGAGATGCTGCCTGTCCCGTTGAGTTACTCCAGCTTTTTGTGTCTATCTTCGGTTTAAACCAGCATGTGCAGTTCCTTCTTACACATGTACCAGGTTGGACTGGAGAAGGGCCTGTAAACCCTCAGATTTCAATAGGAATCATAGAATTGCAGGAAAAAACAGAGAGGAGAAAGGAATTTTAGAAAAATATCTAATTTGCTTAATGTTTTTAATTACCTAAAAGTAGTTGAAGTATTTTCATTGATCTATTTTAATTTTAATAATTATTACTATCATTTAAACAACAAATAGATTGAAAACATTTTAAATCCTTTGCAGGCTGTCAAAGCTTCCAGAGGATATATGTGTGGCATGATCTCGGCAGTCCATTTGCTCTCGTTTGTTGTTCAAAGTCAATTCCTCCCGTCCTCTTCCACCTATCTCCCTTCCTCTGGTCTCACAATTCACGCCTCTCACTTCCTTTTGTTTCCTTTTCATCTCTGGCCTTTGTCCACCATCTGTATCCGCCCATCACTTGCCAGACCTTTTTCCCCCACCCCTGCCTCTCCTACAGCTTTCTCCCACCCCCTACTACAACCAGTCGAAAGAAGGTTCACAACCCAAAACGTCACCGATCCATGTCCTCCAGAGATGCTGCCTGACCCATTAAGTTACTCCAGCATTCTGTGTAGTTTGGTTATGATTCCAGCATCTGCAGTTCCTTTGTGACTAGCATTTAAGGTCTTTAGATGTGGTAAGTTCAGGGGGGTAATGATTGTAGGTAGTGAGACAGAGCTAGTGAACTACAGGCCAAATTAGCCTGGCTTTGAATAGTTTGCCCACATAGAAAAAATGCATTCTTAATATTGAGCAAACAGAGGAGTCAAGAGGCAAGACAAAGTGTTTTATTGTCGTATGTACTGAAAGGGAACAGTGAAATTCTTACTTGCAGCAGCACTACAGGTTTGTAAAGATAGATTTCTGTGCATTTCCCAGCAGTTTAAATCTGTTTATGTTTCATTTAAACCTGTTAGTGCTTGTGCTGATTTTAAAAAACTCCTTGTAGACTTAAACTGACTAAATAGTTTGTCAGATTGCTACATAAGAAAGTCAAGTGCAACCCTATCAGCATTAGTCAGTGTTTTTATTTTGAATTTTTTAACTCAATTTACATCTTAAAAAATCCTTAGTGTGCAATCTGAACTCACTTTATTCAAGAATCTCGATAATTAGATAAATAACGTCATTGTACAAGCTACACACATTTCAGATATGGGCTATAGAATATAGAACAGTATAGCACAGGGATAGGCCCTTTGGCCCACAATGTCTCTGCTGATCATGATGTCAAGATCAACTCTAAATATGAAAACAATTTTTGCGTCAACAAATATTTTGAGAAAGTAGAAAAGAGTTTCATCTGAAATTCTCTGACCTGCACAAAGTCAAAGACGGTGAGTGGTAGCACATCATCAATAATGGCAGTGTCTTTGATGAATCGGTTTAGGATTCTGCCTGCAAATGTAAAGAAATAGAAACACGTTTTGAAGCATCCATGCTTCACGAGCAATACAGTACTACACTAAAATTAACTGCATGTTGCTTTAAATACCGTAATAGGCTCAATGTAAGGCATAAATCTGCTTAAGTACCATCACAAATTCTTTCATCTATATACTAAAACTCTCATTTGTTTGTTTGTTTGTTCCTGAACTACAGCCAAAACGGTACACGATAGCGCGACAATTCTAGGGCCATCTTACTCACCGTCGTCCCTTCAGTGCAAATGGAAGAAGTTTCATTGAAATCAGTGTTATATTTTTTAAGTTATTCACATTTTAAAGTTTAAATCTAGGGGGGAGGGAGTGGTGGGATGGACGGAGGAAAGGAGGGGGGAGGAGGGGATGGAGTGGGGGGAAGGGGAAGGGGAGGGAAAGGGGGAGGGGAAGGGAAAAGGGGAAGGGAAAGGGGAGGGGGATGGGGAGGGAGGGGGGAGCAGGGGAGGGGGAGGGGGAGAGGGAAGGGGGAGAGGAGAGGGTGCTGCACCAATGCAGGAGAGGTTTGGGCCCAACTTGGTCTAGTTGTATCTAAATGCTTATAGATCAATTTCTAATGAGTACCAGTGCAACTGTAAAGGACATTTTACTCTTTCTACAGACCCTACATTGTAGTACTAGCATCTACATTGTTACATTAATTGAAAGATACAGCATGAATATAGGCCCTTCGTCCCACCAAGTCTACACCAACCATGGAACCCCTGTTCTTACCGGTTCTATGTTATCCCACTTTCGCAGCCTCTTCCTACACAGTAGGGACAATTTACAGAGACCAACTAACCTACAAACCTGCATGCTTTGGGATGTGGGAGGAAAGTGAAGCACCCAGAGGAAATCCACACAGTCACAAGGACACAGGTACATGCAAACTCCACACAGAAAGCACCTGAGGTCAGGGTTGCACCCAGGTCTGGAGTGCCGCAACTCTACCAGCTGTGCCACTGTGCTGCTCATTGGCAATGTGCTCAACAGCAACCAATTTATGGTGTTGAAAACAGAACGTGTAAGAATTATTAATAATCAAGCTTTCCTATTGCTGGTTAGGGGAGAAAGTTCCCTGAAAAGGGAATGGTTTATGTGCAAGGCAGACCGAGATTAAATCCTGATCTCACGTGGAATACGCACATGCTCCCATAATCCTGTGTCTTTCCTCTGATGCTCCATTTTCCTTCCACATCAACAGAGAGATGGTGGTAGATTAATTGGCACCTCCAAGTTGTGCCTTCGTGCTGGTAAGTGGAAATGGAATCAAAAAGGGGGGTTTGATAGACATGAGAGAGCTTCAGTTACAGAGATCCAGGGAAATTAGGAAAGCAGAAGTGTGGCCGATAGGTCTGTTCTTTGACAGTCAGTGTAGATCCAATGGCCTGAATTGTCTCCTCTGTGTCGTAATGACTACAGCATACAAGTATATTAACCTATTTACATGTTGAGATCACGTTAAATCAAAGTTGGTAATATCTCCATGTGCAAGCATTTCACTAGGTCAGCTTCATATGCATCATACTTCACACAAACACTTTGTATTGTAACTGTGACCTTTTTCAGCTAAATGCTACTTCACTGCAAAAGTCTGTGCTATAGTTTCTTATCATTCAGAGGGAAGTACTTCACTAGAGTCAGAGTCATAGATTGATACAATGTGGAAACAGGCCCTTCGGCCCAACTCGCCCACACCGCCCAACAATGTCCCAGCTACCCTAGTCCCACTTGCCTGTGCTTGATCCATAACCCTCCAAACCTGTCCTATCTATGTACTTGTCCAACTGTTTCTTAAACGATGGGATAGTCCCAGCCTCAACTACCTCCTCTGGCAGCTTGTTCCATACACCCACCACCCTCTGTGTGAAAAAGTTACCCCTCGGATTCCTATTAAATCTTTTCCCCTTCACCTTGAATCTATGTCCTCTGGTCCTCGATTCCCCTACTCTGGGTAAAAGACTCTGTGCATCTACCCGGTCTATTCCTCTCATGATTTTGTACACCTCTATAAGATCACCCCTCATCCTCCTGCGCTCCATGGAATAGAGACCCAGCCTACTCAACCTCTCCCTATAGCTCCCACCCTCTAGTCCTGGCAACATCCTCGTAAATCTTTTCTGAATAACATGGTGCCCAGAACTGAACACAATATTCTAAATGTGGTCTCACCAACATCTTATACAACTGCAACATGACCTCCCAACTTCTATACTCAATACTCTGACTGATGAAGGCCAAAGTGCCAAAAGCCTTATCGACCACCTTATCCTGCAACTCGACTTGCGACCTGCACTTGTACTCCTAGGTCCATACTCTATGGGTAAAATGCTGATATACAAATAGTATTCCTTTGTTGAGATACTGTAGAACATGAAAGATAATCTATTTCATTTAGAATTAGATTACTCAGTAAATTATCAAATGGAAGGTAGACACAAAAAGTTGGAGTAACTCAGCAGGTCAGACAGCATCTCTGGAGAAAAGGAATAGGTGATGTTTTGGGTCGAGACCCTTCTTCAGAATCGTCACCTATTCCTATTCACACCGATTCAGTTTTAAGAAGTGTCTCGACCTATTCCTTTTCAGGGATGCCGTTTGACCCGCTGAGTTACTCTAGCTTTTTGTGTCTATAGAGTCATAGAGTCATAGAGTCCTACAGCACAGAAAGAGGCCCTTCGGCCCATCGGTCTATCTTCAGTTTAAACCAACATCTGCAGTTCCTTCCTACACAAATTATTAAATGGGCTGCTTTGAGAATTCAATTCAAAATTCTACACTGACTACTTTGGTAATAAAGGAAAGCCAGGCCCTTTGCTGACATCAATGCATAAAATACATGTTCCTGTTCCCCATTTGCTGCCATTCCCTGCACCTTACAATCAGTTGTAAAAAATCTTGTAGAATTCTGTTACTTATCACAGAACATTTTGACCCATTTTTGTCAGATTCAATTACAGTAGCAAGTTCATTCCTATCAGATAAGACGCAAGTCCAATGTGTGTAGAAATCCCCCGCATCGCTATTAGTTAATACGTTTCTTAATGCACTGTAGATTTATGCATTCCAATATTGTATGTGCTTTCTTTCCAAAATAATTTATAAGGCCATTGGTTACAACTTTGACTCATTTTCAGTTTAATTGCAGATCACAGGAATAAAAGCCAATCTTGCAAATCAGTCTCTCACTTGCATCTTGTAACAGGTTAATTAAACTGTATATGTTATACTACATTTGCTTGCCCTTTCACTTGGTTTCTGCCTTTGTGACATTGTTAGATTTATGTGGTACACACAGAAAGCTAAAGCACAACTAAATCAAACAAATTATCAAATTAAAACCATCAGATCAAAATATTTCCTTCCTTATTTTTATTGTTAGATTATCCAGTTGAAAGATTTGGACTCCAATCTTTAATCATTTTCCCTAGAGTTATTGATTTTGTCGCCAGATCAATTTTAAAACCTTTTGCTAATGATCCACCATGGTCAAAATTATTCAAACCCTTAGGTCTTGAAATATAACAGTAAAGAAAATGTTAACAAATTTTGCTTCAGTCAAAAGCTAATATAAAAATACTGTAGGAGATAACAATGGATACGAATTGATTATCTGTAGATTGCACTGAATTGTTCTCTATAATCTCAGGTCATTTGATATAACATTAAATAATTCAAATATAAATGGTGCATGTGTAATTGACCAAGGAAAACAGTGCATTAAATCTATGACTTCCTATGGTGAAAGTAATACGTTATCAAACACACTATAGCCTGTTATTATTTCCTCTTAGCTTTGCTTAGCCTATGAACGAAGGTTAGATTTCTATGGATATAAACTAGCTTTCATCTAAGAGATACTTTCCTTCATTTTTGTTTCTTTTTGCATAAAGATCTGATAAATAAAATCCAAAATTCCCATCCAAAAACACGCCGCATGCTTAAGCTATTTCAGAGAGTTGTTACCTGCTTTCATCCTGTTAAATGCAGTCATGGGTGCTTGGAGAACTGAGTGCAGCATTTGTTTGTGCAGGTTTTTGGAGACTGTAACAAGGGTATGAACCAGAGGCAGTCCTCGAATCACACCAAGTGCAAGGAAGCTGTCTGAAAGTCCCACATAGATGTAGAATATGTAGTAATAACTGCCATTGGTAATGAATTTAGAAAATATAGAAAAGTTGGAGATGTTGGTTGAGGTGTCGTTGGTTCCTGCTCCAGAATCTTCTGCTAACCTGAAATAATGAAATATAGACTGCATTTGAGAAAAGAAATTACATTTTTTTTAAAGCTTTACAGACTGCTGAGAAAACCTGTCAGCATCTTTGTGCATTAAGTGATGTTAGTTGAACAATCCATGCATGTTATCATGGTTGATTTGGTATAAATCTGACCACAACTAAATATGTACAACTGTGGAAGGAGGGCTAACGTTATTGAATGTGGCCTTTTTAGTCAGACTTAAAAGCAGGTTGTGAAGAATTGTGAATGGGCTCAACGATTCTAAATTTCCTGATGACTCCGAAATAATCCGTAATTATCATATCATATCATATATATACAGCGCGGAAACAGGCCTTTTCGGCCCACCAAGTCCGCGCCGCCCAGCGATCCCCGTACATTAACACTATCCTACACCCACTAGGGACAATTTTTTACATTTACCCAGCCAATTAACCTACATACCTGTACGTCTTTGGCACGTTCAGCACCGTAATCAAGTTTCAACTTTGTCCATGAGGGAAACAACGAACATTGCAAAATGTTCACTCATGCAGAAATGACCTCACAATATTTTCTTTAATATTTCACATTTTCACTTTGGAAAAAGAATATTGCAAAAGTATCTTTTAATAGCTATGTTGCAGTCAAGATGGTAGATTACTATGAATCAAATAGTATTTGAATTAGACAGCATTTCTCTGAGCATTGTTGCACAAGTTTGACAGTACATTATTAACCCATGTTCTGTTTTATTATTGACCTACTGTAAATCTCCATGGTTTGCTTAATTAACATTTCTTACTGTGAATAAGTGTCTCTAGTTGGGAGTCTAGTGTGAAATGTGTGTGGAATTGTAAACTGCTGGGAAACTGCAGTAGTTTCAAGGAGCATGTCTGCTGTTACTGGGAAGGGGACACTGTGAATGAATGTCAAAGCTTAACCATAGCAACAATACCTGTTGCAGAGGCTTGATATAATAATAATAATAATAATAATATTCATTTATTGTCATTGCAACGAGTACAACGAAATTAAAAAATAGCCAATCCTGACGGTGCGTACAAACATATATGCAATAAATGCAAAAACAAATAAATACATAAATACAATTATATTAAGTACAAGATTTTTTAACGCTGTTGCCTAGTGCAAAGGTAGTGTTCAGTTCTCGTATGGCCCTGGGGTAAAAACTGTTCTTAAGTCTGTTTGTTCGGGATTTGATCGACCTGAAACGTCGACCAGAGGGCAGATGAACAAACAGACGGTGGCCGGGGTGGGATGGATCTTTTATTATTTTGCCTGCTCTACTGAGGCAGCGTAGGCTGAACAGGTGCTCCAGGGAGGGCAGTGAGCAGCCGATGATCTTCTGGGCCGTCGTGATGACCCTCTGAAGGGCCTTCCTGTCCTTTTCTGAGCAGCTGGCGTACCATGTGGTTATACAGTATGCCAGCACACTCTCGATGGAGCAGCGATAGAAGGACAACATGAGCTTCTCCTGCAGGTTGGTTTTCCTGAGGATCCTCAGGAAGTGGAGTCTCTGCTGTGCCTTCTTTACTGTGGTGATGGTGTTGGTAGACCAGGTAAGATCCTCTGCGATGTGCGTACCCAGGAACCTGAAAGCGGGTACCCTTTCCACACAGACCCCATTGATGTAGAGTGGGTCGTATTCTACACTGGTTTTTCTAAAGTCAATTATAAGTTCCTTTGTTTTGGAGGAGTTCAGGACCAGATTGTTCACTGAACACCATGCTGCCAGCCTTTGGATTTCATCCCTATAGGCTGTCTCATCTCCTCCTGAGATGAGTCCAACCACAGTCGTGTCATCCGCGAACTTGATGATGGTGTTGGTGGGATGGGTGGGGGCGCAGTCGTGAGTGTAGAGGGAGTAAAGGATGGGGCTCAACACACAGCCCTGTGGTGAGCCGGTGCTCAGTGTAATGGTGGAGGAGAGGTGAGGGCCTATTTTGACGGTCTGGGGGCGGTTGGTCAGGAAGTCCTTGATCCATTGGCAGATGGTATGGGAAAATCCAAGGTCGGAAAGTTTGGTGACCAGTCTGCTCGGGATGACCGTGTTAAAGGCAGAGCTGAAGTCGAGGAAGAGCATCCTCACATAGCTCCCCTGGTGTTCAAGGTGGGTCAGTGCAGTGTGAAGAGCAGTGTCGATGGCATCCCCTGTAGACCTATTTGCTCTGTAGGCAAACTGGTGTGGGTCGAAGGTGGGTGGGAGGCTGGCTTTGATGTGCTGCAGGACTAGTCTCTCGAAGCACTTTGTGATGACCGGTGTGAGTGCTACCGGACGGTAGTCGTTAAGGCCGCTGATGACAGACTTTTTCGGCAGTGGGATGATTGTGGCGGACTTCAGGCAGGGAGGGATGGTGGATTTTAAAAGGGACAGGTTGAAGATTTTTGTGAAGACCTCAGATAATTGGTCTGCACATTCCCTCAGCACTCTGCCCGTCACACCATCGGGGCCTGCAGCTTTCCTGGGATTCACTGCTCTGAGCACGCGCTTAACATCATACTCCTGCACAGTGAAGGTGTTGCTGTCAGGTGCTGGAGAGGGTGTTATGTCTGCCACTGTAGCTTTCACCTCGAAACGAGCAAAGAAACAGTTAAGTTCCTCTGCCAGCGAGGCATCGCCGTCGGCAGTCGTGCGGTTGCTGGTCTTGTAGTTGGTGATGTGCTGGATGCCTTGCCATACCCGCCGTGGGTCATTGTTGGTAAAGTGGTCCTCAATCTTCCTCTTGTAGGACGCTTTGGCATCCTTGATGCCTCTCTTCAGGTTGGTTCTAGCAGCACTGTATAGAGCTCTATCACTAGACCTGAAGGCGGTGTTACGGTCCTTGAGGAGAGACCTGACATCCTTTGACATCCAGGGTTTCTGATTGGGATACAACCGGATGCGTTTGTCGACGGTGACATTGTCAACACAGTTTTGGATGTAGCAAAGTACAGTTGATGTGTACTCCTCCAAGTCCTGATCCTCAAAAATATCCCAGTTGGTCCTTTCGAAGCAATCCTGCAGCTGCGAGGAAGCTCCTTCAGGCCATGTCTTAACAGTCTTTATGGTGACTGGAGCTTTCCTCCTGAGTGGGGTGTATGCTGGAGTTAGGAATATGGACAGGTGATCTGACTGCCCCAGGTGTGGTAGTGGTGCTGACCTGAAACCCTTCTTAATGTTTGAATAAACCTTGTCTAGTGTGTTTTTCCCCCTGGTAGCACATCTTATGTGTTGTTCAAGTTTCGGGAGAACTGACTTTAGGTCTGCATGATTGAAGTCCCCGGCTATGATGTGGGCTGCTTCTGGATATGTGCTCTGTTGTGAGTTTATTGCACCGAGCAGGTAGCCTAAAGCTGTGCTAGCGTTAGCATTCGGTGGGATGTAGACTGCTGTTACTATAACCCCTGTAAATTCGCGAGGAAGGTAAAAAGGCCTGCATTTAACTGTTAGGGACTCCAGATCAGGAGAACAGTGGCTATCTATGATTTGGATGTTAGTGCACCAGTTGTTGTGCACGTAAATGCATAACCCCCCCCCCCTTGCTCTTACCGGAGTCGATGTTTCTGTCCCAACGAAACGCTGTACGCCCGGCTAGCTCAATGGCTCCGTCTGGGATAAGTGGATGAAGCCATGTCTCTGTTACTAGGAGAATGCAACAGTCCTCCACGAGTTTGTTTGCTGATATCTGTAGTTTTAGTTCGTCCATTTTGTTGATGATGGATCTGGCGTTGGTGAGAAACATGCTGGGTAGCGGTGGTTTGTGTGGCTGTCTCTTTAGCTTGGCAAGTATACCGGACCGGCATCCTCGCTTTTGCTTCCTGTTTCTCCTCCGCCTGCGACGCCTGTTCGCGCCGACAACTATCCACGGAGCGCCCGGTGTCCTGGCTATCTCTTCCGGTATATTTCGCGGGTGTGGAAATTCGCGCACAAGGTCCCGATTGCACTGGAATCCTATGATCAGAAGATCCTTTCGGTTGTAGGTAGGATTTGCCTGATTTGCCTGGTTTGCATGACTAAAATTGACTAACAGACATAACACAGATAACACACATAAAACGCACCGAAAGGGAGAGCTGTGAGCCGCTGCGTCCGTGCGCGCCGCCATAAACTGAAGAGGCTGCTTTAAATGATAACAATTGGAGTAACTAAGGAGAGAGACACTCTTTCTTGCAGACAGCCTCCCAGGTGGCAAGACAAATAGCTCGGGATGTGTGGTAGATTTTAGGCTTAGGTTTATTATTATTATCACGTGTAGCGAGGTATAGTGAAAAGCTTTGTATTGCATAATATCCAATCAAGTCTGAAGAAGGGTCTCGACCAGAAACGTCACCCATTCCTTCTATCCAGGGATGCTGCCTGTCCCGCTGAGTTACTCCAGCATTTTGTGTCCATCTTCAGCTAATTCTACACATAGATACAGAGCGCAGAATATAGTTCTCGGTATTGTAGCACACCAGTTCCAGAGGCAAAGTTCAACGTGCACAAAGGCGCAGAGATGAATCAGACAGAACACCAGCTTATTTTGGCGATACTTTGGACAGACATTCGGCTGAATGGCGTGGGGTTCCATTCCTACAGATGACCAGGGCACGGTTTTCTGCTGGAACTCTGGCTTTGAACTGATCAGCATGGATCAACACAAAGAACGGTATTGCAAGGCCTCGGCGATAGAACAGGGCTCGCTCTGCTCAGAAACCACGAAACAAGGCAGTTCCTTCCATTAGGTAGAATTAGGGGTTGCCAACGATCTCACTCTCAAATACGGGACAAGGTGACGTCACCGCCCAGCCAGGACGTCACCGCCCAGGTGACGTCCAGAACCTCACCCAGCCAGCGGCCACGTGCTCCCGCTCCACCAATGGTGGCCGCCCAGGCCGGGGGGGGCGGGTTGCTATGCAACCTCAGTTAGGCGGCGCCCGGGCCTCCGGACTTAGACTGTCCAGAGCTAATATGTCGGAAACCTAGAGTGTCGGGACCTACAGCTTCGGGGCCTACATTGTCAAGGCCCACAGCATTGGGGCAGTGAAGAAAGCTAATGGCATGTTGGCCTTCATGACGAGAGGATTTGAGTATAGGAGTAAAGAGGTCCTTCTGCAGTTGTACAGGCCCCTGGTGAGACCACATCTGGAGTATTGTGTACAGTTTTCGTCAGCTAATTTGAGGAAGGACATCCTTGCTATTGAGGCAGTGCAGCGTAGGTTCACGAGGTTAATCCCCGGGATGGCGGGACTGTCGTATGAGGAGAGATTGGAAAGACTGGGCTTGTTTTCACAGCAAGTTAGAAGGATGAGAGGGGATCTTATAGAAACATATCAAATTATAAAAGGACTGGACAAGCTAGATGCAGGAAAAATGTTCCCAATGTTGGGGGAGTCCAGAACCAGGGGCCACAGTCTAAGAATAAAGGGAAGGCCATTTAAAACTGAGATGAGAAAAACCTTTTCACCCAGAGAGTTGTGAATTTGTGAAATTCTCTGCCACAGAAGGCAGTGGAGGCCAATTCACTGGATGCATTTAAAAGAGAGTTAGATAGAGCTCTTGGGGCTAGCGGAATCAAGGGGTGTGCAGAGAAGGCTGGCATGGGTTACTGATTTTGAATGAGCAGCCATAATCACAATGAATGGCGGTGTTGGCTCAAAAGGCCGAATGGCCTACTCCTGCACCTATTTTCTGTTTCTATAACCTGAGTAACCACAGCAGTGAGGCAGCAATTTTACAAGCTCTGCCACTAGGCCTCCATTAGTCAAGGTATCTCTTTTTCTGATTGTGTGGACACAGTGGTCTGTCCAATGTTCTTTTTCTCAGCCGATGATTCTGCAGAGGTAAGAGACTGATGACTCTCTTGCCCCTTTTTCCTCCATATCCTCCATCCATAACTGCAAATGTGGTTTGCCCCAAGCCGAGGAAGGCCGATTCTCAATGAACTGAAAGGCATCATGCATTCCTTACTGAAGAGATGTGTGGAGCTAATCTTATCTGTGATTAGGAATGGTCCAGTTGAGATTCATTGAAGGACCCAATGGTATAGAGGACAGTGATGAATTCCCCAAAGAATGCCTATGTTCACATTAAGACACTAATGCAAGTCAGAAAACTGGTCTATTTTAACAGCCAACTTACTCATGGTTCCTCATGGGAAAGCTGGAAAGTCCGTTGTATTGGTTAGCTGCAAATCTATTGATTTGTGCGTGAAAGTTTGGGCTCATGTTATGCTCTTGCCTAAACAGACTAGCAGAAAATGCAGCACATTCTAGTGCATCAGTTCTACTGTGTGAGTGGATCAACCAGCTTTTCAGCAGAAGATCTGCCCAGTAAATCCAAGTACACTGATTAGTTAATGTTTATATAGTATATGAAAATGTTTATTGAGCTTACAAATGTGGAAACTAATTCATCTTTATTTATCAAGTTGGTAAACATAATTTGTTTTACTACTTCTGTCTCCAACCAGCTTTCCATTCACCTTTCGAATATTATCTAAATCTAAATTATATATTCTACTTTATCCATTATGTAAACATTAGTTAAGATTTGTTAGTGGGAATAGTTGAAGCATTTAATTAGTCTTTGATCTGCCTACATTTTTTCTTTCAGGGGGATTCATACAGAATTAAATACCGAAGTAAACCCATGATGATAAACCTGTAGCCACCTGTCATTGGTAGCACGGTTGTGCAGTGGTACTGCCTTACAGTGCCAGAGACCCAGGGTTCGATCCCGACTACGGGTGCTGTCTGTACGGAGTTTGACCTGCGTGGGTTTTCTCTGCGATCTTCGGTTTCCTCCCAAGTCCAAAGACATACAGGTTTGTAGGTTAATTGGTTTGGTATAAGTGTAAACTGTCCCTAGTGTGTGCAGGATAGTGTGAGTGTGCGGGGATCACTGGTTGGTGTGGACTCGTAGGGCTGAAGGGCCTGTTTTCGCGCGGTATCTCTAAAAATCTCAAAGCAGAGTGAATAACATTCCTTTCCTACATCTACAAAAGCTGCACCACTGTGGCCTACATGTTGGCACTCAGCCATTGTGGTTTACTATAATTAGACCCCACCCTGTGAGAGTGACCGTCGGCATTGTTGAATTGGCAATTTATATAGCTCACATCCTGTGCAAAGATCAAGCTTATCAGTCTGAAGAAGGGTCTCAACCCGAAACATCACCTATTCCTTTGCTCCAGGGATGCTGCCTGGCCCGCTGAGTTACCCTAGCCTTTTGTGTCTGTCTTAAGCTTATTACACAGTCGTATTTTGGCTCAAGACGGCTTTGTGTGTGAATTAACAAGGTGCTCAACACCTGGCATTAGAGTCTCGAATGCACAATCACAACCCAAAACATTCACTTCATTGTTTCACATATTGATAGGTTTAAAGTATATTTTCTGCTGTTGCTGGTTGTCTCACATATGCCTTTAACTTGTGCAAATCATTTTATTAGATAAAGAAGTTGGAAATAAAATCACTATTGAGCAACCATATGATTTTACAAAAACATTGTGTTTAAAAAAAATCCAGGAACTAAGTCAAGGCCATTTTACAAAACACAATTCCAGGATGATGCAGCAAAGCATTTAAAAGGGTTTGTGTTCCGGAACCATTTTAAATTTAAACCCGATATTCCCCGCAGGACACATTGTTCTTGTTCTTTCACTCATGAGAAAAACCCTCATAATTAATTCACAGCTTGTGAGGTCTGGGAGCCACTGTGTGACGCTTTATGCCGAACTCTAATGTTGAATGGAACTCTTTCGGAGAATCTAACGTGGGATTTTCATTATCTATATACTAAAACTCTTGTTTATTTGTTTGTTCCTGAACTACAGCCAAAACGGTACACCATAGCACAACAATTTTAGGCCCACCTTACTCAGCATCATCCCTTTGGTGCTAATGGAAGAAGTTTCATTGAAATCAGTGTTATATTTTTTAAGTTATTCACATTTTAAAGTTTAAATCATCTCCTAGGGAGGGAGGGAGGGGGGTGGAGGGCAGGGGGGTGGAGGGAGAGAGAAGGGAGAATAAGGGGGGTTGAGGGGGGTGGAGTGGGGGGGGAGGGGAAGAGGGGTGGGGAAGGGGGAATGGGGGAGGGGGAGGGGGGAGGGGGGGTGCACCAATGCAGGAGAGGTTTGGGCCCAACAGGTCCATTTGGTCTAGTAGTTAATAAAGTCAATGATATACAAAGGAATAATTTGAAATCACTTGCTGGACTGCACTCAATTTACAACCACTCTCCACAACCAACTGATTGGAATAAAGTACTCAAAAAAGTACTTATATGATGAACTAACTCTGGACAAGTTATGCAATGATCACTGGCTACCAACAGACAGTACAACTGATTTCTTCTGAATTTGGAACATTGAAAAATAGGTTGAAGGAAGCTTATAGTTTTCATCACAGTCTATCTGGTGGATATTAAAAATTGGACGACAAAAATGAGAAGAGAAAGACTTGGCATAATGAAATAAAGCACCAGATGTATCATTTAATAATTCAATGCGAGTGAGAACATATTTTTTTGTGAATATGTTAGTGACAAAATATTTAAAAATTCGAGCAGCAATCAGGAATGACGAAATGTCTAAAGTGCCAGTATGGAAAGAGGCATGCAGGAGAACATAGAACACATGAACCTGTTCAAATCAACTCAAAACTGCAGGTGGCAATTGCCACCACTGTAAATGATTGAGATGGAAGTTTATGGCAGAGGGTGATTTAAAGCACACATATTGACCGAAACAATGATTCAGTCTGCAGTGATTTATCCTTGCTGAAGTTGGGAGTGTAAAGCTATTTCAAAATAGAAGTATTTAAAGAAAGCTGCAATGAGGAAATCCAGAATTAATGCACACTGCAGAATATTGCTGTCAAAACAAAGCCTTTCAGTGTGAAGACAGACACAAAATGCTGGAGTAACTCAGCAGGACAGGCAGCATCTCTGGCTGGAAGGAATGGGTGACGTTTTGGATCGAGACCCTTCTTTCAGTGTGAAATGTTAACTCTTTCGAAATTGGCGGCAATCATTGAAAGAAATGACTCATACAATGTGGTCAAGTTTCTACTTCAGAGCAGATATTTGCATTAATGATTACAGGTAGCTCAAGTAAAACATTAAACATTGGTGCGTAAAACATGGTTCTTACAGTGCCTGCTATTGTACAAACAAATAGCCATGACCTGCGAATATTTTTTGTTTTTGTTTACGCCCTTGACCTATATTGCGTCTGATTCACTTCCTGATGAGATCACTAACAAAACAGAACTGAGAGGTAATCCTCGAATTGTAAACTGCAACTCTACTCACATATTGATTATCCAAAGTCCAACCAAGGAGGCAGCCACCTTTAGAGACACAAGGAAGATCGCAACAATAACACTGCAACACATCTTATCATCATACGATGTTTTTCCAAATCATGTGAAAATAAACTCTTTTATGCTCAAGTGGAATATATTGTTTCTTGTATTAGTAATTAACATAAAACACTCCCCTGTAATGAACAACAAAAAATAATTTGTCTGTATTCTTTCCTTGAAGTTAATAACTTTGCTGATATCGTGGTTGATAGTGACCTGCATTACAGTTGCATTTCTGATACAAAGCACAATAGTTGAACAGACCATGTTTAATCTTTTAAATTGTTGTTCCTCTTGCACAAGACCTATTTTTAGGTAGTTTCTCGTGGTGGTGTAGATAGTTGTTATGTTCCTTTGGGTGTGCATGGCCAGCGAGAACTTCTTCAAGAAATCTGATCGCAATCTCAAGATTGTAAGAAAATAACTGCAGATGCTGGTACAAATCGAAGGTATTTATTCACAAAATGCTGGAGTAACTCAGCAGGTCAGGCAGCATCTCAGGAGAGAAGGACATTTTACTCCAGAATTTTGTGAATAAATACCTGCAATCTCAAGATTCCTCAGCACCTCTTCGGCTATAAATGCACCACTTTGCTAATCCATTGTCTATAAAATCATGACAGGAATTAATAGGGCGAATAGTTCAGTTCTGTTTAGTTTATCGTCATGTGCACCGAGGTACAGTGAAAGGAATTTGGTGCATGCTAACCAGTCAGTGGAAAGACAAAACATGATTACGAACGATCGAGCCGTTCACAGTGAACAGATACGTGATAAGGGAATAACGTTTAGTGCAAGATAAAGCCAGAATCCTCAGTATTTTACCCAGAGTAGGGGAATCAAGAACAAGATGACTTGGATTTAAGGTGAAAAGAGAAAGATATGTGATATAAACCAGGGGCGCAGCATTTTCACACAGAGGGTGGAGGGAATATGGAACAAGTTGCCAGAGGAGTTAGTTGAGGCAGGTACTATAGCAACATTTAAAATATATTTGAACAGGTACATGGATAGGAAAGGTTTAGCAGGATATGGGCCAAATGCAGGCAGGTGGGACGAGTGTAGATAAGGCATCTTGGTTGGCAGGGGCAAGTGGGCTAAAGGGCCTGTTTCCGTGCTATATAACTCTATGACGTTGTTCCTGCTCAATACTCATGAGAACTTAACAAAGCAGGCAGACAGGCTTTCTCAAACATTTCTGCTCGAACGAGCTGCCAGTGGAAGAGCCACCATGCAGATGAGATCCAAGAATCATCTTGCATTAGCCTCTTGCTGCAGATGCATATTGGGCTTCTGGCAAGCCTAGGCTTCAAGCATATTATGCTCGACAGATGTAAACAGAGACCATAAGAACAAGATGCCAGTTTAGGCCATTCAGCCACTATTGCCGACTCCATTCTTCAATAAGATCATAGTCAATCGTTTCCTTTGGCAACTTGTTCCGGTGCCAACTACTGGTCTTTTGGTTCCCTTATATCTAAAAATCTACTAGCATGTCTTGGCTCTGCTCAGCAAATGTCTCCACCATCTTCTCACCTGCATGATAGGAGAGAACCAATGAGCAAATGTGAGTATGGAGTGAAACAGGTTGTTTTTATAATGAAAGGGAAGAGATTTCAGCCTTTACAAAATGACCATCCAAGGAGATCAGAACACCTTAGAGAATTTTTCCTTTTTCCCATTTTTCTTTGTGGTGTTCTGGAACGATTTGCGTTTCTTTCTCCAACAATATAATTTTGACTAATGCTTTGTGCTGTTACAAAATTGTTGCTTACAAAATGGCATCAACTACAGTTCCAGGCACCAAATTCAATGGCAAACAAATACAGCTGTTCCTTTGAGAAATTGATTTAGTTCTGAATCGACCATCAACAAACATTTAGAAAAATGTCACTTTATGCTCAATCTCATCAATTCTATAGTTTAGTTTAGTTTAATTTAGTTTAGTTTAGTTTAGAGATACAGCGCGGAAACAGGCCATTCGGCCCACCGGGTCCGCGCCGACCAGCGATCCCCACACATTAACACCATCCTACACCCACTAAGGACAATTTACATTTATACCAATTTTCAAACATACGTCTTTGGAGTGTGGGAAGAAACCGAAGATATTGGAGAAAACTCATGGGGGTCACGGGGAGAACATACAAACTCCATACAGACAGTACCCGTAGTCGGGATTGAACCTGGGTCTCCGGCACTGCAAGCGCTGTAAGGCAGCAACTCTACCGCTGCACCACCGTGCCGCCAATTCTTTCTGAATATCGGTTCAGGTTTCTGTTTATTAATGTTCTGTGTATTAAGGTGCAGTGGAAAAACTTTGTTCTCCTTTCTATCTAATGTGATCATATAATACTATACAGAAATATAAACAAGTCAATAATCAAAGGGGAAGATACAGTGTGCTGAATATAGTTGTCAATATTGTAGTGTACTAGTTCATTAGCACAGGGATCTCTCTTGAACTGTTCTTTAGGGTGAATATTTGAACAAATCTCTATTTGACCCGAAACGTCGCCCATTCCTTCTCTCCTGAGATGCTGCCTGACCTGCTGAGTTACTCCAGCATTTTGTGAATAAATACCATTGTGGATAGGTATGGTTATCGGAGTTAGCTGCATTTCTGTGGATTTTCATTAATAAGTGAATATTATACAATGTTTTGCTTGTAGCCTTCTAAGTACTTGATGTAGCCCACCTTCATGGGGAGAACGTATGAACTCCGTACAGACAGGACCCGTAGTCGGGATTGAACCCGGGTCTCTGGCGCTGTCAGTCTGTAGCTCTACCACTATGCCAACATGGAACCAAAGACTAGGGAGCAGAGTTATAAATTAGTGCTAAGTTTTTGTGAAGTTAGGAAACTGACCGAATCAGAAAGGATATTGAAAGTTTGAAAACAAAAGGAATTGATGCTGGTTCATTATTTTAAACTGGGAATTAATGTACATTTTGTCAACTAAAGTTAGGAAGGAAAATGGGACCAAATAGCTCAATGGGGGTGGGTTGTTTTTCAAGTACAATCCTACTGAAAGCCATAAGAGGCTTGAGCAAGTAAAGGATCTACCTATATCTTAAAAATCGCATATTTTCTGAGAGAATAATAATTTGCATTCAATGCCAAACAGCAATGTTCATGTGACAATCAATCACAAATTACTTTACAAGAGGTTTGGAGGGCCAAAGCAGAATTTGTTTAAAAATCAAGACGTCACCAGAAGTGCTGGGAGTTGTTACTAATTCGACCAACAACCAGGACATTAATCTGGTACAGCCCATTGTAGAACCTTTTTGATGTTCAGCCCATTGATTTATAAGGATCACATGGCCAGGATCCACCACCTTGATCTGCAACTGCAACGAGGCAGAATGAACATTTCATCCTGCAAATGAGATTAAAGCATAACCTCACCGGTACCAGAGTATTTAGGACATTTGTCTGAAACAGGCACTAACCACAAAGTACTGATATATCTTGGACCACATAAAAGCAAACAATACGCGTTTTATTGTTGCCACTCTGCTTTAAAGGACTCGATTAAGATTGGGCAGTTCATTTTTTTTTAATGTAAGGCTAATATATGAGTGAGTGATCATGTTACCTTTAATGTTTCAGTTCACTGGCCCAGAATGGAACCAAAGGGCCTACTTATTTTGGTGCAGTTAACTGGATCATGCTGTGTGTAGAAAATGAGCAGCAGATGCTGGTTTACAATAAAGACAGACACAAATGCTGGAGTAACGCAACAGGACAGACAGCATCTCTGGAGAGAAGGAATGGGTGACGTTTCGGGTCATAGATACATAGACAATAGGTGCAGGAGTAGGCCATTCAGCCCTTTGACCACCGTTCAATCTGATCATGGCTGATCATCCACAATCAGTACTCCATTTCTGCCCTCTCCCCATATCCCTTCATTCCGCTAGCCCTAAGAGCTCTATCTACTCTCTTTTGAATGCGTCCAGTTAATTGGCCTCCACTGCCTTCTGAGGCAGAGAATTCCACAAATTCACAACTCTCTGGGTGAAAAAGTTTTTCCTCATCTCAGTTCTAAATAGCCGACCCCTTATTCTTAAACTGTGGCCCATGGTTCTGGACTCCCCCAACATTGGGAACATGGTTCCTGCCTCTAACGTGTTCAATCCCTTAATAATTTTATATGTTTCTATAAGATCCCCTATCCTTCTAAATTCCAGTGAATACAAGCCCAGTCACTCAATTTTTTCATCATATAACAGTCCCGGAAATTAACCTCATGAACCTACGCTGCACTCCCTCAATAGCAATAATGTCCTTCCTCAAATTAGGAGACCAAAACTGCACACAATACTCCAGATGTGGTCTCACCAGGGCCCTATACAACTGCAGAAGGACCTCTTTGCTCCGATACTCAACTCCCCTCATTATGAAGGCCAACATGCCATTAGCTTTCTTCACTGCCTGCTCTACCTGCATGCTTACTTTAAGTGACTGATGTACAAGGACATCCAGGTCTCGTTGTACTTCCCCTTTTCCTAACCTGACACCATTCAGATAATGCTCTGCCTTCCTGTTATTGCCACCAAAGTGGATAACCTACCATTGATCCACATTACACTGCATCTGCCATGCATCTGCCCACTCACCCAACCTGTCCAAGTCACCCTGCATCCTCTTCACAGTTCACACTGCCACCCAGCTTTGTGTCATCTGCAAATTTGCAAATGTTACTTTTAATTCCTTCATCTAAATCATGAATGTAGATTGTAAATAGCTGCGGTCCCAGCACCGAGCCTTGCGGCACCCCACTAGTCCCTTCTAGAGTCGGGGAAATGGAAACAAGAGACATATATACAGTGATGTAGAGGGAGATAGAACAAAGAAATGAAAGATATGCAAAAAAGTAACGATGATCAAGGAAACCATCTATTGATAGCTGTGGGCTAGGTGATAAAGAGTTGTACAGTCAATGAAACTCACCAGGACGACAGTGAAACTAGTACAACGACCAGGGTGGGGGAGGGACGGAGAGAGAGGGGATGTAAAGGTGACTTGAAGTTGGAGATCATGCTGTGTTCAGTTTCTCTGGAGCGACGTGAGATTTTGACTTGATGCCAGAGTCTAACTCATAGTAGCCAAGGCCCTCCAGGAAATATGGGGCGCACATCCCTTCATCCCTTTGCTAGTGCTAGGAAAAGCGTTTTGCATCATAGCAGCATCAAAGTAATAACTGTCCTTGCAGGAAATCTTTAGATGTCAATTGCGGCCCCCTGCATGAAATTCAAAAATTAACTAATATAGGTGTGTTCTTGGTGAAGCTGCCCTGTATTTAAATCTGAAGAAACACATCAGTTTAAAATTAATCAGTATTATTGTGAATTATTTCCAAAATATAAGACTTTGTGCCTAAATTGTTAGCAGAGGGAGCCCTGTCAACGCAGACTCAAAATTAGAAGCAGCAAAGAAAAGCAGAAGTGATTGAATGTGAAATATCAGCTATAAGTGCTAATCTGTGGAGATAGGCCAAATGGATTGATCAGCACAGGGGAATATGTTCAAGATGGTGCAAGTACTTCGTTTTTTTGTTTACTGTTAAAGCTACAGTGTGGAAACAGGCCCTTCAGCGCATCAAGTCAATGCCTACCAGCGATTACCTGTACACTAGCACTATCCCACACACTACGGATAATTTACAATTTTACAGGAGCCCTTTAACCTACAAATCTGTACGTCTTTTGGAGTGTGGGAGGAGACCGGAACACCTGGAGATAACCCATGCAGTCACAGGCAGAACGAACAAACTCCATACAGACAGCACCCAGAGTGAGGCTCGAACCTGGGTCTCTGGTGCTGTAAGGCAGCGACTCTACCACTGTGCCACTCTTTCACCCACAGTAGTAATGCAAGATGCCCTCTCTCCTCCTCCTCAAAATCATCCAAAACATTTATAATATGAGCTTACGGACACAATGTATACCCTCTTTACATCTCTCCATACAACCCTACACAAGAACAATACAGAAAACTCAAGATTCACAACCAAGATGTGATGGGAAGAACGATTCTGCCTCAAAACATCCTGGAGGTGATTAATTCTAAAATATTTAACTTAATTTAATTGTCTTATACATTGTTATGTCCACAGTTTCTGTATCGGCCACACTCCCAATATTTAGCTTTTAAAGGATTGTGACAAGAATTATTGTTGCAAAGTTCAGATTTGTAAAACTGGTGAAATGGAAGGCACTGATGTTTCAGTTAACCTTTTATTTAAGGGAAAAATATATTTTAAATTGTTATTACCAGGAGGCATTGTTGGGATAATACAAAGAGGCTTGAAGGAAATATTGACCAGTGAATAGACAAACAGAGCAGTTGGAATATAATGTCACAAAAATCTTGAGATCACCCAAAATATAAAGGATGATTTTTGTTTCAGTTTATTCAGGATTGAATGACTTTGGTTTTAAGGGAGATCTAGGTGTCCTAAAGGTTAACATGCATGTTCATTGGGCAATAAGGAAGGCCTTTAATGTAGACGGATATGAGTTCAAAAGTGGAGATATATTCCTCCAATTATACACAGGTCTGGTGAGACCCCCATCTGCAGATATTGTATAGGCCTCTGGCATCCCTATTGAGGGAAAGATATATTCACAATGGAAGGAGAGCAGTGCAGCAAATGTTCCTCAGATTGATGCTTGGAATGGCATTTTTTGTATGAACAGGAATTAGGCAGAATGTGACTCCATATATGGAATTCAAGCTCGAGAGGGTGATTTCATTGCAACTTTCAAGGGATCAGAACAATAGAACATAATGTGAAAAGGTTGCTCCTCAGTTTCCTATTAAATCTTTCCCCCTCTGACCTTAAACCTATGTCTTCTGGTTTTTCATTCCCCTATTCTGGGTAAAAGACTATTGAATGAGACTTGGCTATTCCAATCACTAACAATGTAACAAGCAACATATAATCTTCTGAACAAGCTATTTCATGAAAGAAGTTGAATCCATGGACAGAGAGGTAATTTGATTTCACAATTAGAATTTTAAATAATTTTAATACTTGGATAAATTAAGAAAATTAAATGTTCTGGCCACATGGCGTATCATCTGGTAACGTGAGAGAACAGTGAACCATTACATTTCCATCAAGTGATAAATTGCTTGACACAAACCCTGGTCTCTGGGACAGAAATTGTCAGAACCTCGCCCTGCGTAACATTTAAGAAGAAATCTCTCTGCTAACAAATTAAGCACAAAGTCTTATATTTTGGAAATAATTCACGTGCCTGCGGAAGGTACGCAGCATCATCAAGGACCGCAGCCACCCAGCACGCAGGCTGTTCTCCTTGTTACCGTCAGGCAGACGATACAGGAGTATGGCTGCACGTACCACCAGACTTAAGAACAGTTTCTACCATCAGCCCATCAGGCTTCTGAACTCATAAACACATTTCAAATCATATATGTTGATTATTTTTAATATTGTCTTTTTAACTATTTATTATATTGTCTTTTTACCTTACTGATGTCATTTTTTTAATCATATTTATCCATGGAATATTAATGCTGAAGTGACCCGTTGTCTTGTCAAATACATTTTATTGTATCGTTGACCCTGTGCCAACCTACATATGGCAAATAAAATTTATTGTTATTATTATGATATAATTTTAAACTGATGTGTGTCTTCAGATTTGGATACAGATTCGCTTTGCCAAGAACCCCCTATAATAGTTTTGGGGCAGCACGTTTGCGCAGCGGTAGAGTTGCTGCCTTACAGCACCAGAGACCTGGCTTTGATCCTGACTACGAGCGCTGTCTGTACAGAGTTTGTACGTTCTCCCCGTGACTGCGTGGGTTTTCTCCGAGAACTTCAGTATCCTCCCACACCCCAAAGACATACAGCTTTGTAGATTAATTTGCTTGGTATAAATGTTAAAAAAATGTTTCTAGTGTAGGATGGTGTTAATAGAAAACAAAATAGGTGCAGGAGGCCATTCGGCTGTTAGAGCCAGCACCACCATTCAATATGATCATGGCTGTACATCCTAAATCAGTACCCCGTTCCTGCTTGCTCCCCACATCCCTTGATTCCGTTAGCCCTAAGAGCTATATCTAACTCTCTCTTGAAAACATCCAGTGAATTGGCCTCCTCTGCCTTCTGTGGCAGAGAATTCCACTTCTGTGGCAGAGAATTTTGTGCATGAAGTCACAATTGACGTTATTTTGCAAGCAACAAACTTCCAAGAGCACAAGCCATTACTTGTAATTAAACTATTCATGACTTCCACATCCCTGAGCAAAATAAGTGAATGCAAACTTTCCCACTGTGTTTATCAGCTCAATATTCTAAAGGGCAAGATCTATCATCATCAAGATACTGTACCTGGACTAGCTCATAGATTCATCATGTCTTGCACTCTCTGCAGGCCCTTTACACAAGAGGGCCTTGGAGTCTTGGTTGCTGAGGATAACCAGCACATTTTAGAGATTAAAGGATTCGAGAAAAATGGGGTCCGTGCAGGAAAGTGGTCTGAAGGCAAAAGATCATCATTATCTTACTGAATGACAGAGCATGCAGGAATATCCAGATAGCCTAGTCCTGCTTCTATGTGGGATGTTATATTTTATATTACCAACTCATTCAGTAGTTAAGCAAAATGCATTGTCAATGCATCAAGTGTGCAAACGATATAAAACCCTACCAGGTACAAAGGTCCTCCAAGATCTTTCTTTTGATTTTAGTTTCATTGTATTGATTAATACAATGTATTAATAATAATTCGCAATGTTTGCCCTAATAAAGAGTTTGAAATGTGTTTGTATTTCATTGCTTTTTTCTGGAACCCCAGAGGTTGTGGGCTGTGTGATACAGGCCTTAGAGAAGTATATAAAATGATGAGAGGTGTAGATAGGGTAGACAGTCAGAACCTTTTTCCCAGGGTGAAAAAATCAAATACTCGAGGGGTTAGCTTTAAGGCGAGAGGGGCAAAATTTGAAGGAGGTGTTTGGGGCGACATTTTTAAAAGAGGGTGGTGTCTAGAATGAACTACTCGGGGTGGTGGTTGAGGCTGATACGATAATGGTATTTAAGAGACTTTGTGATAGTCAGGTTGAACAGCAAGGAATGGAGGGATGTGGATTAAGTGCAGGCAAATATGAGTAGGTCCTGGCATCATGTTTGGCACATCGTGGGCTGAAGGGCCAGTACTAAATTGTCCTCTGTTCTAAATGTACATGAATTAAATTACCGGGCGGCACGGTGGCGTAGCAGTAGAGTTGCTGCCTTACAGCGCTTACAGTGCCAGAGACCCGGGTTCAATCCCAACTATGGGTGCTGTCTGTTCGGAGTTTGTACGTTCTCCCCGTGACCACGTGGGTTTTCTCCGAAATCTTCGGTTTCCTCCCACACTCCAAAGACGTACAGGTTTGTAGGTTAATTGGCTTGGGTTTGTCTACTTGGTATAAGTGTAAATAGTGTGTGTAAGCTTGTGTTAATGTGCGATGATCGCTGGTCGTTGTGGGCTCGGTGGGTTGAAGGGCCCGTTTCCACGCTGTATCTCTAAACTATACTAAAAAACTAAATGATGCCGCTGGAAAAAAAGAAAATTCATGAACAAGTCATTAAGATCTACAGCTGTTCCATTTTTTATTCTTACCTCTGCTAAAAATATAACAAGGCAAAGGATGAGCACAATGACCAAGCTGCGATTAAGGGTAAGGTATCTGAGATAAGTGCTCCATGTAGTAGTAATGCTATGGCTTTCCTCTTCATCAACAAAGCATTCCTAAAGGAAAACAGAGTGAGATTCTTAATACCACAGCAATAGCAACAAGCTGTACTCGCATTGCACAGGTAAAACAGCACAAATATCAACATCTAAGGGCAGCATTACCAAACAATATTTGTCACTGAGATACATGAGGTGATATTTAGGCAAATGACCAAAAGCTTAGTTTAGTTGAGTTTATTGTCACGTGTACCGAGGTACAGTGTAAAGCTTTTGTTGTGTGCTAACCAGTCAGCAGAAAGACAACCAGGAGATGAGGGTTTCAAGATGCATGTTTGAGAATAATGGAGATGTAGAGAAGCATGAATATTCAGCAACAAATCTCCAACTCTTGGCAGCTGATGGCAGGACCATTAGAGGTGGAGAATTTTAAACACAAGAAACCTAAATTGGAAATGAAGAGAGAACCCAGAAAATGGAGAAGGGGGCAATAACAGAAATGGTGGAGTAAAGGCAATGATGGGGTTTGAACATAAGGATGAGAGTTTAGAATAAAAGCAGAGTTTAACTCAAAGATGCAGAGAAATGAGTTAGAGGGAGTTAGCATGAAGCTGGACATGAGGGGGAGTTTGAACTTCCAGCAGCATTGTTTTGGAATGGTTTATTGAGAGATATCAAGGTTTCAGCATCTTAGACTTGACATGTGGTGTTTGGGTCGTCTTGGGTCAACGTTTGCAAATGATCCAGTTCAGTTTCCGATAGATGCCAGGGAGAAGGATTACATAGAAACAGACCATTCAATCCAACTCTCCGATCAATTATGCTGCAATTCTCCTCTCACCTTTTCTACCTAAATTCAGTAGCATAATCTACTATTCCTTCTCCCTCCAGACATGCCTTGAATGCACCAACTACTGCGTGTGGTAGCAATCTCACATTCTTACAATCTTTGGGGAAAGATTATTTTCCTGCGTTTTCTGCTGGATTTCACACTGTAGCCAGGACTTATAGTTTAGTTTGGTTTAGTTTAGAGATACAGCGCGGAAACAAGTCCTTTCGGCCCACCGGGACCGCGCCGACCAGCGATCCCCGCACATTAACACTATCCTATACCCACTAGGGACAATTTTTACATTTTCCAAGCCAATTAACCTACAAACCTGCACGTCTTTGAAGTGTGGGAGGAAACTGAAGATGTCGGAGAAAACCCACGCGGGTCACGGGGAGAACGTACAAACTCCGTACAAACTGCACCCGAAGTCGGGATGGAACCCGGGTCTTCGGCGCTGCATTCGCTGTAAGGCAGCAACTCTACCGCTGTGCCGCCCATTATAGTTATGGTCTTCCCCACAACACTCTTGAAGGTTTTGTTTCATGGTCTTAAACATATTTGTTAGGTACCCCTCAGACCTTTTCTCCATACTCTTGTATTTCTGGTGTCACCTTCGTAAATCCTCTCTAAAACCTCTTCTGTGCCTCCATAGTGTTTCTATAAAACGCTGACTGCAAGCGAATGCAGAACCATTAAGTAAGGCCTAACCAAGTTATCTAAGTGTCGTCCAACATCCATTTGGTTCCCTGCCCCACACAGATTTGCAATTCCGAAGTAATGTATTCTATCTACCTAAACCTCATATTTCTATGCGTTCATCTTTGTTTGCCAATTATTTGCTCTTTCAACAGAGTGTGAATTGGTTACAAAAATTGCATGGGCTACTATTGTTTACAAAGTGGCTATAATACCCTGTAATTGACTCTGAAAAGGTGAGTTCAAATTCTGATATTTCACAAATGTTTCCCTCTTGGCAAGTTTCATCAGCATTGAGAAAAAAACACAAGGTGCTAGAGTAACTCAGTAGGTCAGGCAGCATCTCTGGAGGCCATGGATGGGCGATTTTTCAGGTCTGGACCCTTTTTCAGTAGATTTAATTTGAGGAAGGACGTCCTTACTATTGAGGCAGTGCAGCATAGGCTCACGAGATTAATCCCTGGGATGGAGGGACTGTCATATGAGGAAAGATTGGAAAGACTGGGCTTGTAATCACTGGAGTTTAGAAGGATGAGAGGGGTTCTTATATAGACAAATAAATTTTTTAAAGTACTAGACAAGCTAAATGCAGTAAAAATGTTCCCAATGTTGGGGGAGTCCAGAACCAGGGGACACAGTCTAAGAATTAAGGGGAGGCCATTTAAAACTGTGAGAAGAAACTTTTTCACCCAGAGAATTGTGAATTTGTGGAATTCTCTGCCACAGAGGACAGTGGAAGCCAATTCACTGGATAAATTTAAGAGAGAGTTAGATAGAGCTCTAGGGGCTAGCAGAATCAAAGGATATGGGGAGAAGGCAGGCACGGGTTACTGATTGTAGATGATCAGCCATGATCACAAAGAATGGCGGTGCTGGCTCGAAGGACCAAATGGCCTCCTCCTGCATCTATTTTCTATGTTTCTATCTACAGTTCTTCTTCAGTCTCAAGAAAGGCTTCAGTCCCGGCCTGAAACGTCACCTATCCATGGGCTCCAGTGATGCTTCCTGATCCACTCAGTTACTACAGCACTTTGTGGTTTCTGGTCAAGATTACAGCATCTGCAGTTCCTTGTAGCTACTTCATCAGCCTTGGGCAGGTCACCCAGGCAGAGGAAGACAAATTAACCATCACCTGCTTTCAAGCTAGGTTGGCATCTTATTGGCGGCCATTGAAATGTCCGTGAAGGTGATACTCAAGACATAAAGCACTGTAGTACAGGAAGAGGCCATTCCGCCCATAATGTCTGCACTGACCTTGATACCAATCTAATCGCATCTGCCTTACACGGTTTGCATTCCTACCTGTTCACAAGCCTTTCTAAATATTTTTTAAATGCTGCTACCCTATTTCTACCATTTTCTCCGGCAGTGCATCGACCTACCACTCTTTGTGTAAAAACAAAACTTGCCCTTTAAATATATTTTTTAACCTTCTCCCTCTCACCTTAAACCTATGCCCTCTTGGAGTTGAAATTTCTCACCCTGGACAGAAAGACCCTGACTATCTACCCTATCTATGCCAATGATAATATTATATAATTCTATCATGTCAGGCCTATTTCCATGCAGTGTGACTCTGTGTTAGAATATACTGCCTGAGAAAATAGTGAAGGCAGGTTCTATTATGACATTTAAGAAGCATCTCGAAGAGCACTTGAAATATTAAAGCACTGTAGACTGCAAACTAATTGCTGCTAAAGGGGATTTTTAATAGATGATTACTTACAATACAATATATCTTTATTGTCATTGTACAGGGGTACAACGAGATTGGGATGGACATGGAGGTTAGAGGGTCAGTTTCTATGATCTCCAGCACTCTTTGAAGTTTCATTAAGGTGCATGGTTGTCAATGCAAAGTACGGAGATTTCTACTAAAGCTAGAGGAGACCTTCTACAGAACTAACACAAGTGGATGGAGTTAAGGTACATATCAGCCATGATCTCAATGAATAGCAGAACAAACTTGAAGAGCTGAATGTTTTCCCTATGTTCGTATGCTACTTTAGATAATGTCTGACCAACATTGTGGCATTCTTTAGTTACATTTTCATCTTTTTAACCCCAGAATAATAAAGAAACAAATATGATAATCCTGACAAAGCCAGTGCAGTTTATTCTTTCTATTCATTCACAGGTGTGAGTACTGCTGATTAGGCATTAGTTTTTGCCCACCCCTTGAACTATGTGGCTTGCTGCACCATGTCACAGCATGGTTAGGACCAGTCACATTAAGGCAGTGGAGGCCAATTCTCTGAATGCATTCAAGAGAGAGCTAGATAGAGCTCTTAAGGATAGCGGAGTCAGGGGGTATGGGGAGAAGGCAGAACGGGGTACTGATTGAGAATGATCACATTGAATGGCGGTGCTGGCTCGAAGGGCCGAATGGCCTCCTCCTGCACCTATTGCCTATTGTCTATTGTCTAATGCAGCTCTCGGTTCACATATACGGCTAACAAAACCTCTTTCCCCACAGGACACTGTGTCAGAGAGTAGTTCATCTGTGGAACTCGTTGCCACAGAGGGCTGTGGAGGCCAAGTCAGTGGATATTGTTAAGGCATACATAAGGAAATTATTGATTACAACGGGTGTCGAGGGTTATGGGGCGAAGGGAGGAAAATGGGATCAGGAGGCAGAGATCAGCCATAAAAAAATGTTGATGTGTATTTTCTTGCAATTATTCTGTTAAATTATAATGTTCAGCACTGGGATGATTCCACATACCTTTAGATCCTCTTCATTTATTTCTTCACTAATTTCAAAAGATCCGTCTTCGGACAAACGTCTTGAGTAAAGATCAATATCTGAAGAGGCAAAGTTAGTTTGGGAAGCCATGGACAGCTTGCGTACTGTGCTGCGGCGCGAGCGGCTCTTATTCTGGGCTGCGGAAGAGTTGGTCATGAGTGCCAGAACAGACTGGCGCCTGTGAGGCTGGAAAGACATCTCGCTTTTGAACAAGTTGTTCCAGGGCTGCGTAGGTTCCCCCAGCTCATTCTCAGGAATGAGAGAGAAACGCCTTTCCCCCGGCTCCGTGCCGCTGTCTTCTACACCGTTGGTCTGTGGGAACGACATCGCTGTTTGTATCAGGGAGAAATTCTTGTTTGAGGTTATAGGATTGAGCTTCAGCGAGGATTTTCTTTTCTCGATAATTTCTGTTGGTGGCTGCTTGAAGGATGCTTTCCGTGTTTCACTGAAGCCTCCCTGACCGGCTCCATCTCCTGAGGTTACCGAGCACCGGCGGAAGGTTTCAGTGAGAATCGAGCTCCTTCTCTCGGCACTGAAACTATCAAAGCCCTCCGAACCCAGCAGCTGTGAACTGAAGTCGGGCTTTTCTCCTTGAAGTTCAGAAAAGGTTCCGTAGAAGTAGCAGTGGCCCTCGTGAAGGAGCAGAATTTTATCCGCCTTCTTCAAATGCTCCAGTTTTGAAGTCACCAAGATTCGAATTTTGTTTGCCATGAGCTTACAGAGACAACTGTTTAAAACAAAAACAGAAAATATAATCTTTTCAAGGATGTTGCCAGGACTAGAGGGTGTGAGCTATTGGGAGAGGTTGAGTAGGATGGGTCTCTATTCCATGGAGCGCAGAAGGATGAGGGGTGATCTTATAGAGGTGTATAACATCACGAGAGGAATACATCGGGTAGATGCACAGAGTCTTTTTCCCAGAGTAGGGGAATCGAGGACCAGGGGACATAGGTTCAAGGTGAAGGGGAAAAGATTTAATAGGAATCCGAGTGGTAACTTTTTCACACAGAGGGTGGTGGGTGTATGGAACAAGCTGCCAGAGGAGGTAGTTGAGGCTGGGACTATCCCATCGGTTAAGAAACAGTTAGACAGGTACATGGATACGACAGGTTTGGAGGGTTATGGACCAAGCGCTGGTAAGTGGGACTAGGGTAGCCAGGACATTGTTGGCCGGTGTGGGCGAGTTGGGCCGAACGGCCTGTTTCCACACTGTATCACTCTATGGCTCTAGAGTGCTTCCATTAGAACATTCAGCACAGGAGGCTAAGGGTTGACCTTGTTGAGGTGTTTAAAAATCATGAGGGGAATTGATAGGGTGAATGCACAGTCTTTAACCCAGAGTAGCGGAATCATGAACCATAGGACAAAGGTTTAAAATGATTGGGGAAATATTTCATAGGAATCTGAGGGGCAACCTTTTCACTCAGTGAGCAGTGAGTATATAGAGTGAGCTGCCAGAGGAGGTATTTGAAGCAGGTACATTAACAACATTGAAATGACATTTGGACAGGTAAGGTTTAGAGGAATATGGGCCAAACACAAGCAGCTGGAACTAGCTCAGATGGGCTATTTTGGTTGGCATGGACAAGTTGGGCTACAGGTTTGTTTCTGTGCTGCATGACTCTATGACTATGAATAAGCAGCTTTACATTTGATTTTTGAGAGATTCATTATAAAAGATATCGATGCAAATAAAATATCCTCTGCATTAATGTACGCGGATGCACTCTGACAAACTAAATAGATTATGAATCATTTAACTGAGAAAGACTTATTCACAAAATGCTGGAGTAACTCAGCAGGTCAGGCAGCATCTCGGGAGAGAAGGAATGGGTGACGTTTCAGGTCGAGACCCTTCTTCAGACTGATGTCAGGGGGGCGGGAGAAAGGAAGGATATAGGTGGAGACAGGAAGATAGAGGGCGATCTGGGAAGGAGGAGGGGAAGGGAGGGACAGATGAGCTATCTGAAGTTGGAGAAGTCAACGTTCATACCACTGGGCTGCAAACTGCTCAGGCGAAATATGAGGTGCTACTCCTCCAACTTCCGGTGGGCCTCACTATGGCACTGGAGGAGGCCCATGACAGAAAGGTCAGACTGGGAATGGGAGGGGGAGTTAAAGTGCTCGGCCACCGGGAGATCAGTTTTGTTAATGCAGACCGAGCGCAGGTGTTCAGCGAAGTGATCGCCAAGCCTGTGCTTGGTTTCGCCGATATAAATAAGTAACTGAGAAAGACGTTCAATACATGAAAATGGACACGAAAGGATCTTTCATCCCAAAGACGGGCGAGTTTGAAGGTTAATTGGCCTCTGTAAGTGGCCCCTTAGTGTGCAAGGAGTGGATGAGAAAGTGGGATAACATGGAACTAGTATGAATGGGTGATTAATGGTTGGTGTGGACTCGGTGGGCCGAAGGGCCTGTTTCCAAGCTGTATCCAAATCAATCAATTAAAATATATATTAAGTAGCCAGAAGCAAACCACAAGTGATGATTCTGTGGGCTTGGAAACATAATGGTTTCAGATTCACTGATTAGGTAATCTGTTTTGTGAGCAGCTTCACCTGTTCCTCATTACTCACACCATGGATAACTTCAGCACATAGACATAGAGAATGTCTCGGAAGTCAGATCTCATTAACATTGCACAGTCGATGTGATACAATGATGATACATTATCACAACCTACTTCTCACTTTACTTACTTATTTTATTTTAACTTATTTTGAGGAATTGTTTAAAAACTGGAAGGTGGCGCGGCGGTAGAGTTGCTGCCTTACAGCGCCAGAGACCTGGGTTTGATCCTGACTACGGATGCTGTCTGTGCAGAGTTTGTACGTTCTCCCGTGACCTGCGTGGTTTTTCCCCAGGTGTCCAGTTTCAATAGACAATAGACAATAGGCAGGAGTAGGCCATTCGGCCCTTCAAGCCAGCACCACCATTCAATGTGATCATGGCTGATCATTCTCAATCAGTACCCCATTTCTGCCTTCTCCCCATACCCCCTGACTCTGCTATCCTTAAGAGCTCTATCTAGCTCTCTCTTGAATGCATTCAGAGAATTAGTAAGAATAAGAAGGCAGATTATTATCTGAATGGTGTCAAGTTAGGAAAAGGGGACGTACAACGAGAGCTGGGTGTCCTAGTGCATCAGTCACTGAAAGGAAGCATGCAGGTACAGCAGGCAGTAAAGAAAGTCAATGGAATGTTGGCCTTCATAACAAGAGGAGTTGAGTATAGGAGCAAAGATGTCCTTCTGCAGTTGTACAGGGCCCTAGTGAGACCGCACCTGGAGTACTGTGTGCAGTTTTGGTCTCCAAATTTGAGGAAGGATATTCTTGCTATTGAGGGCGTGCAGCGTAGGTTTACTAGGTTAATTCCCGGAATGGCAGGACTGTCATATGTTGAAAGACTGGAGCGACTAGGTTTGTCTACACTGGAATTTAGAAGGATGAGAGGAGATCTTATCGAAACATATAAGATTATTAAGGGGTTGGACACATTAGAGGCAGGAAACATGTTCCCAATGTTGGGGGAGTCCCGAACCAGGGGCCACAGTTTAATAATAAGGGGTAGGCCATTTAGAACGGAGATGAGGAAAAGCTTTTTCAGTCAGAGAGTTGTGAATCTGTGGAATTCTCTGCCTCAGAAGGCAGTGGAGGCCAATTCTCTGAATGCATTCAAGAGGGAGCTAGATAGAGCTCTTAAGGATAGCGGAGTAAGTGGGTATGGGGAGAAGGCAGGAACGGGGTACTGATTGAGAATGATCAGCCATGATCACATTGAATGATCAGCCATGATCACATTGGCTCGAAGGGCCGAATGGCCTACTCCTGCACCTATTGTCTATTGTCTATTAAACTGCATCTGCCATGCATCCGCCCACTCACACAACCTGTCCAAGCTCATAGCATCTTCCTCACAGTTCACACTGCCACCCAGCTTTGTATCATCTACAAATTTGCTAATGGTACTTTTAATCCCTTCATCCAAGTCATTAATGTATATTGTAAATAGCTGCGGTTCCACACCGAGCCTTGTGGTACCCCACTAGTCACTGCCTGCCATTCTGAAAGGATTCCTCCCATTCTCCAGTGACGTGCAGGTTTATACGTAAATTGGCTTGGTATAATTGTGAATTGTCCCTAGTGCATGCAGGATAGTGTAAGTGTGCGGGGATCACTGGTGGACTCGGTGGGCCGAAGGGTCTGTTTCTATGCTGTATCTATAAACTAAAAACGAAGCTAAACTAAATAAGTTTTTCATAGAATATTGAAAGATACCTTTCAAAAATGTCCTTTTCTGTTGTTACATCAAGGTGACTAAATGGTGAATCCAGTAGATAGAGATCGGCATCTTTATACAGGGCCCTGTGGCAGAAGGAAAGAACATGAGCATGTCAGTCTAATGGGCCCGATCTTGCTGGCTAATGCCTGAAGTAGCATTCAGAAGCAACAGCATTTAACAGTTTATGATGTCGAAATGTCCTTGACATTTGTGCGGGCTTTATTGGCCACTCAACACCTAGACTTACGAATAGACTGGAGAACCTGATCTGCCAATTCATTCCTCTGCCAAACACCAAGCAGTCTGGGGCTGATGTACCTCAGCATTACCCTCAATTATCACCTCAGATTCTGCTCCAGGTCCAATCTGCCACAGAATCTGAGGGCTGTCTGATTTCACTGGGAATTGTATGGCTTCAGGTGAAAAGGCAAATGAAAAGTTAAGTTACTTTTTGAAAAACTATATCGAGTCAGTGTTTATTTGTCGTATGCACCGGTTTTGAACTGGAACATCAAAATTACTTGCTGCAGCTTCTCAGGCACATCAGATGCAACGACAACAATAAATATATAATGGTATCAGTTAATCTATGTAAACTAGACGATGATAGTGCGAAAATCACAGTGCAGAAAGCAACCTTAGCAGTACAAAGCCTGAGTGGTTCAGTGCTGAGGTAGGGCTATACTTAAGAGCTGTTCAAGATCCCTACAGTTGAGAAGATGTTCTTGAATCCGGAGGTAATGGTTCTCAGCCTCCTGTTCCTTCCCTGTGTTTGGCCCATATCTCTCTCAATTATAGCAGCAGAAGGTCAAGGTCTTTGATGATATTGGTCACCTTTTAGACATAGCACCTCCTCGCGATCCCTTCAGTGTTGGGGGGGGGGGGGGGGTCAGTACTTGTGATGAGCTGACTGGGCAATGTCCACCACTCTCTGTAGCCTATTGTAAACCTCCTCTGGACCCTCTCCAGAGCCAGCACATCATTCCTCAGATATGGTGCCCAAAGGTTTGTAGGTTAATTTGGCTTTGTTAAAAAATTGTGAAATTTTCCCTAGTGTGTAGGATAGTGTTAGCGTACGGGGACCGCTGGTTGGCATAGACTCAGTGGGCCAAAGGGCCTGTTTCCACACAGTATCTCTAATCTCTAAAACTGCTTTCAGTAAGGCATTTGATAAGGTTCCGCATGGTAGGCTGCTCTGGAAGGTTAGATCGCATGGGATCCAAGGAGAGATAGCTGAATGGATAGCAAATTGGCTCCATGGAAGGAAGCAGAGGGTGATGGTGGAAGGTTTCTTCTCGGACTGGAGGCCTGTGACCAGTGGTGTGCCTCAGGGTTCGGTGCTGGGCCTGTTACTGTTTGTCATCCACATCAATGATTTGGATGTAAACATACAAGGCAAGTTTGCTGATGATACAAAAGTTAGTGGTTTTGCAAGTAGTGAAGATGGTTGTGAACGATTGCAGCAGGATCTGGATCGATTGGCCAGGTGGGCAGAGGAATGGTTGATGGAATTTAATACAGAGAAGTGTGAGGTGTTGCATTTTGGGACGTCAAACAAGGGCAGGACCTACACAGTAAATGGTAGGCCTCTGGGGAGTGTTGTAGAGCAGAGGGATCTAGGAGTACAGGTGCATGGTTCTTTAGAGGTCGAGTCGCATGTATATGAGGTGGTCAAAAAGGCTTTTGGCACTTTAGCCTTCTTCAGTCAGAGTATTGAGTATAGAAGTTGGGAGGTCTTGTTGCAGTTGTATAAGGTGTTGGTGAGACCGCATTTAGACTATTCTGTGTTCAGTTCTGGGCACCATGTTATAGGAAAGATATTGTCAAGCTTGAAAGGGTTCAAAAAAGATTTACGAGGATGTTTCCAGGACTAGAGGGTGGGGGCTATAGGGAGAGGTTGTGTAGGCTGGGTCTCTATTCCATGGAGTGCAGGAGGATGAGGGGTGTACAAAATCATGAGAGGAGTAGATTAGGTAGATGCACAGAGTCCCTTGCCCAGAGTAGGGGAATCGAGGACCAGATGACATAGGTTCAAGATGAAGGGGAAGAGATTTAATAGGAATCTGAGGAGTAACTTTTTCAAACAAAGGGTGGTGGGTGTATGGAACAAGCTGCCAGAGGAGATAGTTGAAGCTGGGACTATCCCATCGTTTAAGAAACAGTTAGACAGGTACATGGATAGGACAGGTTTGGAGGGATATGGACCAAGCGCAGGCAATTGGGACTAGTGTAGCTGGGACATTGTTGGCCGTTGCGGGCAAGTTGAACCGAAGGGCCTGTTTCCACACTGTATCACTCTATGACTCTATGCTTAAATTAAACCTTATTCTGCCCTTTGATTAACTTCCTGAGGTGATATGCTGTCCACTAATACAAATTCTGAATAGTCGCTTTGCAGTTTTGGTGAATGAGTGAGGTAATTTTAAGAGTCAACGACATTCGTGGGACTGGAGTCACATGCTAAATTCCAGGGATGTCATATTTCCTCCTTTATTGAAGGACCTTGGTCAACAACGGTCTCAGTTCTCTGGACGTTACCTCACCAGCAACCATCAGTGCCCATTCAGTAACCAAAGGCATTTAACTTAAGTAACATTCTGTGCATTGGCTGCTACACATTGTGGGGGGGTGGGGGGTATTATCCCTCAAATAAGGGAAGGATAACATGAGTTGTGAGCGTTTCGGGTAAAATTGTGTAAACGCCACATTACGACGCATTGGAAATTGTGTGAACACTTCACTGCGACGCATTGAATGTGTGGATAGCCTCCGAGAATGTCGGAAGAATTTTTGCACAATACCTGTTTTGTATATTTTTTTTACTCTGAATAAAGTTTATTTTGATGAAACAAAAAGTAACATTCTGTATGAATTTGCCACAGTGGAATGACATTCTACGGATGATAGAACTTTGCCAAGAATCGTCCATTCTCATGCACTATTTGTTCATTGTCTGGAGTGGAAAAAGGATTGCCTTATCAGGGCACCTTAAAAAGATTTCCCAAATCAGACACATCGTTTTTCTTTTGTATAAAAATGTTTTGTTAACAAAGTTAAGTTGCAAAACAAACCTTGCCAGGGAGATTCTTGCTCGCTGACCTCCGCTGAGAGTAATCCCGCCATCTCCCAGAACAGTTTTATCCTTGTTAGGAAATATTGTGATATCCTGGTGGATAAGAGTGAAAGGCCATTTGTCATTTATTTTCATTTCACAGTGCTAAAACATGTTTCTTTCTATTGTACTCCAATTAAGTGTCCTATCTTTGCTTTCAGCAGACTGAAATGACAGCAACAGATTGTTTCTGCTGCAAGACTTTAGACGGAGGGAGAAGAGGCATCTTGCTGCAAGTAAGAATCTGCTTTTTAAAAGAAAAAGGTTTTTTAAAAACCGTCGGGAAGAAGTTGCAGAGTTGCTTTTTCAGATTTTGCTAATTGTGGAGGCGGGACATTAGCATGAAGCAGGCGTCTTGTGGTCTTAGTTAGTAAATAACAATGAAGCACAGGCGGAGCAGCGTGCTGGGAGCGGGCGGCTGTGTTGAGGTGAAGTGCCTTGTGGTGGAAAAGTGCATCTTGAGGCTTTGGCTCGCGAGGCTTTTGTGAGAAGGGCTGAGAGGAGCGGACCTGTCAGACCCAGAGCAGCAGCAAGCAGGAAGGAGAATGCTGTCCGTCAAGGAATGTTGCCGACTGGCCCGCTGCAGACTGCAGGAGTACGTGCTGAGGGACGCACTGAAGCTCGGTGCAGCCAACGCCAAGGCCCTGTGGGGGAGGACCACAGTCTAGGATCCTTCCGCTGCTGGACATGGGGGGCAGGGTGTGGTGGAGAGAGACGCCCCTCCAAATAAGGGATACTGTGTAAATGTCTGTAAATTTGGAAGTGAATGCCTGTATCGAATGTGTAACCTCCGGAAATGTCGGATGGGGTTGTTAAGAAAGAAGATGTTTTGTAAATATTTATGACTTGAATAAAGTATTTTTTGATGAAAAAAAAAAAAAGGAAGGAGAATGATACGCTAAGGAGACATGCAGGATGACGTGATGTGCTGCAGCTGCATGATGTAGGAGCTGGGGGACGGACCCCTTGGTGAATGTTGGTGACCACATCTGCAGCCAATGCTGGTTAATTGAGGAACTCAGACTGAAGGTGGGCGACATGGACTCTGAGCTTCAAACGCTGCGGTACTTCAGAGACGGGGAGAATGACCTGGACGCTGTGTATCCAGGCAGATACGCCCGCTAGAGTAACTGCTTCCAAGGTGGTCCGTGGTGATGTAGAGGGTGTGACTGCTAGTGAGGCAGGCTGGGGAGCAGAGGTGAGGACTGAGTTAGAGGACCCTCAGCCCTTGAGCTTGTCAAGCAGGTCTGAGATTCTTGCTCGCAGTGCAGGCAAGAGTGGAGGTTGTAGGAAGGATGAGCAACCTGACCAGAGCACAGTGGTTCAGGGGGCCATTCGAGAGGAGATGGGGAAGAAAAATGTTGTTGTCGTTGGCGATTGTATAGTTTGGGGCATTGACACTGTTGTGGGTCACGAGGATCGGGAGTCCCTGAAGGCTGTGTTGCCTGCCTGGTGCCCAGGTCCAGGACATCTCGTCTGATCTGCAGAGGAACTTGGAACAGGAAGGGAATAAATCCAGCTGTCATGGTCCATTTGGGTGTCAATAACATAGGTAGAACGAGGAAAGAGGTTCTGCTGAGGGAATTTGAACAGCTAGGCACCAAGTTGAAAAGCAGAACCAAGATGGTAATAATGTGCAGGAAGGAACTGCAGATGCTGGTTTACATCGAACATAGACACAAAATGCTGGAGTAACTCAAGAAGGTAATAATCTCTGGATTGCTCCCTGAGCCATGTGCAAATTGTCACAGGGTTGAGAAGATGAGAGAGTTAAACGTGTGGCTCAAAGTCTGGTGTGGAAAAGGTGGTTGTGAATTTGTGGGACATTGGCTCCAGTATTGGGGAAGGATGGAGCTGTTGTGAAGGGACGAACTCCACCTGAACCCGACTGGGACCAGGGTCCTGGCAAACCGTATAACGTACGCCCAGGGGCGTAGATAGAGCTTTAAACTAAACAGTATGGGGTTAACAAATTGGAAATGTACGGGTGAAGCTAAAGGGAAAAAGAGTGCAGGAAAAGTTACAGAAGTCTCCAGAATTAATGGGACGGAAAGTTTAAGAAGGGTAAGAAAGTGAGGTTGGTGCACATTCGTGACCAGTGTGAGAGGAGGGGAAGTGAATACTAAATTAAAGGTGTTATATGAATACTAAATTAAAGGTGTTATATTTGAATGCACGTAGTATAAGGAACAAAGTGGATGACACAGTTAGAAATTGGTAGCTATGATGTTGTGGGAACTATAGAGACGTGGCTGCAAGAGGATTGCAGCTGGGAGCTGAATATTCAAGGTAACACACCCTATCGGAAAGACAGACAGGTGGGCAGAGGGGGTGGGTTAGCTAGGTTGGTGAGGAATGAAATTCGGTCCTTAGGAAGGGGTGACATGGGATCAGAAGATGTTGTCATTGTGGGTGGAGCTGAGAAATTGCAAGGATAAAAAGACCCTAATGAGAGTTATTTACAGGCCCCCAAACAGTAGCCTGGATAAACGATACATTACATCAGGAGGTACAATCAGCATGTAAGAAAGGCAATGTTATGGTGGTCATGGGGGATTTCAATATGTAGGTAGACTGAGAAAATCAGGTTGGTACTGGACCCCAAGAGCGGGAATTTGTAGAGTGCCTCCGAGATGGATTCTTAGAGTGGAACCTACCAGGGAAAATGCAATTCAGGATTTAGTGATGCGTAATGAACCAAATTTGATTAGGGAACTCAAGGTAAAGGAACCATTAGGAGGTAGCGACCACAACATGATAAGATTTAACCTGCAATTTGAGAGGGAGAAAATTGCCAATATTACCTCGCTGCACAAGAAGGGAGCAAAGCAGAATAGTGGAAATTATAGGCCGGTTAGCCATAAGATGCATTCTCCCCTCCATTGGCAACTTTCCAATTGTCTGGAACACTCCTGACTCTAGTGATTCTTGAAATATCACTATTAATGCCTCCCCAATCTCTAAAGCAACCTCTTTCAGAACCTTAGGGTTCAGTCCAACCGGTCCAGGTGACTTATCCACCTTCAGCTGTTTCAGCTTCTCCTTAGTAATAGCCACTCCACTAACTTCAATTGTATCGATATGCAGTTTATTCTCCATCGATGGTGTGGATGTGCAGTTTACCAGGGAGTACAAGTACCTTGGAGTGTACCTGGACAGTAAATTGGACTGGTCCAGGAACGCTGAGGCCCTGTACAAGAAGGGACAGAGCCGGCTGTACATTTTGAGAAGGCTCCGCTCCTTCAACATCTGCAGTGAGATGCTGCAGATGTTCTACCAATCGGTGGTGGCCAGTGCCATCTCCTTCGCTGCCGTGTGCCGGGGCAGCAGGGCGAAGAGTGCGGACACCAATAGGATCAACAAACATCAGGAAGGCTGGCTCCGTCCTGGGGGTGGAGATGGATTCATGGGAGGGGGTCTTGGAGGGGAGGATGCTCCTCAAACTGCGGAGCATCCTGGACAATACAGCTCACCCCCTCCATGACACACTGGTCAACCTGAGGAGCACCTTCAGCAACAGACTGGTCCCACCAAGATGCAGCACAGAACGCCACAGGAGATCCTTCTTCCCTGTGAGCTACCAAACTGTACAACTCCTCCCCCTTCTGTCGTGGGGTAGACTGAGACTGACTTCCCCCCCCACTTCCCAATCTTTGTACATCCCCCAATCCTTTCCACTCATCACTTTAATTTCATGTTTCATGTACCGTGTGTTTTATGACTGATGGCAGATCAATTTCCCTCCTGGGATAAATAAAGTTCTATCGTATTGGAGCGTAAGATGAGATCCCACGGTATCAGAGGGGCTAGCATGGATAGCAGGTTGGCTAGATGGCAGAAGGCAAAGAGTGGCAATAAAGAGGGCCTTCTCTGGGTGGCTGCCAGTGGCTAGCGGAGTTCCGCAGGGCTCGGTGTTGGGGCCGCAACTCTTCACGTTGTATAGTAACAATTTGAATGAGGGGATTGAAGGCTGTGTGGCCAAGTTTGCAGAAGATACAAAAATAGGTGGAGGGACAGGTAGTGTAGGGAAAGCAGGGACTCTGCAGAAGAGCTTGGGCAGAGTGGGCTGAGAGGTGGCAGATGGAATACAGTGTAGCATAGTGAGCAGTCATGCATGTTGGCAGTGCTGGTGCAGGATTCCCAGCAAGTGAATCTGCAAGTCGAATCAGTAGTAAGGAAGGCAAACGCAATGCTAGCATTTATTTCAAGAGGGCTAGAATAAAAAACAGCTGAAGCTAATGCTGAGGCACTATAAGGTGCTGATCAGGCCTCATTTGGAGTATTGTGAGCAATTTTGGGCACCGTATTGGATGTGCTGGCTCTGGTGAGGGCCGAGAGGAGGTTTGCAAGAATGATCCCAGGAATAAGTAGGTTAACATATGATGAGTGTTTGACGACACTGGGCCTGTACTCGCTGGAGTTTAGAAGACTGAGGGGCAAAGGCAAAGATAGATGGATTTTTGATTAGTACGGGTGTCCGGGGTTATTAGGAGAAGGTAGAATGTGGTTAAGAGGGAGAGATAGATCAGCTATGATTGAATGGTAAATTAGACTCAATGGGCTGAAATGCCTAATTCTGCTCCTATCACATGACCTGATACCAGGGGTCCCATCTAGCTTAATTTTGAAGCTTTCAAGATGAATTATTTGTTCAAAATACAATGAACGTGCAATATAATAAAAATTGGACAGTAGTTTAGTTTAGGTCAGAGATACAGCATGGAAACAGTCCCTTTGGCCCACCGAGTCCATGCTGACCATCAATCACCTGTTCACACTATAAGTGGTCCCATTTTTGTCCCATCGTTCCTTTCGCGCTCGGGACAATTTGCAGAGGCGAATGAATGTACAAACCCAGGACGGGGGACAAAACTGGAGCACCATTGAGGAAAGCCATGCAACCACAGGCAGAACGTGCAAGCTCCATGCAGAGAGCACATGAGGTCAGGTCTCTGGTGCTGTGGGGCAGCAGCTCTACCATCTGTGCCACTCTGTTGGAAATAGAATGTAAATTTACACTCAAGATACTCTACACTTTGTGGTTGATAATCACATGGCCTTCCCCCTTGGATGGGGAACCTCCACTGTCATTTTATCTTGAGGATCGCGTTGGCACACTCCACGCAATTGCATTTGGCATCACTATTATTATGCTCACCAGCATAACCAAGAGCCCGCTGTGGAGATGGGAGGCGAGAACACAAGACTGCTTGTCCCCATTAGTGAGAACAGTGACTGAACCATGGCAAGCACACTCTCTGGGTGAACACAAGGCCCTAATGCCCTTTCCTTTCAACCTTCTTTGCAAGAGAGATTTCATGTTTGGTTCTTTCCCCGGATCAATGGGACTACGATGCATCCTTTATTAGGTTGCACAGAGATGGTTTTTGCACCTTTTTTTCCTTTGGACCTACTTAGCATTCTTCCTCTGTGAAGTTGTGAATGTTAGAAGGGTTGCTGTCACCCCATGTGTTGCCCACTATTCCACTGTCTGTCGTGGGAGGAGATTACCAGATAAACAGAGAAAGAATCAAAGATATATACAAAGCTTAAATTAAAAAGTGTAATGTTGGAGGAGGAAACTGCAGGTGCTGGTTTAAACAGAAGATAGACGACTTCCGGTGGCGCCATGTTGGACTAGACAATCTAAAAAGTTAGCTCTCAAAGAAACCAATTAAAACTAGCTCTTTTAAACATTAGTAACAACAGGAAGCGGGCCAATCGCAAGTTATATCGACAACGAAAGTTAACGATAAATAAAAATATGGAGACAAGGTTAAACAAAAAGGATAATGCGGATACTAAAGCTACGGACTCGGCAAAGAGAGCCACGCCAGATAAGGGAACCAGCTGTGGGGAACAAGACTCCGTAATATTGGCGGAGCTACGCAAGTTAAGACAAAAGCACACAGAAGCGGTAAATGACAACAAAAAAGCTCTGGTGAGACTAGAAACTAATTTAAAGGAGCTTTTGGAGAGAACCGCTTCACTGGAGCGACGAACAGTGAACATAGAAGAAAGGTTGGGGGAGACGGAAGACAGGGCAGCGCGGCTGGAAAGATCAGTCGCCTTTCTTCTTCAAAGAGAGGCGGCGTTAGCCGCAAAATGTGACGACTTGGAAGCAAGAGCGAGACGTAATAACATACGGATACATGGGATCCCGGAGGGCGCTGAGAAAGGCGACACCATAGGATTTGTGACTGATTTCATCCGAACAACATTACAAATCTCGGCGGCCGTCGATATCCGCATCGAAAGAGCGCACCGCTCGCTGACTACCAAACCGAAAGAGAGTGCGGCTCCCCCGCGAGCCATCATCGCCCGCTTCATTGACCACCAGGTGAAAGACCGCATCATACAACAAGCATGGAAACAAAAAATAACATATGAGGAACGGACCATTTACTTCAACCATGACTACACTACCGAGATACAGAAGAAGAGGAAACAAGTGCGGGAAGTAATAAAAAAGTTGAAGGAGAAAAACATAAAGGCACAGTCCCCATATCCTGCAAGACTGAAGGTGTTTCTGGGAACAGAGACGAAGACATTCAATACACTGATGGAGGCTGCCCCCATGCTGAAGGACATGGGGATCCATGTGGAGGAGGACGAGTGGGAGAAACTACAGAGAGTGAGGATGGAGGGCAGCTGGACTACGGGGACAGGACAGAAGGGAAAGAGGAGACAGCCACCCATCACAGAGGCGGACATACAAGCCCTCGGTCTGTGAACTCTGAGGTTCACAGTGGTAAGGACTAAAAAAAAAAAAAAAACAGCCTGGAACTAAGGGTAAAAAAATAATGACAATCCTGAAGTATATATAATGCGGACAATCTGAATTTATGTTTAATGTTCAAAGAATTGAAAAGGAGCTAGTTATGGGATTTAAGTAACACTTATACTGAATAATGTCAAAATTGGTTGAAGGAGCAAAGCTGGATCTCAATTTGAGCAAGGAGCAACTTAATTCTGAGAAGTTGCAGGTGCACATTGTGCTATTTCCCCAGAGAGATTGCCACACTCTCTGATGACGGGACTTTTGGGAGTCACATGTTATTTTTGTATAGTAGTTCAGAGGGAGATGTGTATTGTTTGTTTGTTTGTTCGCTGTGTATCGTTTTGCACAGTTGTTTTGATTTATAGGAGGAACCGAGTTTATGGCCTACATCTTAAAATGTCATGAATAAGTTGAACCTTGTTTCTTATAATGTGCACGGTCTAAATCACCCTATTAAGAGAAAGAAAATATTGAGTCAGTTGAAGAAACTACAATGTGCCATTGCACTAATCCAAGAAACTCACTTGAGTGAAAATGAACATAAAAAACTGAAAAGGGAATGGGTAAACCAAGTATTCCATGCTTCATATGGCAAGAAAAGGGGGGTGGCCATACTAATTAATAAATCCCTACCATTTTCTGTAGAGAAAGTGATTAAAGGTGATATGGGAAGATATATCATGGTGGTTGGCACAATAGGAGATATGAGTATTTCAATATTAAACATCTATGCCCCAAATGAAGAAAATGAAACATTCTTTAAAAACATAGCCAATATACTTACCAGTAACGGACGAGGGATGATAATTTTGGGAGGGGATTTTAATACCATACAGAATGGTAACTTAGACAGGTTGCCATCTGAGAGGGGACCAAAAACAAAAAAATCCAGAGTCCTAAATAATGTTATAAAAGAATTAGGTCTGGTTGATCCATGGAGACATAATAATCCTAAAGGAAGAGATTTTACCTTTTATTCTAACCCACATGGGAGTTATTCGAGAATAGACTTTTTTTGTGTGTCAAAACAACAGATACATACAGTCAGGGACTGCAGTATAGAATCCATAACTATAAGTGACCACGCCCCTGTCATACTATCCATTGAGCTGGGCAGGGAATCCTTCTTTAAGTACTGGAGACTTAATGTGTCAATCCTATCAGATGAAAAGGTTGTCAAAGAACTAAAACTAAACTTAAAGGAATATTTTCAAATAAATGACAATGGCGAGGTCTCACCATCGACATTATGGGAGGGAGGAAAAGCAGTCATGAGAGGGAAAATAATAGAGATAACTTCCAGATTGAAAAAAACCCGAATGGAAAGGCAAGGAAAGCTAGAAAGTAAAATCAGAGAGTTGGAGTTAGAACATAAAAGAACAAGAAACAACTCTATTCTCGTCGAATTAAAAAAAATGAGACAAGAGTTAGACGAACTTTTAACATATAAAGCAGAAGGAGCTCTTCGTTTTATAAATCAAAGATATTATGAGATGGGTAACAGAGCAAGCCGGTTACTGGCATTCCAACTGCGAAAAGCTCAAACAAATAGAATAGTTACAAAAATAAGACATCCCACTTCCAATTTTATTATGGCTAAGCCAAAAGAGATAGCAAAGGCCTTTGCAGAATATTATAAAAACTTATACAGTGACTCAGAATCTAATCTCACTGAGACCAAAACACAAGAATTTTTCAAAAAACTACATTTACCAGCATTAAAGGTAGAAGAAGCATCTGAAATGATAAAACCAATTTCGTCACAAGAAATAGCCGATACTATAAAAACCCTTAAAAGTAACAAATCCCCAGGTACAGATGGCTTCTCAGGGGAGTATTATAAATGTTTTGCAGAAGACATAACACCAGAATTATGTAAAGTTTTTAATTATGCGCTATCAACAGGAAACCGCCCAGATACTTGGTCAGAAGCCATAATTTCCGTATTACATAAGGAGGGCAAAGATCCGACTTCATGTGAGGGATATAGACCGGTCAGCTTGCTCTGTAATGATTTAAAAATATTAACAAGCATACTAGCACAGAGAATGCAACAACATATAACTAAATTAATCAAGCCAGATCAAACGGGGTTTATCCCGGGGAGACAGGGGGCTAACAATATCAGGAGAACGCTAAATCTTATATCATGTGCTAAAAATAATCCCAGACCTACCATGCTGCTTAGCCTAGATGCACAAAAAGCGTTTGACCGTGTGAAATGGAACTTTTTATATCAAACATTGAAGGTTTTTGGGTTTCACTCAACGTTTATAGACTGGGTAAGAATTGTTTATAAAAATCCCAAATCACGGATCAGAATTAATGGCTGCTGCTCAGACTTCTTCTACCTCAAAAGAGGAGTCAGGCAAGGAGATTGCCTGAGCCCGCTACTGTTTGCTGCAAGTATTGAACCGTTAGCAGAGTCAATAAGACAAAATAAAAACATTAAAGGAATAAAAGATGAAGGGGGCATAGAACACAAGACGTCATTATTTGCGGACGATTTATTAACATACATAGTGGAGCCCTCCACGTCTATACCAGCTCTACTAGATAACCTAAAAGAATATGGTGAAATATCAGGATATTTGACAAATGAAGCCAAATCAATAGCAATGATGCTCTCAGGAGATTGTCCAGTGGAACTTAAAGAAAAAGTCCATTTTAAATGGACCAAAAAAGGGTTTAGATACCTTGGTATAATTATCACTTCGAATACAGCACAGCAATTTGAAGCTAATTATGGGAAACTGATATCTGAGATAAAGGATGATTTGGCTGGATGGGAGATTTTACCGTTGACTCTGGTGGGAAGAGTAGAAACAGTCAGAATGAATATATTGCCAAGACTGTTGTTTTTGTTCCAATCGTTGCCTATTATGATCTCGGGAGCTTTTCTAAAAAAACTGGATAAAATTATATCGAAATTCTTATGGCAAAGTAAAAAAGCAAGAATTAAATACAAGACGCTTCTTAGCAAAAAAGAAAAGGGAGGGTTGAACTTGCCTAATTTAAGAAATTATTATTGGGCAACGCAACTCAGAGCCTTAATCATGTGGACCACTAAAGAGAAAGATTCAATGTGGGTGGAGATGGAGCAAAACGCTTGTAAAAATTTGCCTTTAGAATCACTCCCATTTTTAAACGAGAAGGCCCTGAAGAGGCTCAGGATGGGCAACGAGTGGATTAGGGTAACAATGAAAATCTGGTCAGCAGTAAGAAAGAAGCTGAAGCTGTCAAATTCGGTAAGCAGGGCTACTAGAATAGCAAAAAACCCAGACTTTGTACCATCTACCATGGACTCAGGATTTGACAGATGGGCTGACAAAGGGCTAATATACATAGATCAAATGTTTCAGGGACAAACAATGAAAATATTCACACAACTTCAAAAAGAATTCAATTTACCTGCTCATGACTTTTACAAATTCTTACAGCTAAGAGATTACCTACAGAAACATCAGGAATGGGAGAACATCTGCAAGACTCCATCTAAATTAGAGGAAGTGTTGTGGGGGTTCTCGGAAGACAAGTCAAAAAAAGGGATTATATCAAAAATTTATGAAGCACTACAACATGAATCCAAAGAGAACAACTTACATATCAAAGAAAAATGGGAACTGGAAGCGAATATCATAATATCAGAAGAAGGGTGGGAGGAATCATTTAAAGAGGGACATAAACTAACTAAGAGCCCAACATGGAGGGAATTTGACTGGAAAGTTAAAATGCGTTACTTTTATACTCCATTCATTACATCGAAATATAGTAATACAACTGATTTATGTTGGAGGGAGTGTGGAGAAGTTGGGGACTCCACTCATATATTCTGGGATTGCCCAAAAATACAGGATTTCTGGAAGAATATTCAAAAGGAAATTAAACAGATTATGGGCATTAACTTCCCTCTGGAACCAGCACTTTACATTTTGGGTATAATTCCTGACAGTATGACAGATAAGAGTTCGAAACATTTACTGACAATCCTGCTGCTGATAGCAAAGAAGACGATAACAACTTCGTGGTTGAAACCACAGCCTCCAAGCATAATGCAATGGAGAGATAGGGTAAAAAATGTGTATATAATGGAAAAAATCACAGCAAGGTTACAGTTGACAACAGACATGTTTGATAAAAGATGGTCATTATTAATACAGGCAATGCCGGGACTCGAGTCTCTTCCGTTTTTGGGAACTTAAAGTAAGGGTATTTACATTCAATATGCATCTCCTATGTTTGTTTAGTGTGTGTTTGTATGTATGTAAAAAAAAAAATAATAAAAATAAAGTAAAAAAAAAAAACAGAAGATAGACACAAAATACTGGAGTAACTCAGCGGGACAGGCAGCATCTCTGGATAGAAGGAATGCGTTTTGGGTCAAGACTGAGTCTGAAGTCAAATAGTGCAACATTCCTTCTGCCCATGACCACTCAAAGTAAAGAAGGGGCACTCAAGTTGGTGTGGAGAACCTAAGGGTCATGTGTTGGGAGCACACGGACGCCCAGCACAAGTGATAGAAGGAGTACACCACCACATGGGCCGAGTCTGAAGAAGAGTCTTGTCCCAAAATGTCCCCCATTCCTTCTCTCCAGAGATGCTGCCAGTCCCGCTGTTGCTCCAGCATTTTGTGTCTATCTTTGGTGTAAACCAGCATCTGCAGTTCCTTCCTACACACAAGTAGTTCCATCAGCTACCTCCTGCCCTATCTGTGGAAGTCTGTCGTTCCCACGTTGGCTTCATTAGTCCACCAGAACCAATAAAAACAGAATGGTAGCAAGTCATCCTCTAACCAAAGAGGCTGCTGGAGAAGACGTGGTGGAATAAGCACTCGAAGGTCCCAATGGCACGTGGCGATTGACTCTGCACAATAGCACAATTACATAAAAGCATAAAAACATGTCATGTGGTTGAATAAATAGACCATGAACTTGGACCTGTATCTGATAACTGATGAAACTCTGTGTGAAAATCTGGGCATGAAAGCCGAGAAGTCAAATGAATAGAAATGTAATATATAATATTTAACAATAAGTTTGTATGGAACATTAGTTATTAGATAAGAATTGATACTGAAAGGATCCAATGTTGAAAACCTGCACTTCTACATTCTTATATAAATAATGTTTTGTTTTACAGTCAACCTTTCTGTTTCCATTGACAGGTTGCTATGTTTATTGATGTTTAATTTTTTTTGAAGCATTTCCACAAGTGTGTTCCACGGCATGTTCTTTATTCACTATTCAATTTTTGTTCATTTAAATCATTGCCATTATAATCTGACCAAATGCCAATATGCAGCTAACATCTTATTTAAAAACGTGTAAAATCCTTACTTTTCTATTATAAAGCAATTTTAACCCTTCAGGTAATTTTCTATATTTTTGTATGATTAAAGCTACCAGTTTTAGTGTAGTGAGAGACAGTGAAAACTTAAAGGCTAATTTGGGTATAAGATATATTTCCTAATTCTCTCAGATATATTTGCTACAGTCTTCACAACTTTCCCAGAGCCTTGTTGTTTGATAACATTAATTAACTCATTGACCATAAAAGTACATTGTTTATCAAGAGCTATTAAAAATAAGTATGAACAATGAGTGAAGCATATGATTCATTTGTAAATGGTCAAAAATAGTGACAATAATTTCACAAAAGTTAAATTGTAAGATTTTTAGACCCGAGGTCTGTTAGAAAGAATTTTCAGTCTCTCACTTTGATGTAAGATAAGAAAATAACTGCAGATGCTGGTACAAATCAAAGGTATTTATTCACAAAATGCTGGAGTAACTCAGCAGGTCAGGCAGCATCTCGGGAGAGAAGGAATGGGTGACGTTTCGGGTCGAGACCCTTCTTCAGACTGATGTCAGGGGGGTGGGACAAAGGAAGGATATAGGTGGAGACAGGAAGATAAGAGGGAGATCTGGGAAGGAGGAGGGGAAGGGAGGGACAGAGGAACTGTCTAAAGTTGGAGAAGTCGATGTTCATACCACTGGGCTGCAAGCTGCCCAGGCGAAATATGAGGTGCTGTTCCTCCAATACGTATATCCTGGTAAGGCTGGAATAATGTAATGTTCAGCACCTGCACATGGCAAATCTTCATGCCTGATTCTGCCTCACATGAAATGAGCCCAAATCTAACCTGGATCAAGCTATCGCCCGGAATCCAGAATTACCCAGGATTTTAAGGCATTACAGTTCAGGTTCCTTTCTCAATATAGCTGATCACATTTTTAAAAGTAGCTATTTTGAACAGGACTGATTCTTATCATAAGTAACTATTTCTTAGATGTGGTAGTGATAGACCAAACTCTCTGCACAGGCTTCATCGTCGAAACAAATGTGAAAGAGGATTTAAACACAAAGTGCTGGAGGAGATCAGCAGATCTGGCAGCGGCTATGAAGAGAATGGACAGGTGACGTTTCTGGTCAGGACCCTTCTTCAAACTCTTCCACAGATGCTGCCTGACCTGCAAAGATCCTCCAGTACTTTGTGCTTTGCTCAAAATTCCGGCATCTGCAGTTTCTTTTGTCCCTCTGGAAGAGGATTTCGTTTTATTTTTTAAAACTTCTGGTGAAAAACCTTCAATCCTGAAATGCTAATTTCATTTCTCTCTCCATAAACGCTGCCCGAATTATTGTGCATTTGCAAAATTTCCTGTTTTTAAATTCAGATTTCCAGCACCCGCAATGTGTCAGTGGAAGCCCATGCCTTAACTCCTGTAACAAGCACCGAAACAGAAGAAGCATTTGTGAAAATTGAACAGGCTAACAGGAGAAATTGTGCTAATTGACCACTGAGGTGGTGACAGAGAGGAGGAAGTGACTTTCCTAGAACGTACTTATTCACAAAATGCTGGAGTAACTCAGCATGTCAGGCAGCATCTCAGGAGAGAAGGAATGGGTGACGTTTCGGGTCGAGACCCTCCTTCTCTCCTGAGATGCTGCCTGACCTGCTGAGTTACTCCAGCATTTTGTGAATAAATACCTTCGATTTGTACCAGCATCTGCACTTATTTTCTTACACTTCCTAGAACGTACAGTGGCAATTCTATTCACTGTAAGTATTAGAATAGTGTTGTATGCAGATGGTTACATTTTGGATCTCTTGAGGTTTAAAGGCAGAGCAGTTGAGTTATTTTGTCTTTTGTAAATTTATAAGATTTGTACAAAATTATTATCCTGTGCATAACTAGCAATATAAGGTCAATTAGTCGACAGTGACAAAAATAAATGACCAGTGTTAAATGACCAGTAGCTACGTTATGATGCAAAATGCCAACAGAATAGATGGTTAAAAATAATCTTAGTGCTTTAGTGCCTGAATATAATTTAAATGAATTTATTATACACAAATAAATATTTTAGGTTAAAATGACCTTAGGCCGAGTACTTTATTATATGTGTTCTTGTTTGCGTTGCCTTTATCAGAATAGGCTTCACAAGGTTTCATTTATCATCGGCAGTTGATAATTCATCCTTGTTTTGTAATGATTAAGAATGAATATTTTTACTTGTTGATTGCAACATTCTACGCAGGGATAAAATTATCAGGGATGTCCAACATTTCAGAAGCTGCCTTGTAACCTAGGAGAATGGAATCCTAAAGTAGGCGAATGGAATTAATGTAGATGGGCAAAAAAGGTCAGCATTGGATGATGGGCCAAAGGACCCATTCTCTAATCTACGATGCTATGATCCTATAACTCAAGACTCGTTTGTTATTTAGAAAGGCCATAAGCAAACCAACTTCTGATTATAAAACAGAAAATGCTTGAAACATTCAGCAAGTCAGGCAGTGACCATGAAGAAAGAAACAAAGTTAACATTGTAGGTTGAATAATATAAGAAAATAACTGCAGATGCTGGTACAAATCGAAGGTATTTATTCGCAAAATGCTGGAGTAACTCAGCAGGTCAGGCAGCATCTCGGGAGAGAAGGAATGGGTGACGTTTCGGGTCGAGACCCTTCTTCAGACTGATGTCGGGGGGGGGGCGGGACAAAGGAAGGATATAGGTGGAGACAGGAAGATAGAGGGAGATCTGGGAAGGAGGAGGGGAAGAGAGGGGCAGAAGAACTATCTAAAGTTGGAGAAGTTTGAAAAACTTTTGACAGAACTGGGTGGCATAGGTGGTGGAGATGCTACCTCACAGTGCAAGAAACCTGGGTTTGATCTTGACTTTGAGTCTGTGTGGAGTTTACATCTTCTCCATGTGAGCATGTGGATTTGCTCCGGTTTCCTCCCACATCCCAAAGACGCGCGGGTTTGAAGGCTAATTGGACTCTGTAAAATTTTCCTAGTAAGAAGGAAGTGGACAAGAAGGAATCTACAACCTTTTCCCATTTGAACTAGTGAAAATGGATGATCGCTGACATGGACTCAGTGGGCCGGAGGCCTATCTCCATGCATTATCGCTCCATCAAAACAACGGAAAAGAGAAAAGGTGTTCATTTAATGTTGCAGAGAAGGTGGAGGAGAGATTGATAGGAATTGGGATTATTAGATTAGAGCCAAGATTACCCTGGGAAAAGGTTGTAGATTCCATTTTGTGAATGAATTAAAGGGAGCATTTAGAGAGAGAAAAAAGTGACAGGGGGGCAGGAAGAGAGCATAGACAATGAAAGATGAACAAAGCATGATTGATGGTACGTACCAGCAGGCAGGGCAGTGCTATTGGAGAGAGACACAGACCCCATGCCATAGAAGGGTGACATAGAGCAGAAGTAGCCAGTTCTATGAGAGACAGAGAAGGTGAGTTATCTGAAACTATAATTCTCCATTGAATCGAGGCCTCAACATACTCAGACAGAAAATGACATGCCATTCCTTCAGCTTGCATTGGGTAATATCACATCAGTGCTGGAGGCCACAAAATGTCAGGATGGAGTGGGAGCAGGAGGAGAACTATAATGGGTCAACCACAAAAAACTGGAGTAACTCAGCAGGACAGGCAGCATCTCTGGAGAGAAAGAATTGGTGACCCGAAACGACATCCATTCCTTCTCTCCAGAAAGGCTGCCTGTCCTATAGACAATAGACAATAGGTGCAGGAGGAGGCCATTCGGCCCTTCGAGCCAGCACCGCCATTCAATGTGATCATGGCTGATCATTCTCAATCAGTACTCTGTTCCTGCTGAGTTCCTCCGGCTTTTTGTGTCTATCATCCATAAATCTTTGTTCCTTAACCCCTTCGGTACCACTTTCTTAAATTGCCTCTCCAATTTTTCCCATCATATGCATTCACTTAACATTCTTCCGCATTAAACTTCCTCAGCTATATTGCAGCGTATTTTATTAGTCTACATCATTTAGATGCACATTATGCAGCTCACCTTACAATACTTCTGACTCCTGTATTATCTGTGAACTTATTAATCTTGTCTATGTCAGTAAAATATGAACAAAAGAAGCCAGCCTTTATAATGCCTCCCATGGACACCACTATAAACTTGCTGGCAGCCAAAGAATTATTATCTGCCACTGCTCTCAATTTCCCCCACTAGACCAATTTTGTGTCTATGTAACCTTTCCTCCTTTAATTCCCCGGGCTTTCACTTTGTTGACAACTTCTTTATGTGGTACTTTATCAAAAACCTTTTGAAAAGGCACATTTTTATGCTGCATCAACCATAGCAACCATTTCCATTACAGCATCAATACACTCAATCAAGTTTGTGAGAATCAGTTTACCTTATAATAGTTGTGTGCTGAAGATAGACACAAAAAGCTGGAGTAACTCAGCGGGTCAGACAGCATCGCTCGAGAAAATAAATCGCTGACGTTTCGGGTCGAGACCCCTTCTCCTGAAGACCCTTCGTCTGCAGAACGGTCTCAACCTGAAACATCACCTATTCCTTATCCCAGGAGATGCTGTCTGACCCGCTGAATTAGTCCAGCTTTTTGTGTCTATCTTCAGTTTGAACCAGCATCTGCAGTTCCTTCCTACACATATTTGGATGCTGTCTTACTTTAATTGGCTCATCATTTCCTGAATGTCTATTAAGTTTGGCCTGAGTCATTATCTTGGTAGTTTCTTTATCAGTGGTGTTAGGTTGACTAGCCCGGTTTTGATTCTGTTCTATGATACCATGATTTCTAATGAGCTTCCAAACAGCCATGCTGATGGACTTCTATTACACAAACAAGGAAATCAAAGCTTATTTACTTGGTTACACAACTAAGACAGAATGTTAGTGTACTCAATTCGGAAAAAAAATGATAAAGACTCAACAATCTTTGTTTGTAATGTCTTTAACGTGGCCTGGGAAAAATAAGAGGTTTTATAAAGAGGTACTGTAGACTAAACCAAAATGAGGAGCAAATAATTAGCCAAATTGAGCTGTCTTCCAAAGAGATGCTGCCTGCCCCACTGAGTTACTCCAGCATTTTGTGTCCCTATCTTCTCTTTGGTGGAAGGCTGGTTGAACAGACTTTTTTTATCGGGGTGACTCTGTAATTTGCAACCTATCTTCAGGTATTGAATGATTGAGACCCCACGCTGTAATATACATAAGAAAGACATGAAACAAAATCTAATAACACAAGGCTTCTAAAATAGATATGTTGTTCAAAGTTCTGTCATTGGAAAAGGTTGCCTGATGGCAGAAAAAAAGATTAAAAGATATGCTCAAAATGTCTTTGGAAACTGAAGGGTCTTGACCCGAAACATCACCAATTCCTTCTCTCCTGAGATGCTGCCTGACCCGCTGAGTTACTCCAGCATTTTGTGTCTACCTTCGATTTGAACCAGCATCTGCAGTTATTTTCCTACTAAGTTTCATGAGGTTAATCATTTATTTTAATCTTTAGTTCAAGGTCACTTCAAGGCAATCCCTAATGGTTTTATGACACTTCAGTCTCACCTCCTTTTGCAAACTATGGCACCTGGCTTCAATGGGACAGAGTATCAGCCTCAGTTTAAATGGCTAATTGAATAATCACCACCATGCACTCGTACTTTAAAATAAACTTTTACCCATTTTGAGAACAGAAAGAAAAAGAAAACAAATATGATTATTCTCAAGGTCCTAACAGAAGGCAGGAACCGGGTACTGATTGAGAATGATCAGCCATGATCACATTGAATGGTGGTGCTGGCTCGAAGGTCTACTCCTGCACCTATTGTCTATTGTCTATTGTCTATCAGATTCTACCCATTCACTAACCAACACTCCTTTAAAATTCCCAGATTTTCTGCAGTATAATTGACCTTGGGCAACAGTATCAGTCAGACCTGCTTCTATTTTTATGATGTTTGCGATCATGATATGCTTACTATTCCCAGGCTAACGCAGATCAGAATTGCTTCACAAGATGGAAAATTACTGTTAATAAATAAGTGCTTGCTTTTGCAAGAGTAATATAGTGTGGATTAGATAAAGGATTTATTTTGCACGGCTTTCAGTTATCACAAGCCCAGATACAAACCTCACTCCTACATTGTTTTGCACTGTGGAATAAGGTGCCCAGAAGACAAAACAAGTTTAGTAAAACATACAGGGGTGGGGGGGGAGAGTGTTGAGAGTAGAGGGAGATGGTGGGCAGAGGGAGGTGGCACGGGAAATGGATCCAAGGTGTGGGATGGAGTGATGGTTTGTCGTCTAAGATTTAAGGTGACAAAAGGGAGAAGATGGAGCAGCAATGTCCTAAGTTAGGAATGCACTATACTTGAATTATTACCATTTAAATTCACCTAAATTTGTGAAAGAACTAAAAATAAAATCACAATCAAGAAATAGACAGGATAATGTTTGAAACTGATTTTTCATCTCTTAACTGCAAACAACTCTAATATAAAAGCTGCAGAAAATTGTACAATATTCAATTTATATAATGACAGTTAATTAAAACTGAGAGACAACAGTCTGTCTGGTATTTTTCATGTATTTTTAAATTATTTTTAGTGCGTTTTAAAAGTATGTGTTAATGTTCCCTGGTTTGTTTTATGTGGGGGGTGGGGGAGGGGGTCGGGGGAAACCGTTTTTCAATCTCTTACTTTACCGGAGATGCGATTGTTTTCCAGACCGTATCTCCGGTCGCTCTGCGGCCTAACATCATGGAGCTGGCAGCCTTGCTTGGGACTGACTTTGAGCCCCACCGTGGGGCTGTAGACTTACCATTGGAGCGTGCGATCCCTTGCCTGGGATCCACGCTCCATCTGCGGCCTGCGGATTTCAACATCGAGGAGCTCGCAGTCTCGGGTTGAGACCGATGTCAGGAAGCTCCAAAGAACGCGGAAGGTTCGACTAGCCCCGATCCGGGGTCTGATCGCCCGGCGCGGGGGAGCTGAAACTTCCCCCCGATGCTGGAGCTTGATCGCCCCGATACAGAGGGCCTGACCGCCAGCTATGGGAGTAAGATCGTCCCGTCAACGGAAGGCCCGAGGCCCCTGACCGCGGGAGAACAAAGAAGGGAAGAGATCAAACTTTTTTTCACCTTCCATCACAGTGAAGAATGTGGAGGAGTCACTGTGGTGGATGTTCATACTAAACTGTATTTGTGTGTTCTGTTGCTTTTTATTGGTATGACTGTATAGTAAATGAAATTCCTCGTATGTTGCAAAACATACTTGGCTAATAAAGTATGATTATGATGATGATGATGATGATGATGATGATGATGATGATGATGAATATGATAACATTTAAAAGACATTTGGACAAGTACGTTATTAGGAAAGATTTAGAGGGATAGGGACCATATATCCCTGTGAATCTTTCCTAATAACGTACTTGTCCAAATGCCTTTTAAATGTTATTGTCTCTCAGTTTTAATTAACTGTCATTAGGACTAGGACTAAGTTAGATGAGGCATCTCGGTTGGTATGACCAAGTTGGCCTGAAGGACTTGTTTCTGTGCTGTATGACTCAATGACGACATGGCATTACATAATTGAGGAATTCAGGAGTGAATCTTGACCAACCGATAATGGGCATGTTAACTAATCAGAATAAGCCTTGTGTTCCTTGTGCTGCACTTCAATATAGACCTTTTGTTCTGTGTTGCCCAAATTTTAAATGAGGACGTGTGTAAGAAGGAACTGCAGCTGCTGATTTAAGCTAAAGATAGGCACCAAAAAGCTGGAGTAACTCAGCGGGACAGGCTGCATCTCTGGAGAGAAGGAATGGGTGACGTTTCGGGTCGAGACCCTTCTTCAGACCCATTCCTTCTCTCCACAGCTGCTGCCTGTCCCGCTCAGTTAATCCAGCATTTTGTGTTTAAATGAGGACGGTTTGTCAGTTATATTCCTGATGCTTGACGACATTCACAAAAGAGAATAAAGAGTGACTTTATTATCTCAACTCTTAGTTATTTCTTATTTTAAATATGTGAAGTGAAGTAATGGGGGTGAGGTTTATCCACTGAAGCTGTGTGAATAGAGCTCAGAAATAAGAAAGGTGCAACCACTTTGATGGGCTTATACTGCTGGCCTTTCAATAGCTGGCGCCAGATAGAGAAACAGATTTGTAAACAGGCTATGGAAAGATTGTTATAGTGGGTAGCTTTAACTTTCCTAATATTGAGAAGGACTACCTTCATGCCAGAGCCTTTGATGGCTTTTGTGGGTCATAGTGTACTTCACTATGTGCAGGAAGGAACTGCAGATGCCGGCTTAAACCGAAGATAGACACAAAAAGCTGGAGTCACTCAGCGGGACAGGCAGCATCTCTGGAGCGAAGGAATGGGTGACGTTTCGGGTGGAGACATCTGAAGAAGGGTCTCGACCCAAAACATCACCCGTCCCTTCTCTCTGGAGGCAGGCTGAGACCTGCTTTTTGTGTCTGTACTTTACTATGTTCTCTGTTTAATTGTTTAATCAATGCAATCAAATATGATAAATCGACATGCCATGAAACAGCAAACTTACCTCTTCCAGTTGGCATGCATTGACGACACTGGTGTATCTGTATTCATCAAATGAAAGTCCAAATATAATGTTTTCCTTAATAGTCCCGGGCATGATCCAGGGCACCTGTGGTGAGAAGGAAATCCTCCCGCTGTGTTTAATTTTGCCCTCTGTCGGCTCCAGTTCTCCCATTAACATCATCAATAGTGAGCTCTACATAAGACATGACAGAAACAGCTATTGACAATACCGTCATTGTTTGAACTAAAGTACATTGTGTTCAAATTCATCCACTATGTGTGCCGCTATTAAAATTCCAACGTCCCGGTCGGTACCCATTACAACCAAAACCCCCTGCGGCAGTGAACTCGCCATTGTAAGCAAAACACTTTATCAATGTAATCTGTTATCTTAGTGACCAAGATCAAGACATTATGGGCGAGGAAATCATCTTTGGTTGCTAGAGCTCAATGTATAGAAGAGTATTAACTGGATCTTTCGATCTTATAGAAATATATAAAATTATAAAAGGACTGGACAAGCTAGATGCAGGAAAAATGTTTGCAATGTTGGGGGAGAGGCCACAGTATAAGAATAAAGGGGAGGCCATTTAAAACTGAAATAAGAAAAAGCTTTTTCACCCAGAGAGTTGTGAATTTATAGACAATAGACAATAGGTGCAGGAGTAGGCCATTCGGCACTTCGAGCCAGCACCGCCATTCAATGTGATCATGGCTGATCATCCACAATCAGTACCCCGTTCCTGCCTTCTCCCCATACCCCTGACTCCGCTATCTTTAAGAATTTGTGGAATTCTCTGCCACAGAAGGCAGTGGAGGCCAATTCACTGGATGAATTTAAAAGAGAGTTAGACACTCTAGGGGCTAGCGGCAAATCATGGGATATGAGGAGAAGGCAGGCATGGGTTACTGATTGTGGATGATCAGCCATGATCACAATGAATGGTGGTGCTGGCTCGATGGGCCAAATTGCATCCTCCTGCACCTATTTTCTGTGTTTCTATGTTTCTATGTAACTGACATTTTGACCCTGCTTCGTGTTATTAATTCCAGCAATTTAATTAGATTCAAATGCCAGAATCTAAGTGCTGCAAATACACCCCCACCCCCCCCCCCCAATTTAATTAGCTAAAGGCAAATTTCTTCCCATCCCTTGAAGTGAAATGGCAAGGATTGGAATAATATCGCAAATCTGTTGGCTCCACCACAGCAGAGTGGAGGTGACAATTTCCATTATGTATATCATGAACATAGCGACAGATGTAAAGTTTTGCTGCCGCACAGTCACAGTATCTGTTTTCAATTGGAAGTCTCTACATTTCAGGAGGTATATTTAACGGTCAGCACTGCTTTCAAGTGCAATGTAACTGTGCAGCTGATCCCGTGAGTAAATCACTGCTTTCAGCGGTATTATGGAAACACTGAGAGTAGGCCACCAAACATAGAAACTCCTACCTTGCCAGAACCGGTGGAGCCAGCCACAGCCAGGAGTTCTCCTTTCTCTAACTTAAAGCTGATGTTTTTCAAGACCGGTGTAACATGAAGTGAGAAGTTGCTGAAAAACAGTCCTTCATCCCCATCCACCATCTTACGTTCAGAATCATTCTGTTTAACTTTTTCAAATAGCTCTCCGATTCCCTGTTTGTTTTAGAAAACATGACAGTCTCAGAGCTGTACAGCACAGAAATAGGCATTTCAACTCACTTTGTCCAGAACCATTTATTTTTTAAACTGACGACTGTCGTACGAATAAACCAAATCAATACATTCTAATGTATTCTGATGATACAGTTTTAATATCTCTGTTGAGTAAATCAGACAACTCTGAGCTGCAACAACATGGTGTAAACAAAGTGATCGAGTGGAGAGATAAGAATGCTCTTGAGATTAATGCAGAGAAAATGGAAGAAATAGTATTTGGTTCACCATCTGACTCTCATATAGTTCCCATTGTTATCCATAATGAAAAAATTGAGCAGGTGTGTTCATTTAAATACTTGGGTGTAATGATAGACCATCTGCTATCCTGGAAAGACCACATTGAATCTGTCTGCAAAAGGACAAAACAAAGAATTTATTTTCTCCGCTGCTTTAGGTCCTTTGGGGCGAGTGGATAAATTCTTCTTTTGTTCCTTATGTCTGTGATTATGAGTGTTCTTCAGTATTGTAGACGCGCCTTGGGCTCGGCCCGCTGTGGACCGTCCGGTGCGGCCTGCAACCACAACAACCTGACTGCGGGCGAGGACAGCGGGAGAAGGGAAAGACATTGTGGCCTTCCATCACAGTGAGGAGAGAGAGGACTGGAGGAGACTCACTGTGATGGATGTTTCTTTGATGGATGTTTCTTTTTTTGTGTGTTTTTGGGGTTGGGTGGTTTGAGTGCCTGTTTGATGCTTTTATTGTTGGACTGTGTTTTTGGGGGTTTTGGGGTGTGTGATTTGAATGCCTATTTAATGCTTTTATTGTTGGACTGTGTTTTGGGGGGTTTTTGGGGTTGGGTAATTTTGGGTGCCTGTTTAGTGCTTTTATTGTTGGACTGTGGGTGATTGAATTAACATTTTGTTCAAGATGGCCGCGCCGTTGTGTTTGGCTGCCTGCCACTGTATGTTTCTTTTTTTTCCTGGTCAGATGTGCAGCACTTTGGTCAACGTGGGTTGTTTTTAAATGTGCTATACAAATAAATTGACTTGACTTGACTTGACTTGGTACAAGTGTTTATCCACCACTTTAAAGTCAAAACTGCTCCACCAAATGAAAATCTGCTCAAAGATCGTCGATCAACCCCTTAAGAAACTCTATGAATCAGCCTACCACAATAACATGCTAAGGTTGGCCAACAACATTGTCTCTGACCCCAACCATGTCCTGAACAGTGAATATGAATTGTTACCATCAAATCAGAGGTACAGGGTACCAAGGTTTAATAAGGTTGGACTGAAGCACTCTTTTGTGCACCAGTTAATCCTGAAACCAAACATAGAACTTAATCCCAGATCAAATGTACATTGAAGGGTCTTGAATGTGTGATTGTAATGTTATGGTGAATATATGTATCCTCGTTTCTTGTCTTACATTCTTTGTCTTTGTTGATGTTGCAAGTGAAACTGCTGAGATGCAAGAAACATTTTAGACTTGATCTGATAATAAAGTATTATTGTACCGTATCGTATCTAGCAGATGCAGCAAAATGTAGATAACTGTGAGGTTATCCACTTTGGCGGCAAAAACAAGGAGGCAGATTATTATCTCAATGGTGTCAGGTTAGGCAAGGGGGAAATGCAACGAGACCTGGGTGACCTTGTACACCAGTCACTGAAGGTTGGTGTGAAGATACAGCAGGCAGTGAAGAAAGCTAATGGCATGTTGGCCTTCATAACGAGAGGATTTCAATAGAGGAGTAAAGAGGTTCTTCTGCAGTTGTATAGGGTCCTGGTAAGACCACATCTGGAGTATTGTGTACAGTTTTGGTCACCTAATTTGAGGAGGGACATCCTTGTAATTGAGGCAGTGCAGCGTAGGTTCACGAGATTGATCCCTGGGATGGCAGGACTGTCATATGAGGAAAGATTGAAAAGACTAGGCTTGTTTTCACTGGAGTTTAGAAGGATGAGAGGGGAAAATTATAAAAGGACTGGACAAGCTAGATGCAGGAAAAATGTTCACCGTGTTGGGGGAGTCCAGAACCACGGGCCACAGTCTTAAGAATAAAGGGGAGGCCATTTAAAACTGAGGTGAGAAGGAACTTTTTCACCCAGAGAGTTGTGAATTTGTGGAATTCTCTGCCACAGAGTGCAGTGGATGGCAATTCACTGGATGAATTTAAGAGAGAGTTAGATAGAGCTCTAGGGGCTAGTGGAATCAAGGGATATGGGGAGAGGTTGGGCACGGGTTACTGATTGTGGATGATCAGCCATGATCACAATGGCTCGAAGGGCCGAATGGCCTCCTCCTGCACCTATTTTCTACGTTTCTACGTTTCTATGAACCAATCAAGTGGTCAATCCCTTTTACCAGCATTTGGCCTACAGGCCTCCAAATCCTCTTCATGCATATATATATGCCATACATGAAGATAGACACAAAAAGCTGGAATAACTCAGCAGGTCAGACAGCATCTCTGGAGAAAAGGAATAGGTGACCGTTTGGGTCAAGATCCTTCATCACATTTCAGACTTGACCTGAAACGCCTGTATATCCTATCCCTCAGAATACTCTCAAGTAACTTTCCAATTACAGATGTTAAGCTCACCGGCCTATAGTTCCCAACATTTTCCCTGCAGTTCTTCTTGAAAAGAGTCACAACATTTGCCACCCTCCAGTCTCCCGGCACCTCTCCTGTATTTATGGACGACTCGTAAATTTCAACCATGGCTTCCGCAATGTCCTCTCTAGTTTCCCACAATGTCCTCGGATATTTCTGATCAGGCCCTGGAGATATGTCTACCTTCAAACACGACAGTACCTTCAGTACTTCTTCAACGGTAACACTGACTGCTATCAAGACACTTCCAGTGACTGCCCCAAGTTCCTCCGTCCTCCTGTCTTTCTCCTCGGTAAATACAGAGAAATATTGAGAACCTTGCCCATCTCCTGTGGCTCCACACAGAGGTGACCGCTTTGATTCCTGAGAGGTCCTGCTTTCTCTCTAGTTACCCTTTTCCCCCTTATGTATTTGGGATTGTCCTTAACTCTACCCGCCAGAGCTATCTCCCGGCCCCTTTTTGCGCTTTTGATCTCCTTTTTCAGTTTACTCCTTAGTTCCCGAAACTCCTCCAGGGATGCACTTGATCCCAGCTGCCTATACCTGTCCCATGTATCCTTCTTGTTTTTGACCAATGCCTCAATTTCCCTCGTCAGACAAGCTTCCTTACGTTTGCATGCTTTGTCCTTCACTCTAACGGGGACGTACGTATCCTAAGCTTTTGTCAGCACACTTTTAAAAACATCCCACTTGGCCGATGTTCCTTTCCCCTCTAATAACCTGCTCCAGTCAACTTGAGCGAGACCTTCTCTCATACCCTCAAAGTTGGCCTTACCCCAGATGAGCATTTTAACACGTGGACCCTCTCCACACCTATTTTGCCCAACTCTTAGCAGAGTGTGGATTTGCAAAGAGAGTCTGGAGGGGTTTGCAAGAGTCCCTGTCATGATTTATTCCAAGCAGCTCCGTCACAGAGGACTCTGTGATTTACGGACTGTTCCCAGGGACGTATTCGGAGACTGACATCGAGTGCTGCTGGAAGGTCATCAACTTGGTGAAAGACGCTCTTTGGTCTGCCCGAGCCTTGTTGACCTCCCAGCGGAGCGAGCTGTCCGTCGGGGAATGTTGCCGACTGGCCCGCTGCAGACTGCAGGTGTACGTGCTGAGGGACACACTGAAGCTTGGTGCAGCCAACGCCAAGGCCCTGTGGGGAAGGACCACAGTCTAGGGTCCTTCCGCTGCTGGACATGGGGGGCTTGGTGTGGTTGTTGAGCGACGCCCCTCAAAATAAGGGAAGGGATTCCACGCCAGTGGGCCACATGAGTGGCAAGGGTGGGGGGTAATTTTATGTAATTGGTGTATTGAATATATGTATTGAATGTATGTATAGCCTCCGAGAATGTCGGCTGGAGTGTTGGAAGGAACATGTTTTCTAAATATTTATTTCTTGAATAAAGTATTTTTTGATAATAAAAAAATTATTATTATTATCTTAAACCTAATCGAACTATGGTCACTGGTCCCAAAAGGCTCCTCCACAAACACTTCATTTACTTGCCCTTCCCAATTTCCCAATACTAGATCCAGTGTTGCCCTCTCATGTGTGTCGGCCTCTACATCCTGCTTGAGTATGACTCTGACCAACAAGAAAAATACCTCTTCTTCCGCCCAAATCACTTGTGAGTGTCTGTGTTGGATGGAGAGAACAGCATTCACACAATCCGCTCACTTTTGGTACAATCTTTAGATCAGAAATATTGACAATGTTATGCCCTAATGTTCAATTTATTGGCACGATGGCATGTGCTCGGGTGAAGCTCCAACAGTTATTTTATAGTTTATGCCACAGAGGGTACAAATTCTATGGTAAAATGTTTATCATAAATTGGAAAAAGGTTTCAATTAGACTTAGACAGATGACTGAAGTGGCAAACTTATTGAGACCAGAGACCACAGTTCTAATAGGTTTAAAATAGTAGCCGATCGTTTCGCTGAACACCTCCACTCAGTCCGTCTTAACCTACTTGATCTCCCTGGTGGCCCATTCCCAATCTGACCTTTCTGTCCTGGGCCTCCTCCATTGTCAGAGTGAGGCCCAGTGCAAATTGGAGGAACAGCACCTCGTATTTCGCTTGGGTAGTTTACACCCCAGCGGTATGAACATTGACTTCTCTAACTTCAGTTAGTTCCTGCTTTCCCTCGCTATCCCCTCCCCTTTCCCAGCTCTCCCACTAGTCTTCCTGTCTCCGTCTATATCCTATCTTTGTCCCACCCCCTCCCCTGATATCAGCCTGAAGAAGGGTCTCGACCCGAAAAGTCACCCATTCCTTCACTCCCGAGATGCTGCCTGACCCGCTGAGTTACTCCAGCATTTTGTGTCTGCCTTAGCTTTAAAATAGTTATGGATAAAGACAGGATAGGCCCAAAGGCTAAGGTTCTGAATTGGGGCAAGGCCAACTTTGATTGCGTAAGACAGAAGCTTGCTCAAATTGATTGCAGTAGGATGTTTGCGGGCAAAGGGATGTCTGGAAAGTGGGATGCTTTTAAAAGGGTGATGGCAAGAGTTTAAATCGTGCACCTTCTCGTTAGAGTGAAGGGCAAGGCAGCAGGGGAGACAGGACCCTGGATGATGGGAGAAATTGTGGCTCTGGTCAGTGGAAAGGAGGCTTGGGCCAGGTACAGGCAGGTGGGATTCACAGTATCCTTGGAGGGGTTTCGGGAACTGTGGAACATACTTAAGAAGGAAATCAGGAGAACAAAAAAAGAGACAGTGGAGAGACAGCTTTGACAGATAAAATGAAGGTGAACCCAAAGAGATTTTATAGGTAAATAAGGGAAAGAGGTTAACAAAAGAGAGATGAAGGCCTTCAGAAATAAAAGCAGCCATCTATGTGTGACTCCACAGGAGATGAGCAAGGTCCTCACTCTGTAATTCTCCTCTGTTTTTACCATGGAGAAAAACGTGAAGGCTGGTGAACTTTAAGTTAATGGACATGTCTTACTGACAGTCCCTATTATAGTCAAGGGGGTACGTAGTTCCCTGAAAGTGACATCACAGGGTGATAAAGAAGGGTTATGGTCCATTGGCCTTCATCAGTCGGGGTTCGGAGTACAGACGTCGGGGCGCTGTCTTGCGATGTGGGTGAGAAGTACCTTGCTGCCTGCTGTGGGAGGGATAGAATTAAGCTGGAAGGAGCGCAGAGAATGACGAGATTGTTACCAGGACTGACGGAAGAGGTTGTGTAAGCTAGGACTTTATCAGCTCGAGTGCAGGCCATCAAGTCCTTGCAACATTCTCATAATCACCTCAGCACTCTTTCCAGCTCAATAGAACCTCTCCTAGAGTAGAGAAAACAGAGCTGAATGCAATACTCTACGTGCCGTCTCACTGACGTATTGTAACATAACATTATGTGTGGTATTTCTATCCGAAAGATTTGAAAGAACATTTATTGATTGCATTTACAATATTGGATGTGGCAGTGGATGGAAAGCTTGGTGAGAATCTCCAGAAACACACCACTCATTTCAATGGGAATTTTGATTATTTGAACATTCAATAAATAATTCAATAATAATTCAATAATAATAACAACACTAATAACAATAACAATAACAAGAACAATTACAATAACAATAACAATAACAATAACAATAACAATAATAATAATAATATGATGATGATAATATGAAGGTTCTAACGTGTAGGAAAGAACTCCAGATGCTGGTTTAAATCGAAGGTGGACACAAAATGCTGGAGTAACTCAGCGGGTCAGGCAGCATCTCTGGAGAGAAGGAATGGGTTACGTTTCGGGTCGAGACCCAGGTCAGTCTGAATAAGGTTCACGACCTGAAATGTCACCCATTCCTTCTCTCCCGAGATGCTGCCTGTTCCGCTGAGTTACTCCAGCATTTGTGTCTACCTGAAGGTTCTAACCATGGATATCAGACAGGATATCTTTAACTGTTGTTTACGAGCTTCAGAAACATAAACTTGTATATTTGTATATTTACAAATGTACATGAAGGATTAAAAGGTTCACTGAGCTTCAAAAATTGGGTTCTCACCTCATCCCAAGATCCCGTGACATTTACCATCTCGACCTCCTTTGTTGACAAGTTGTATTCCACAGTCTTATGTTCATCTTTATGCAGGAAGTCCTGAAAGACAAAATATTATTAAACTCTTGATGTTGACATTTGTGAGCTGGGCACAGGACATTAACTACTGTATATTTTGGATCAATGCGGAAAATTCATAATTTCACAAGCTATGAGTGTTATAGAAACACAACCTGACAAAAGCCCAACTAATTCAGATTGCATTCATCCATACTTCTATTTAAATGATAGAAAGCATTGATTATTATGTACCTGAATGTAATTTTACTTAGGCATTCAGGAAATTATTTTTTTAAACTGGTTCATTAGAAAATAATACTTAAACTGGTTATCTATTGTTATCACTGCCAACTTGAATGTAGTACAAAGAATATCCATCATTAAACAGCGTTCAAGCATACATGTGTGACACAGTATTGACACTTGTAAAAAATAATTCATCAATTTCCTGTTTAGCGGAGATGAAATTCATGACTGGAATTCTAGTCGTAAAAGTCTGATTTTACTTTTCAAGATTCAAATCTTTGTATGCATCATAACCTATTTGTGAATGATTGTTATAAGCAGGTGTTTGGATTACTGTGTTGCAAGATTAAATTCATTCAGATAGTTAAAATATCCACGTGTATTCTCTAAAAGAGGAAAGATGAATTCGGCGACACAGTGGCGCAGTTGTAGAGTTGCTCCCTGCGGGGTCAGAGACCGGGGTCCAATCTTGACTACGGGTGCTGTCTGTATGGAGTTTGCATGTTCTCCCTGTGACCGCGTGGGTTTTCTCCGGGTGCACCGGTTTCCTCCCACACTCCAAGACGTACAGGTTTGTGGGTTAATTTGCTTAGGTAAAACTGTAAATTGTCGCTAGTGTGTCGGATAGTGCTAGTGTACGGGGTGATCGCTGGTCGGCACAGGCCTGTTTCCACACAGTACTCTAAAGTCTGAATCTAGAGGAGTGTTGCAATCTAGTTTGTTGCAGAATATTTAACATAATGCTCACATTAGCAATAAACAATAGGTAAATTGTCAAACAGTTGGATTTTATTCTAGTAATAGCGACAGCCAAGAGGGAGTTGGGAATATTGATTATTATTAGGAACATGAGATGTAAAATATACATTTTATTAGAAACATTAGGATTTTGACTCACTCCATCCACAGCAATATTTCACTGACATACCTGTATTTTGCGTATGGCTCCTAAAGAATCATACCACATTTGTATTGACGCTGGAAACTGTCTGGTAACCGTCATTCGAAGCACGATGTTGTACGATATGGTGGTGAATATCCTCCGCAGTTTTACGGTGTGAATTAAGGCATAAGGCACCACAGACAGAAACACAACAAAAAAGCCAGAGAAAAAGAAAGCTGAGCTACTGAAGTATCTGCAGTAGGCAACCTTCCTGGTCAACTTCAGTTCAACCCTGTCAAATTAGAATGAGGACAAAATTATTACACAGAAATCATTGGAATATTTTTTCCATATGTGTTAACTCGTGATAATTGGTGCATACAACAATTTTATTTTCATGTCAAAAGATTGTAAGTAACATGTTAGGGAATGATTAACTAACAAAAAAGATAGCATTTTCCAAATGGCAAGCAATATCAAATGGGACCATAGATAGACACAAAATGCTGGAGTAACTCAACGGGACAGGCAGCATCTCTGGAGAGACGGAATGGGTGACGTTTCTGGTCGAGACCCTTCTTCAGACTGAGAATCGATGTAAAAAGGAAACAAGAGATATAGATGGGGATGTAGAGAGATATAGAACAAATGAATGGGACCCTAGTGATTAGTGGTAGGGCCACAACTATTTACAATCTATATTCATGAATTGGATGAAGGGACTTAGTGCTCTGTGGGCAAATTTACTGATGATGCAAAAAGAGTTGGTCAGCAAGTTATGAGGAGTTCACCATGAACCTGCAAAGGGACACAGGTATTAAATGACATGAGATTGGCAGGAGTATAACATGGGGAGATTAGAGGTTGGTTACTTTGGATGCAAGAATAGAAAAACAAATGATTATTTAATTAACCTGAGCTTACAAAATCTTGTTGTACAAAGCGATATAATAGTCTTAGTGCTTGAAACACAAATGTTAGCATGCAAGTGCAGCAAATAATTAAGAAAAGTAATGGAATATTGGTTATTGTTGAGGGGAGCAGAGAAATGTGATGCAATTTTACCGGATACTTGTGAGACCGTGCTTGGAGTACGTTGTGTAGCTATGCTCTCCATACTTCAAGGTTTCAAGGCCTGTTTATTGTCACATGTACCAATTAAGGTACAGTGAAACACGATTACCATACAGCCATACTAAAAAAAGCAACAAGACACACAACTACATAAAAGTTAACATAAACATCCACCACAGCGGATTCCCCACATTCCTCACTGTGATGGAAGGCAAAAATTTCTAATCTGCTTCCCTCTTTATTCTCTCGCGGTTGGGGGAGTCGAACCATCCACAGTCAGGGCGATCGAAGTTCCTGCAGCTGGCGATCAAAGCTCCCGTGATTGGGGTGGGCGAAGCTCCTGCGGCTTGGAGCTCCCGAAGTCGGTCTCTAACCAGGGACCGTGAGCTCCACAGTGTTAAGTCTGTAGGCCCCCACGGTTGGAGCTTCCGGAGTCGATCCCTGGCAAAGAGACCGCCAGCTCCGAGATGTTAGGTCTGCAGGCTCCCGCGGTTAGAGCTCCCAAGGTCGATCCCCAGCAAGAGGCCGCCAGCTCCACGATATTATGCCCCGGACGGAGATACGATACGGAAAAAGTCTCATCTCCATTGAGTAAGAGATTAAAAAAAGTTTCCCCCAACCCCCCCCCACATAAAACAAGCTAAAGAACACTAAAACATACATTTAACACATACTAAAAAACAACAAAGAAGGAAAAGGCCGAGACAGACTCGGTCCATCGAGCCTACTCCGCCATTCAATCATGGCTGATCTATCCTTCCCTTAAGCTCATTCTCCTCCCTTCTCCCTTAACCTTTGACACCCTTAAGAGACAAGAACCTGTCAATCTCTGCTTTAAAAATACCTAATGACTTGGCCTCCACAGCCGTCTGTGAATCTGTGAAGAAGGGTTGAGCTGGAGAAAAGGAATGGGTGACGTTTCGGATCGAGAACCTTCTTTGGGTTTTTGTGTCTATCTTCGGTTTAAACCAGCATCTGCAATTCCTTCCTACACAAAGGTTTCAAAGGTCTGTTTATTGTCACGTGTGCACAAGCAAGGTTGAGCAGACTGGGTTGGGTGTACACTCAGAAGAATGAGAGATGAAATCTAAAAGATTCTGAAAGGGATTGAGACAGCGTGGATGTTAGGGGGGGCATGCAGACCTCCCAACATTTGATTTTACAAATTCAGAATTTTGATGTCCAAAATTCAGAATTTTACATCAAAATTCATAATATGGCGCAACTTTTCAGCAAAAGAAAGTATGCACGCCAAATGCGCATACGCATTACGATACATTCACATGTGAAAAACTACTATTATTTCCAACAGTCTGTAGTTCTTGGACTACATGTACAATGTCAGGCCTATCATGAGTATATTCTATTATTATAGAAAGATTATTGAACAAAATACTTTTTACAACAAAGAAAAATTTGTTTTGTTTTGTTTTTTCTATTTTGTTTTTTCCGTACACATCCCAATTCTCTTGGTATTGAATAAAAGAATAATGGTCATAAAATGAATGACTAAGTTATGAAGAAAGACTTTCATTTAAAACTGCACATACCTAATTTAATTGAAGACATACTTGCTCCAGTGGTCTTCAACAGCAAATCACAACAGTCCATGTCCCCCCGACCCCCCCCACCCCCCCCCACCCCTCCCCCCTATTCCCCCCACTCGCTCCGCAGCAAGGCTAGGCCAGCGGCGAGGCCGGGCGAGAGGCGAGGCGAGGCGAGGCGAGGCTAGCGGCGAGGCCAGGCCAGCGCCCAGGCGAGGCCAGCGGCGAGGTGAGGCCGGGCCAGCGACAAAGTAAGGCCATGTGAGCGGCGAGGCCGGGCCAGAGGCAAGGCGAGATCAGCGGCGAGGCGAGGCGAGGCGAGACCAGCGGCGAGGCGAGGCGAGTACAGCGGCGAGGCGAGGCGAGTACAGCGGCGAGACCAGCGGCGAGACCAGCGGCGAGACCAGCGGCGAGGTGAGGCTAGCGGTGAGGCGAGGCGAGTACAGCGGCGAGGCAAGGCAAGTACAGCGGCGAGGCGAGGCGAGTACAGCGGCGAGGCGAGGCGAGTACAGCGGCGAGACCAGCGGCGAGACCAGCGGCGAGACCAGCGGCGAGGCGAGGCGAGTACAGCGGCGAGACCAGCGGCGAGACCAGCGGCGAGGCGAGGCCAGGCCAGCGGCGAGGTGAGGCTAGCGGTGAGGCGAGGCGAGTACAGCGGCGAGGCGAGGCGAGTACAGCGGCGAGACCAGCGGCGAGACCAGCGACGAGGCCAGGCCAGGCTAGCGGCGAGGTGAGGCTAGCGGCGAGGCGAGGCCTGGCCAGCGGCGAGGCGAGGCCAGGCTAGCGGCGAGGTGAGGCTAGCGGCGAGGTGAGGCTAGCGGCGAGGTGAGGCTAGCGGCGAGGCGAGGCCTGGCCAGCGGCGAGGCGAGGCCAGGCTAGCGGCGAGGTGAGGCTAGCGGCGAGGTGAGGCTAGCGGCGAGGTGAGGCTAGCGGCGAGGCGAGGCGAGTGGCGAGTGATGTGTTTTGCAGAAAAATGTGAGGCGAAATCAGAATGGCAGAAATGAAATAAGAAAGCGGAAACTTTCCGCCAAATTCGGAAGGGTTGGGAGGTCTGGCCATGGTTTCAAGAAGAGGGGGTGGGATCCTTACAGTTCAGATAGGTGAGGAGGAATCACTTAAATTATCTATCCTAGATCATTTGCCTGGGGGGGCAGAGTCAAAGCAGACATCGACTGACAATGAATCTGCAACAGGTGTACAATTTTAGGAGATTAAAAAGAGTGGGAAAGTAGTGTTGAGATCAAGAATGGTTAAGACACGAGCTCATGGAAATGTAGGTTTCTTCCTTTGCAGGAGGTCTGACTCTGGAGTTCAGTGTTTTTCCCTCGATGCCCATGGACCAGTGTTATCAGGGTTCCTGGCTGCCACACCATCAAGGAATCATTTTCACACCACCAGTGGAATTCAGCTCTTTGGGCCATGGCTGGGATAGTCAAATGTCAAGTTTTACAATAGGAAACAAGTTACTGATGAGCAAGTACCATCTGATAGTTGTGTGGGTGATTGAGACTGATTGGGGTGTCATACGTTGGACAGGATTTGACCAGGACAGACCCTGGCTATTTTTGACATTGTCGTGTGTTTGCCTGTGTTGTAGTTGTAGCTTGGCCAGAGCACACCCCGTTCTGGTGCACAAGACTTCAGTACTACAAGTGGGATATTATCCCGGGACTGCTGCTGTCTCCAACGCCCTTAGCCATTTCCTGATATTGGCTAAAGTGATGGTACTGATCACAGGAGGAAGCCTTACTTGGCACTTCTGACTGGACTTGTTTCTCATTACTTCAACCTTGCCTTTAGCACTAACACGAGGGCTTCCAGCATCAGCAAGGGAGAGCTTTTGTTTCATTTAGGGGGTGAAGTAATCACTTACAGGTGACGTTTATTGCCTTTTCCCAATTACTCTCCAGAAAGTGAGTGAAAGTTTCAGCTTGTGTGTTCATAAGGTCATAAGTGACAGGAGCAGAATTACACCATTCGGCCATCATCTACTCTGCCATTCAATCATGGCTGATCTGTCTCTCCCTCTCGGCCCCATTCTCCAGCCTTCTCCCCATATCCCCTGACACCCGTACTATTCAAGAATCTATCACTGACTTAAAAATATCCATTGCCAGTGCCTCCACAGCTTTTTGTGGCAATGAATTCCACAGATTCACCACCCTCTGACTAAAGAAATTCCCCCTCATTTCCTTCCTAAAGGAACGTCCTTTAATTCTGAGGCTATGACCTTTAGTCCTTGACTCTCCACATCCACTCTATCCAGGCCATTCTGCTGAACCCCTGCTGAAGGTTTCTCTGTTAGCCAAGGTTCCAGGAACTTATGGTTGAGCAGGCTAGGACTTCATTCCTTGTAGTGTAGGGGGATGAGGGTGATAGAAGTGAAAATAATCCTGGGAGGACTAGATAGGGTAAATGCACAGGGTCTTTTACCTGTAGGGGAATCATAACCAGAAGACAGAGGTTTAAGGTGAGGCAGAGAGGATTTCATAGGAACCGAAGGGGCAATGTTTTTACACAAAGGAATGGTAGGTTTTTGGAATGAACTGCTAGAGGAAGTAGTTGAGGCAGGTACTATCACAACATTTAAAAATCATTTGGACAGATACATGGATTGGAGTGGTTTGGTGGGATATGGACCCAATGTAGGCGAGTGAGACTAGTGTAGATGGGGCATGTTGGTTGGTGTGGGTGTTAGGCCAAAGGGCCTATTTCCACACTGTATGAGTCTATAACACTATGACTGTAGCCCCACAATAACAAAATGACGGCATTGCAATTCCATGTCAGGGTGATGAGTGTTGTGGTCCACACGCAAATACCACAGTTTCTGGAAGTCTGAGATAAAGAGAACACAGAGATTGCAGGGAATACTCATCAGCACAGGCAGCTTCAGCAAAGAGAGAAGAAGAGAAAAAATGTTTCAAGTCAACGATCTTGAACCTTTTAGACAGTGGAAACACATTGCTAACAGGGGGTAAATATTTGCCGCACATGGATGACAATAGACAATAGACAATAGAAAATAGGTGCAGGAAGAGGCCATTCGGCCCTTCGAGCCAGCACCGCCATTCAATGTGATCATGGCTGATCATTCTCAATCAGTACCCCGTTCCTGCCTTCTCCCCATACCCCCTGACTCCGCTATCCTTAAGAGCTCTATCTAGCTCTCTCTTGAATGTATTCAGAGAATTGGCCTCCACTGCCCTCTGAGGCAGAGAATTCCACAGATTCACAACTCTCTGACTGAAAAAGTTTTTCCTCATCTCTGTTCTAAATGGCCTACCCCTTATTCTTAAACTGTGGCCCCTGGTTCTGGACTCCCCCAACATTGGGAACATGTTTCCTGCCTCTAACGTGTCCAACCCCTTAATAATTTTATACGTTTCGATAAGATCCCCTCTCATCCTTCTAAATTTCAGTGTATACAAACCTAGTCGCTCCAGTCTTTCAACATATGACAGTCCCGCCATTCCGGGAATTAACCTAGTAAACCTATGCTGCACGCCCTCAATAGCAAGAATATCCTTCCTCAAATTTGGAGACCAAAACTGCACACAGTACTCCAGGTGCGATCTCACTAGGGCCCTGTACAACTGCAGAAGGACATCTTTGCTCCTATACTCAACTCCTCTTGTTATGAAGGCCAACATTCCATTGGTTTTCTTCACTGCCTGCTGTACCTGCATGCTTCCTTTCAGTGACTGATGCACTAAGACACCCAGATCTTGTTGTACGTCCCCTGTTCCTAACTTGACACCATTCAGATAATAATCTGCCTTCCTATTCTTACCACCATTGACTGGAGCATTGACTCTCAACTGATCCTGCTCGGACTAGTTGGATACTTGCAACATTTTCTGCTTCAATTAAAGGTAGTGGGTTTCCCCACGTATCTGCTGTCTTTTTAGCCGACTGAGTTGTGAGTTAGTCAAGTGCATTCAAAGAAACCTTGGCGATGTGTTGCAGTGCACCTCACAGGTACATTCTCTTTCACTGATCTGTTTCTTGTCGAGGGAATGCTTCTTGTAGCCAATGGTTGAATTACCAGTGAAGCAGGCTGCTTTGTCCTGTATTGTGCCAAGCCTGAGTGTTGTTGTATCTGAGCTGATACAAGGGTGGCATGGTGGTGCAGCGGTCGAGTTGCTGCCTTACAGCGCTTAAAGTGCCAGAGACCCGGGTTCCATCCTGGCTACGTGTGTTTGTCTGTTCAGAGTTTCTACGTTCTCCCCGTGACCTGCGTGGGTTTTCTCCGAGAACTTCGGTCTCCTCCCACACTCCAAAGATGTATAGGTTTGTAGGTTATTTGGCTTGGTATAAATTTAAATTGTCCCTAGTGTGTGTAGGATAGTGTTAATGTGAGCGGATCGCTGGGCAGTGCAGACTCGGTGGGCCGAAGGGCCTGCTTCCCTACTACATCACTAAACTAAACTGAACTGAACTAAACGGGATAATATTTCATCACACCTCTGATTTGTACCATGTGGAAATTATTTGGAGAGGCAGGAGCCACAGCTTACATAGGCTTTGATCTGTTCTTACAGCCACTACATTAATATGACTGGCACAGATAGATTTCTGGACAATGGAAACGCTCAGGATAATGATGGTTGGGAATTTAGTCAAGTAATGCCACAGAACCAATGAGGGAGGTGAGTCTAAAGCAATTGTATGTTTTAGTAAGTGTTGATATCACAGCAGGAAAGTTGCTTAATAATTCAATCTACTTCAGTTAGGATCCTTTAATAACATTGAATGTAGACTAAAAATAAATTGTCACCCCCAAGGCAGCACGGTGGCGCAGCGGTAGAATTGTTGCCTTACAGCGTTTGCAGCGCCAGAGACCCAGGTTCGATCCTGACTACGGGTGCTGTCTATACGGAGTTTGTACGTTCTCCCCGTGACCGCGTGGGTTTTCTCTGAGATCTTCAATTTCCTCCCACACTCCAAAGGCCGACAGGTTTGTAGGATAATTGGCTTGGTATAAGTGTAAATTGTCCCTAGTGTGTGTAAGATAGTGTTAACATGTGGGGATCGCTGGTCGGCGAGGATTCGGTGGGCCGAAGGACCTGTTTCCGCACTGTATCTCTAAAAGCTATATACTAAAACTCTCGTTTGTTTGTTTGTTTGTTCCTGAACTACAGCCAAAACGGTACACGATAGAGCAACAATTTTAGGCCCACCTTACTCACCATCATCCCTTTGGTGCTAATGGAAGAAGTTTCATTGAAATCGGTGTTATATTTTAAAAGTTATTCACATTTTAAAGTTTAAATCTATCCCCTAGGGAGGGAGGGGGAGGAGGGAGGATAAGGGGGGGTGAGGGGGGTGGAGTGGAGGGAGGGGAAAGAGGGGAGGGGAGGGAGGGAGAGGGGAGGGGAAGGGATGGAGGCGAGTGGGGAAAGAGGGAGGGGAGGAGAGAGGGGGAAGGGAGGGGGAGGGGAGAGGGGTAGGAGAGGGTGCTGCACCAATGCAGGAGAGGCTTGGGCCCAACGGGTCCTCTTGGTCTAGTTAAAACTAAAACCGACTGAAAATCTAGTCAATTAGATCTAAATAACATGGCAAAAGTAGCTAGTTTCCAGGGAATTTCTAAATTCACAAGTTATATTATTTTCATAAGAGTAAATCATAATATAACTCACTGTCGTATGTCATCAATAATCTTTTCCATCGCATCTTCCCAACAATACACCTTCACTGATTGAATATTGTCGATAATTTCAGAGGTAATAGCAAGTCGTTCATTTATTTTTCCTGCACGTTTGTCTCTGTTTATTGATAAAAAGAGAACATATAATCAACTCAAAGGGAGACACAAAAAGCTGGAGTAACTCAGCGGGTCAGACAGCATCTCGGGAGAGAAGGAATGGGTGATGTTTCGGGTCGAGACCCTTCTTCAGACTGATGTCATGGGAGGGGGCGGGACAAAGATAGAATGTAGTCGGTGACAGGAAGACTAGTGGGAGAACTGGGAAGGGGAGGGGATAGAGTGGGAAAGCAGGGACTATCTGAAGTTACAGAAGTCAATGTTCATACCCTGGGCTGTAAACTACCCAAGCAAAATATGAGGTGCTGTTCCTCCAATTTGCACTGGGCCTCACTCACTCTGACAATGGAGGAGGCCCAGGACAGAAAGGTCAGATTGGGAATGGGATGGGGGAGTTGAAGTGCTGAGACACCAGGAGATTAGGTTGGTTAAGACGGAGCGGAGGTGTTCAGCGAAACAATCGCCGAGCCTGCACTTGGTCCCGCCGACATTTTTTCCCACACATATAATCAACTCACACAATCATGCCCACTCTGGTTCACATTATACTCAGTCATACATCACAGGAGTAGACCGCTTGCCCCCTCAATCCCACAGCAACCATCAAGCACCCCCTTACATTCATTGCATCTTTTTGATTCTCCCCACATTCCCTCCACCTCTCCCAGATTCTCCCACTTATCTGCACACTGACGGAAATTGACACTGGCCGATTAAGTTACAGTGGGGCATGAGGGAGGAAACGGCAGTGCCCAGAGGAAACCCGCTTGGTCACAGGAAGAACATGCACACCTCAAAGAAGCAGCACGACAGGTCAGAACTTAACCCAAGTTACTTGGAGGCAGTGGGGCAGAGGGTCTACCAGCTGCAAATAACTGAGTCATGAGCAAAAGGGCATTCACTAGGTCTAGCAGAAGGTTATTTTAATTGTACTGTTCGGTTAATGTTAACTTCTCAATCTGAAAGTCACTGTTCAGACATTTGGGGCTATGTCGTGGTTGTCCATATACAGAATTACAAAAGCTTTAGAGGAATTTGGGTCAAACATGGGGAAATGGGCTAACATCGAGCCCATTTTCCCATGTTTCCCATAAATCCCTCTAACCAACTTTGTCGGCATGGATGAGTTTAGCCGAAGGGACTATTTCCATGATGTATGATTTTACGGCTCAATAATTGCCATTGGTGCCAAGTAAAATCAACTGGCAGGTCATTCAGTAACTGCTTTTTGTGAAACTTTGGCTCACATCTAGCAAGCAGTATTAATCATCCTGCCTTGGAGAGTCATCATTAACTTCCAATAACATGGGGGAAATGATGTGCATAAGATGCCAGAATAAGACAAATAAGGTTCCTAACAGCAGTTTTACTTCAATCAATAAATTAATTTGTTTGAGTATGAGGAGAAGGGTCTCGACCCGAAACGTCGCCCATTCCTTCTCTCCTGAGATGCTGCCTGACCTGCTGAGTTACTCCAGCATTTTGTGAATAAATACCTCCGATTTGTACCAGCATCTGCAGTTATTTTCTTACACTATCATAAGTCTTAATGCTAGTCACAACTATTTGCTCCTGAAATTCAAAATAATAAAAAATATTCAACAAGTGATATCTATTGGTAAATATTATTCCTCCAATCAGTTCAAAATCCACTCTGTTGTGGATCCATCCTGCCACAACCAGAGAGCAGTCCTGAACTACTATCTACCTCATTGGTGACCCTCGGACTATCCTTGACTGGGCTTTGCTGGCTTTACCTTGCACTAAACGTTATTCCCTTATCATGAATCGATGCACTGTAAATGACTCGATTGTGAACATGTATTGACTTCCTGCCGACTGGATAGCAGGCAACAAAAGCTTTTCACTGCACCTGGTACACGTGACATTAAACTAAACTGAACTGTTTTGGGTGAAAACCCCAGCAACACAATAACACTGCTGCTGGGCTCAAGCGCTGGCATTTGAATGTATTTAATTGGTGTTGTGCCAAGACTAAGAGTATATAATATATAATGTAATATATTCCTTTATTCTTACCACACCGGGGAAATTTACAGTGTTACAGCAGCAAAGTGGATAGCAAGAGAGCAAGAGATCATTCATTATAAATAAAAGATACATAAATTGTCATCAGTTTTCTGTGTGCTCTTAGCTGTTATTGTTGACATTGTGGGTCAAAATCTGTTTGCAAAATAACAATGTTTGATGGCATGGGTGATTTGGGCCGGAGCCTGTTTCTACATTGCATTGCTCCATTACACTATGACTCTATGCTTGACAATTTTTGTCCATGAATCATCCAGACATTTCTCGTCAGGGAGATAACCCCCATCAGCTACAAACACCCAGTGACAATGTGACACACACCAAGTGATAATGTGACACTCAGCTGGAAGCATTGCAAGATTGACAACTGGACATTAACTTTCTAATGAATTTCAAGAAATTGCTGCATTTGAACATCGACTATCAATGAAACTTACTCCAGAATGTTAGGCCACTATATTTTAATGATCAGATTGATATCCCATGATTACCTTCAACCTTTTTGACCCCCAGATGGAACAACTGAAACTCCGGGATCTCATTCCTGCAGGCAGCAAGTTATTCCAAAGAATGTTAAAGTTTGATATTTACATTATTTTGTTAAATGTTTTACATTACTTCAACTTTTTCTGTCTCTCTTTTGTCTTGTAACCCTTTTCCCTCTCTTTTATATATCTGTAAATTTCAATTGACTTTCTTCACGTGTATTTAAAAATTATGCAGGACAGCTGAAAGGAATTAGTTTAGTTTAACAGAAGGAATGGGTGAAGTTTTGGGTCGAGACCATTCTTCAGTCTCGACCCGAAACGTTACCCATTCCTTCTCTCCAGAGATGCTGCCTGTCCCGCTGAGTTACTCCAGCTTTTTATATCTATCGTCGGTTTAAACCAGCTTCTGCAGTTCCTTCCTACAATTAGTTCAGTTTAGTTTTATTGTCACGTGTACCAAGGTTCAGTGAAAAGCTTTTGTTGCGTGCTAAATTATTTGAACAGTTACTGTTATTACAGCCACTCACATATTCCTTGCTTTTGATTTTTTGACACCGAGTTAATTATTTTTCTTACCTGTATTGCATCATCTTCTTTCCCAGCCAGGCTTGGAAAAGGGCCAGTATTATTAAGAAGCCCAATCCACAAAATGCAAACTCAGTCAATTCATTCCACAGCAATCCCATTAAAAGGACCACTTGTACTGGTGCAATCCACACGTAGTGAGCAACTGCTACGCCCTGCAAAGGAAGCAATTGACCTTGTGTTATCATGTAGTTTAGTCACACTGAGTACACAATCACTCATAGATGGTACGTTTTACTTCAATACAGGAAATGAGAGGATTGGCAATATAAATTGCTAAACTGTTATTTTAAACACATGCGTTAGGATAACCCACAATAAACCCAAAATAAGATCCAACCTTGATTCCAAAATTGCTGAATTCAGTCCAGTTTAGAGGAAGCTTCAAATCATTATAGACAATAGGTGCAGCAGTAGGCCATTCTTCCTACTCATTTTGTTAATGATTTGATGAACTTAATGTGGGATGCAGTAAATGGTTATCTTTCTGAGTGGATATGGAATTTGGTTCCATTTCACTTTAGTTGGTAATTTGCCCTATCTGCCCATTCAATTATTATTTTAAATCAACAACTATCATAGAATAATGGGGGAAAAAAACTAAGAAAAGGAAACAAATATTGTAAATTCATATAATTTAAGGAATAGAGTGAGATACTGTCTGCCTGTGTAATTTGATTCCTTGTACCAAGAATGGGAAATTCAACATCAGATGCTTGTAACTTTTTGTAGAAACAGATGACAAAATACTGGAGAGGTCTAATCAAGGAAATGGTTAAGATGGTTAACCAAAGTTTTGATCAAAGAGGAAGTTTTTAACTAGAACGTGAAATAAGAAGATATAGATGGTGAACGTGCTTTTAGTCAGAGATAATAAAACTGTAATAATTTTTGGTAACAATAGACAATAGACAATAGGTGCAGGAGTAGGCCATTCAGCCCTTCGAGCTTATTTATCTTATTTATTTTAAACTGCTATTTTGTTTTTTATTGTTTTAGTTGGTGGTTTAAGATGATATTTTATAGGTAACTGAATTTAACTGAATAATTATGTATGATATTTTGTTGAAAAGTTTACGATGGATTACGCTCTTTCAACAATGCACTTAGGTTTTGATACTGGGTTTTGATATATTGATGGGGCGAAAAGCTGAGACCAGTATTAAATTTCTAAATAACCTTAATTAAATATGGTAAATGATCCAAGGAAGATAATATTAAACTTTCTTTAAGGATATTCAATGCTCTCCCTTTATTTTTCCTTTGTGTATAGAGAGTTTTACTACAGAAACAGACAATGACTTTTGAATATATACTTTAATAAAGTAAATTTAACAATGAGAACTGGTGTTTTGGTCTTAGCGATAGGTTGGGAGTTGTTTCTAATTGCTTTCAGTTCGTCTTTTCAAGGTGATGTAAGTATTTCCAATGAGAACACATGAGTCTCAAGGCTAGTGGTCACAGTGGAATCGAAGTACTGGAACTTCTGAACTACTTCTAACTAGCTCTCATAATGTTATTAATGGATACCTGATCTATTTTGGATGGATTTGGGCTTAAAGTAGATGTGAAGTAAAGGTACATTTTTGCCCTTCACTCTGTAGACATTTCTCAGTTGCTGTCCATTTACTTAAAGAAATGGAGGATAGGATGTTCTCTGTAACCTGTCAAGCCTAAGTAAAAATTATGCTTCTCAGGAAACTATTATTCACCACTTTATAAAGCACACTATGACAACGTCTCATGGCTCACCTTTCAAGACCTTATCAGGTATTTGCTCCTTATATCAGTAAAAGGGATGTTTACAGGAGAGAGTTCGAAATAACTCTAAGGGCTAAGGGAATCAAGGGATATGGGGAGAAAGCAGGAACGGGGTAGATTTTTAGATTTTTTTTAGATTTAGAGATACAGCGCAGAAACAGGCCTTTCGGCCCACCGGGTCCGCGCCGCCCGGCGATCCCTGCACACTAACACTATATGGTAAATTGTCCACTGGGGACAATTTTTACATTTGCCTAGCCAATTAACCTACATACCTGTACGTCTTTGGAGTGTGGGAGGAAACCGAAGATCTCGGAGATAACCCACGCAGGTCACGGGGAGAACGTACAAACTCCGTACAGACGGCGCCCGTAGTCAGGATCGAACATTCGCCGTAAGGCAGCAACTCTACCGCTGTGCCACCGTGCCGCAAATGATTTCAGGAGAGATCACGGGGTACTGATTTTGGATGATCAGCCATGATCATATTGAATGGCGGTACTGGCTCGAAGGGCCGAATGGCCTACTCCTGCACCTATTTTCTGTCTCTATGTTTCTATAAACAAAATTGTTTTGTTTCACAAGACCCACTATTGGGATTATTGTCATGAAATTGAGCATCTCAGTTGCATGGACAATATGCATTGACATTCTCCACTGCAGCTTTACTTCCTTGTACTATATAAAAGACAGCTTGTTTGCTTTGATATTGTGTATAACCGAAACAAATTGACACCTTTATTTAAACAGGACAGACGCAAACCAAAATCTCTCCCTACTTGTGCATAATGAATTGTGCACAAATGTATCTACCTCATCAAATTTGTTGAGGTTATTGGATAGAAGGCTCACAAGTTGCCCAGTATCAATTTTATCAAGTACTCTGCTCGACATTTTTAGGATCTGCGAAGAAAATGAAACAACATTTTAGCAAAGCAGTCATTAAATCATGTTTAGTTTCATTACCACAATTTATCACATAGATTTGTGTGAGAAATACTGCTTAATTTAACATGTATTTTGAATCTTTGAATACGCACTTAATACAATACAATACAATATATCTTTATTGTCATTGTACAGGGGTACAATGAGATTGGGAATGTGCCTCCCATACGATGCAATAAATCAATTAGCTAATCAGTATTAATTTAAACAACCCAATGAAACAAATTAGAACAGTTTTAAAACAGAATAAAGTGCAAGTAGATCTGTGCCGGTTCACTGTGCAATGTGACCATCTTGCTCAGCAGGACCGGTTCATAGCAGCTATGGCCCTGGGGATGAAGCTGTTCCTGAGTCTGGAGGTGTGGGCGCAGGCGGCCTTGTATCGTCTGCCCGATGGTAGAAGTTCGAACAGACTGTTGCAGGGGTGTGAAGAGTCTTTGTGGATGCTGGTGGCTTTTCTGAGGCATCGTGTGTTGTAGATGCCCTCCAAGGCTGGTAGCTGTGTTCCGATGGTCCTCTGAGCTCTATGGACTACCCGCTGAAGAGCTTTCCTCTCTGCCTCCGTGCAGCTGAGATACCACACAGGGATGCCATGTGTTACGATGCTCGGAGTCAATTGGGAGGATGCTGTGTTAGGACCATGCTGTTCAGTGACATTAGTTCCTTTGACAGATTATTATTTTCAAATAATTATCTTCATTTTCAAAGATGGAAAGTTTGAATGTGTAATCCTGGCAAAAACATAGCTTTTAAGTGTTGTCACGTTACTTGCGTAGCATAAACCCAAAGGACTACTTCCTGAAATAAATGTGATTTAAATAACTCCTGAATGAAACAACACTGTCTTTGTTTATTCTGATTGATGAATTGTTCCTTGAAATAATGCTCGACCTGATTGATGAATTGCTCCTTGAAATAATGCTCGACAATTTTGTAATTGTCCTCATTAAGGTTTTCTAGCTCTGTGCAAAGTAAAACTATTTCTCAAGGTCCACGTTATACAATTCCTTTAGATGCCAAAGCACTTCAATCGTATCGTTGCTTATTGTTCCGGTAACATGTCCAGTTTACAAAACTGCTCTGCCGAATCTAATCCCGACAAGGTAAACAAAGAACTGCAGATGCTGGACGTTTAAAATAACAGCAAATGCTAGAGTTAACCAGCAGGTCCGACAGCATTTGTGGGGAGAAAAACAGACTCTGCGTTTCAAATCAATGACCTTTTATCAGAACTGGAAAAAGTGAGTAATAAGCCTGTTTGTTTGGTTGCTGTGAGATAGAGAGAGGAAAGGAATGTGTGTGATTGATAATTTGAGTGAGGACAAATCAGTACCAGGTTGGATACAAGTGTTAATGCAGTTCAGTTTCATCCAGGAGCATGTCACTGTTTGGTAATGGTTCAAACTAGTTCAATGGTAGGATAGTGTTAATGTGCGGGGATCGCTGGGCGGCACGGACTTGGAGGGCCGAAAAGGCCTGTTTCCGGCTGTATATATATATATGATATGATATATATATATATATGATTTAAACAAACTGACTGAGCAGTCATTGAGAAAGGCAAAAGCACCGAACACAGAGATTTTGTTGGGAGCTAACAGGTTTAAGTTGATATTTTGGTGGAACGTGCTTGTTCACAGTTGAATACTGGATAAACAAATAAGTGCTGCAATTCATGATTTAGTTTAGTTTAGGTTTTTTTTCGAGATAGAGTGGGGTAACAGGGCCTTCAGCCCACCGAAACCGCATTGACCAGCGATCACCGCACATTAACACTATCCTACAAACACTAGGGACAATTTCTTTTACAAGCCAACTAACCTACAAACCTGTACTTCTTTGGAGTGTGAGAGGAAACCGAATGATTCTATCATTCTCCTTGACTCAAAGGACAACCAAAAGGTCATAGGGAGAATGTGCAAACCAAAGACACTAGAGGAACAAGATGGACCACTCAGTTGAAATCGCCAATACTGAAGTGTAGTACGCAAGGGAGCGTAACGTCCACCATTTTAGTCAGCGAAACCCGCCGTTCACTGTGCCTCTCACAGTGTAATCAGTGTTTTGGGGGAACAGTATGTGTGATGATACCATTAAAATGCAGAATATATCTCGTCTATCAATTCACAGATTTTTGTTATTTTTCTTTTAAAATGTTTCTGCAAGTTTCTGCCTTCTAAAATGGTGCCATGACATACTATGGTTTTTAGGGTCGGGTGGTCTATCTTGTTCCTCTAGTATCTTTGGTGCAAACAGCACACATCAGCATCAGAGGTCAGGATGGAACCTGGGTCACTGGAGCCATGAGGCTCCATTGCTAACTGATCTACACAGTGTGCCACCCACCACCCACCAGTATCCCAAACACTCAGTTCCACCTTCCAAATGATGCCGCTTAGTTATCCTGATTAAAATTACATTTATATACTTTAATATAGTTACCTTTTTATAAATTAAGCTGAACAACGCTATTCTCATCTGCATTCCCAAGTGCTGGAGACCAAAAACCGCAGGATGTAGAAAGAGGGTTCTCACGACAAATAGGAGACAGAGGCCTAATGCTAGGTAGTATGCTATTTCCCGTTCATAGGTGTTCTTCTCATTATACGATGCTATTATACGTCCGAGACAGAGAGGCTGAACAGCTTTCGTGAATTCCTGTTGAAATCAAGCGGAAATGGCGTTAATTTTCATCGTTATTTAATGGATCAATGGTGCGTTATTGTCATGTGTGCACTGCACAGTGAAATCGTTTTTTGCATAGATCACACATGCACAAGTTACCATATTTTAGCACCATTTACAAACAGTCCAAAGTCCGGTCCACGCGCGTGATGTACTGGAGTGGCTCCCGATCTAGTTAAGGCCCGGAGGAGTTGTATTTGATTATGTGGCAACTATCAACATATCACATGTGCCAGATTTTTAAAAAGCTAAGTTTTTAACTGTTTGTATTTAAAAACACATTCCCAGTTTGGCTCTAATATTCATCTTTTCCAAATGAGATCTTTTTTCTTAGATGTTTTTGGATACGAGTCGCACTCAAGAGAAGATCAAGACATCGTATCTCCTTGGATTACAAACACAAATTCGCCTATCTATTTTTAAAGTACTTTTCAAGCCAGTAATAATGTTTCAGAGTATCCATCATTGACTGGACACAGTATATATTCCATTAGTTTAATTATGGATTGCGTTAGGGGGATTGTTGAATGAAATTTAAGAATTGCAGCAAGTTTGTGCATGGTGTATGGATTACTATAGAAAATAGATGTTAACGTACACAGAATTCAGCTTCTGCACTATTCTCAAGGCAGAACGGTCATGTAACCTGGGGATTGTCTGCACAATGGAGTTTGCATCAGAATACATCAGCAGACCTGCTGCCTCCAATCAGGCTTGAGTTGAACCTGCTTGCTCGGGTCTAAGCTGAGACCGCAAGGATGTTTGGGATTTGACAGGGTGGTGATTGAGAATGGGAAAGTGGGAGAGAGCATTTTCCATGGTTCTGCAATCTTATTATGCAGCACACAAATCATGAGAGGAATGGATCGGGTAGATGCACAGAGTCTCTTCCCCAGAGTAGGTGAATCGAGGACCAGAGGACATGTTTAAGGTGAAAGGGGAAAAGATTTAATAGGAATTTGAGGGGTACCTTTTTCACACAAAGGGTGGTGGGTGTATGGAACAAGCTGCCAGAGGAGGTAGTTGAGGCTGGGACTATCCCAACATTTAAGAAACAGTTAAACAGGTACATGGATAGGACAGGTTTGGAGGGATATGGACCAGACGCGGGCAGGTGTAGCTGGAATATGTTGGCCGGTGTGGACAAGTTGGTCCGAAGGGCATGTTTCCACACTATATCACTCTATGATTCTTATGACTAATATTTCATAAGTGGCTTATTAATGTTTTCTACAGATTAATTGTCTATCTAAGAACCCAGAATACTACTGGCATTTTCAACCTTCTTTCCCATCTATTAAGCTTTACATATCAGTGCATTCACCTGACCTCCCTCCTTCACTTTGTTAAATAAATTAGCCTTTATAGTACATCTTTATTCAATGCTGCTTTTCCCAAAATATATCCCTTATAGTTTATTTAGGAAGGAACTGCATATGCTGGTTCATATCGAAGATAGAGATAAATTGCCAGAGTAACTCAGTGGGTCAGGCAGCATTTCTGGACAAAAGGAGTAGGTGTCGTTTCGGGTCAGAACCGTTCTTCAGACTGAAAGTAGAGGTGGGGGGAGGGGGGATGGGTGGGGGGAGAGGAAATAAACTGGAGCCAAGGAAAGACTGGAACAAATCAGGGCCAGCAACAGAAGACCTCAGGAAGGGAGGAGCCCACAATGGCTCATTGTTGGCGGGGGAAGCTCTGATAACAAGAGGGTTACAAGGATGTGACCAGTGGAACAGATAGGATGACCAGGGTGGGGGTAGAGGGAATGCAGGAATCACTTGAAATTAAACAAATCAATGTTCATACCACTGGATTGTAAGCTGCCCAAGTGAAATTCAAGAGAGAGCTGGATAGAGCTCTTAAGAATAGCGGAGTCAGGGGGTATGGGGAGAAGGCGGGAACGGGGTACTGATTGAGAATGATCAGCCATGATCACATTGAATGGCGGTGCTGGCTCGAAGGGCCAAATGGCCTCCTCCTGCACCTATTGTCTATTGAAATATGAGGTGCTGTTCCACCAATTTGCGATGGGCTTTACACTGACAGTCGAGGAGGCCCAGGTCAGTGTGGGAATGGGAAGGGCAGTTTGGCAACCGGGAGATTGCTTAGGCCACGGCGGACTGAGAGTAAGTGTTCAGCGAAACCATCTGTGGTTGGTCTCGCTGATATATAGGAGCCCGCACCACCAACAACGGACGGAGTAGACGAGGTTTTTTGGAGGTGCAAGTAAACCTCTGCCTCACCTGACAGGACCGTTGGGGTCCCTGGATGGAGTCCTGGGAGAAGCTATAAGGTATATTTTACTTTGCAAAACACTGCATGTAACCTTTCCACGTCCTCCTGTGATCTAAAATATTCTTCGCCACAGTCGGCAATGTACCACTCCGTTCCTTGTAGCTCCATTTTACTGCTCCATTGCAAAATGTCCCCACAGTGCCCAAGCCAAGCATGACGCCAAGTTATACTAATCTCCCCTGCCTGCGCGTCATCCATATCTCTCAATGGCCTGCAATTCCATGTGCCTATCCATGAGCGTGTTATGTGCCAGTATCAATTCATCTTCACTATGTGTGTAACGCGACTAAACCTCATTTGCTCGCTGACACAGTGTTAAGGGAACTTCCTAGAGCTCTGTTGTAGAGGGTCTTTCTCTTCCTCCCCTGCCTGTTGTCGGAGTCTTCTAAAGCTGCAGAGAAAATTGGAGTACCTACATGCCCATGTTCTGACATCTCCCCTGCCAAGCTGCCAAGGTGTAGTTTGGCTCTTAGCAGTTCTTCCTGCCACAGAACACCTCCTTTGTGAATGGTCCAGCTGGCTTTAATCAGTATTGGTAAATATAACCTGCTTCTGGCCATTCATAAAATTAAACCCAGCAATTACTCGTTAAGGCAATGTACTGTGGTTTGGACTGTAATTATGACAAGAATGTTGTAGTACTAATTTGATAGCTGTCTGAACCTTTTTCAAATAATATGTTGCAGTCGCAGAACCTGCTTTCGAGAAATGGCCAATTTAGACTACAACCATGTTATTTTGTATAACAGTTGTCTATTTTAGCAACAATTAAATCTATTTTTTGTCATCACAGTCCTTAGCTCTGTCTCTCCTCAAACTTTTGTTCATGCACTTCACTAAGAGGAATCAAAATGCAGATTATTTTCAAAATGAAGAGAGACTGCAAATCGGTGAAGTTCAGGAAGATCGAACTTCATGGATCATGAAAAGCAAGCAGGCAGCTCCAACAAATAGTTAAGAAGGCATATGACATTGTGGCCTTTATGCAATGAGGTTGGGGGCTAACCACAAGGACGTTGGTAAGGCCACACCTGAAAAACTGTGCCCAGTTTTGATCCCCTTCACTAAAAAAAGATATGATAGCATTGAAGGCAGTCCAAAGGATGTTCGCCAGGCTAATCCCTGGGATGGGAAAGTTGGTCTATGAAGAATAGTCAGACTGAATCCACATTGCCTTTTACCCGGAGAAGAGGAATCAAGAACCAGAGGACGTAAATTTAAGGTGAGAGAGGAAAAAACTCAATCGGAACCTGAGGGGCAACTTTTTCACAGGCCAGGTTGGGCCGAAGGGCCTGTTTCCATGCTGTTTGACTCTATGACTCTAAGAGAGACTAGATAGTTTGGTTTACTATCCCTTGGAAGAAAGAAGTTGACTTCCTTGAAACATTCTAAGGAGGCTTGACAGGGTAGATGTTGAAATGTTCTAATTAGCGGGCAAAATACAAACAAGGGGACATAATGAAAAAATAAGGAGCCAGTCATTTAAAACAGAGATGTGTAGAAAAGTCCTCTCTCAGAGGGTGGTGAACCTCTAGAATTCTCTGCCCTGATGGTGATGTAGGCTGGATTATTGGATATGTTAAATGATTCATTAAACAAAGTAATGGTCATTGTGGAACTGGTCCCGAACAGGAGTTGAGGCCAGCACAGATCAGTTTTGATCCTAATCAGGGCCGGATTAAGCTAGTGCAGGGCCCATAGCATATGTTATAAAGGGGCCTTAAATACGGGACAAGATGCCGTCACAGTCCGCGCCCCACGTGACCTCACCCAGCCAGCGGCCATGTGCTCCCGCTCCACCAATGACGGCCGCCCGGGCCAGGAGGCGGGTTGCAACCTCCGTTAAGCGAACACACTCGGCCCCGCTCCCCTAACACACTCGGCCCCGCTCCCCGAACACACTCAGCCCCGCTCCCCGAACACACTCGGCCCGAACACACTTGCCCCAACACACTCGGCCCCGCTCCCCGAACACACTCGGCCCCGCTCCCCGAACTCCGTTAACGTTAATGAGCTCCATTAGCCTACACTGTCCGGGCCTACAGTGTCAGGACCTACACTGTCCGGGCCTACAGTGTCAGGGCCTACAGGGGCCCCTGGGCCTAATACGGGACAAGGGCGGTCCCGTAACGGGACAAACAAATTTTGCCCCAAATACGGGATGTCCCGGCCAATATTCGACATTTGGCAACCGTGGGTGCTCCCCCCACCCCACAGTCTACCCTTCCCCGGTCTCTCACCTCTGTGCTGCTGCCACTGTCTGCCTCTGCCTTGCTGCCGGTCTCTGTCCCTCTGGGTGTGTGTGGGGGAGTGAGGGTCTGTGTCTCGGGGTTGGCGGTTGGGCGGTGATGCGCCGGCTGCTCATTGGTCCGCGCAGCCCTGCCAACACATTCAAACCATGGTGGTTGGGGAGTAGCGCACATAACACAGCGCCCCCCAGTGGGATGCCGATTTAGGGCATTTAGCGCGGGGCCCTCGAAAGAGTGGGGCCCATAGCAAATGCTACTTTTGCCACTATGTTAATCCGGCCCTGATCGTAATGAATGGCAGAGCAGGTTTGAGGTACTTGATAATCTGTTCATGTTCCTGTTTTCTGGTGTTATTGTTCTTGCGTTCTGCTATGGGGGTTCAACCAGAAGCTATATGTACAGATACGACAGGCTGGCTAGCTTACTCTATTAATACAATCACGCTTTAATTGCTAAGATAACTCAAACGATTTACATAAAATCGCAAAATACATTTGCTCTAATACCAAAATATTTAACACTTCATTGGGTCACTTAATAGAAACTGTATTGAACAAAATCTCACCACAAAATACAGCAGAATTCCATAAGATAAAAATCTCCAGAAGAAGCATCGGCGAAGAGCATTGACAAGTTTGGGGTTTTTCTTTGATGTTGCTAACTCTCGGTCCCATTCTCTGCAAGCGAACAAAGACAAGACGATTAGTCACATGTAAATGTCCTTAAAGGAACAGTGGAGATCTCAGGAATACTTTGTTCCACATCAGCATAGCCAAGGAGATTTGGCAAAGGTAGCCAATTAGATAAAGAAAAATGCAGGAGGAGATAATGGAGATGTAACTTTGGCAAACATTATAAGTGAATGAAAGTTCACATTCCAACTGAGCCACATTTTTGGCAGACTACCCCCCACCCCCCCCAAACCATATATCACTCTGTTGGGGTTTAATTATTTAAAAGGTCATGTTCCATGCTGAGTTACAATACGGCCAAGAGTCTCAGGAGCACCAGCATAAATAACAACCAAACCAACGTGGGTGGAATTTTCCCAGCCCCTTTTTGGAAGGAGAAATGAGAACAAACCAAAACCCAGATGATTGGAAAATGTAAGGTTGTTTACTACGGGAACATTGTCTCCATTAAAGGCATGCACTTCTTTTTAATGTCAGAAGTTATTGATATTTTAAGGAAGAAATTCAACTTTCCTTACAAGTGGAAAATGGGTAGTAATATGTTGTACTATCAGTGTACATAGATCAAACGTGGACGCAAATATTCAGAGGGGAGAACCAAAGAAGCCCATATATCTTTCCAATGACCATAGTTGAACTTGCTTATCATAGAAACATAGAAAATAGGTGCAGGAGGAGGCCATTAGGCCCATCGAGCCAGCACCGCCATTCATTGTGATCATGGCTGATCATCCACAATCAGTAACCCGTGCCCAACTTCTCCCCATATCCCTTGATTCCACTAGCCCCTAGAGCTCCGCAAATTCATAACTCTCTGGGTGAAAAGGTTCCTTCTCACCTCAGTTTTATATGGCCTCCCCTTTATTCTAAGACTGTGGCCCCTGGTTCTGGACTCCCCCAACATTGGGAACATTTTTCCTGCATCTAGCATGTCCAGTCCTTTTATAATTTTGTATGTCTCTATAAGGTCCCCTCTCATCCTTCTAAACTCCAGCGAATAAAAGCCTAGTCTTTTCAATCTTTCCTCATATGACAGTCCCGCCATCCCAGGGATCAATCTCGTGAACCTACGCTGCACTGCCTCAATTACAAGGATGTCCTTCCTCAAATTAGGTGACCAAAACTGTACACAATACTCCAGATGTGGTCTCACCAGGGCCCTGTACAACTGCAGAAGAACCTCTTTACTCCTATACTGAAATCTTTTTGTTATGAAGGCCAACATGCCGTTAGCTTTCTTCACTGCCTGCTGTACCTGCATGTTTACTTTCAACTGCCCTGTTTCATTGGATATAATTGAACTTACAAACCAACAAGTTATAATTAAGATTAATATGCTACAGATGGTTTAATGCATCTTGTGATGTTATTATTATGTTATGTTGCAACATTTCACTTTTAACTATGTTTAATGACCTTTAAGACCATGTTCAGTATCTGAGGTATGGTTGTGGAGAAGGCTGGAGATGTCATACCAAACCTAATTAATCGTCAAGTCAACATTAATCAGAAATTTAGAATTGCATAAGTAGTAATGCTCAATATGCACTTGCGCTTCATTTGTTAATTCAGTGATGGTCGTGCCACATTACAGGTTCTCCAATGTGGAGGTGTGTCACAGGATTGTGGATTCAATAAACAAAAGTACTCTTGTTACGTAAGGGTGGTAAGGAGGTATGAATAACTTATGAAATATTAAACGTTGCAGTGAAAGGCAGCAAAAGGGGAAAAAACTCTAGAGCTGAACTTTTTTCTCCACGCCAGTAATGCAGAACAACAATCAGCATCAGCAAGATAATTATATCTCCAAACCGTGCTATTATTCTGATGGTAGCTCGCCCCACAAAACGGTTTGATCTGCTGAAGGGAAGCACTGTAGGTCGTGTGGAAAAACCCACCCTTCTGCCAAAATTTGTCATTCGGCAAACTCTGAGTCAGAAATCTCCAAAGAATGTAACGAGTACTGAAGCCATGCAAAGATCAACAATACACTGGTTTGTTATTCACCAGACTGCTCAGAGCTCTCAGCCAGGGGTGGAAGCGAACATTTACAACTTGTACAGCTAGCAAACGATGTGAAAAGCCTTCAGCGATCTTCCTTTCAATCCTTCTCCAACTCAGTGATGAGGTGATGGGATATTCCCTCATAAAAGCACCACATCTTTGACGTTTTAGAGGGACTTTTTCATTGGAAAAGTCGTTCAAATTCAAAAGTGTCAACACAACACTTCTGAATCTTGAGCGACTGTGATACGTTTTTGAGCTTCAGCACAGCAACAACCATTGTCACTGCAGTGTTCACAAATGCAAACCCTTCAAATATCTTCACCTCACAAAGAAAAGATAATAGAACAGCATAAGACTTATGTGAGCATGAACCCAATGCCCTAAACACTGAAAATTAGTAAACTGGCCATAACAGTGCTTTTGCACTGTGTCTAACAGAAAACCAGTAACAAAAATAAAAACAATTCATGGAAACTACATTCTCTTGTGAAATCGTATGTATACTATGAGATTTACACAACATTGGTGATGAACTCACAATTACACCTACCCTGTATGTTGTGCTGTGAGATGTTAACATCACTAATGAAGGATATGGCAGATTTTGCTTACAAAGTCAATCAAACCATTGTGAAAACAAAACAATGGATGATATAAAAGATGTGGTTCCCAGGAATAGATCATAGATTGAATGCAGTATCAATAAACGTCATTAAGCAGTTATGATGACAAATCTAAGGGAAGAAATAATATAAGTCAGAATTAACCAAAAGGTCATGGGTTGATGTTGAAACTGGTTTTGCAGATTGTACTCTGGTCATCATTTGCACATAAAGTTGAATGATGAGACCAAATTCTCCATGGTAGAAATTGTCATCTCTATGTATGTTAAAGATACCACCTCAGAATTTAATTGGGTCTCTCCAGTGTGTTATGTTGTCCAGTCAGCATGGACAACAGGCCATTGGTCAGCAGTAATAATGTCAGGGACATCTGCCAACAACTTCACATCACAAAATCCCACCTGATTTTCCATCTGCCATTAGTGAATAGGAGCAGCATGGTGGTATAGCGGTAGAGCTACTGCCTTACAGCGCCAGAGACCCGGGTTCTGTCCTGACTACAGGTGCTTCTCTGTAAGGAGTTTGTACGTTCTTCCCATGACCTGCGGGGGGTTTCTCAGAGATCTTCGGTTTCCTCCCACACTCCAAAGACGTGAAGGTTTGTTGGTTAATTGGCTTGATGTAAATGTAAATTGTCCCTAGTATGTGTAGGATCATGTTAATGTGTGGGGATCGCTGGTCGGCGCGGACTCGGTGGGCCGAAGGGCCTGTTTCCGTGCGGTATCTCTAAACTAAAACTAGAGAAAGATATGAAAAGTAAAGTTGCCGTCACTATTTACGCCACAGAGAAATTACAGACTGCATCCTTTCTACAAAACCACACAGCAATCCCATATCCAATATTGCCAGCTGCATTCTTTTCTGCTTAACTTATGTAAAAACACCTTCCAGGGATACCCAATGAGATAGGTAATCAACATCTTTGTGAACATGACAAAACCAAAAGAAAAACAATGCAGAGAAACATGACGTTCAGATTGTGCCATTATATTTTGGGGCATACAAACAATAACAAACAGTGCAAGAAAATAACTGCAGATGCTGGTACAAATCGAAGGTATTTGTTTCACAAAATCCTGGAGTAACTCAGCAGGTCAGGCAGCATCTCAGGAGAGAAGGAATGGGTGACGTTTCGGGTGACGTCACTTCAAGGGTCTCGACTCGAAAAGTTCCTTCTCTCCTGAGATGCTGCCTGACCTGCTGAGTTACTCCAGCATTTTGTGAAATAATAACAAACATTTTCATAAGATCTTGAAGGGTCTCGACCCGAAACGTCACCCATTCCTTCTCTCCTGAGATGCTGCCTGACCTGCTGAGTTACTCCAGCATTTTGTGAAACAACAACAAACATCTTCATAAGATCTTGAAGGGTCTCGACCCAAAACGTCACCCATTCCTTCTCTCCTGAGATGCTGCCTGACCTGCTGAGTTACTCCAGCATTTTGTGAAACAATAACAAACATCTTCATAAGACATGTAACAAATGAAAAAGCATCAGAAAATCTATTCATTGACTACTTCCACAGAGCTTTAGCAGAGAGAATGCCATGGATTCACACTCCTTGAGGAAGGAGATCCCTCCTCTTTATGGTCTCAAATGGGCAACCAATAGATACTCCCTTGGCAGAAACATCCTTTTAGGAACCTCCATGTCTCGTATGTTCAGAATCTTACATGTTTCAATCCGATCACCTCTCATTCTTTTAAACTCCAATGAGACCACCCCAGCCCCCTCAAACTTGACACCCTCATGTCCATAATCAACCCAGTGAACCTCTTTTGCACTGACTTTGCACTCATCCTTAAATATGGAAACCAAAACAACATGCTGTATTCCCAGCCTGGTCTCATAAGCACCCTTGTGTGGAATCTCAGCTGTATGAAAACGCCCTTTCATTTTCATTCTGTGCCCCAGCAATATGCCACCCCATTAGTTGGTAGCTGTAATCTAAAGGCGACTTATTTATCCCAACACTCTTTCCCGTTACTGAGCTACTCTCCTATTCACGCCCATCCCTTTGTGCTATTAGCTATTGCATGAACCTTTTCAAATGCCTTCCTGAAGTCAAAAAGATGGTGTCAATTGTCCTTTATTTCATCATTTGTTACATCCTCAAAGAACTCTAGCAAGTTTGTCAAACATGATTTTCATTTCATAAAACCATGTTGACTTTGCTTGATGGCCTTATGATTTTCAATACGTATTGAGGGGGTTTTTTCCTCCTTAATGATGGATTCTAAAAAATTCTCAATTATAGATTAGAGATACAGCATTGGAACAGGCCATTCGGCCCACCCTGTCCACGCCAACCATCGATCCCCCGTTCACACTAGTTCTATGCATCCTACTTTCTTATCTATTCCCTTCACACTAGGGGCAATTTACAGAGGCCAAATAACCGATGAGACCCATATCTTTGGGAAGTGAAAGGAAACCAGATCGCCCAGAAGAAACCCACTTGTTGACAGGGAGAACGTTCAAACTCTGCATGAGGTCAGGATCACATCCAGGTTTCTGGCCCTGAGTGGCAGCAGGTGTAATCTCTACAGTAGTTGTGCCTCATGGTGCCAGCCACATGAGGTTCATTTTCCTATAACTTTCAGCTTTCTTTCTTCTGCGTAGTACCACTAGTTTAGTTGAGTTTAGTTGAGTTTAGAGATAGCCCTTCAGCCCACACCAGCCAACGACCACCTGTGCACAAGTTCTATGTCATCCCAGGATTTGGCATGTACTTGATTTCTAACTGAACAATTGTTCCCACTAGACAACCTTCCTGTTATTAGTCCCACATGCTAAGAGGATATTGAAATTTTTAAAGAGTAAGATAAAATTTAAACAAGAATTAATTGTGATTTCAATGTGAAATAAGCCACAACTTTACTGACACTAGCCCACCATCCATTCTGCCTGTGTTCCCCATTCCATCAAACTTAACCAAATTGAAAATGCTGATTCTGCAGACCTAGCCAGTCCTGGACCCATAGAGCAAGTGCTTAAACAGTGGCTCTGTCTTGAACGATATAAATGAGCAATATAAATGGAACAGAGCACGCCCCATCAATTACAATCTTTCGTAACTTTTTGGCACCAGGCAAAGTCCTAAAACCAGCATTGTTGGCTACAAAGCTAACAAGATTTTTCAATGTTTCAACCTTGAGAAGCACTTTCAGTACTTTTTATTAAAAAAATAAACGTAGAAGTCATCGTAAAAATAATTTTAAAACTTAAAAATTGCAACACAAAAACGATACTCAACAATTTTAAATAAGTAAAAGCATTAAAAAATAGCCAATAATTTAAGAATTTAAGATTTTAAGGCCATTTTTATACATTTTGGTTTCACCATGTAGAAATTACAGCTGTGTTTATACAGAGTCCTTTGGCAACTTTTACTGATAAATTTTATCAACATGAGGACCAAAGTTGTGCCAATTAAAGTAAAAGAAGCCATTATGAGACTGAGAAACAAGCATAAAACTGTTAAGTGACATCAGTCAAACCTTAGACTTACCAAAATCAACTGTTTGGAACATCATTAAGAAGAAACAGAGCACTGTTGAGCTTACTAATCGCAAAGGGACTGGCAGGCCAAGAAGACCTCAACAGCTGATGATAGTAGAATTCTCTCTATATTTAAAAAAAATCCCAAACACCTGTCCAACAGATCAGAAAAACTCTTCAGGTGTCAGGTGTGGATTTGTCAATGACCACTGTCCGCTTTCATGAACAGAAATACAGAGGCCACACTGCAAGATGCAAACCACTGGTTAGCTGCAAAAATAGGATGGCCAGGTTACAGAGAAGTACTTAAAAAAGCAACCACAGTTCTGGAAATAGGGCTTGTGGACAGATGAGATGAAGATTAACTTCTATCAGAGTGATGGTAAGAGCAAAGTATGGAGGAGAGAAGGAACTGCCCAAGATCCAAAGCGTACCACCTCATCTGTGAAACACGGTGGTGGGGGTGTTATGGCCTGGGCAAGTATGGCTGCTGAAGGTACTGGCTCACTTAGCTTCATTGATGATACAACTGCTGATGGTAGTAGCATAATGAATTCTGAAGTGTATAGACACATCCTATCTGCCCAAGTTCAAACAAATGCCTCAAAACTCATTGGCCGGCGGTTCATTCTGCAGCAAGACAATGATCCCAAACATACTGCTAAAGCAACAAAGGAGTTTTTCAAAGCTAAAAAATGGTCAATTCTTGAGTGGCCAAGTCAATCACACGATCTGAACCCAATTGAACATGCCTTTTTTATATGCTGAAGAGAAAGCTGAAGGGGACTAGCCCCCAAAACAAGCATAAGCTAAAGATGGCTGCAATACAAGCCTGGCCGAGCATCACCAGAGAAGACACCCAGCAACTGGTGATGTCCATGAATCGCAGATTTCAAGCAGTCATTGCATGCAAAGGATATGCAACAAAATACTAAACATGACTACTTTCATTTACATGACATTGCTGTGTCCCAAACATTATGGTGCCCTGAAATTGGGGGACTATGTATAAACACAGCTGTAATTTCTACATGGTAAAACCAAAATGTACAAAAAATGGCCTTTATTAAAATCTGACAATGTGCACTTTAACCACATGTGATTTTCTTTCTATTCCAAATCTCAAATTGTGGAGTACAGAGGCAAATAAATAACTGAATGGGTCTTTGTCCCAAACATTATGGAGGGCACTGTAGCTGACGGAGTTAACTTGTTGTTATGAAGAATTGTAATACTTCCTCCAACTTTAATCTGAGAGGTTCTGTACTCAGCTATCACTTCACTTATCCATTAACTTTATTGTACCAGTCTCTGTTTCGTGTCTTGCTCAATTCAATTCTTCATTTTCAATATAAAGCTATTTGCTAAACTGGGCAAGTGCATGTGTGCAATAAACCTTTCTCAGACTTAAAAAGACATCCAATTATTTTTTACATAGAAACATAGGTGCAGGAGGAGGCCATTCGGCCCTTCAAGCCAGCACCGCCATTCATTGTGATCATGGCTGATCATCCACAATCAATAACCCGTGCCTGCCTTCTTCCCATATCCCTTGATTCCACTAGCCCCTAGAGCTCTATCTAACTTTAAATCAGGTTAAATCCTGGTCATTTATATTTCTTGGCTCATGTATGGTAATGCAGTGTATTAGAATAGGATAAGCTGTGAATTTTATTTATATGAAAATCAGAAATTCTGTTCCACTTTTCACAGATGCTGCCTGTCCTACTGAGCATTAGGATTTCTGCTGTTGTCATGGCAAATTACTTATTTATGTCTATTCATAGAGTCATAGAGTGATACAGGATGGAAACAGGCCCTTCGACCCAACTTGCCCACATGTCCCAGCTACACTAGTCTCACCTGACAGCGTTTGGTCCATATCCCTCCAAACCTGTCCTATCCATGTACCTGTTTAACTGTTACTTAACCGTTGGGATAGTCCCAGCCTCAACCACCTCCTCTGGCAGCTTGTTCCATACACCCACCACTCTTTGCATGAAAGACATTGGACAGCACTGTGCAATCACCACTGTGTGTGTCCCAGCTATCTAATCAAGTAATTTAAAACTAAATTTCACTATGACTAGTTCCAATGGATCTTGAGGGAAGTAAGTTACTGCCACGTGGTGATTGTGTGTTAATAAGTCTTTTGGAAGTTTCTTTCGGAGTTTCGTTTGTCATTCAATGTGAATGTTCAGCACGAGATATTTATTTATTGCTTTACTTTTTATGTATTTTAAATTTATTTATGCATATTTTCAAAAATTATATGTTCTCCAAATGTTCCAACCTGCTGATTCATTCTCCACTGACCAATTTTTAATAGAAATCAGTTAAGACATCCACTGAAACAATTTGTGGAAACTACCTCCCAACTAAAGACTTTTGTATCACACATTACTCATTGTGTGAATTTTTGTCCACCTCGATCACAACGTAGCCTACCATCAGAATACAATAAAATATATATTTATAACTTCAAATAAAAGAGTTTCGTTTAGTTTAGTTTAGAGATACAGCATGGAAACAGGCCCTTCTGCCCATCGAGCCTACGACGACCAGCAATCTCTGCACATTTTCACCATCCTACATATGGTGACATTTTAGGATGTCAATCCACATTTATCCACATTATACTGCATCTGCCATGCATCTGCCCACTCACTCAACCTATCCAAGTCACCCTGCAGCCTCATAGCATCCTCATCGCAGCTCACAGTGCCACCCAGCTTTGTGTCATCCGCAAACTTGGAGATGTCACATATAATTCCCTCGTCTAAGTCGTTAATATATATTGTAAATAACTGGGGTCCCAGCACCGAGCCTTGCGGCACCACATTAGTCACTGCCTGCCATTCTGAAAAGGAACCGTTAATTCCTACTTTTTGCTTCCTGCCTGCCAACCAGTTCTCTATCCATGTCAATACCCTACCCCAAAACTATATGTTCTAATTTTGCACACTAATCTCTTGAGTGGGACCTTGTCAAAGGCTTTTTGAAAGTCCAGTTACACCACATCCACTAGCTCTCCCTTATCTATTCTACTTGTTACATCCTCAAATAATCCCAGAAGATTAGCCAGGCATGATTTCCCTTTGATAAATCCATGCTGACTTTGACTGATCCACCTTAGATAGCTGAGCAGGACCTATACATCAGGAGGTGTAGATCGAGAGCAAGCAAGATTATGGGGGACCCCTGCCACGGACTGTTCCAGCTGCTACGGTCAGACAAACGCCTCCGCTGTCACGCTGTGAAAACGGAGAGGATGAGACGGAGTTTATTCCCACAGGCCATCAGGACTGTTAACTATTATAACTCCAGGGACTAAATTTTGTCTTCTCTGTATTAACTTTATTTATATGCTGTAACTGTAATTCTTTTTTTGCACAATCCGCAGGCATTGCCACTTTCATTTCACTGCACATCGCTATACTGCACTTACTATTGAGGGTGTGCAGCGTAGGTTTACTTGGTTAATTCCCGGAATGGCGGGACTGCCATATGTTGAAAGACTGGAGCGACTAGGTTTGTATACACTGGAATTTAGAAGGATGAGAGGGGTTCTTATCGAAACATATAAGATTATTAAGGGGTTGGACATGTTAGAGGCAGGAAACATGTTCCCAATGATGGGGGAGTCCAGAACCAGGGGCCACAGTTTAAGAATAAGGGGTAGGCCATTTAGAACAGAGATGAGGAAAAACTTTTTTAGTCAGAGAGTTGTGAATCTGTGAAATTCTCTGCCTCAGAGGGCAGTGGAGGCCAATTCTCTGAATACATTCAAGAGAGAGCTAGATAGAGCTCTTAAGGATAGCGGAGTCAGGGGGTATGGGGAGAAAGCAGGAACGGGGTACTGATTGAGAATGATCAGCCATGATCACATTGAATGGCGGTGCTGGCTCGAAGGGCCGAATGGCCTACTCCTGCACCTGTTGTCTATTGTCTATTGTATGTGTATGTGACAAATAAACTTGACTTGACTTGACTTGACTTATCCTTTCACTGCTTTCCAAATGCGCTGCTATAACATCTTTAACAGTCGACTCAAGCATCTTCCCCACTACCAATGTAAGGCTAACTGGTCTATAATTCCCCTTTTTCTCTCTCCCTCCTTTCTTAAAAGGTAGGGTTACATTGTTCTTGTCTTTATGTTTGCCTCCATGAGCTCGATGTTGTGCCGTCAAATGTTTCATGACGTGTGACTGATTGAATATGGCCCCTTTCTGCCCATGCAGAGTAATAATTTAAAATCTCCACTTGGTGGCACAATAGTGCTGTTCTAGATTAATGGCGGATACTTGCCAGCAAAGCAGTAAAGAAATGAAAGTGTCTCCTTGACACCTGCCCAGAACAGATGGAAAAGTAAAGGACAATGAATGACGGGCGAATATGGAATACAATGGTGTCTAAAGATGTCAACGTTCCATGCAGATGACAGAGAGAAACAGAGAACCAGAGGTATGGGGAGATAGACACAAAATGCTGGAGTAACTCAGCAGGACAGGCAGCATCTCTGGGGAGAAGGAATGGGTGACGTTTCTGCTCGAGACCGTTCTTCAGAAAGAGAGTCAGGGAAGAAGGAAACGAGAGATATGGAAGGGTAAGGTGTGAAAACGACTGGTCAAAGGGGACGAAGATCAAGGAAACTGTAGAATAGATCATTGTTAGCTGGGGGGGGTGACAACAAGGCAGATAAAGTAAAATTTAATCAGGAGGACAGTCAGTCAAATGGCATGGAGCTGAGGCAGCCTCTCTGCCCCACCGTTGCAGCCTCTCTGCCCCACCGTTGCAGCCTCTCTGCCCCACCGTTGCAGCCTCTCTGCCCCACCGTTGCAGCCTCTCTGCCCCACCGTTGCAGCCTCTCTGCCCCACCGTTGCAGCCTCTCTGCCCCACCGTTGCAGCCTCTCTGCCCCACCGTTGCAGCCTCTCTGCCCCACCGTTGCAGCCTCTCTGCCCCACCGTTGCAGCCATTGTTCACATCTGGTCCCTCCTTCCCTCTCCTTTCTCCTGCAATGACCCAGCAATGAACAATCTGTATCTTCTTTTCAAACTTATACTTCCCTTCCCTCTTTCTCTTCTTGCCTCGCTCCATTTTTGTTCCCTAAATATCTCAAAATATAGTCAAGAGAAGAAAGATTCAAGTTTGAAATGGGAAGATTTAAAGTACAGAAAATTGGTTGCACAACTTTGTTCCTGAAGATAAATTTGCCATGCGTTTAAGCTGGCCTGGCCTTTGCTGTAATGTTGTGACACACCTTAAAGGTGCAAGTTCTGAAAAATGGAAGCTGCAAGAAATCACAGGTGTCATAAAATGTTAGATTTTTCACATCTGGATTCTGAAGGACTTAATCTCAAATCCAGTGGTGGCTTTCCTGATCATGTCTTCCCTGAATCTGTGCAAGTGAGTGAGCAAAGCAACATTCAGTTATACTAATCATAGGCAAAATGATTCCCTTTGTGATTTATTTTCGCAGACACAAATCAATAAACCTTTGATAACACTCCTTTTTGCCGATACAGTTAAATTGCCTGTAAAATATTACTTTTATCTATTACTTTGCCAAAATTATGTATATTTTGGCTGTAAACCAATATGGTATCCTTTAAGTTCATGATGACTACAATGGAAATAAAGGTTTAATTACTGTTTTAAGTCAAGGTTAAAACAGTATCTCAATACTTTAATCAAGGTATTGATTCAGTCTTATTGCCCGCAATTAAAGCTATTCAAAATTCAACAGGATACCTATATAGTATCTGTCCAAACTGGTAATGAAAGTGCACAATCTTAACTAATGTGATTGTGGAACACATTACTAACCATCCGCTGGTCATTGCCACTGCCATCCAGAAATACCAGCAAACAAGGTTGTGCTGTGGGAACCCACCCATGGAAGACGGAACCCAGGACCACCAAACAAGACCATGCTGAAGACGTTGATGGAAGACGCATATGTAGAGACAACAGAGGAGCTGGCAAGCTGTATGGAGGACAGAGATGTGTGGGGCGTCCATCACTGTGCCCGTCGCAAACCAGCACCACCTCGTCGCTAATGTTTTCAACAATTTTAATTAATTAATTAATCACCCTAGGTCTGGGAGATCTGTCACGGCTGTTTAGGGTAATTAGAGCATTTACACACATTTGTCCTCTCTAGGGAAGTTACAAATGGAATGCTTATTGATGGTTTCATGGCAATTAATTATCAATAAATTAATCCAAAGTGACTGATCCCTCAGCGCCATTTACCAAGAGGATGAGAATGTGCAAGATTTGGTTAGCAAGTTTGCAGACGACGCTAAAATAGGTGGCAACATAGACAGTGAACAGGGTTATGAAAATCTACAGCCTGATGGCAATGGCAAACGTGTAGGAAGGAACTACAAATGCGGTTTACACTGAATATGGACACAAAATGCTGGAGTAACTCAGCGGGCCAGACAGCTTCTCTGGAGAGAAGGAATAGGTAATGTTTTGGGTCGAGATCCTTCTTCAGACCCTAATGTTGTTCAATTCAGATAAGTGTGAGGTGTGTAGGAAGAAACTGCAGATGCTGGTTTAAACCGAAGGTAGACACAAAAAGCTGGAGTAACTCAGCGGGACAGGCAGCATCTCGGGTCGAGACCCTTCTTCAGACTGAAGAAGGTTCTCAACCCGAAACGTCACCCGTTCCTTCTCTCCAGAGATGCTGCCTGTCCCGCTGAGTTACTCCAGCTTTTGTGTTTATCTTAAGTGTGAGGTGTTGAATTTTGGGAAGTCAGATCCGCATAGGACTTTCAGAGTGATCAGTAGGGCCCTGGGGAGTGTTGTATAATAGAGGGATCTAGTACAAGCATGTAGTTCCAATTAGAATGGCATTACAGACGGACAAGGTGGCTGAGTAGGATATTTGCCATGCTGACCTTCATCTGTCAGGATGCTGAGTTGAGATATTATGATGCAGTTGTACAAGATGTTCGTGAGGCTTACACTTGGAGAATTGTGTATAATTTCTGTTATTTGCAATAGAAAGAATGCATCAAAGATTGACAAGAACGTTGCCAGAACTCAAGTTCCTGAGTTACACGGACTGGTTCGGCAGCCTGGGATTTTATTCCTTGGAATGTAGGAGATTGAGGATTAATTTTACGGAGATATATAAAATCAGGAGGAGCATCGATAAAGTAAATGCAAACAGTCTTTTCCCAGGGAAGGGGAATTAAAAACTAGAGGGCATAAATTTAAGGTGAGAGGGAAAGTATTTAAAAGAGACCTGAAGGGAAGTTTCTTCGTACAGAGGATGGTGCAGATGTGGAACGAGTTGCCACTTAAAGTAGTTGAGGCAGGTAAAATATCAGCATTTGAAAGACATTTGGACAGGTGTGTAGAGAGGAAAGATTTAGAGGGATGTTGGGCTAAACGTAGGTGAATGGAACTTGTTGAGATGAGCATCCTGGTTGGCATGTATGAGTTGGGTGGAAAGGTCTCTTTCCATGCTAGATTATTCTACGATACTAAGATTTCTTCCATAACTATACTGTTTTATAAGTATAAACTTAAAATAGTCAAGATTTTAAAGCATCGTTATAAATAGTCATGACTTCTAATCCTGCTCCTTCTCATCCATTAGCAAAATGATCACTTAGAAACATAGAAAATAGGTGCAGGACGAGGCCACTTGGCCCTTTGAGCCACCACCGCCATTCATTGTGATCATAGCTGATCATCCACAATCAGTAACCCGTGCCTGCCTTCTCCCCATATCCCTTGACTCCACTAGCCCCTAGAGCTCTATCTAACTCTCTTTTAAATTCATCCAGTGAATTGGCCTCCACTGCTTTCTGTGAGAGTTCCACATAATTCACAACACTCTGGGTGAAAAAGTTTCTTCTCACCTCAGTTTTAAATGACCTCCCCTTTATTCTTAGACTGTGCCCCCCGGTTCTGGACTCCCCCAACTTTGGGAACATTTTTCCTGCATCTAACTTGTCCAGTCCTTTTATAATTTTATACGTCTCTATAAGATCCCCTCTCATCCTTCTAAACTCCAGTGAATACAAGCCCAGTCTTTCCAATCTTTCCTCATATGACAGTCCCGCCATCCCAGGGATTAACCTCGTGAACCTACGCTGCACTGCCTCAATTACAAGGATGTCCTTCCTCAAATTAGGAGACCAAAACTGCACACAATACTCCAGATGTGATCTCACCAGGGCAGACCTCTTTGCTCCGATACTCAAATCCTCTCGTTATGATGGCCAACATGCCATTAGCTTTCTTCACTGCCTGCTGTACCTGCATGCTTACTTTCAGTGACTGGTGTACAAAGCCACCAAGGTCTCGTTGCATTTCCCCTTTACCAAACCTGACAACATTGTGATAATAATCTACCTCCTAGTTTTTGCTGCCAAAGTTAATAACCTCACATTTATTTACATTATACTGCATCTGCCATGCATCTGCCCACTCACTCAACCTGTCCAAGTCACCCTGCAACCTCTCAACATCCTCTTCGCAGTTCACACTGCCACCCAGCTTTGTGTCATCTGCAAACTTGCTAATGCTACTTCTAATTCCATCATCCAAATCATTAATATATATTGTAAATTGTTGCGGCCCCAGCACCGAGCCTTGCGGCACTCCACTCGCCACTGCCTGCCATTCTAAAAAAGACCCGTTTATTCCTACTCTTTGCTTCCTGTTTGCCAACCAATTCTCTATCCATGTCAATGCCCTACCCCCAATACCATGTGCTCTAATTTTGCCCACTAATCTCCTGTGTGGGACCTTATCAAAGGCTTTCCGAAAGTCTAGATACACTACATCCACTGGCTCTCCTTCATCCATTTTACTTGTCACATCCTCAAAAAATTCCAGAAGATTAGTCAAGCAGGATTTCCCCTTCATAAATCGATGTTGACTTGGACCAATCCTTTTACTGCTATCCAAATGTGCCATTATTACCTCTTTAATAATTGACTCCAGCATCTTCCCCACCACCGATGTCAGGCTAACTGGTCTATAATTCCTTGTTTTCTCTCTCGCTCCTTTCTTGAAAAGTGAGATGACATTAGCTACCCTCCAATCCACAGGATTATTTTATTTATGTGACTTTCTAGGAAAAATATGACACAGAAGCAATTGATAAAATCATTAATCAATTTTCTCCAAAAAAAGGATAGAATCATAGAAACATAGGGTCATAAAGCATGGAAACAGGCCCTTCGGCCCAACTTGCCAACACTGTCCTATCTACACTAGTCCCAACATGTCAATATACAATAGACAATAGACAATAGGTGCAGGAGTAGACCATTCGGCCCTTCGAGCCAGCACCGCCATTCAATGTGATCATGGCTGATCATTCTCAATCAGTACCCCGTTCCTGCTTTCTCCCCATACTCCCTGACTCCGCTATCCTTAAGAGCTCTATCTAGCTCTCCCTTGAATGTATTCAGAGAATTGGCCTCCACTGCCCTCTGAGGCAGAGAATTCCACAGATTCACAACTCTCTGACTGAAAAAGTTTTTCCTCATCTCTGTTCTAAATGGCCCACCCCTTATTCTTAAACTGTGGCCCCTGGTTCTAGACTCTCCTAACATTGGGAACATGTTTCCTGCCTCTAATGTGTCCAACCCCTTAATAATCATATACGTTTCGATAAGATCCCCTCTCATCCTTCTAAATTCCAGTGTATGTCCTACCTACACTCGTCCCAGTTGCCTAAATCTCTAATATACATGTACCTGTCTAAATGTTTGTTATATGTTACGATAGTAACTGCCTCAACTACCTCCTTTGGCAGCTCGTTCCATACACCCACCACCCTCTGTGTGAAAAAGTTACCCCTCAGGTTCCTACTAAATTTTTTCCCCCTCACCTTAAACCTATGTCCTCTGGTTCTCGAATCCCCTTCTCTTGTTAGAAGACTCTGTGCGTCTACCCGATCTATTCCTCTCATGATTTTGTACACCTCTATAAAATCCTGAGCTCCAAGGAATAGAGTCCTAGCCTGCTGAATCTCTCCTGATAGCTCAGTAGAGTCCTAGCCTGCTGAATCTCTCCCGATAGCTCAGGCTCGTCCTGGCAAAATCTTTGTGAATCTTCTCTGCACCTTTTTCAGCTTGACAACATCTTTCCTACAACATGGTGCCTAGAACTGAACACAATACTCTAACTAGCATTTTGTGAATAAATCGATTTGTACCAGCATCTGCAGTTATTTTCTTATATTACAATACTCTAACTGCCCTAAAAGATCTTCCCCTATTACTTACAATGATGTCTTCAAACAAAATCCTAAAAAACTGGGATTATCAATATAGAGGATGGTAAACATTCTCTCATTTCAACAGTTCCAAATCTGAATGATGAAATGAAAGCAAGCTCTCCCTGCTAATTGTTATAAAAAACCCAGAGATATTTTACTACAGTAAAGATGCGTTACAAATATAACCTGCCATAGGTATTACTGTAATAATTCTAAGGATTTGGTTGCCACAACCGAGTTTCTTGTGGTTCAGGTGTTTTCATAACAAATACAATATGACATAGAATCACAATATGGAGTCCATGGGAATTGACAAGATTAGTCCATTTTAAAAAAACGAAGAAAAATGCATAATCATCATAATAATCATAATCATAATCTATTAGCCAAGTATGTTTTGCAACATACAAGGAATTTGGTTTGCCATACAGTCATACCAAAAAAGCAACAAGACACACAACTACATAAAAATTAACATGTACATCCACCACAGCGGCTCCTCCACATTCCCCAATGTGATGGACGGTGATAAAGTCTTATCTTCTTTCCTCCCGCGGTCGTCGGGGGGTCTAAGCTACCGCATCGGGACGGTCGAAACTCCTGCGACTCGAAGTTCCCGAGGTCAGTCCCAAACCAGGGACGGCGAGCTCCACAACGTCAAAGTCCGCAGCTCCCGCGGGTTGGAGCACCATAGTCCAACCCCTGGCAAAGGGATCACCCGCTCTAAGATGGTAAAGTCCGCAGGCTCTGCGGTTTTGGAGCTCGAGAAGTCCCAAACAAGTGGCCACCAACTCCACGTGCAGACGGAGACACGACACGGAAAAAGTCGCATCTCCGTCGAGGAGATTTAAAAAGTTTCCCCCCCACCCCCCACAAATACAAAACTAAAGATAAACTAAAACATACATTTTAAAACAAACTAAAAACACAAAGAATGAAAATGACGAAGACAGACCGTTGTCGATAACAGCATAGAAATCACTTTCTCACTGAAAATTTGCCATCGAGGGTGAAATCTATCCTGAATAACCTACTACACTGGATGGTGAATACACAGAGTTTCATGCACCAGAACTAACAGCATAACATTGAGCAAAAGTAATATGTGTGAGAGGTAGCACAGGAGCTATCAAAGAGTAAAATAATTTTAAAAGGTCAATTCAAGCACTTGCCAGGATCTATTAAACACCATGTCAACACTACAAAGTTCATAAAGGATTCATATTCTGCTGCCACCGGGAAGCATTGATCACCAGCTGAATGTGTCAAGATTCTGGATGTGTACTGCGGATAGACAATAGACAATAGACAATAGGTGCAGGAGGAAGCCATTCGGCCCTTCGAGCCAGCACCGCCATTCAATGTGATCATGGCTGATCATTCTCAATCAGTACCCCGTTCCTGCCTTCTCCCCATACCCCCTGACTCCGCTATCCTTAAGAGCTCTATACTTTTGTCACAACCATAATGAAAGGGCCAGGAAAGTGCATGAAACTTCAAGTATATACTATTGATGAAAAAAGTCAATAAATTAAAACAAAATAATTAAATAAATTAAAACTGAACAAAGTCAATAATTTGCTATTACAAACCAAGTCAATCAAATGCTTGTGCCTGAAATATGGTAAGTTTTTAAGTACTATAGAAAAAGTGAACAACTTGCTCTGCATCTTAATCAGACTAATATTAAATCAATAATGAGGACTCACCAAAATTGACGGAACCCAAATAAAATGGGGAAGAAACTAAAGACAAAAACAGCTGTTAGAGCTGCTGCCTCACAGTGCCAGAGTTCCACTGTGTGATCTTGACCTTGGGTTCTATCTGGGTGGAGTTTGAACATTCTCCCTGTGACCCTGTGGTCATAGAAACATAGAAAATAGGTGCAGGAGTAGGCCATTCGGCCCTTCGAGCCTGCACCGCCATTCAATATGATCATGGCTGATCATCCAGCTCAGTAACCTGTACCTGCCTTCTCTCCAAACCCCCTGATCCCTTTAGCCACAAGGGCCACATCTAACTCCCTCTTAAATATAGCCAATGAACTGGCCTCAACTACCTTCCGTGGCAGAGAATTCCACAGACTCACCACTCTCTGTGTGAAGAAATGTTTTCTCATCTCGGTCCTAAAAGACTTCCCCCTTATCCTTAAGCTGTGACCCCTGGTTCTGGACTTCCCCAACATCGGGAACAATCTTCCCGCATCTAGCCTCTCCAACCCCTTAAGAATTTTATATGTTTCAATAAGATCCTCCCTCAGTCTTCTAAATTCCAATGAGTATAAGCCTAGTCTATCTAGTCTTTCTTCGTATGAAAGTCCTGCCATCCCAGGGATCAATCTGGTGAATCTTCTCTGTACTCCCTCTAAGGCTAGAATATCTTTCCTCAGATTAGGAGACCAAAACTGTACACAATACTCCAGGTGCCGTCTCACCAAGGCCCTGTACAACTGCAGCAGAACCTCCCTGCTCCTATACTCAAAGTCATCCTCTAGGTGCTCTGGTTTCCTCCGACATCCTAAAGACGTGCGGGTTTGTAGGTTAATTGTCCTCTGTAAAGTGCCCCAAGTGTGTCAGGAGTGGATGAGAAAGCGGGATAATATGGATCTTGTGTGAAAGGGCGATCAATGGTTGCCACGGACATGGTGGGCCAAAGGTCTGTTTCCATTCTCTATCTCTAAACTAAACTAAACTAAACTAAAACCATTTACTTCCATTCCAACATTTTTAAGTGCATGACTAAAAATATGAAGATATCCTTCCCTCCGCTAAAGTTCTCGATTTGGAAACCATTAACTTCTTTAGATTGGAACATTACATGGTACTATCTAAGAGGAGTACGAAATCTAGACATTTATTGACGTGTTATCAGGAAATTATCAGCGTTAATAATTAAAAATCGAATCACTAGACACTGACCGATTGAGAGTAAATACAAATCGGTAATAAATAGTTCACATCTGACGAAAAATGCTTTTGAAAAGATGACAAAATGATATGGGCGAATGTTTGGAGATATAACAGATATGGGTTTTCAGAACATTTCTTTCAAAAGAGATTGTTACCTAAACATGAAGTTCATGAAAACGAAGACACATTGTTGACGAACTCAGGAAATGAGCTGACAGTAGGTTAGAGAATAGGGCTCTATACCTGTTGCTGTGCAAAGAGATGGTGTCTCCCCGCCCGATTCCCTTTGATTGCCGTAGGGGTATTGTCGCTGACAAATTGTACCCCAAATTGGGGTATTGTAGCTGAGGAAAATCCAGCTGATGAATTTTACACTGATATCCCTCTTCATGCTTCCTCGCAGATCTTATAGGATGTGGTTGCACTGGAGATGATGGACCAGAGAGAAAATTCACCAGGATGACCAGGAAGATTCACCTGGGTTGCTGGACTTTAGATATCGGGAGTGATTGGATCGGCCAGGCCTGATTTCCCTCAGAGATGGAGTCATAAAGTTGAGCCACACAGAAAAGGACCCTACAGCCAACGCATCCATGCCGACCGTTTTGGCCATCTACATTCATTTAATTTGCCCGCTTTAGGTCTCTGTCCTTCTGTGCCTGCCCTATTTGAGTGCCTGTTTAAATGCCTCTGAAGTTTATCTAACTCCCCCCAATCACCCCCACACATCCCTGCCTCAGTGAATTGCACTCTCTGCTAAAATAAACTTTCTGCCCTCAAATTCCCTTTAAAACATCTTCCCCTCACTTCAAACCTCTGCACTCTTGCTAATATTCTCTTACTATTGCAATAATTCCTTGGTTGTGTGTTCTTCATGCCAAACTGGATCACCTTTGATATTTTTTAGTTTAGTTTAGTTTAGTTTAGAGATACAGCGTGGAAACAGGCCCTTCGGCCCACCAAGTCCGCACCAACCAGCGATCCCCGCATATTAACACTATCTTACACACACTCGGTACAATTTTATATTTATACCAAGCCAGTTAACCTACAAACCTGTACGTCTTGGGAGTGTGGGAGAAAACTGAAGATCTCGGAGAAAACTCACGTGGTCAGAGAAGAACGTATAAACTCCGTACAGACAGCACCGGTAGTCAGGTTCGAACCCAGGTCTCTGGCTCTGTAAGGCAGTAGCTCTATTGCTACGCCACCGTGCCACCGTAACTCTTGCTACAATGAATCATCCATGCTGTTGGGACATTGCTGGGAACTGGCAGCACCTAGCCATGTGTTGGCTGACTGCCACTTGTTGGCCATATGTTTTTCAACATAAGGAAAGATGCTGCCCGCAAACATCCTGCGACCAGCTTGCAGTCCCGAGTGCCCCACTGAAATGATAGTTCCATCAGTCCAGTTACCCAGTCCCATCCACCACCATTTAATACGTGTAGGAAGGAGCTACAGATGCTGGTTTACACTGAAGATAGACACAAAATGCTGAAGTAACTCAGCAGGACAGGCAACATCTCTGGGGAGAAGGAATGGGTGACGTTTGAAGAAGGGTCTCGAGCTGAAACGTCACCCATTCCTTATAACCAGAGATGCTGTCTGTCCTGCTGAGTAACTCTAGCATTTTGTGTCTATCTTCGGTGTAAACCATTTAATAAGTTATTGAATGTTATATTTAAAAACCTTTATTGAAAGACGAATATTGTACCTTTCTAACCTCTCCGATAGTTCGTCGGCAGAGTCAGATGAAGGAATCTGATAGATGTCTGACAGTTCCAGCTTCTGTCTGTAGCCTTTTCTCAAAATGCGCCTTGGCCATCTGAGAAACACAAACATAGCATGTTCATTACATTGAGAAATATGACAAATAATAACACAAATTAAGGTCAACATCCATGAATTTTCTTAACTCTCAATATTTTCTAGCATCACCTTCTGTTCAGCCATCTAATTACACGTTCATTTATTTATTCATTTTATGTATTTGGACGTCAAGAGAACAATTTATTGCCTTTTTCTTCAATTACATATTGAGCTGATTGGTTAAATCATCTCATAGGTCAATTATTTGTCAACCAAACTGATGGATATGGAATCAAACGTAAACCCAAATTAATTAAATATCCCAGATTTATTTCCCTGAGGCCAATAAATTGAGATAGGTCTTGAACTATCTAATGCAAATAACACTAATGTTTTTGAAATACCAGATTTATTTCACACCAACTGTGGTGCGATTAGAAGTTCGGTATTTTATGAAGAGTCCAGAACTCTGAGCACTAATCCAGCAGAAGTACAACAGTTTATCTACCTTTGTCTCAACAGACTAGTTTTATTGTTTCCAAAAGTAAACAACAGCTTTCATATTGGTATCATTGACGTGTTCATAGTTCTGCTTCCTGGACCTTGGGTCCTGTGAAGCCAATTCCACCATAATCCTACTCAATTCCCTACAAATATCTTGCATCCATTAGAAAACACAAACATTCAAGACAATGAGAGCAAGAGTAGGCTCCTGGCCTTCCATTCCACCCCACCATTTAGTATGATCATTGTTGACCCACGCTCCCTCAACTTGGGCCAGTTCTCCTGGCCTTCAATTTCCCGATCTTGCAGAAAATCAGACACAAGGAACTGCAAATGCTGATTTACAAAAAAAAACTTAGTGTCAGCAGGTCAGGCAGCATCTCCGGAGGACATGGATAGATGACGTTTCGGGTCAGAATCCTTCTTCGGACAGATTCTGACCCGAAATGTCACCTCTCCATGTTCTCTGGAGATGTTGTCTGACTTGCTGAGTTACTCCAGTTACTTTGTGTTTGCTTTCAAAATTTGTCTACATACACCTTAAGTACATTTAGTACTTGTTTAGCCTCCAAACATTCCGGTGTAAAAAAATTCCAGAAATTTACCAGTCTCTGCAAAAGGAAATTTCATTGCATCTCTGCTTTAAACGACCAGCCTCTTATCTTGCAGCTATTAGAGCAAGAAGGATGAAATTCAAATGGAAGTGTATAATAAAAGCTCTAATACTTTTAAATTGTATTTTTCACAGAAGTGAACCAAAGTGGACATTTTGAGATTGCCACGCACTCCAGTGAACTTGAATTTATGGTAGCTTACTGTGCAGATTGGCATCTGCAGAGTGATCTGCATTTAACATTATAAAGAAATCAAGGTCGGTCCTGCTGTTTAAATACCATGGGCCGGATTTTGTGGTTCGCAATGAAGAGACATTGCCAGCTATTTATTGCAAATACCTACAGCGTTTTAATGAGGACTTGCAATGGAACACACTGTTAAAAAAAACTTTTCAGCAAAGCAAACTCCACAACGGACTAGCGACCTACGCACAGAGGCCAATCAACAATGCTTCTCCTGAACCAATTTGGTGCAAGAAAGATCACCAAGTCGTGAAGACTGAATGGTAAAAGCCAGTTAGAATACTTCATCCAATGTCCAAATCCGCAGAGAAGGACAAAAGGAGAGGGGACTGAGATTAGAGAGATCAAATACACAGCAAGTGTTTACAAATGCAAAGTGTTTTAATATGCTTTAAATCCCCAACATACTGCAGGAATGGGAATTCACACTTATAAAAGTCAAGTTAATCTTCAATGCAAGAGAGGTTGTTTGGTAATAATTAAGCCTTATCACACAGTTAAAAATGTAATTGCTCTGGCCTGGCCAAGTTTTACCGTTTTCAGGCAAGTGCATCTATCATGTGTAGGAAAGAACTGCAGATGCTGGTTGACACAGAAGATAGACACTGAAGTTACTCAAGCATTTTGTGTCTGTCTTAAGCGTGTCTATCACTCAACTCAATTACAGTGCAGCATCTGATATTTTTCAGTGTTAATATTCTTGAAGCCATATTGTCACTGCAAAACTAAGAGAGGGGCATGGCAACTCAGAACACAACGTCCTTGGTTCCATCTCCAGTTATTCATGTGCTACAATCTGACAAAGATATTCACTGATAATCCCAGCATTATTTGCAACACAAACTCTGGTTTGAGATGGAACCAGGTGCCTCAGTCCAACTCGTCCATGCCAACAAGATGCCCCATCCAGGTGCCTCAGTCCAACTCGTCCATGCCAACAAGATGCCCCATCCAGGTGCCTCAGTCCAACTCGTCCATGCCAACAAGATGCCCCATCCAGGTGCCTCAGTCCAACTCGTCCATGCCAACAAGATGCCCCATCCAAACTCGACCCATGGGCCTGCATTTGGTCCATATTCCTCTAAACCTTTCCTCTCCATGTACCTGTCCAGTTGTCTTTTAAATGTTGTTAGTGTACCTGCCTTAACTTACCTTGGCCTGGATAGAGTGGACGTGGAGTCGAGGATCGGAGGGCACAGAACCTTTAGAAAGGAGATGAGGAGGGATTTCTTTGCTCAGAGGGTGGTGAGTCTGTTGAATCCATTACTACAGGTGGTTAAGGAGTGTTTGGGTATTTTTAAAGCAGAGATTGACAGGTTCTTGATTAGTAAGTGTGCCAAAGGTTACTGGAAGAAGGCAGGAGAATGGGGTTGAGAGGGGAAGATAGATCAGCCATGATTGAATGGCAGAGTAGACTCATAAGATCATAAGGTCATAAGTGATAGGAGCAGAATTAGGCCATTCAGACCATAAGATCTACGCCATTCAATCATGGCTGATCTATCTCTCCCTCCTACCTCCTTTCTCCTGCCTTCTCCACAAAACCCCTGGCACCCGTACCAATCATGAATCGAGGGGCTGAATGGCTTAATTCTGCTTCTGTAACATAAACCTATGAACCTCCTATGGCAGCTCTCTCTGTATAATCACCAACCTCTGTGAGAAAAGGTGGCCTCAGGTTCTTAGTAAATCTTTCCCCTCTCACCAAAAACCAATGCCTTTTGTCTGGATTCCCCCATATTGGGTAAAAAGACTGTATTTATTCCCATCATGATTTTATGCACCTCTGTAAGATCACCCTTTAACCTCCCGTCCTCCAAGGAATAAAGTCCCAGCATATCCCTCTAAACCTTTCATATCCATGTATCTGTCCAAATGTCTTTTAAAAGTTGTTTTTTGCACCTGCCCCAGTTTGTCCTGGCAGCTCACTCCACATAGGAATCATCCTCTGTGTGAAAAAGTTGCCTCTCAAGTTCCTATTAAATAGTCATAGAGTCAAACAGTGTGGAAACAGGCACTTCGGCCCAACTTGCCCACTCCGATCAACATGTCCCATTTACTCCTGCATCTGGCCCATATCCTTCTAAACCTGTCCTATCTATGTACCTGTCTAATTGGTTCTTAAATGTTGCGATAGTCCCTGCCTCAACTACCTCCCCTGGCTGCTCGTTCCATACACCCACCACCTTTCCATTCTCATCTTAAATGTATGCTCTCCAGCACTTGATTCACCAACCCTGGGGAAATGAATATACAACTCATGATTTAAACACCTTTATAAGATCACCCTTCCGTCTCACCCAAGTCCTAGCCTGCCCAACCTCTCCCTATAACTCATGTCTTTGAGTCTTTGCAACATCCTCATAACTCTTTTCTGTACACAGTTCAGTTTAATGGCATCTTTCCTTTGGCAGAGTGACCAAAACTGAACAAAATAATCCAAGTGCAGCCTCACCAATTCAAAGCCCTGAATGATGCCAAAAGCCTTCTTCACCGCCGTGCCTAGCTGTGACCCCACATTCTGGGAACTATATACTTATGCTTCTAAGTCCCCCTGTTCAATGACACTCTCCACGGCCCTACTGTTTACTGTAAGAGTCTTACCCTGGTTTGACTTTCCAAAATGCAACCTCACATTACCTCACGGCACGGTGGCACAGCAGTTGAATTGTTGTATTGGGCTCTGTGGGACTGGGTGGGCCCGGACCTGCTGGAAGTGTACAATGACATGCTTCTAGCTGACAGCATGTCAGACTCTATGAGGAAGGGCAACAAGCAGAATGGGGAGATGGATGATATAAGGAATTGGAGACCCATCACATTGTTGAATGTAGATTACAAGATCCTGTCTAAGGTCATCACCAACCGGGTCAAGTCTGCTCTGGGACAGGTGATCCAGCCGGACCAAACCTGTGCTGTACCTGGCAGGAAAATCTCAGACAGCCTGGCGCTGCTGAGAGATACCATTGCCTACGTGCAGGACAGACGGGTGGATGCCTGCCTGGTCAGCTTGGACCAGGAAAAGGCCTTCGACAGGATATCGCACACGTACAGTACATGAGGGACGTGCTCTCCAAAATGGGCTTTGGGGAGGGAATCAGGAATTGGATCCAACTGTTCTACACCGATATCTGTAGTGCAGTCCAATTAATGGGTGGGAATCAGACAGCTTCCCCGTCAGGTCTGGAGTCAGGCAGGGTTGCCCTCTCTCCCCTGTCTTGTTCGTCTGCTCGGTGCGGCCAACGCCAAGGCTCTGTGGGGGAGGACCACATTCTAGGGTCCTTCCGCTGCTGGACACGTGGGGCAGGGTGTGGTGGAGACGCCCCTCCAAATAAGGGAAGGGATTCCATGCCAGTGGGCCACATGAGTGGCAAGGGTGGGGGGTAATTTTATGTAATTGGTGTATTGAATGTATGTATTGAATGTATGTATAGCCTCCGAGAATGTCGGATGGAGTGTTGGAAGGAACATGTTTTGTATATATTTATTTCTTGAATAAAGTATTTTTTGGTAATAAAAAAAAGGTAGAGTTGCTGCCTTTCAGCGAATGCAGCGCCGGAGACCTGGGTTCGATCCCGACTACGGGTGCTGTCTGTACGGAGTTTGTACGTTCCCCCCGTGACCGCGTGGGTTTTCTCCGAGATCTTTGGTTTCCTCACTCACTCCAAAGACGTACAGGTTTGTAGATTAATTGGCTTGGGTTTGTATACTTGGTATAAGTGTAAATTGTCCTTAGTGTGCGTAGGCTTGTGTTAGTGTGCGGGGATCGCTGGTCGGCGCGGTCTCAGTGGGCTGAAGGGCCTGTTTCCGCACTGTATCTCTAAACTAAACTCCTCGGCCCGCTCACCCAGATTTCGCTGTAATTCTTGGTAACCTTCTTCACTGCCTCCAATGCTACCTATTTTAGTATTACCAGCAAACATATTAACCATGCCTTGTACATTCCCATACAAATCATTTATTTATCTCTGAAAAAAAGTTTACCGATATTGAGTATCATGATACATATGGGACAATAAAGAGACAAAAAAGATGCCATCATGGACAGCATTAGAAATCTCAATGGAACTCAATCCCTATATATCCTCACGACATCTACCTGAGAATGTATTTCAGAAAATGTTTATTGAGCTATAAGATCTCCTTAAATTGAAATAAAAGCAAATGGTAGAAATAATTAAGACTTCAAACAGAATTTGAAGAGAAGGAGGCTGTTAAAACTTTAGATATATGATTTTTCACCAAACCTCATGTAATGAAAAATTAAATTTGTCTCTCTCTCCACCATCTCTGCCTAGTCTTCTGTGCAACTTCAGCATTTTCTGATTTTATTTAAGAAAGTAATATGTTAAATTCCATTGTTAGGATAATGTGATGTACAGTTGAATGCATTGTCTTCTTTCTTTAGATAATATTCTAGTTAGGTGCCTAGTTTTGGGTTATTCACAAGAAGCAAACTATAAAACCTTCAGTTAAAGATCCAAGATAAATGACAAGAAAAGTATGCATTTCAATCACTGATGGATGGGAATATTTACATTGTGAATGAATAAACTCCTTGAGACCAATTGAATATACTTTTTTATTAAAATATAGAAGGTGCAGTTGATGTTTCTTTAATGGATTCTGTCAATGAGATAGATCAGGGTTAACTAGTTGTCTATTGTCTAGTTGTAAGAAAAGTACACAGATGCTGGAGTAGGTTATATGATTCCTCAATAGCGTTGCCAACTGTCCTGTATTATCCGGGACATCCCGTAATTTTGGGCTAAATTGGTTTGTCCCATACGGGACCGCCCTTGTCCCGGGACATCCCGGACCGCTGTCAGCCCGCGGGCAGCTGTTGGCCGGGACAGTGTAGGCTAATGGAGTGTGTTCGCCTAATGGAGGTTGCGGAGCAACCCACCTCCCAGCCCTGGTGGCCGCCGTTGGTGGAGTGGGAGCACATGGCCACTGGCTGGGTGAGGTCATGTGGGGTGTCACCTTGTCCCATATTTGGGAGTGAGATAGGTGACAACCCTATTCCTCAAACATGTTTGGATAACCGTTAAGATCCAGGTTGACCCTATATCTCAAATTCCCTTCGTTCCCAACTACCATATTCCCAGGCTCCTTAAGTATACAAACATCTGTCAGCATCAGCCCTGCATATTCTCAACAACTGGATATTCACAGCCCTCTGAGGAAGAAGTGCAAAGGTTTACAAACTGGTTCATCCGAAGAAGGGTCTCGACCTGAAACGTCACCCATTCCTTCTCTCCAGAGATGCTGCCTGTCCCACTGAGTTACTCCAGCATTTTGTGTTTACCTTCATCTTACTGCAAAATAACTGACCTCTTATCCTGACAGTGTGCTCATAGATCAAAATTCTCCAGCTTGAACAAATAGTTTTTTATTGCTTATCATGCCAATCCCTCTCAGAATCGTAAATGCCTCGATTTCATTTTTCTGATTTACAATTTTTATTGGCAATCCTTGCTCAATCGCTCTTTATAAGACATCCTTCCATGTCCGTTTTCCAAAGAATCAGTCTAGCTATGGGTCCAGTACTCTGGTGTAGTGTCCCTTCACAATTTCAGCAACTGTTTACATTTGTACTCCTACCCTAAAGTCTTTGCTATAAAGATCAGCATACTACCATGTAAGAGAGAGTTAGACAGAGCTCTGGGGGCTAGTGGAATCAAGGGATATGGGGAGAAGTTGGGCACAGGTTACTGATTGTGGACGATCAGCCATGATCACAATGAATGGCTCGAAGGGCCGAATGACCTCCTCCTGCACCTATTTTCTATGTTTCAATATCTTTCTGGTTGCTGTTTGTATCTGTATGTTTACCTTCTGTGTTTCGTGAACCAGCACATAAGGTTGTTCAACATTTTCTCATTTCTCAATGTTAGAAAGCAAGAAATTATTTTTCTATTGCCTCCATCATGTAATATTTCCTCACATTGTAGCATCTTGTATTTAAGTCGCAAATGAGAAAAACAAAGGTAGATATCAGTTGTGAAAAACAAACTGCTGGAGCAACTCAGCAGGTTAAGCAGGATCAGTTTTGGGTTGAAAGCCGCTGAATTCTCCAACAGCATGTTTTTGCTCCAGACTGCAGCACCTGCAGTCTCATGTTTCACTAGATATCTGATGTGTTGTAGGTCAGTTCACTCATTTGTGGCTTTTCCACTGCGTGCCAATTTGTTACCTTTTTTTTAAAGAAACTCAGATCATTTAGTTTCATCTTTTGTTCGGATATCCAAGAATATAACCTTTCGGCGAGATACTGAATAACATTAACATAGTCAATTTACATCGAAAAGAAAACGCAAAATCTTTTTTTTTCTGTAAATTATCTTTTTTGTAACACTCTCCAAGAAGTAACATAACTGGGAGAGTATTTCTATAGAAACATAGAAACATAGAAAATAGGTGCAGGAGGAGGCCATTTGGCCCTTCGAGCCAGCACCGCCATTCATTGTGATCATGGCTGATCATCCACAATCAGTAACCTGTGCCTGCCTTCTCCCCATATCCCTTGATTCCACTAGCCCCTAGAGCTCTCTCTAACTCTCTTTAAAATTCACCCAGTGATTTGGCCTCCACTGCCTTCTGTGGCAGAGAATTCCACAAATTCACAACACTCTAAGTGAAAAAGTTCTTTCTCATCTCAGTTTTAAATGGTCTTCCCTTTATTCTTAGACTTTGGCCCCTGGTTCTGGACGCCCCCAACATTGGGAACATTTTTCCTGCATCTAGCTTGTCCAGTCCTTTTATAATTTTATACATTTCTATAAGATCCCCTCTCATCCTTCTAAATTCCAGTGAATACAAGCCCAGTCTTTCCAATCTTTCCTCATATGACAGTCCCGCCATCCCAGGGATTAACCTTGTGAACCTATGCTGCATGGCCTTAATAGCAAGGATGTCCTTCCTCCAATTAGGAGACCAAAACTGCACACAATACTCCACAGATGTAGTCTCACCAGGGCCCTGTACAACTGCATAAGGACCTCTTTACTCCAATACTCAAATCCTCTTGTAATGAAGGCCAACATGCCATTAGCTTTCTTCCCTGCCTGCTGTACCTGCATGTTTACTTTCAGTGACTGGTGTGCAAGGACACCCAGGTCTCGTTGACGTTGGGAATCGTGCAGCTAAAGGCATTGCAAAAGCACCCATTGATTTTTTTTCTGTTCTACATGTTCATACATTTGGTATAGTTAAGACACTGTTATTAAGCAAACTTTTGCTGGACTTTATATGAGGCTGTTGCCTGAACTGCACACAGAGCAGAAGCTGAGGTGGCCTTCGGCATCTGAGAAGTGTCCAAATAGGTCCCTGTAGAATTTGAAAAAAAGGGCATACATGGAAACATAGAAAATAGGTGCAAGCAGCCCTTCCAGCCAACACCGCCATACAATATGATCAAGTCTGATCATCCAAAATCAGTACCCCGTTTCTGCCTTCTCCCCATATCCCTTGATTCCGTACGAGCCCTAAGAGCTAAATCTAACTCTCTCTTGAATACAGGTGAAGTAGCTTTACCTCTTATCTCTGATATAAAAATTAACAATTAAATACATTAAATTAAAATACCAGAAAATTAAAATACATTAAAAACACAAATAACTGATGCAAAAACATTAAACTAAAATAAGAAAAAAAAACTTCACTTGGCTCTTTCCTCCTTGCTTCAGTCTTGGAATTGGCATTTGAAATAAATAGGGATTCTGAAACTGTGCTAAATCTGTCCATGTGAGATTAGAAACATTGAAACATAGAAAATAGGTGCAGGAGTAGGCCATTCGGCCCTTCTAGCCAGCAACCCCATTCAATATGATCATGGCCAATCATCCGAAATCAGTACCCCGTTCCTGATTTCTCCCCATACCCCTTGATTCCGTTAGCCCTAAGAGCTCTATCTAACTCTCTCTTGAAAACATCCAGTGAATTGGCTTCCACTGCCTTCTGTGGCAGAGAATTCCACAGATTCACAACTCTCTGGGTGAAAAAGTTTTTCCTATCTCAGTCCTTATTCTTAAAGATTGCAACGGCCAGATCCCCCAGCGTTTCGTTGGGACTCCAGTGGGGCTTATCGACTGAGCAGTGTAAGAGATGCACTGTCACCCCATGCATCCCTAAATTACACCGTCTCAGGCTTCCAGAACTTATGTGGCTGCAGGATTCCCTTCACAACCCACTAACAAAGGGCACAATGTATCAAAAGTTGATTCTAAAAATTGTGAGCATTCAATGGGTATTTTATAAACCGAAGATTTGCATTAATCATAAATAATATGCACACATAAAATATGTTATTCATGCTTACTAAAATATATTTTATTTGAAGTCACGGCCAATTCTGTTGCTAAATTCTAACGAGCATAATAGGATCAAACAACTGCGAACAATGACTTCTGCAGCGGAAGAAAGGCCAGTGGATAGCTTATCTATTCTATGTATTTGACTTTAACTCCAAATCATTTGTAAGATCTTTTGGGACAATAAGGCATAGATGTAAATAAACAGAAGAATCGCTCTATATATATGTGCTAAATCACTACATCTTTAAGCCTTTTTCTTACAGTTTTAACAAAAATTATTAGATCATCTTCATAGAGTTCGATATAAACCTAGAATTGGCATTCATGAATAGGACGAACAGGCACATTAACCAAAGTAGAAAGTAGTTACCAGTGGGTCAGAACAAAAGGTCCCGTTAGCCTGAATGAGATTGTGATAATCCCCATTGCAGAGAAATTTTCACAGCATGAATGTTCGCAGTTAAGTACAGAAACACAGGGTTTCCACTGATTCCCAGCGCATTATCAGTTTATTGGGGTGACCTTAAGTACTAAGTGATATAGGTGATAGGAGCAGAAATAGGCCATTCGACCCATCAAGTCTACTCCACCATTGAATCATGGCTAAACTATCTTTCCCTCCTAACCGCATTCTCCTGCCTTCTCCACATAACCCCTGACACCCGTACTAATCAAGAATCTATCTGTCTCTGTCTTAAAAATATTCATTGACTTGGCCTCCACAGCCTTCTGCAGCAAAGAATTCAACAATCACCACCATCTGACTAAAGAAAATCTTCCTCTATCGTCCTGTCTCCACCTATATCCTTCCTGAAGCCTGAAAACTGTAACGTCCAGGTTCAGGAACAGCCTCTTACCTACAGCCATTAGGCTATTAAACACTACAACCTGCAAATAAGCTCTGAACTATAGACTTGGGGGCACTGGTTGTCTTTTTGCACTATTATTGTTTACTTTTTATGTGTATGCTGGTGTGTTTGGTGTGTGTACACATTATATATATATATATATATATATATATATATATATATATATATATACACACATACACTGCAGCAGCACAACAGAATATGTAAACAGTACACTCTAAACAATATAATTAATGAGAAAAAAAAGTTCAGTATTTGTATGTATACACATATACACACACACACACACACACACACACACACACATATATATAGTACACATACAGGCACTATATACAAACATGCAATATATATGGGTGTGTGTATATGTATGTATGTATATGTGTGTGTATATGTGGAAACATACACATAGTGAACATTTTTTCTCGTTTATTATATTGTTTACAGAGCACGATGTTTACATATTCTGTTGTGCTGCTGCAAATAAGAATTTCATTGTTCTATCAGGAACATATAAAACATTCTTGACTCTTGACTCTTGGCATGGAATGGGTTCCAGCAGCACCCCAGATGCAGGATGATACAATCCACTGATCTGCTTGGGACCAGCTCAAAATATATTCTGTAGGAAGGAACAGCAGATGCTGGTCTGCACTGATGATAGACACACAATGCTGGAGTAACTCAGCAGGACAGGCAGCTTCTCTGAAGAGAAGGAATGGGTGACATTTTGGGTCAAAACCCTTCTTCAGACTGGGAGTCAGAAGAGAGGGGGATTAGAGATATGGCAGGGTAAGGTGTGAAAACAACTGATCAAAGCAGACGTTGATCAAGGAAATGTAGAATGGTTCATTGTTAGCTGAGGGGAAGGTGACAATGAGGCATCCAAACAGTAAAATTAATCAGGAGGACAGTGAAACAAGTTGGAGAACTAGGGTTGGGGAGAGATGGAGGGAAAGCAAGGGTTACTTGAAGTTAGAGGAATCAATATTCATACCGCTGGGTTGTAAGTGGAGCAGTCTGAAGAAGGGTCTCGACCCGAAACGTCACCCATTCCTTCTCTCCCGAGATGCTGCCTGACCTGCTGAGTTACTCCAGCATTTTGTGAATAAATACCTCCGCTGGGTTGTAAGCTGCCCAAGCAAATTATTAGATGCTGTTCCCCTATTTTGCATTGAGCCTCACTCGGACAGTGGAGGAGGCCCAGGACAGAAAGGTCAGTGTGGGAATGGGAGGGGGAGTTAAAGTGTTTAGTAACTGGGAGATCGCGTAGGCCTAGGTGGACTGAGCAGAGGTATTCATGGTTTCACTGCTTTGATCTGTCATTTTCACACCTTCCCCTTCCATATGGTCCAAAGACGTACAGGTATGTAGGTTAATTGGCTGGGTAAATGTAAAAATTGTCCCTAGTGGGTGTAGGATAGTGTTAATGTACGGGGATCACTGGGCGGCACGGACTTGGAGGGCCGAAAAGGCCTGTTTCCGGCTGTAGATATATGATATATGATATGATATGATATCTCTAGTCTCCCTCTCCCTTGACTCTCAGTCTGAAGAAGCGTCTCGACCCGAAACATCACCCATTCCTCTCCAGAGATAATGCCTGTCCCGCTGAGTTACTCCAGCATTTCGTGTCTATCTTCAAAATATATTGTGTTTTCTTACAATGGTCAGAGCAAAGTTGATTACAAATACCTTGTATTCTCAATTGCATGTCAGTCTGATGCAATTCCTAATGCGCACAAGGATTTGTGTAATTTGGGAATTAATTTGACAGGATTGTTTTTCAGGTTGAACAGGTTGGGTCTTTATTCTTTGGAGCGTAGAAGGTTGAGGGGGGACTTGATAGAGGTTTTTAAAATTTTGAGAGGGACGGACAGAGTTGACGTGGGTAGGCTTTTCCCTTTGAGAGTGGGGAAGATTCCAACAAGGGGACATAGCTTCAGAATTGAGGGACAAAGGTTTAGGGGTAACATGAGGGGGAACTTCTTTACTCAGAGGGTTGTGGCTGTATGGAATGGGCTTCCGGTGGAAGTGGTGGAGGCTGGCTCGATTTTATTATTTAAGAGTAAATTGGATAGGTATATGGATAGGAGGGGATTGGAGGGTTATGGTCTGAGTGCAGGTAGATGAGACTAGGTCAGGGAGAATGGTCGGCGTGGACTGGTAGGGCCGGACAGGCCTGTTTCCATGCTGTAGTTGTTATATGTTATATGTTATATGTTATATGTTTACATTGCAGAAAAAGGCCTTTGCCCCATTGAGTCTATGCTGGTTCTCAGAGTACCCACGTCAATACCATTGCCCCACCTATTTCCCTGTAAACCTTTCTCGTACACATACCCATCAATTCCCCACAGCTAAACACTTACACTAAGAGAAGATTTCAGCCATGGTGATACAGTCATACAGCAAGAAACAGCCTTCTGGTCCACCGAGTCCATACCAATCATCAAGCATCCAATTACCTTAATCCTACATTACTCTCATTTTATTCTCTTTTCATTCCCACCATCATTTCCCCACATTCAACCATTCACCTACAGACCGTAAGCAAATTATTCCACCGACCTGCACATCTTAGAAAAAATTAGAAGAATGAGGGGGGACCTCGTTGAAACGTACAGAATAGTGAAAGGCTTGGATAGAGTGGACTTGGGGAGGATGCCACAGAAGGCTGTGGAGGCAAAGTCAGTGGATATATTTAAGGCAGAGATAGATAGATTCTTGATTTAGTACGGGTGTCAGTGGTTATGGGGAGAAGGTAGGATGGTAGAGTAGACTTGATGGGCTGAATGGCCTAATTCTACTCCTATCACTTATGATCTTATGATCTCTGGAATGTCAGTTGTCACTGGATCACGTGAAGGAAGGCCACACACTCACAAGGAGAAAATGCAATTAACCTATAACCTGTGGTTGCTACATCACATTGCTGTTTCCAGCAATATACTCTTCACCATCAAATTCAAAATTAATCTGCCGATTCTGTCAATATTAAATTGAAATAAACCAAGAATCTGTTTCTCTGTTGCAAATGATTCAGACTGCAACCATCAGAATAACGTAAGTCTGTAAACTCAATAGTTTCAGCATCATATTTTGCATATATTTATCTCTTGCTATCCATTTTGCTGCTGTAACACTGTAAATTTCCCCGGTGTGGGACGAATAAAGGAATATATTATTATATTTGCACAAAGGAGGACCAGACACGGGATACTTTGTAACTTTGTCAGCGCCCTTTACGTGGCGACTATTTGCATACTTTGGGTACGCAAGCAAAGAATTTCACTATGACTTGTCAATGTGACAATAAAGTTCAATCCAATTCAATTCAAATATAGGAACCACTTCCAACCCATCCATTTAAAAATCCTATGTAATGTCAAATGAATAGAAAAGATGAATTTGACTGAAGTTGATAGGAACTTGCTTCTGGAAGGTAAGACCGTGTCTTCTGAAAGTGGTATCACTGGTTCATTGCAAAACTGTTTGTGATAGTTTTCTAAATTCATGTTGCAATCATAATTATAAGTGAAAAGTTGGGTATTGTCTGAAGTCAGCAATGTTAAGTGTTATCTATGAAATATATACATTTTGTAAATAATTGTGTAAATCTCAGAAACATTGCCATTAATCTCAAACATACCATACACAAGCAGCGGAAAGTATTAATGTTGTTAAGTATTAACGGGGAGTATTAAGTAATTAAGTATTAATGTAAAGCATTAAGTGTTAATGAAATGGTTCTATATGTTAACACTAAAAATAGATGTACGGGTGTTTAAATGGAAATTTGTTGAGGTTGCAACATTGGGTTATCTTCAAAGGCACATTATTTCCACAAAGTTGATGCATACACGCAATGCTATGTGTTATAATAATTAGCATTGTGTAATAACCAAACATGTATTAACTTTATGGAGTCAATGTTGCTTTGGAGATAACTTAATATTGCATCCTCATACCTGTGGGCCAGGCGCCACTATATACAGATCACTTCACCATGTAATCATGCAATGCCCTCACAATGCATTTGCCAATACCAGATTTGTCAACATAATTAACATCGAAAATTATAATTAACATTGACTTTTTTATAAATTGTAAAGATAATAAAGCATTTGTAATCAAAGCAGAGGCAGAGAATTTTTAAAAGGGTCTTTCGAAGCAAACATCTGCTGGCAAACAAGATGCACATGCTCAAGAGAGTAAGATTTTATCCAAATTAGATGTTTCTATATGTTAGCACTGAGAATAGTTGTACAGGTGTTTAAATGGAAACTTGCTGTGCTGAGAGATTTACTTTTTTAACTAACGTGGTGGGATGCAAAGTAAGAATATTTCATGTACATTTTTCCTTTTGATTTAAAATATCTAATCATTTATTCATGGTTATTGATAACCCAAACTAGTTATGAAAGGTGATGATGGGACTCCTTCTTGAACCTTGACTTTCAATGTGGTGACCAGGTCATTACTAAAATTAAGAGGTGAAAGTACTTTTTTTCAGGAGAGATCCCATTTAAAAATTCTTCTGAAATTAGTACTGCTTGTATCACTAAAACATCTTTGAATGAGTTTTCCATATTCATTTGCAATAGTTTCCTGCACTCAATTTCAATTATTGCGGGGACTTGAGGGCCTGAACTATAGAGAGGGATTGGGCAGGACCTTATTCCTAAGAGGTGATCTTATAGAGGTGTATAAAATCACGATGGGAATAGATAGGGTAAATGCACACTCCTTTACCCAGGATAGGGTAAATCAAGGCATAGGTTTAAGGTGAGAGGGAAAAGATTTAATCGGAACCTGAGGGGGTAACTTTTTCACACAGAGGGTGATGATGATGTGGAAAGAGCTGGCAAAGGAGATAGTTGATGCAGGTACAATAACAACCTTTAAAAGATAAATGGATCGGAAAGGTTGAGAGGGATATAGACCAAATGCAGGCAAATGAGACTAGCTGAGATGGGGCATATAGGCTGGCTTGGACGAGTTGGGCTGAAAGGTCAAGTTCCATGCTGGATGACTCTATGACTCTATGACACTATGATAGCCATGATAACGTGACCGATTTCAAGGTGGTAATAAAACTTTGGCCTGTTACTGCAATTGATCTTGTTAAGAGTGGCACATTGATGCAGCTAGTAGACCTGTTGACTCACAGCCACAGCAATCCTGACCTCTGGAACTGAGCTGTTTATGTGGAGGCTCTAGCTTCTCTCTTTAACTGTCATTCTAAATGGCCTACCCCTTATTCTTAAACTGTGGCCCCTTGTTCTGGACTCCCCCAACATTGGGAACATGTTTCCTGCCTCTAATGTGTCCAATCCCCTAATTATCTTATACGTTTCAATAAGATCCCCCCTCATCCTTCTAAATTCCAGTGTAGACAAGCCTAATTGCTCCAGCCCTTCAACATACGACAGTCCCGCCATTCCGGGAATCAACCTAGTGAACCTACGCTGCACGCCCTCAATAGCAAGAATATCCTTCCTCAAATTTGGAGACCAAAACTGCACACAGTACTCCAGGTGCGGTCTCACCAGGGCCCGGTACAACTGTAGAAGGACCTCTTTGCTCCTATACTCAACTCCTCTTGTTACGAAGGCCAACATTCCATTGGCTTTCTTCACTGCCTGCTGTACCTGCATGCTTCCTTTCAGTGACTGATGCACTAGGACACCCAGATCTCGTTGAACATCCCCTCTTCCTAACTTGACACCATTCAGATAATAATCTGCCTTTCTATTCTTACTTCCAAAGTGAATAACCTCACACTTATCTACATTAAACTGCATCTGCCATGTATCCGCCCACTCACACAACCTGTCCAAGTCACCCTGCAGCCTTATTGCATCTTCCTCACAATTCACACTACCCCCCAGCTTAGTATCATCTGCAAATTTGCTAATGGTACTTTTAATCCCTTCATCTAAGTCATTAATGTATATCGTAAATATCGTTTACTTATTTATCTATTTATTTTCTTTTATGTTTTAGTAAACCTTGTAAAGCATCTTTGAGTGTTTAGAAAAGCGCTATATAAATGTAATGCATTATTATTATTATCTTCCATATCACCCATCAAACCCATGTCTCTGGCACAGTGAGACGGCAGCTCTGCCAACTGCGCCACTGTGCTGCCCAGTGGTCCATTATGTTCGGATGGTTAAGAATGGAATATATTTTGAACATTAAAGAATCCATGGTTATGGGGGTTGTGAAGGATATGGAACTGAGGTTGATTCCTGTAGCCATTTCTTATCTTGTTATGTGCAGGAAGGAACTGCAGATGCTGGTTTACACCAAAGATAGACACAAAATGCTGGAGTGACTCCAGGCAGCATCTATGGAGAGAAGGAATGGGTGATGTTTCTCGTCTGAAGAAGGGTCTCGACCCGAAACATCGGCCATTCCTTCTCTCCAGAGATTCTGCCTGGCCCGCTGAGTTACTCCAGGATTTTGTGCCTATCTTATCTTCTTATGTCTGATTGTCTACTTAACAATTTTACCTTTGAAGAATTTTAGGGGAACTTATTTCTTTAGTGCTCTGTGAACTGCCATTCCCCCCACCCACCCCCTGTCTTCAATCGACCAAAATGAAAATAGGTGATTGAATCCCATTGTTTGGTGACTTGGGAATCGGACTGGTTGGGTAAATGTGGACAATGGACAATAGGATATAAGTGGTTCCATTTCTAGGATGTGATTACCTGTAGACATTCTGCGATTTGATTGGCGGAAGTCTAGGATATCACATGTACATGTTTAAGCTTTGCGGATTCAAAGTTGTCACTATTGCCACCTCGGAGTTATTATCATTTTTTCACATAAAAGACTGACAAATGACCGTGCCAACAAATGGAGTCAATGAGTTATCTTTTAGATATTGAACTATTTCTAACAGAAGCTCTCACATTGCTACCCGCTGCTGAATTGAACTTCACCTCACCTTGGGCACGAGAAATATCCAACTCTTAATAAACAGATTTTTTACATCCCTATAAATGTCTGCACCTGAAAACATAGATGCACATGATTTCTCCACACGACCACATGCTTCGCAATGTGCCAATTGTAACTCACATCCAGGTCACAGATCTCGGTTAAAACTTTCTCAATGCAGTTGCATATCAAGCGATTTTAGTTTTTTTTAAAATCAATGGATCATTTTATACTTCCTTTTTCTTACAGCAATGAATGTCGAAATGAGCCCGTGATTTTTGTTTTGGTTTTGCACTCTGTACGGTCAGGGTCGATGCGTGTCATGAAAAAAAGTCTAATAAAATGTTGGTAAATTTGGGGAGGAAATCTAATGGGAGGAACGAGGTGCTGGGGGTTGCGAGAAGTCCCGGTAAGTGATGTGGGATCTCCAGGCTCGGCAACGATTGCGGAATCATTCGTAGGGCAGTAGACCGGGTAGGTCGGTGCAGCTGGTAGGAGTTGTTAGCGGCAAGTCAACTGTGACAAATCTTTGTCTGAAGTTTCCAGTTGATTTTTCTCTCCGAATCACGGCAATCCGCAATTTACACTTTTGTTCTTCAAGCGTAAAATACTAAACTGGTTGAAAGTAACCGACCTCCGTGCCCGGCGAGCACTGACCTGCTAATCGGTGAAACAAAAACTATCGGCAGTTTCATTAAAACAAAAACTCTTGTAACTACTGTTAAAGTTTCACCTCTGCGAGTTTCCTTTGCCATGGAAACTAGAACGTGTGCGCCAGTGAAAGGTGGGCTCGGGGGTTGGTAATGTTTGATCTTACCTGAAGAAGAGCTTGGAGAAGGCATTGGCTTTTTCTATAGGTGACCTCTGCATTGTGTCCTGGTGAAGAGAACCGACTACCTGGGAGCAGAGTCTGCATGGACCCTACCTTATTAACTCTGTCTGCTGATGTCACTGCTCAGCCCAGAGAGAGAGAGAGGGAGGGAGAGAGAGAGAGAGAGAAGGAGGAGGAGGAGGGAGAGAGAGAAGGGGCCCAAAAAGTTGTCACTAATATGCGATTCTCTCAATGAAAATCTAATGTGCCATTTTCTCAATGACAATACTTTTTTTCACTGCCAGTACTTAAATTGAGTCAAATAGCTGCCCATTTCCATTTCCCTATAATCATTCACCACCATAAGCGGACAGCCGTGTCGTTTTATTAATGGTTAGCAGTCATTATATGCGCTTAGGCGCCCTGGATTGGTGTTAACACATGCATTCTAATACTTATAAATTACAGTTAATGGGTTATTAATTTTGTTTTAAAGTGGTTTGGGTCTTGTCTTTTCTCGTGGGTGGACTTGTACCCATCCACCTGTCGGTTCTGATGGTCGAAAAAATTACTTAGAAACGAGGAACTGCAGATGCTGGTTGACGAAACAAGTCACAGAGTGCTGGAGTAACTCAGCGGGTCAGGAGAACATGGATAGATGACGTTTGGAGTCGGGACCCTTCTTCAGACTTCTCTTCAACGTTATATTATAACCTGGGACATTTTATATTTCTTTTCACGTTTACTTAAGACGCACGGAGTGCAAATTGTTGTGTGCTGTGCTGAAATGTGGAAATCGTTTTCGATCGTTTTAACAAGTCATGGTCGACAGTTTTAATATGCCTTCAAAAGATGTTAGCGACAACAAGCTGACAAATCATGCCGACAAACCATTCCCTGCGTGAAACAGACTTGTAATCACCATCTCGACGCAAAACACAGTGTATATATATGGCTTTCCTTTTATTGAAGAACTTATCAAAAGCCAATAAATAAATCCCATTGTATCACCATTCACCGGGATGCCAGGACGTTTTAAAGTGCAACATTTGTCTAGCATACCCACATAGACAAGAACGCTCACACCCCATTTAAGACAGATTAGTAGTGGGGCACTTTCTGATTGAATTAATGTTTATTTTCCCCTTTGACGAAGTTAAGGAACTTCTCCCAGCCACCGTTTGTGTTCATACTATTTCTAAACTGCTTAATGATTCCGCTTCACCAATGTACAGGGGTACAAGTGGTCCTTATACCTGCCCCTCCAGTTTGGTCGGTGGCCGCCCGGAGAGCCAGCGAACCCGCTACACCACCAATACTGTGTAGGAAGAAACTGCAGATGCTGGTTTAAACCGAAGATAGACACACAACGCTGGAGTAACTCAACGGGACAGGCAGCAACAGTACCAAATACTGTCCAAAACTGTACGGACCGAGCTCTCTTTCCATTTGATTGCCCAACACTTTATTGATGCCTTCGGCAGAAGTTAACAGTTGCCATTTTCAACAGGATTCCCCTGAGGCTAGGCATGTCTGGACTGGCATGTTGCAGTCAATTGTATTTATTTATGCCTATATACAAGTCCCGGGAGCAGAACTGGGTTATTGTCCAGAGTGATATTATGCAGGCATTTATATTGTCAAGTCAAAGGAGAAATCAGTCTGACTGTGAACGGGCCATTAGTAACATCGCCACAGACACAAATAACCCACAAATACAAACACAAATAAACAGCGGCCTGAAGATCGAGCCTTTTAATTGAAGTTTATGCTCTTCATCTTGCTGTTTGTGTAATGCGCACCTTGTTTTTCAACAATCAAAGAGAATGTTCCAACGACCAAGATTTCACTTTGCTTCGTTGTTGAGTTTGAACTACCCTTTACATTGGCAGACGGTAATATTTCAAGACACGAATTCAGACGAAAATGTATTCAACATCAGTTTAATAACTCTAGGAGCTGGTGACACAATGGAATGGTAAGAATAATTGAGATTGTTCTTGAATCTATTCAGTGAGTCCTGGGTGTGTAGGAAGGAACTGCAGATACCGAAGATAGACACAAAACGCTGGAGTAACTCAGCGGGTCAGACAGTCTTGGCCCGAATCATCACCTATTCGTTCTCTCCAGAGATGCTGCCTGACCAACTGAGTTACTCCAGCTTTTTGTGTCTATCTTCAGTGAAAAAACCCTGTTATTCGTTATTCTTTTTTTTTAGCATTTGATTTTATTTTTCTCTAACTATTTTTCCATAGGCTGTAAGATCATGATCGGATACTTATTAGATTGCCAACAAGTGTACCAATGAAATGGGCTTATCAGTCAAGCAAGTTTAAAGAATGTTCTCTCTGGAACATGAAAGTGCCGCCTTGGTCGCCGGTTCCCATGTGCGATGGGAAGTTTGTTTACTGCCCCTTGGCTCACAAACATTTAGGTCTTTGTTTTAATGAGCCGTTACTTCTAAATAGCGTTTGGAAACATTGCTGCGATTGATCAATCAGTGCCATCGCGCAGCGTCGGGGATATTTCGGCGTGGGACATCTTTTAGGAGGGTAGCAGCTTGTTAGTTCAAACCAGTACCAATCATCAAAAGAAAACTATTTACACGTAACCTCACGCTAATAATCAAACTGTGCCACTGTCTGAAGAAGGGTCTCGCCCCGAAACGTTACAAACTCCTTCTCTCCAGAGACCCAGCATCTACAGTCCCCTCTTGCACATGTACCATCATCTGTTTAAACCGCAGGTTGCGTAGGAACTGCAGATGCTGGTTCACACCGAAGATAGACACAAAATGCTGGAGTAACTCAGCGGGTCAGGCAGCATCTGTGGAGAGAAGAAATGGGTGACGTTTCGGGGCGAGACTCTTCTTCAGACCAAAACCGCAGGTTGCCGGTCAAGGGCGAGAGATCATATGAGATAGGAGTGCAATTCGGCCATTCGGCCCATCAGGTCTACTCTACCTCTCCCTCCTAGACTCCAAGAATCTAATCTTAGATCATAATCAAGACCATGGGATAGTACAACATAGGAACTGACCTTTCTGCCCATGATGTCTGGACCCAACATGATGCCCAATTAAACGAAGTCTTTCTGCCTACACGTGATTTATATCCCTCATATTTCATTCATATTCATGTACCTATCAGGAAGCCTTTTAAACACCACAATGGTCCCTGCCTCCATCACCACCCCCGGCAGCGTATTCCACGCACCCTCTGCGTAAAACAAACTTGCCCATAACATCTCCATAAAACTTTCCCCCTTTCGCCTTAAAGCTATGCCCTTTAGTATTTGATATTTCCTCCACAGGGAAAAGATTCCGACTTCCCGCCTGATCTTTGCTTCTCATCATAATAAAATCATGAGAGGAATAGATCAGGTAGATGCACAGTCTCTTGCCCAGAGTAGGTGAATCGAGGACCAGAGGACATAGGTTTAAGGTGAAGGGAAAAAGATTTAATAGGAATCTGAGTGGAACGTTTTCACACAAAGGGTGGCGTGTGTATGGAACAAGCTGCCAGAGGAGGTAGTTGAGGCAGGGACTATCCCAACGTTTAAGAAACAGTTAGACAGGTACATGGATAGGACAGGTTTGGAGGGATATCAGCCAAACATGGGCAGGTGGGACTAGTGTAGATGGGACATGTTGGGCGGTGTGGGCAAGTTGGGCTGAAGGGCCTGTTTCCATGCTGTAGCACTCTATGACTCTACGACTCTAATGTCAAACATTTCTACCATTTCTACTCAGCCTTTGGTGCTCCAGAGAAAGCAATCGGAGTAAGTCCAAACTCTGGAGATAGACACAAAATGCCAGAATAACTCAGCAGGTCAGGCAGCATCTGTGGAGAGAAGGAAATGTGTGACGTTTCATCACATTGTCACATGTAACTAGATTCAATGAAATTCTTTGTTTTCTCCTGTATCATTTGTCAGCCATCTTAACTGTCTGCAACTCCACAAATTTGCATGGCGAATGGGAACCTGCTAACCAAACCTAAGTAGATAAATGATCACAAACAACAGGAGGTCCTAGCACTGATTCCTGATGGGCACCACTGGTCACAGACCCCCAGCCAGATTGAAACCCTTCCCCCACTATCCTCTGCCTTCTCTGGGTCGGGCAGCTCTGAATCCAATCTCCCAACCCACTTGGGATCTCTGCTTCTCTGGGTCAGGCAGCTCTGAATCCAATCTCCCAACCCACTTGGGATGCTGTACATCTTTAATTTCTGGATCAGCCCACCATGAAGAACGTTGACAAATGCCTTACTGCCAAATTGAAAGACAACAAGGTGAAGTGGTTCCCTCTCTCTCTCCATCCTTCCCCCACCCAAGTCACACCAGCTTCTCGTTTTCACCCAACAAACAATGAACAATGGCCTGTTGCCTTTATCATCGTTACTTTTTTGCATATCTTTCATTCATTGTTCTTTATCTTTCGACATCTCCGTCTGTATCTCTCGTTTCCCTTTCTCCTGACTAGTCTGAAGAAGGGTCTCGACCCGAAGTGTCACCCATTCCTTCTCTCCAGAGATGCTGCCTGTCCCGGTGAGTTACTCCAGCTTTTTGTGTCTATCTAAGGCAAATTGGTTGGCCAGTCTACATTTGTTCTCACCGATGGAGGATGCCACATTGAGAGCTCTGAATACAGTGGATGAGGTTGGAGGAGGTGCATGTAAGCCCTTGTCTTACCTGAAAGGCCTGACATGGTCCCTGAATGGAGGAGGTGCAAAGATGGGAGTTGTGTCGACTGCAACTGCAGGGGAATGTCAGAGGGGTGGAGGTGGGGGGAGGAGTGGGTGGGGAGGGATGATTGAACCAAGGAGTTGTAAGAAGTATGGTCTCAGCGGAAAGCGGAAAGGTGGGATGGGAAGGAAGGGGAGATGTGACAGGTGGCGGGATTGTGTTGAAGCTGGTTGAATTGTTGTGGAATTGTGTGTTAGATGCAAAGGCTGGTGGGGTGACAAGGAAGGACCGGGGGAACTCTATCGCTGCTGTGTGTGGGGAGGGGATGGGAGCAGAACTGCAGGAAATGGAAAAGGCACAGGTGAGGGCCTCATGCACAACTGAGGGAGGTGGGGGTCGGGGGGAACCATATTTGATCAAGAAAGATCTCAGATGTCCTAAAATGAAAACCTCATCTTTCTGGTTGATTACTGCACAAACACCTCATAAGTGGTGATCTCGCGCAGGTCGGAGTGAGTAGAGCAGTGATTACATTTTGAAGTGGGCCTTTTTGACCAATTTGAGTGGATCTCGTTGCTCAATCCCCTTTTTAAATGACAACATCGGGAGTGGGTGTTGGGTGGTAACATATTCCATTCCCTGAAGAAGGAGTCTGAAGAAGTCTGAAGAAGTGGTCTCGACCCGAAACGTGACCCATTCCTTCTCTCCTGAGATGCTGCCTGACCTGCTGAGTTACTCCAGCATTTTGTGAATAAATACCTTCGATTTGTACCAGCATCTGCAGTTATTTTCTTACACTATTCCATTCCCTTATCGTCCTCGGGTAAAGGGGATATTGGTGGCAAGGTTTATTGAGTTGATGATGTAGAGACCGGTATTTTGTCTTGTTTCATGGCGGTTGGTGCTCTGGGATGACGGAAGATTTGACGGCTTGATTTCGTGAATCTCCTTGTAAATTGCAATGTCTCCGCCTGATTCTGTGGAGCTCTAGGGTACCCCATCTTTGGAGCAGTTGCAGCAGGGACCGAGAAACGGAGCGACTGTCGTACCTACCACTTTGGGAGTTGGCAGGAATTGAACGATACTTTATCAAACAATGTAAAGTTCATTGATCTGTATGGACATCAAAACCGGGCATTGAGCATGGACCACCTGATTCAGTACCATTGTCACCGCACAGGGAAAGACAATAACAAAACAAGCTGTTGGAGAAACTCAACAGGTCAGACAGCATCTGTGGAGGGAAACGGGCTGACTCCCTGTCCGTTCTCCCCGTGACTGCATGGGTTTTCCCGGGAGCTCCGGTTTCCTCCCACACTCCAAACACGTAGGTTAATTGGCTTGGTAAAATTGTAAATCGTCCCTAGTGTGTGTAGGATAGCGTAAGTGTGCGGGGATCGCTGGATGGCACGCACCCAGTGGGCCGAAGGGCGCTGTTTCTCTAATAGACAATAGAATAGAAAATAGGTGCAGAAGTAGGCCATTCGGCCCTTCGAGCCATCACCGCTAATCAACGTGATCATGGCTGATCATTCACAATCAGTACCCCGTTCCTGCCCTCTCCCCATACCCCCTGACTCCGCTATCGTTAAGAGCTCTATCTAACTCTCTCTTGAAAGCATCCAGAGAATCGGCCTCCACTGCCTTCTGATTTACACAGATTTGCACAGATTTACAACTCTCTGAGTGAAAACGTTTTTCCTTATCTCCGTTCTAAATGGCCGACCCCTTATTCTTAAACTGTGGCCTTTGGTTCTGGACTCCCCCAACATTGGGAACATGTTTCCTGCCTCTGGCTTCTCCAATCCCTTAATAATGTTAAATGTTTCAATAAATTCCCCTCTCATCCTTCTAAATTCCAGTGTATACAAGCCCAGTCACTCCAGTCTTTCAACATACGACAGTCCTGCCATTTCGGGAATTAACCTAGTGAACGCTGCACTCCCTCAATAGCAAAAATGTCCTTCCTCAAATTTGGAGACCAAAACTGCGCACAGTACTCCAGGTGTCGTCTCACTACGGCCCTGTACAACTGCAGAATGACCTCTTTGCTCCTATACTCAACTCCTCTTGTCATGAAGGCCAACATGCCATTAGCTTTCTTCACTGCCTGCTGTACTTGCATGCTTACTTTAAGTGACTGATGAACAAGGACACCCAGATCTCTTTGTACTTGCCCTTTTCATAACTTGACACCATTCAGATAATAATCTGCCTTCCTGTTCTTCCCACCAAAGTGGATAACCTCACATTTATCCACATTAAACTGCATCTGCCATGCATCCGCCCACTCACACAACCTGTCCAAGTCACCTTGCATCCTCATAGCACAGTTCACACTACCACCCAGCTTTGTGTCATCTGCAAATTTGCTAATGTTACTTTTAATCCCTTCATCTAAGTCATTAATGTATATTGTAAATAGCTGCGGTCCCAGCACCGAGCCTTGCGGTACCCCACTAGTCACTGCCTGCCATTCTGAAAGGGACCCGTTAATCCCTACTCTTTGTTTCCTGTCTGCCAACCAATTTTCTATCCATGTCAGTACTCTACCCCCAATACCATGTGCTCTAATTTTGCCCACTAATCTCCTATGTGGGAACTTCTGAAGGTCCAGGTACACTATATTCACTGGCTCGCCATTGTCCATTTTCCTAGTTACATTCTCAAAAATTCCAGAAGATTAGTCAAGCATGATTTCCCCCTTCATAAATCCATGCTGACTCGGAACGATCCTGTTACTGCTATCCAAATGTTCTGCAATTTCTTCTTTTATAATTGACTCCAGCATCTTCCCCACCACTGATGTCAGACTAACTGGTCTATAATTTCCCGTTTTCTCTCTCCTTCCTTTCTTAAAAAGTGGGATAACATTAGCTACCCTCCAATGCACAGGAACTGATCCTGAATCTATAGAACATTGCAAAATGATCACCAATACGTCCACAATTTCTAGAGCCACTTCCTTTAGCACCCTGGGATGCAGACCATCCTGGCCCTGGGGATTTATCAGCCTTCAGTCCCATCGGTCTACCCAACACCATTTCCTGCCTAAGGCCCTGTCCCAGTTAGGCGTTTTTTAAGGCGACTGCCGGCGACTGTCATAGTCCTAGCAAGTCGCCGAAAAACCAGCGACTGGAACCCACCTACGACAATGTCTATGATAAGCTAAAACAACCTACCACCTAGTCGACGTCAAGCTACGGCAAGCTACCGACAATCGGCAACCCTATCGTCACAAGTAGAACGTTCACCTATGACCGCACCTACGACAACCTACCAACACAGAGGTGACAACCAAAGTCAACCTACGTCCACCCGCGACAAGCTATGACCCTGAAGACTGAAGATAACTGAAGACAATTCACGTTTCACCCACTTTCCCTATAAAAGGTGGTGTATGGTAGGGTTTCCAATCATTCTGCATCATGACTATTTGAAAGTGATGCCATGAGAAACTACTCTGAAATACAATAACTTCATACATCAATTTTCCGTCAAAATGTCAAGAATTTCCTTTATTGATATACAAACAAAAATTTTTTAAAGGTTGATAAGAACATACAAAAGTGCATACAAAAATATTCTAATAAACTAGAATAAATTTCAATAAATTTCAAATTTCAAACTTTAAAATTCAAACTTTAAACAGAATACCAGTGCAAAAACATACAAAACCTAACAGCTATGGACACATTACACTGATGGATGATCAGATCAAGTCCACACTTGGAATTCGTCGAAGTCAGCACGGGCGACAACCTTAATCACCTGGTGACAACCTGGCGATAACGGGATCGTTGGGGCCAAGGGCCTGTTTGTGCACTGTATCTCTAAACTAAATAAAAACTAAACTGAACTGGAGTGGAAGTAAGTCATTCTACAATTGGGGCGTGACAAGAAGGAAGGAAAATCCCAGAGCCCGCTGTACCTTGAGCAGTGCGCTATGGGTTCCTGGCAGGGAAGCGTGCAGAATGTAACGGCATCGTTTCTGGAGCTCCTGGCCATGGACACATACATAAATATTAGAAATTTAGGGACAGTTCTATGACTCTAAAACTTGCACTGCCAATAGATTTTTGAAAACTACTGAAGAAAATCATTTTAGTTCTATTCTTCACATTATATTTGTGTTTACAGACACAAAATACTGGAGTAACTCAGTGGGACAGGCAGCATCCAGTGATTTGGTCGAGACCCGAAACGTCACCCATTCCTTCTCTCCAGAGATGCTGCCTGACCTGCTGAGTTACTGCAGCATTTTGTGTCTATCTTCAGTTTAAACCAGCATCTGTAGTTCCTTCCTACACATTATATCTTTGTTTGTTCATGCTTTTTCTCATGCTTAATAGGCTGGAGCAATGAAGTCCATTACTAACACATGTGTTTGCTTTGACGTGAAAAGAATTTGGTGCTGTCTGCATTTGCCTGCCCCATTTACTTAGAAACATAGAAACATAGAAAATAGTTGCAGGTGGAGGCCATTCAGCCCTTCGAGCCAACATCGCCATTCATTATGATCATGGCTGATCATCCACAATCAGTAACCTGTGCCCAACCTCTCCTCATATCCTTTGATTCCACTAGCCCCTAGAGCTCTATCTAACTCTCTCTTAAATTCATCCAGTGATTTGGCCTCCACTGCCCTCTGTGGCAGAGAATTCTACAAATTTACAACTCTCTGGGTGAAAAAGTTCCTTCTCATCTCAGTTTTAAATGGCCTCCGCTTTATTCTAAGATTGTGGCCCCTGGTTCTGGACTCCCCCAACATTGGGAACATTTTTCCTGCATCTAGCATGTCCAGTCCTTTTATAATTTTATATGTCTCTATGAGGTCCCCTCTCATCCTTCTAAACTCAAGGAGACAGAGGGATATAAAAGGAGGACAGAAGCAAAAGGTAGAAGGGAGATTAAAAAAACAAACCTGAAAGTTTTGTGCCTCAATGCGAGGATCATTCGTAATGTGCAGTTAGTAGTTAAGGAATATGATATAGTTGGAATTACGGAGACATGGCTCCAGGGTGACCAAGGCTGGGAGCTAAACAACAGGGGTATTCAATATTCAGGAAGGATAGACAGAAAGGAAGAGGAGGTGGGGTGGCATTGCTGGTTAATGAGGAGATTAATGCACTAGCAAGGAGAGACATTAGCTTGGATGCTGTAGAATCAGTATGGGTAGAACTGCGAAATAGCCAAGGGCAGAAAACGCTTGTTGGAGTTGTGTACAGACCACCAGACAGCAGCAGGGAGGTTGGGGATAGCATCAGGCAGGGAATTAGGGATGTGTGTAGCAAAGGTACAGCAGTTATCATGGGGGGCTTTAATCCTCATATAGATTGGGCGAACCATATTGGCAGCAGCGCTGAGGAGGAGGATTTCCTGGAATGTATACGGGATGGTTTTGTAAACCAATATGTAGAAGAACTGACTAGAGGACAGGCCATCCTTGACAGGGTATTGTGTAATGAGGAAGGATTAGTTAGCGATCTTGTTGTGCAAGGCCCCTTGGGCAACAGTGACCATAATATGGTGAAATTCTGCATTAGGATGGAGAGTGACACAGTTAATTCAGAGACTAGGGTCCTGAACTTAAAGAATGGAGACTTTGAAGGGCCTGTCCCACTTAAGCGATTTTTTAGGCGACTGCCGGCGACTGTCAAAGTCGTAGCAGATCGCCAAAATTTTCTTTTACCCCACGACAATGACCACGATAATGCCGAGTCAGGTCGAGATTACTCCGTCTTCGGAAACATCGCTAAATTCCCAAGCCCTTATCAATGCTTCTCCGGCGTCCTAAATTTCGCTGAAATCACTGACAAGTCAGTAATAACTTGAGAGTTTTGAAATATAACATCTTGCCAGGGTTACTTGAAAACCAAGCTTCATGGTAACAAAGCATAAACTGGATTGACTTCCAGTTTACTAATAGCAGTATTAAGAAATTTAATTTTAAACGTGGTTAAATGGATTTCTGTGCGGAGTGTGGGCATTCTTTGAGAATGTACGGGAGTTGCATATCTGGTTTCTGAGTTGCATATCTGGGTTGGGAGACTACTTTAAATGTAATGGCTGATGGCCATAAACATCGCAAAATTCCCACGCTTACCTGACCGTCAAACTGTCGCGTCCAATCTACCTGTCAAATGTCCTGACGGTAAATAAATTGGTTAAACACAAGTATTTTATGGTATCTTCAAATGACTTAACTTAATTTAATATTATGTGCTTCTAAATGCATCTAAGAGAACCTAGCAAACCTGGGGACAGCATGTGACAGCGCCCGCAATAAGCAACGATACCTGGCGACAAGCCAGCTGTCGCCAAGAAATTTCAATCCGGTTGATTTCTCAGTGACACGCTGAGATCCACTACGATTCTTGGAAGACTCCTCACGATCATGTCCACGACACCCCGGCGAACTGTCGGCGACAGCCTAGTCACCGGCAGTCGCCTTAAAATCACCTAAAGTGGGGCAGGCCCTTGAAGGTATGAGACGGGAAGTGGCTAGAATAGACCAGCAAATTATACTTAAAGGGTTGACGGTGGAGATGCAATAGTAAAGATTTAAAGACTGCATGGATGAACTCCAAAAATTGTTCATCCCTGTCTGGCGAAAAAATAAAACGGGGAAGGCAGCTCAACCGTGGCTGACGAGGGAAATCAAGGATAGTGTTAAAGCCAAGTAAGGGGCTTTCAATTGGACAGAGGAAGCAGCAAACCGGAGGACTTGGAGAGATTTAGAACTCAGCAGAGGACAAAGGGGTTAATTAAGAGGAGGAAAAATGAGCATGAAAAAAAGCTTGCAGGGAATATAAAAACTGACTGTAAAAGCTTCTTTAGATATGTAAAACAGAAAAGATTTGTGAAGACAAATGTAGGTCCCTTATAATCAGAGACAGGTGAATTTATTATGGGAAACAAGGAAATGGCAGAACAGTTAAACAATTTCTTTGGTTCTGTCTTCACTAAGGAAGACACAAACAATCTCCCAGAAATACTAGGGGACTGAGGGTCCAGTGGGAGGGAGGAACTGAAGGGAATCCACATTAGTCAAGAAATGGTATTAGGTAAACTGTTGGGACTGAAGGCAGATAAATCCCCAGGGTCTGATGGTCTGCATCCCAGAGTATTCAAGGAGGTGGCCCTAGAAATCGTGGATGCATTGGTGATCATTTTCCAATGTTCTCTCGACTCTGGATCAGTTCCTGTGGACTGGAGGGTAGCCAATGTAACCCCACTTTTTAAGAAAGGAGGAAGAAAGAAAACGGGGAATTATAGACCAATTAGCCTTACATCAGTAGTGGGGAAGATGCTTGAATCGATTATTAAAGATGTTATAGAAGCGCATTTGGAAAGCAGTGACAGGATCGGTCAAAGTCAGCATGGATTTATGAAGGGAAAATCATGCTTGACTAATCTTCTGGAATTTTTTGAGGATACAAGAGATTAATGTGCAAAATTAGAGCACGTGGTATTGGAGTAGGGTATTGACATAGAGAACTGGGTTGGCAAGCAGGAAGCAAAGAGTAGGAATTAACGGGTCCTTTTCAGAATGGCAGGCAGTGTCTAGTCTTCTTCTTGCGTTTGAAGCAGCAGGAGTTATGTAATGCCTGCCAGGCGCTGTAGCCAGTGCACTGTGCTGTAGTCGAGGGCCGTGAGGTCTACCCCTCCACCAGGAGGCAGCGCAGTCGAGAATGACGTGCTACGCTGTTTGCTGGTCTGCTCCACACACGCAGGCTGCTGATGAACGCAACCCTCAATGATGCATGTTGGCGTTGAACTGGCCGACCGCTGTGCGGAGCCGTTTCAGGGCGACCCACTCTTTGCGGGGCTCATGTTGTTAACCTCCCCATGGTGAGCCCTGTCAACTGACCTCAGTCAGGCGAACGACAACAAACAGAGACAGCAGAAGCGGAAGCAGTGACTAGTGGGGTACCGCAACGTTCAGTGTGGGGACCCAGTTATTTACAATATATATTAACGATTTAGACAAGGGAATTAAATGTAACATCTCCAAGTTTGCAGATGACACTAAGCTGGGTGGCAGTGTGAGCTGCGAGGAGGATGCTATGAGGTTGCAGGGTGACTTGGATAGGTTAGGTGAGTGGGCAGATGCATGGCAGATGCAGTATAATGTGGATAAATGTGAGGTTATCCACTTTGGTGGCAAGAACAGGAAGGCAGATTTTTATCTGAATGGTGTCAGATTAGGAAAATAGGGGGTGCAACAAGACCTGAGTATGCTTGTACATCAGTCACTGAAAGTAAGCATGCAGGTACAGCAGGCAGTGAAGAAAGCTAATGGCATGTTAGCCTCATAGCAAGATGATTTGAGTGTAGGAGCAAGGAGGTCCTACTGCAGTTGTACAGGGCCCTGGTAAGACCACACCTGGAGTAATGTGTGCAGTTTTGGTCTCCTAATTTGAGGAAGGATATTATTGCTATTGAGGGAGTGCAGCATAGGTTCACCAGGTTAATTCCTGGGATGGCGGGATTGATAGATTAGGTCGACTGTGCTTGTATTCACTAGAATTTAGAAGGATGAGAGGGGATCTTATAGAAACATAAAATTCTTAAAGGATTAGAAAGACTAGATGTAGGAAAAATGTTCCGATGTTGTGGGAGTCCAGAATCAAGGGTCACAGTTTAAGAATAAGGGGTAGGCCATTTAAGACTGAGATGCAGAAAAACGTATTCACCAACAGAGTTGTGAATCTGTGGAATTCTCTCCCACAGAAGGCAGTGGAGGCCAATTCACTGGATGTTTTCAAGAGAAAGATTTAGGTCTAGGGGCTAAAGGAATCAAGGGATATGGGGAGAAAGCAGGAACAGGGTACTGATTTTAAATGATCAGCCATGATCATATTGAATGGCAGTGCTGGCTCAAAGGCCCTACTCCTGCATCTATTTTTCTATGCTTTTCTAAAAAGCAGCAAATGCAAAATCAAACACTCATTTTAATTTTTAGTTTGATAAATTTTTATCAAGAATAAGATAGAATAAGTTAATAAGATAGGAATATAATTAGTGTAGACAATAGACAATAGACAATAGGCGCAGGAGTAGGCTATTCGGCCCTTCGAGCCAGTAACGCCACTCACCGTGATCATGGCTGATCATCCACAATCAGTACCCCGTTCCTGCCTTCTCCCCATATTCCTTGACCCCGCTATCATTAAGAGCTCTATCTAACTCTCTCTTGAAAGCATCCAGGGAATTGGCCTCCACTGCCTTCTGAGGCAGAGAATTCCACAGCTTCTCTGAGTGAAAGAACTGCAGATGCTGGTTTACACTGAAGATAGACACAAAATGCTGGGGTAACTCAGCGGGACAGGCAGCATCACTGGAGAGAAGGAATGGGTGACGTTTTGGGCCATGACCCTTCTTCAAGTCTAAAATTCCTTCTCTCCAGAGATGCTGCCTGGCCCGCTGAGTTACTCCAGCATTTTGTTTCTATCTTCGGGATAGAATTAGATCAGATTGACCAGGATGTTATTGAATGGATGAACTGATTTGAAAGACTAATTGACCTCACCCAAGAATGCAGGGGAGATTGAAATTGTCATTTTACTGAGACATGTCGGTGCTTAGATGCATGTATAGAATGTCAGTATGACATCTAAAATGTTTATGCTATAGTTCTTGTTTTGTTCGATACTTCCCTTTGTACTTCACGTTAATTAATTGTCCGGTTCAGTTTTGATGTCTATTTCAAAGGCTTGCCTCACTGAGAGTTACCCAAGTTGACAAGCTTTCTATTATTTGTATCTATATTGAACTCCTAATATTTGATTACCACTTTTAATTTTGTTTGATATTTATTGACGGATATTAATTGTATTGATGCACTAATTGGAAAGTTACGCTAGACAGCATGGTGGCGGAGGGGTGGAGTTGCTGCCTTAAAGCACCAGAGACCCAGGTACAGACAGATGCTGTCTGTGCGGAGTTTGTACATTCTCCCCGTGGGTTTTCTCCGAGATCTTCGGTTTCCTCCACACTCCAAAGACGTATAGATTTGTAGGTTAATTAGCTTGGTGTAGGTGTAAATTGTCCCTAGTGTGTATGTGTAGGATAGTGTTAATGTGTGGGGATCGCTAGTCGGTGCAGACTCAGTAAGCCGAAGGGCCTGTTTCCGCGCTGTATTTCAAAACGAAACGAAACTAAATTTAAACTAAACCTTTCTCTTTCAGAAATTCTTCCTTATTTCTGAAACTTCACAATGAAAAAGTAAAATGCTTATAGCTACCTGTTTTGAGAACTTGAATGATGCAGTCACAACATTCTTCAAGCTTTCCTTTCAATTTTAGTCGAGTAGACAATTATCAATAATAGAATTTTACAGATTATTACAACATTTGAAAATTGAAACAAATGTAATTGCTAGAACGTATTTCAATATTGATACACAAAGAAATCAAGCCCCAAAATCTAGAGGCTGTACCACACAAATATTTAATGAATAATCACACTCATGTTCGAATGCATCATCCTTCCAATTGCACCATTAGCCTCAAATGTGGCTCAATTCATCATTATTCGCCCATCAGTAATATGCATCAGTTACGGCTCACACATCATTCTTTCACCCTATCCTCCCATACATAAGGTTAGTTAACATTTCACAGCTAGTACAGGCAATTAACTATCCAACCGAGAGTCTGATCACCCAAACACAAAATACTACATTTACTGGCACATTTACTGCCGTGTCCAGGTGATTTGTGCCAACGTGGATTCAAAACCCTGCATCTCGAGTTTAAGGATAAGATTTACTCCTGTAATTGTGGGGTATTGTAATCCCTTCCAACAACATCTTCTTCGTCCTCTTTGACATTTTCTATGTCCATCTATGTCTTTTTTGCATTTTCCCAGGCACGTGATATTTCCAGGGTAATGACCACTAATGTGCCAATGTCAAGGAACATCTCATTCGCGCAAAAGCCAAGGAACCAAGAAAAAGCCCTTGAAAAGACACAAGGATCTGCAGATGCTGGTTTACAAAAAAGGGCACAAAGTGCTGGAGTAACTCAACGGGCCAGGAGAACATGGATAGGAGACGATTTATTCACAAAATGCTGGAGTAACTCAGCAGGTCAGGCAGCATCTCGGGAGAGAAGGAATGGGTGACGTTTCGGGTCGAGACCCTTCTTCAGACAGGACGTTTTGGTTCGGGAACCTTCGGGAGCACTCGCGACATATTATTTTTAGATTTTCCAACTTGATTCCAACTTGAAATCGATGAAGAACACATGAAACACATGTGGAGTTGTAGCTGTTGTTATTTTGAATAAGCCAGAGACCAGAGTTGCAGATGTAAAAGGTATTTAATCCACACGAGCAGCCATTTAGAAAGAGACATGATGGAACAATCTCTCCTGGGAAAACCTCTCGATAGGATTTCCCTGAACATCGCGTTTTTATACTCTAAAGAAGAAATCTACCAGCAGGTGATTAAATACATTTTTGCATAGTTTCCTCAATTTCTGGGGGGTACGTAAATAGCACCATTAAATTACTGAATTGAAACATATCGTAACTGTCAAGAAAATCCTTCTGTAGGACAAAATAATTTTCATGAATAGTTCAAATACCTCTGAGGACAAAAACACCAGTCACTCAAAGTAAGAGTTGTGAGCACCAGAGTGGCACAGTGGTAGAGTTGCTGCCTGACAGCGCTGGAGACCCGGGTTCAATCCTAATTATGAGTGCTGTCTGTACGGAGTTTGTACGTTTTCCCTGTGACTACATGGGTTTTCTCCGGGTGTTTCTTCCCATACTCCAAAGACTTACACGGTTTGCAGGTTGTGCAGGAAGGAACTGCAGGTGCTGGTTTACACCAAAGATAGGCACAAAATGCCGGAGCAACTCAGCGGGACAGGCAGCATCCCTGGAGAAAAGGAATGGGTGATGGGAAACGTCACTTCATTCCTTCTCTCCAGAGGAGCTGCCTGTCCCGCTGAGTTACTCCAGCTTTTTGTGTCTATTTTCAGATATGTAGGTCAATTTAATTCTTTATAAATTGTAAATAGACAATAGACAATAGGTGCAGGAGTAGGCCATTCAGCCCTTCGAGCCAGCACCGCCATTCAATGCGATCATGGCTGATCACTCTCAATCAGTACACCGTTCCTGCCTTCTCCCCATACCCCCTCACTCCGCTATCCTTAAGAGCTCTATCCAGCTCTCTCTTGAAAGCATCCAACGAACTGGCCTCCACTGCCTTCTGAGGCAGAGAATTCCACACCTTCACCACCCTCTGACTGAAAAAGTTCTTCCTCATCTCCGTTCTAAATGGCCTACCCCTTATTCTCAAACTGTGGCCCCTTGTTCTGGACTCCCCCAACATTGGGAACATGTTATCTGCCTCTAATGTGTCCAATCCCCTAATTATCTTATATGTTTCAATAAGATCCCCCCTCATCCTTCTAAATTCCAGTGTATACAAGCCCAATCGCTCCAGCCTTTCAACATACGACAGTCCCGCCATTCCGGGAATTAACCTAGTGAACCTACGCTGCACGCCCTCCATAGCAAGAATATCCTTCCTCAAATTTGGAGACCAAAACTGCACACAGTACTCCAGGTGCGGTCTCACCAGGGCCCGGTACAACTGTAGAAGGACCTCTTTGCTCCTATACTCAACTCCTCTTGTTACGAAGGCCAACATTCCATTGGCTTTCTTCACTGCCTGCTGAACCTGCATGCTTCCTTTCATTGACTGATGCACTAGGACACCCAGATCTCGTTGAACTCCCCCTCCTCCTATGATTCTTATTGTATAGGACAGTGGTAGTGTACGGGGTGATCGCTGGTTGGCATGGACGGTGGGCCAAAGGGCCTGTTTCCATGCTGTATCTCTAATACACGCTGACTCTCTGGGTACACAAACACTCCAAATATTGATTGGCAGAGCATGTATGATTGTGACCATGTTTGATGTGCTAAGTGAAAAAATAATCAGTCTGGCCTGAAACCTTCTTTGATCTCTATCAAAATGGTGCAAAATAACTTAGACGATGTCTGACGTAGGCGAATAACAGTCCCATTGTCTTTCATTTGATCAATATACATGAGAATGCTTCATGGTCTGTCAGTTTACAAACCATAAATCTTGAGTGGCCTTTGCTGTGAGCCAGTGGTCTGTGCTCTGCAGATAGAATTCTTTGTTTGCCTCACTGTACTTTTAATTATAAAGCTGATTACTGCTTGCAGTTTACATTTGCAAATAGTTCATGTAGATTAGTTCCTGGTTGTACTATTGGCTGCTACCAACATAACTTGAAAGATGGCCCACACCCAAGAGTAGCAATAGCTAAAAGACATCACGCAGTAACTAACCAGTTGTCATAGAGTCATAGAGTGATACAGCGTTCAGCCCAACTTGCCCACACCAGCCAACATGTCCCAGCTACACTGGTCCCACCTGTTCCTTCTCCCCAGAGATGCTGCCTGACCTGCTGAGCATTTTGTGTCTACCTTGTAGGGTTGCCAACTATCTCACTCCCAAATAAGGGACAAGGTGATGTCACCGCCCCGCACCCCACATGCCCTCACAAAGCCAGCGGCCATGTGCTCCCGCTCCACCAATGGTGGCCGCCCGGGCAGGGAGGCGGGCAGGGAACCTCCGTTAGGCGGCGCCCGGGCCTCTAGGCCTACTCTTTGCGGGCCTACACTATCCGGACCAACACTGTCCGGACCTACAGTGTCCAGACCTACACTGTCCGGACCTACACTGTCCGGACCAACAGTGTCCACACCTACAGCGTCGGGGTCTACAGCGTCTGGGCCTACAGTGCCCCCCGGGCCTAATACGGGATAAGGGCGGTCCCTTACAGGACATACCAATTTAGCCAAAATACGGGATGTCCCGGCTAATACGGGACAGTTGGCAACCGTACTATCTAGCCCCACCTGCCCGCTTTTGGTCCATAGCCCCTGTTTTCTCCGGGTGTTTATTCCCTTACTCCAAAGACTTACACGGTTTGCAGGTTGTGCAGGAAGGAACTGCAGATGCTGGTTTACACCAAAGATAGGCACAAAATGACCGAGTAACTCAGCGGGACAGGCAGCATCTCTGGAGAGAAGGAATGGGCGATGGGAAACGTCACTTCATTCCTTCTCTCAGGAGCAGGTTTGCAAGAGTGATCCCAGGAATGAGTAGGTTAACCTATGATGAGCGTTTGTCGGCACTGGGCCTGTACTCGCTGGAGTTTAAAAGAATGAGGGGGGACATCAATGAAACGTACCGAATAGTGAAAGGCTTGGATAGAGTGGATGTGGAGAGGATGTTTCCACTAGTGGGAGAGTCTAGGACTAGAGGTCACAGCCTCAGAATTAAAGGACATTCTTTTAGGAGGAGATGAGGAGAAATTTCTTTAGTCAGAGGGTGGTGAATCTGTGGAATTCTTTGCCAAAGAAGGCTGTAGAAGCCATGTCAGTGGATATTTTTAAGGCAGAGATAGATTTTTGATTAGTACAGATGTCAGAGGTTATGGGGAAAAGGCAGGCGAATGGGACTACAAGGGAGAGATAGATCAGCCACGATTGAATGGCGGAGTAGACTTAATGGGCTGAATGGCCTGATTCTACTTCTATCACTTATCCCCTTATGACCTTATGACCTGTCCTATCCATTTACTTGTCTAACTGTTTCTTAAACGATGGGATAGTCCCAGCTTCAACTACCTCCTCTGGCAGCTTGTTCCATACACCCACCACCCTTTGTGTGAAAAAGTTACCCCTCAGATTCCTATGAAATCTTTTCCCCTTCATCTTAAACCTATGTCCTCTGGTCCTCGTTTCACTTACTCTGGGCAAGATTCTGTGCATCTAAATAGTGGGATCAAAAAGTTGCATCTTTGAAAATGCAAGTATCACAGATTAAGAATACATAGCCCCCTCCACCCCCCCGTACTTTTTCACTGACTGATAATGAACCACAGTTGGGTGTTCTATGATAAATAAATAATTCTGTTATGCTTAGCTTCTGTTCATTGCTTGATTTATAATCTTAACCACGTACATTGCTTCATTAGCAACCTCAGCTGGGGTCTAGATTAGTGCCAGCTCATGGGCAAATACCATTGATCACTGACTATGGCATCAAGACCCAGGCATTTCAGCTGTTCTCCAAATCTTCCATATATCACTGATGTTATCTCACAACCCGATACCCTCCACCTTTGTTAAGCATACTGTACAGGTTAAATGCTTAAAATTATTTATGCTTAAAATAATTTTGCCGCAAAAGTTAAAATGAAACTTTTAAAACAGAATCATTGCATTTATAAAATATCAAGCATTGTCGAAAGGTTTTACTATTTATCTGAATAGTTGATAAACAGAGTAAAGATTTGCAAACAGCTATGTCAAAAATTAAGTGGGGGAGAATATATATTTTTAAATATCTTGATAAATGGTTCTGCAGAATTTGCCAGATGTCAAATGGTAAAATTTAATGTCGCTGAGAAATCATCCAGTTTGAAATTTCTCGGCGACAGCTGGCTTGTCGCCAGGTATCGTTGCTTATTGCGGGCGCTGTCGCATGCTGTCCCCAGGTTTGCTAGGTTGTCTTAGATGCATTTAGAAGCAAGTAATATTAAAATAAGTAAAGTCATTTCAAGATACCATAAAATGCTTGTGTTTAACCAATTTATTTACCGTCAGGACATTTGACAGGTAGATTGGAGGCGACAGTTTGACGGTCAGGTAATCGTGGGAATTTTCGCGATGTTTATGGCCATCAGCCGTTACATTTAAAGTGGGCTCCCAACCCAGATATGCAACCCAGAAACCAGATATGCATCTCCCGTACATTTTCAAAGAATGCCCACACACTTTTCACAAAAATCCACTTAACCACTTTTAAAATTAGTGTTTTTAATACAGCTATTAATAAACTGGAAGTAAATCCAGTTTATACCTTGTTACAGTGAAGCTTGGTTTTTAAGTAACCCATACAAGATGTTCAAAACTCTCAAGTACTTACCGACTTGTCAGTGATTTCAACGAAAATCAGGACGCCGGAGAAGCATTGACAGCGTGGGGATTTTGCGATGTTTCCGAAGACGCTGTAATCTCGACCTGACTCGGCATTGTCGTAGTCATTGTCGTCGGGTAAAAGAAAATTTTGGCGATCTGCTGCAACTTTGACAGTCGCCGGCAGTCGGCAAAAAAATCGGCTAAGTGGGACAGGCCCTTAAATGTTTCTTAAATGTTGGGATAGTCCCTGCCTCATCTACCTCCTCTGGCACCTTGGTCGCAACCACAGTGGTCACTTCATGCTATCTTAGTGGTGGTGGGTGGGGTTGTTTGTGTGGGTGGAATACCATCTGTTGTTGAATTACCCTCCTTGCTGACCCTCGGACTACCTTTGAGTCAGGGACAGTTTCTTCCCAGCTATTATCAGGCAACTGAATCATCCTACCCAACTAGAGAGCGGCGCTGAACTACTTTCTACCTCTGATGTCCCTCAGACTATCCTTGATCGGGCTTGCTGGCTTTACCTTGCACTAAACGTTATTCCCTTATCATGTATCTGGACACTGTAAATGGATTGATTGTAATCATGTGTTGTTTTTCTGCCGACTGGATAGCACGCAACAAAAAGCTTTTCACTGTACCTCGGTACACGTGGCAATAAACTAAACTGAAACTGAACGTATTTCAAATGTGTAATGTGGGGTAGGGAATTAATCTGTATCTCTAATGTGACATTGTTGGCACTAGGGTTGCCAACTGTCCCATATTAGCCGGGACATCCCGTATATGCAGGTATGTAGGTTAATTGGCTGGGTAAATGTAAAAATTGTCCCTAGTGGGTGTAGGATAGTGTTAATGTACGGGGATCGCTGGGCGGCACGGACTTGGAGGGCCGAAAAGGCCTGTTTCCGGCTGTATATATATGATATGATATGATATGATATATTGGGCTAAATTGGTTTGTTCCATATGGGACCGCCCTTGTTCCGTATTAGGCCCACGAAAGGGGGGCGCTGTAGGCCGGTACGCTGTAGGCCCTTACACTGTAGGCCCATACGCTGTAGGCCCGTACGCTGTAGGCCCGTATGCTGTAGGCCCGGACGCTGTAGGCCCATACGCTGTAGGCCCGGACGCTGTAGGACTGGACGCTGTAGGTCCGGAGAGTGTAGGTCCAGACGCTGTAGGCCCGTATGCTGTAGGCCCGGATGCTGTAGGCCCTTACGCTGTAGGCCCTTACGCTGTAGGCCCTTACGCTGTAGGCCCGTACGCTGTAGGCCCGGACGCTGTAGGCCTTTATGCTGTAGGCCCATATGCTGTAGGCCCATACGCTGTAGGCCCGTATGCTGTAGTCCCGGAAGCTGTAGGCCCTTATGCTGTAGGCCCATACGCTGTAGGCCCGGATGCTGTAGGCCCGGACGTTGTAGGCCCGTACGCTGTAGGCCCAGACGCTGTAGGCCCGGACAGTGTAGGTCCTGACAGTGTAGGGCCGGACAGTGTAGGTCCGGAGGCCTGGGCGCCGCCTAACGGAGGTTGCATAGCAACCCGTCTCCCGGCCCGGGTGGCCGCCATTGGTGGAGCGAGAGCACGTGGCCGCTGGCTGGATGAGGTCACGTGGGGCGCGGGGTGGCAACATCACCGTGTCACTTGTTTAGGAGTGAGAAAGTTGACATCCCTAGTTGGCACTGAATACTATGGCTGACTTGGTGAACTGGCTACTTGGCATACCCACTCGGCAGTCACTCACGGTTTGTGCTGTCTCACTCAACAGCATGGCACCTGATACAATTTGTGCTGCTGTCCTGTGTGCACATTGCAGCTGCTGTTTTGGACCTGTAGGGGTCTTGCTGTTCCCAAATAATAGACGGCTGAGTCCTTTTAGCCTGCATGTGTTTGCAAGTGTTGCACTCCTGTAATGTTTCAATCATAATCAATGGAGTCACTGCACCTGATCTTGGTCTCAGTTTGTCTCCTGTCATCTTGTGTTGCTAACTTGTACTGTCCGCTCCAGGAGAGAGCTCCGTGCCCTGTCACTTGCAACACACATTCCCGGCCTGCCATCCAACCTCTAAAAAAACGTGAATTGATAATTAAAAATCTCCAGAGGCCTTTTCTGATAACGAGTCTTCAACCTGACACCTTAACTCTGTTACTTTCACACAGGTGATCCTTGACTGCTCCCAGCATTTCCAGTCTTAAAGCCCAAACAAGTATCTCTGGGGTCAGTGTACAGGCAGAAGTATCTGGATACACATGTGCAGGAAGGGACTGCAGATAGACACAAAATGCTGGAGTAACTCAGCGGGACAGGCAGCATCTCTGGATAGAAGGAATAGGTGACGTTTTGGGTCGAGACCCTTCTTCAGACTGAGTCAGGGGAGAGGGAGATACAGAGATAAGGAAGTGTAAGGTGTGAAAACGAGACAAAGGGGATGAAGGTCATGGAGATTGTAGAATAGGTCATGGTTAGCTGGGAGAAGGTAACAATAAAGCAAACAGAGATAAAATGTAATTGGAGACAGACAGACTGGTCGGATAACTGACAAGGGGGAGGGATGGAGAGAGAGGAAACGCAAGGGTTACTTGAAGTTAGAGGAGTCAATGTTCATACCCCTGGGGTGTACCCCTACCCAAGCGAAATATGAGGTGCTGTTCCTCCAATTTGCGCTGGGTCTCACTCTGACAATGGAGGAGGCCCAGGACAGAAAGGTCAGTGTGGGAGTGGGAGTTAAAGTGTTTAGCAAACGGGAGATCAGGTAGGTTTAGGTGGACTGAGCAGAGGTGTTCAGAAGTGCAGATGCTGGTTTACATCGAAGATACACACAAAATGCTGGAGTAGCTCAGCGGGTCGCTCAGCAACTCTGGAGAGAAGGAATGGGTGACATGTCTGGTCTGAAGAGGGGTCTCGACCCAAACCATCAGACATTCCTTCTCTCCAGAGATGCTGCCTGTCCTGCTGAGTTACTCCAGCATTTTGCGTCTATCTGGATACACAGTACATTTAAGCGATAATAAAATGTTTAAATATTGCCCCTATTAGAAATGAACAAAATATTATTCTGATATAATATTGCTCTTTCATCCTCCCTGCTGTATTAATCCCAGTGGTGTAAGGTGACATCTTTCATGTGATCTCCAGGGTGACTTTGTAGTTGCATCAGAACTTCTTGGATGCATTGGAGCAGAAACTGCTTTGCAGCTCAAGTTGCAAGATAACTGTATCCTCAGACAGCAGATCAATTGTATTTAATCAATCTAAAGATAGTCTAACAGGGGCATTTAAAACAAGGCATTTAGAGAGATGAACTGTTTTATTTAGAGGAATAGCAGAAGAGTAAACCTATATAGAAGTCAACAATGGAAAGGTTACAATCTAAAACTACTGTGCTGTAGATATGTTTCAGTTGGTGAAGAACCCACACAATTCAGAACAACAATCAAAATGGCATCAAGAAACTTCAATAATTCCATAAAGCAAAATGTTTATCATATGATTAAGATTTATCAGCACACCTTTTCATGGTTTATAATGCATGCAGCACAAACAGGCCCTGAGTGCATTTTAGGGGCTCATGTTGTCGAGCTCCCCGTGGTGAGCCCTGTCAACTGGACCTCAGTCAGGCGAACGACATCAAACAGAGACAGCAGAAGCAGAAGCAGCTTCATAACTTCTGCTGCCTCACACGCAAGAAGAAGAAGTGCATTTTAAAAAGCATGATGGATCAAACAAATTCAGAAGATGAACAAGTTTCCATGAGATCAACTTCCCTCCTGGGATAAATCAAGTTCTATCGTATCGTATCGTGTCATATCGTATCGTATTGTAAGTGGCACAGTGGAGCAACTGGTAGAACTGCAGCCTCACAGCGCCAGAAACCTGGATTGGATTGGATTGGGTGCTGTCTGTGTGTGTGGAGTTTGCACGTTCTCCCTGTGACCATGTGGGGGTCCCACTGGGTGCTCCAGTTTCCTCCCACATCCCAAAGATGTGCCTGTTTGCTGATTCATTGGTCGGTGTAAATTGGCACGAGTGCATAAGGAGTAGATGCGAAAATGAGATGACATTGGACTGGTTCAATCGGTCGGCACAGGCTCGGTGGGCCCAAAGGCTTTTTTCCATGCTGTAATAAATGTAAACCAAAACAAAACCATTTTTCTGAGCGAATGATCAATTTATAATTTTAAAATGAGGAACTAATTTTTTATCATGTCTCGAATACCTCAGTGGTAGCGTTTCATATTTAATTCCAAATATTTTGATCTTCAGCCTTTAGATGGATAATGTTACACTAAAATACTGCTCTCAAATTTTTATCTGTGCAATGCCGCCCAGCCAATTGTTACTAAAAGTCTGAAAGATGCAAATTATTTTTGACAGAATGCTAGCCTTTGTAAAACAGATTTATATACACCTCTGTCTCATGTGAAGTTATGCCAATTTTATTTCTTAATTTACCCTATGGAACAGATTTCATTTGCATTTATATCTTTCTATACTTTGTTAAATGTGGAATCATGCTTTCTTACGTACAGGTGGAAGAGGAATGGTATATTTGTGAAAGTTCCGCAAGGGTCGGTGCTGGGGCGCCACTGTTCACGTTGTATATCAATGATTTGGATAAGGGGATTGAATGCTTTGTGGCCAAGTTTGCAGATTATACGAAAGTAGGCGGATGGGCAGGTAGTGTGGAGAAAGCAGGGTCTCTGCAGAAGGACTTGGACAGGTTGGGAGAATGGGCAGAGAAGTGGCAGAGAGATGGAATATAGTGGAGTCATGCATTTTGGTAGTAGGAATAAAGGCGTAGACTATTTTCCAAATGGGGAGAGAATCCAGAAATCGGAGGTGCAAAGGGACTTGGGAGTGCTGGTGCAGGATTCCCAAAAAGTTCATTTGCAAGTCGAATCGGTAGTAAGGAAGGCAAATTCAATGCTAGCATTTATATCACGAGGACTGGAATACAAAAACAGAGATGTAATGCTGAGGCTCTATAAGGCATTTGGAATACTGTGAGCAAATTTGGGCCCCATATCTGAGGAAGGATGTACTGGCTCTGGAGAGGGTCCAGAGGAGGTTTACAAGAATGATTCCAGGAATGAGTGGGTTAGCATATGATGAGCGTTTGTCGGCACTGGGCCTGTACTCGCTGGAGTTTAGAAGGTTGAGGGGGGACCTCATTGAAACTTACAGAATAATGAAAGGCTTAGATAGAGTGGATGCGGAGAGGATGTTTCCACTGGTGGGAGAGTCTACGATCAGAGACCACAGCCTCAGAATTAAAGGGCGCTTTTTTAGAAAGGAGGTGAAGAGGAACTTCTTTAGTCAGAGGGTAGTTAATCTGTGGAACTCATTGCCACAGAAGGCTGTAGAAGCCATGACAGTGGATATTTTTAAGGCAGAGATAGACAAATTCTTGATTAGAACGGGTGTCAAGGGTTATGGGGAGAAGGAAGAAAAATGGGATTAGGGGGCAGAGATCAGCCATGATAGAATGGTGGAGTCGACTCGATGAGGCGAATGGCCGTATTCTACTCCTTTAACTTGTGAACTTGGGAACTTGCTCAACTGTCTAATTAAGTAATTGCAATTTAGACAACTTTTTGTCGAACAAATGCACCTTGCTGTACAGTGCAAGTAAGAAAAATGGCTGCATTGCTCAATATTGGATACTCTATATGCAGAATCTCATAAATTTGCATATTACCAAACCTGAGTTGTGTAGGAAGGAACTGCAGATGCTGGTTTAAACCGAAGATAGATACAAAATGCTGGAGTAACTCAGTGGGACAGGCAGCGTCTCTGGATAGAAGGAATGGGTGATGATTCGGGTCAAGACGTTATTTCAGACTGAGGAAGGGTCTCGACCTGAAACGTCACCCATCCCTTCTATCTCGAGATGATGAGTGACTCCAGCATTCTGTGTCTATCTTCGGACCAAATCTGAATCCATCATCTTTCATTTTCTAGCAGTGTCAAGGAAGGCAAACGTTCTCTTTAGGGGACCAGTCACTGAACATTGCATGCAGAGGAACGCGGAAACGAATATTTTCTTTTATTATTTATTCTTATCATCCGGGATGGATTTATGACCATCACATTGCATTGAGTGAACAATAAAGTCATGTTCTTCTTCAATAGCATTTACATGTTTCACTTAGATTTCTTTCATAACTTGACTGTATGCACCTGTGTGAATGAACATGTCAATTTTAGATTACTGGTTCCGCCTTTCATTCGTCTATGAGGAAACATGGAATTGAGCATTTAATTTCAGCATATGAAATAATAAATAATACACTTAGGTCATCAAAGAACTGAAGATGGTTTACAAAATAAAATACCAAGTGCTGGAGTAACTCAACGGGTCCAGCTGGTAACGTGAATACATTACATTTCGGGTTGGGAACTTTCTGTGCTTATATCTAGAAAGACATTTATATATCAATAAATTGTTATAGGTATTTTCAAGTGGTTTAAGGCAGACCATTGATTTGAATGATGGCAATTGGTAGCACACCCTGAGATTTCAATTCTTAGTCCAAAGGCAGAAGGACTAAAGCAATATTGAAAGAGTGATACATTTATCCAGAGTGTCTTATGTTTGATAATGCTGTGAAAGGAAGACAAAGGAATGAATGCAAAGGTTACTTGGGTTCTGATCAATAACTGGTGATACAAGAGAGTGCAGTTGCTGGAACCTGAATAAAAAGCAAACTGCTGGAGGTCACAGCAGGTCAGGCAGTAGAGTCATAGAGTGATACAGGGTGGAAACAGGCCCTTCGGCCCAACTCGCCCACACTGGCCAACAATGTCCCAGCTACCCTTGTCCCACTTGTCTGCACTTGGTCCATAACCCTCCAAACCTGTTCTATCCATGTACCTGTCCAACTGTTTCTTAAACGATGGGATAGTCCCAGCCTCAACCACCTCCTCTGGCAGCTTGTTCCATACACCCACCACCCTCTGTGTGAAAAAGTTACCCCTTGGATTCCTATTAAATCCGAGGGGTAACGTTGGGGGGAAATGGACAGGAGACCTTTCAGGTCAAGATCCTTCTTCAGACCCAAAACATCATTTGTCCATTTCCCTCCACAGATGCTGCCTCACCTATTGAGATCCTCCACTAATTTACTTTTTTGGTAATAACTAGTTTTGTAAGAGAATTGAGGCAATTTCTTCATCGATCTAGCTACAAAGTAGTTTTATGTTGTTTTCAAGTGACATGACCTTTAAAATCATACAAAGACTAAAATTATTGTATTTTAATTAATTGAATACTCAAATCTTTTTATGAAGACTGCCACTAATAATTGAAATTAAAAACAAGGCCAAAAACATGTTTAAAAATGTATTGCTCTAGAAATCAAGACATTAAATTTTACCATTTGACATCTGGCAAATTCTGCAGAACCATTTATCAAGATATTTTAAAATATATATTCTCCCCCACTTAATTTTTGACATAACTGTTTGCAAATGTTTACTCTGTTTATCTACTATTCAGATACATAGTAAAACCTTTCGACATTTTATAAATGCAATGATTTTGTTTTAAAAGTTTCATTTTAACTTTTGCGGCAAAGTTATTTTAAGCATAAATAATTTTAAGCATTTAACCTGTACAGTATACTTAACAAAGATGGAGGGTATCGTGTTGTGAGATAACATCAGTGATATATGGAAGATTTGGAGAACAGCTGAAATGCCTGGGTCTTGAAGCCATAGTCAGTGATCAATGGTATTTGTCCATGAGCTGGCACTAATCTAGACCCAACGTAATGAAGCAACGTACCTGGTTAAGATTATAAATCAAGCAATGAGCAGAAGCTAAGTACCTGGTTAAGATTATAAATCAAGCAATGAGCAGAAGCTAAGCATAACAGAATTATTTATTTACCAAAGAACACCCAACTGTGGTTCAATAGACAATAGACAATAGACAATAGGTGCAGGAGTAGGCCATTCAGCCCTTCGAGCCAGCACCGCCATTCAATGCGATCATGGCTGATCACTCTCAATCAGTACCCCGTTCCTGCCTTCTCCCCATACCCCCTCACTCCGCTATCCTTAAGAGCTCTATCCAGCTCTCTCTTGAAAGCATCCAACGAACTGGCCTCCACTGCCTTCTGAGGCAGAGAATTCCACACCTTCACCACTCTCTGACTGAAAAAGTTCTTCCTCATCTCCGTTCTAAATGGCCTACCCCTTATTCTTAAACTGTTGCCCCTTGTTCTGGACTCCCCCAACATTGGGAACATGTTATCTGCCTCTAATGTGTCCAATCCCCTAATTATCTTATATGTTTCAATAAGATCCCCCCTCATCCTTCTAAATTCCAGTGTATACAAGCCCAATCGCTCCAGCCTTTCAACATACGACAGTCCCGCCATTCCGGGAATTAACCTAGTGAACCTACGCTGCACGCCCTCCATAGCAAGAATATCCTTCCTCAAATTTGGAGACCAAAACTGCACACAGTACTCCAGCTGCGGTCTCACCAGGGCCCGGTACAACTGTAGAAGGACCTCTTTGCTCCTATACTCAACTCCTCTTGTTACGAAGGCCAACATTCCATTGGCTTTCTTCACTGCCTGCTGTACCTGCATGCTTCCTTTCATTGACTGATGCACTAGGACACCCAGATCTCGTTGAACGCCCCCTCCTCCTAACTTGACACCATTCAGATAATAATCTGCCTTTCTATTCTTACTTCCAAAGTGAATAACCTCACACTTATCTACATTAAACTGCATCTGCCATGTATCCGCCCACTCACACAACCTGTCCAAGTCACCCTGCAGCCTTAGTGCATCTTCCTCACAATTCACACTACCCCCCAACTTAGTATCATCTGCAAATTTGCTAATGGTACTTTTAATCCCTTCGTCTAAGTCATTAATGTATATCGTAAATAGCTGGGGTCCCAGCACCGAACCTTGCGGTACCCCACTGGTCACTGCCTGCCAATAGACAATAGACAATAGACAATAGGTGCAGGAGTAGGCCATTCAGCCCTTCGAGCCAGCACCGCCATTCAATGCGATCATGGCTGATCACTCTCAATCAGTACCCCGTTCCTGCCTTCTCCCCATACCCCCTCACTCCGCTATCCTTAAGAGCTCTATCCAGCTCTCTCTTGAAAGCATCCAACGAACTGGCCTCCACTGCCTTCTGAGGCAGAGAATTCCACACCTTCACCATTCCGAAAGGGACCCATTTATCCCCACTCTTTGCTTTCTGTCTGTCAACCAATTTTCTATCCATGTCAGTACCCTACCCCCAATACCATGTGCTCTAATTTTGCCCACTAATCTCCTATGTGGGACCTTGTCGAAGGCTTTCTGAAAGTCGAGGTACACCACATCCACTGACTCTCCCTTGTCAATTTTCCTAGTTACATCCTCAAAAAATTCCAGTAGATTTGTCAAGCATGATTTCCCCTTCGTAAATCCATGCTGACTCGGAATGATCCCGTTACTGCTATCCAAATGCTCAGCAATTTCGTCTTTTATGATTGACTCCAGCATCTTCCCCACCACTGATGTCAGACTAACTGGTCTATAATTACCCGTTTTCTCTCTCCCTCCTTTCTTAAAAAAGTGGGATAACATTTGCTATCCTCCAATCCACAGGAACTGATCCTGAATCTATAGAACATTGAAAAATGATCTCCAATGCTTCCACTATTTCTAGAGCCACCTCCTTAAGTACTCTGGGATGCAGACCATCAGGCCCTGGGGATTTATCAGCCTTCAGTCCCATCAGTCTACCCAAAACCATTTCCTGCCTAATGTGGATTTCCTTCAGTTCCTCCATCACCCTAGGTTCTCTGGCCCCTAGAACATTTGGGAGATTGTGTGTATCTTCCTCAGTGAAGACAGATCCAAAGTAATGGTTTAACTCGTCTGCCATTTCTTTGTTCCCCATAATAAATTCCCCTGCTTCTGTCTTCAAGGGACCCACATTTGCCTTGACTATTTTTTTCCTCTTCACGTACCTAAAAAAACTTTTGCTATCCTCCTTTATATTATTGGCTAGTTTACCCTCGTACCTCATCTTTTCTCCCCGTATTGCCTTTTTAGTTAACTTTTGTTGCTCTTTAAAAGAGTCCCAATCCTCTGTCTTCCCACTCTTCTTTGCTATGTTATACTTCCTCTCCTTAATTTTTATGCTGTCCCTGACTTCCCTTGTCAGCCACAGGTGTCTCTTACTCCCCTTAGAGTCTTTCCACCTCTTTGGAATAAATTGATCCTGCAACCTCTGCATTATTCCCAGGAATACCTGCCATTGCTGTTCTACCGTCTTCCCTGCTAGGGCCTCCTTCCAGTCAATTTTGGCCAGCTCCTGCCTCATGCTTCTGTAATCCCCTTTGCTATACGCTGTAATCCCCTTTGCTATCATATCATATATATACAGCCGGAAACAGGCCTTTTCGGCCCTCCAAGTCCGTGCCGCCCAGTGATCCCCGTACATTAACACTATCCTACACCCACTAGGGACAATTTTTACATTTACCCAGCCAATTAACCTACATACCTGTACGTCTTTGGAGTACAGCTATATTATCAGTCAGTGAAAAAGTACGGGGGGGGGGGTGGAGGGAGGGGGGGAGGGGGCTATTTATTCTTAATCTGTGATACTTGCATTTTCAAAGATGCAACTTTTGATCCTACTATTTAGATGCACAGAATCTTGCCCAGAGTAGGTGAAACGAGGACCAGAGGACATAGGTTTAAGATGAAGGGGAAAAGATTTCATAGAAATCTGAGGGGTAACTTTTTCACACAAAGGGTGGTGGGTGTTTGGAACAAGCTGCCAGAGGAGGTAGTTGAAGCTGGGACTATCCCATCGTTTAAAAAACAGTTAGACAGGTAAATAGATAGGACAGGTCATAAGGTCATAAGGGGATAAGTGATAGAAGTAGAATTAGGCCATTCAGCCCATTAAGTCTACTCCGCCATTCAATCGTGGCTGATCTATCTCTCCCTTGTAGTCCCATTCGCTTGCCTTTTCCCCATAACCTCTGACATCTGTACTAATCAAAAATCTATCTCTGCCATAAAAATATCCACTGTCATGGCTTCTACAGCCTTCTGTGGCAAAGAATTCCACAGATTCACCACTCTCTGACTAAAGAAATTTCTCCTCATCTCCTCCTAAAAGAATGCCCTTTAATTCTGAGGCTGTGACCTCTAGTCCTAGACTCTCCCACTAGTGGAAACATCCTCTCCACATCCACTCTATCCAAGCCTTTCACTATTCTGTACGTTACAATGAGGTCCCCCCTCATTCTTCTAAACTCCAGCGAGTACAGGCCCAGTGCCGACAAACGCTCATCATATGTTAACCCACTCATTCCTGGGATCACTTTTGTAAACCTCCTCTGGACCCTCTCCAGAGCCAGCACATCCTTTCTCAGATATGGTGTCCAAACCTGCTCACAATATTCCAAATGCGGCCTAACCAGCACCTTATAGAGCCTCAACATTACATCCCTGTTATTGTATACAAGCCCTCTTGAAATAAATGCTAGCATTGAGCTTACTTTCATTCGCTCCTGATTTGACTTACAGATTAATGTTTTGGGAATCCTGCACCAGCACTCCCAAGTCCCTTTGCACCTCCGATTTCTGGATTCTCTCCCCATTTGGAAAATAGTCTACGCCTTTATTCCTACTACCAAAATGCATGACTCCACTATATTCCATCTCTCTGCCACTTCTCTGCCCATTCTCCCAACCTGTCCAAGTCCTTCTGCAGAGACCCTGCTTTCTCCACACTACCTACCCATCCGCCTATTTTCAAATAATCTGCAAACTTGGCCACAAAGCCTTCAATCCCCTTATCCAAATCATTAATATAAAAGCGATATTGGATATTGGAGAGATATATTATCTTGGAGGGTTATGAACCAAACACAGGCTGGTGGGACCAGTGTACCTGGGACGTGTTGGCCAGTGTGGGCAGGTTGGACAGAAGGGCCTGTTTCCACACTGTATCACTCCTTGACTATCTTCTTCTTCTTGCGTTTGAGGCAGCAGAAGTTATGCAATGCCCTCCAGGCGCTGTAGCCAGTTCAATGTGCTGTTGTCTATGACTCTATGACTCTATTTAAAGAAATCTAAACAAAATGAAATTGTGATTTGATCATAGGGTGGATGATAAATAGGCAGTGTACTAACAGGGAGAGCAGGGGGTTAGCAAGGCGGGTTGAAGGTGAAACGGAGTGTCATCAGCATGCGTGTAAATGCTGATCTTGTGCTTGTAGTTGATTTCATCAAAGGATTGCTTGAAGATTTGAGAGCAGCATTGACTAAGTGACTCGATGGGAAGACGTTCCAAGTACAATTGGGTATACATGAGCAGAACCAAATAGGTTAGTTCCAGTGAACTTTGCAATGGAGGACATGCAGTGCAGGGGGTTACATGTTTCATCATGTTAGAGCAGCGGAACCCCTACATTAAAATTATTATATATCTTTATTAACTTGGTAAATGACACTTAAACAAATGAAACTGAACCATTCATGCAAACCTCTCCTGCGGGCCTGGCAACCCTTCCCCAGCTGACGATCCGTGGACCTGTTGGCGGCCGGGGAGTGTCCCCCGGGGCCGTGGGTGGGCGAGGGGGGACAGGAAAGTGGAGAGGGAGCCACTCACCTCGGCCCCGGGCGGCCATCGCGTTGGCCAGAGCGAGGCGTGGTCCCGTTGGGTGGAAACCACTCCTGCAGCAGCAGCCACACCGGCCACGGCCATCTTGTTTGACCCTCTGCCGCCGCACTGCACCACAGGAGGAAGGTCAGGCATGGGGCACGCTGGGACGGGTACTGGTCCTCCTGGTGGGGGGGGGGAGCACATTTATTAAAGTTTCAGCTCGATGGCTCAGCAACAGCGGCAGGTGAACGGCTCGGCAGTGCCCCCCCCCCCTCATTAGCCGCCACTCCCGTCACTCGGGCGGGTCCCATTGTGACGTTCAACACGGCTGACGGCGAGGGAAAATAGATAACAGGTTGAAAACTTTATTATAATACTCAAGAATTTTCCAAGAATATGCCGTACGTGTATAATAAAATTACGAATATGAAATTAAACACAAAAAAATTACTCAAAAATGCATTTACATATGATTAGCCTATTTATCACTATTTCTTTCGGAACCCCTCGTGACCTCTCGCGGAACCCCAGGGTTCCAGGGAACCCTGGATGACAAACGCTGTGTTAGTAACTCTGGAAAGGGTGATAAAAGATAATGTATTTGGACACAATTGCAATGATTAGTTTAGTATTTTGACCCGGAATGTATTAGTGTTGCTGACAGGAGCAGTAATCTAATCAGAGAAAGTCATGTCAGAAATTAAGAGATTCAGGAAGCAGTAACAAGCTCAATGAGATCGAAGAGAAAGATGGGAAGAAGTCTTGCGTTCAAGTGCATAAATGTTGGGTAATCTTTTTGAAAAGTGATCTGAAAGAGAGGGAACTGTGGGTGAAACAATTCAAACCATTCAATTTTTAGTTTAGTTTGGAGATACAGTGCGGAAACAGGCCCTTTGGCCCACCGAGTCCACGCCGACCAGCGATCCCCGCACTTTTACACTATACTACACCCACTAAGGACAATTTTTACATTAACCTACAAATTAACCTACAAATCTGTATGTCTTTAGAGTGTGGGAAGAAATCGAAAATCTCGGAGAAAACCCACGCAGGTCACGGGGAGAACGTACAAACTCCGTACAGACAGCACCCGTAGTCGGGATCGAACCAGGGTCTCCGGCGCTGCTTTCACTGTAAGGCAGCAATTCTACCGCAGCGCCACCGTGCCGCCCAAAATGCAATTCCATGACACTTTATTGTTTCATGTACCTAGGTACTGTGAAATGCTTTGTTTTGAATTCAACCCGGTAAAATTATACAGCAGATTACACCGAGGCAGTACACAAGTGTCGCTATGATTCTAGCACTGACAATCATTACCTCCTGTGGAAGTTTAGGTTGGCAGATATTCTAATCGATAAAGCAAGTCCTGTATCTCCTGGATTGCAGGAGTTTGGAGATCGTAAAGGAGGAACCAGGGGGAGAAAGTCGTAGAATCTAATCTAAAAAGTACACATACTGAAATTTAACGTTATAAAATCTGTAATGCAGGTGGCTGAGGGGTATTCTCATAGACGTGTAGAAAATCATAAGGGGAATAGATGAATGCAGTCTTTTTTCCAGGGTAGAAGAATCAAGAACGAGAGGGCATAGGTTTAAGGTGAGCAAAATGATTTAATAGAAACCTGAGGGGCAACTTCTTCACACAAAGAGTGATGGGTATGGGGAATAAGCTGCCAGATGAAGTAGTTGAGGCAGCTACAATAACATTTAAAATATAGGTACAATGATAGCAAAGGTTTAGAAGGATATGGACCAAAAGTGGGTAGATGGGGCATTTTGGTCAGCATGTGCAAGTTGGGTTGAAGGGCCTAATTCGGTTCCATATGACTCTATGGTGCCAAGTACTTGAAGGATGAAATGTAGGTTTTAGGGGAGAGGTAGTGGATGGGACCAGCTAGATTGCCCATGCAAACAGCCAGCACAGGCTTGATAGTTGAGTGACTGTGATGTTTCTATCACACGTGAATTACAGTTCATATCTAATTGTAATCATGAATCTTGTGTACAAATCTTGGCACCTCAGTCATGACTGGAGTAACAGTATTTGTACATGTAGCCAACCAAAACCAGTCACACCATGTGTTTTATCTGCTAAAAGAAAACAAGTCAACCATAAAATCCGCAGAACTACATACATCCACCAAATGATTGACCTGAAACTGTTATTTTCTCTCCTTTTCGTTTAGTTTAGGGATACAGGGTGGAAACAGGCCCTTTTGGCCCACCGGGTCCGTGCCGACCAGCGATCCCCACACATTAACACTAACCTATACCCACTAGGGACAATGTTGTACATTTACCAAGCCAATTAACCTACAAACCTGTACAACTTTGGAGTGTGGGAGGAAACTGAAGATCCCGGAGAAAACCCACGCAGGTCACGGGGAGAACATACAAACTCCGTACAGACGGCACCCATAGTCTGGATCGAACCCGGGTCTCCGGCGCTGCATTCGCTGTAAGGCAGCAACTCTACCGCTGCGCCACCTTGACCTTGCTACAATGAAATATATCTTCAGCATAAAACAAATAAATAAACCTATAGGCGATTGCCTAAACTTTTCCAATGTGAAGTAAATTGAACTTAATTTTCAGTGAGAGGACAGTAATATTTATTTAGCATAACCTAGGTCTTACTTTAAATTCTGATCAGGGAACATGGGGAGAGTGAGGCCAACAGGGACATCTCTTGGACCAAGATTGAGAGGGATATGACTACATAATAGTTAATATCTGGGACAGATAGCCAGAAGTTTGGATCATTGACGCCATTGTGATAGCTGGAGGATCTTAAGGGCATCATTAAATAAATTGAAGGTAGACACAAAATGTTGGAGTAACTCAGCAGGTCAGGCAGCATCTCTGGAGAGAAGGAATGAGTGACATTTCGGGTCGAGACCCTTCTTCAGACTGATGTGCATTAAATAAATAGTATTGGCGATGGTGACTGTGAATCTGCTGAATTACCATAAAAGTTAACATGATTCACTAATGTACTTGCAGGAAGCCTATCTGTTCTCTTTACCTGGCCGACCAATATGTGACTCCAGACTCACCCAATTTGTTGACTCTTAATCTTCTCCTCAGTTCAGGGTTACTAGCCATGGGCAATCAATCATAACACTTTTTACACGAGTCTGAGCAGTTTGATTCGAGTGATTCTGGGGAAAGAATGAGGAGTATTTGCAGGATAAGTCAGAGCTGCAATTTCATGGGGAGAAAAATTGAGCTTGGCTCATATGTAACTGGACTCTTCCAACATAGGTAATGTCCATTAATAAGCAGCTGGTGTGGTCAGAGTTTCTAGCCATATGACAAGGGGAAATGCAAACGTAAAGGTAAATCAGCTAAGATAGACACAAAATGCTGGAGTAACTCAGCGTGTCAGGCAGCTTCTCTGGAGAGAAGGAATGGGTGACGTTTCGGGTCGAGACCCCACTTCAGTTCTTAAAACCACAACCGCAGAGTCAGAGGTGAAAGTGAGACGCAGTAGCAATGCCTGGCTCAGGCAAGTACCATCGGTCCAATCTAGCCTGTGGACTATTCAAGAGCAATATCACGGCAATCTGCTACTAAATGATAAATACTATAAATTGTATGTTGTAAAGAATAGAAATGAAAAATGGTACATTATAAAGAAAGAATGGAAGTAATTATATTAAGGAAGGTTGACATGAGGTGGCTGTTGAATTCGATTACTGACTGTATTTCAATGCCAACCATATATAATGTCTCATATGTTACAGTGAATTGAACAATGTGAAAGTTCATTTATACCTAGAGAAAATGGTATAAATCACTCTAAATTTCCCTTAAATAATATTTGAAGGGTCAGGCAGCCTTGTGCCTATCACATTTTAAAATTAACAGCGCGTTGTTTTACAATATATAATAGATTACAGCAACAACAATTCAAAAGTCATGTCACACTCTTAAGTATTTGGAAATTAACTGAAAATGTAATTTTCTTTCAAGTTAATTATCTTTTGTCACTTTCCACATTGTCATTCGAAAAAGGCAAATAAAACTTGTCCCTGGACTCCGTTCCTTAATTACACCTTACATTTAAATTCTGTGGCTTACACCTTAATTTATTTTCATAAAACAAGGCCATGTGCTGCTGAATGATACATTGATTATTTTGCATACAGAATATAGTGCATTATGAGTGATGCGATAGAAATACTTATAACATTATGGTTTCCTATTTATTCTTCTAAATTAAACATTTCTTATTCATTATTTGTTTTCTTCTCCCATCTATTTCCTTGAAAACAATTCCCTCAAATAATCTATTTTAAAATGTAACTTAAGTATTATTATTTGTCATGCTTCTTAAAGCATCGTAATTAATTCTACTCAAGGTTAAGAGGTAGATGTCGATGAAGTAAACTCCCTCCACAATGAGTTGGTACACTGCTTTGGAGATGTGATGCCAGATACTCTTGGCTTGGAAGTTACACATGATGTTCTTGCTGTTGTTGCTGACGTTGTTGGTCTGCAATGTTTCTGGTGATACACTCTGTGTTATCAGTACTAGTGTATGCTGGTGATGCTTTCTGTCCCATCTCAACTAAGAGCTATCTAGGTCTTGATCATATATGGCCTCGGGATATTAAATTTATTAAGAACTTCAGCTGATTTCAGGTTTCTATAACTGGAACCTATTCATTACTGTGTGTATTTTTAAAGGCTATTGTGTTGGGTACCATTAATGCACACCAGTCAGTCCATGTCTTCTTCTTGTCGTGTGGAGACCTTCTTGGTGAAGTCATCTTGTACTTTCTATCATTCATTAACCCATCTGGTGATTTCAGTTCAATATTCGAGGTGTATCTTGGAGCACCAATAACTCAAGGTTTGCGTCTCCCTTTGTATCTCTGCATTTGATAATGGTTCTCTTGGCTGGACATATCTCTGTGTGAAACCATATCCTATTGGAGAGTGTGGAGCCAAGACTACATATTCTCAAATTCTCTCTGGGTAAGTTGGCTTCCATTATAAAACACAGTTTTCTCAGGGAATCCTTGTTCTGCAAAAGAAAAAGAAATGATACGGTAATTATTGAACCTGAAACTGGAGAAGGGTCTCCAGAGATGCTGCCTGTCCCGCGCCGTTACTCCAGCATTTTGTGTTGACCATGTGGTAATTATTGTTGCTTTTTACCTTGCATTTCGCTGTGTCATATGGCCTTCATGTACAGTATATGATCATTTTAGCTCCAGCCATTTGAACACCATCGTCTAATAAGATGTAATTTCCACTGACCAATAATATTTCAGTCTTGGCTGTGATATTCCTTGGACCACCCTAAAATCACTTGCTAAAGAAGTATTTGTAAATCTTCACCTAGACAGTCTCAGCATTTAACACATCCTACTTGTGGAGGAGATATTAAATATTAAAATCATTTTATTAAATTCTATTAATTCAAATCAAAGTAAATGACCCAAAACTTCATCTGCTGACCTGTTGAGTTGCATCAGTGGCTTGGCTTCTGCCCTAAATTATTTAATACTTACCTCATTCCCTTAGGCATTCTTCTTCATTCAAATGATTAGAGACACTGATCTTGGGTCTTCAAGAATTACTGTAAATTTACACTCTTCTACCGAGCTGCATGAGGAATTCTACATCAGACTTCAGTTGGAAAATTACTGGCAAGTCCAGAATTTCAGCGTTTGTATGGCAATCCCAAACTGAAAGGCAATTAACGGAAGATATGTTGACAACTCCCCAAAGGATTCAGCCTGTTATTAATCCTGCTTTCACCCCATTTCATCTTCCCTTTTTAGTAATTTAGGGGCAGGCTTCCTGTTTATTTTACTTCCATTGATATATTTTAAGTCTCCTTCAGAACTATGTACAAGAAGAAGTAACTAAAGTTTCTTTCCTAAAGTAATGCTATAAATTATGTGAAAATAAAGGCAGCCTTTTGGAGATCATGTCCTGGAATTTGCAGGGAAATATTTACATTTATACACACAACATCCCATATTTCCCTTCAAAATCTGAGTTTTAATTTTTATTTATTTTTGAGATTTGGGCAGTGGATGCTAGCAACGTTAGCATTAATTCTGAATATCACTGAAAAGGTGGCCCTGAGATATTTTTTGAAACATTGCAGTTCTTTGGCTGAAGACTACAGAGCTGTAGTATTGACTCATTGAAGATATATTTCCACGTCAGGATGGTGTGCAATTTGCAGAACCTAATCAACTGGCAGATTGCTCCTGTGCAACTCGGTCTTTTTATTTCTTGGTGGTGGTGCTTTGTCCTGGATGGTGTTGCCCTCAGCACTTCTTTCTACCCTACTTCACAAAACTCTATTGCAATTACGCAAAAGATCCTTTCACTAGCGCTTCTTCTATTACATTCATGGTAAATACCTCTGCAACTTATAAAAACAGCATGAACAATGCTTTATCGAAACACAAAGTGCTGGAGTAACAACAGGTCAGGTTGTTTCTCTGGAGGACGATAGGCAAAAGTTTGGATCAGGATCTTTCATCAAAAAAAACTTTATATCGACATATGTTTTACTTGGAGTTACTCTAGCACTTTGTGACTTTATGTTTAACTATTTTCATCAATTCTGATATTTCAATACTTTCAGTGCAACATGTTCTTTTTCTGCTGTTTTCTCTCTGCTACGAAGCTGCTTCACACATGTTTATAGCAATTTCTAAAACCTAACATTTATCTATCCTCATGCTCTTTGCAGAATATGTCTCTGTACAATTGTTAATGAATTATTTGTCTGTCGTTTCCTTTTCTTAGTAGATACTGGTAGCATAGGTGGTGCGAGCAGGAATTGAGGGGGGTTGTTCTGGGACACCAGAACCAAAGATAATAGAGCAGAGCACGATAGACCATTCGACCCTAAAAACTGTAGTATGTCACGGGGCCATTTTAGTAGGCAGAAACTTGCAGAAACATTTAAAAAGAAAAAGAACAAAAATCTGTGAATTGATAGATGAGATATGTTCTGCATTTTATGGTATCATCACACGTGGAATTCTCTGCCACAGAGGGCAGTGGAAGCCAAATCACTGGATGGATTTAAGAGAGAGTTAGATAGAGCTCTAGGGGCTAGTGGAATCAAGGCTTATGGGAAGAAGGCAGGCACGGGGTATTGATTGGGGACGATCAGCCATGATCACAATGAATGGCGGTGCTGGCTCGAAGGGCCAAATGGCCTCCTCCTGCACCTATTTTCTATGTCTATGTCTATGTACAGTTCCCCCAAAACACTGATTACACTGCGAGAGGCATAGCGAACGGTGGGTTTTGCTTACGAAAATGGCGAATGTTACGCTCCTTTGCGTACTACACTTCAGTATAGGCGATTTTGATGGAGTGGTTCATCTTGCTCCTCTAGTATCTTTGGCCAGAACTAACTGTTGAGCCTTCCCGAGGTGTCATGGGCCTAACTCAACGAAACACCAGTGAAGGGAGGTGCCCACTTGATAATCCCAATGATAAACTTGCATCTCCACGATCAGTTCTTTTTAATGTGCTTGTTAACATGTAGGGAGCTGATTATAGCATTTGGAGTTAGTCATTGGCCTTAGCACAAGTTGGTATAATCAGTTTAGATAGTACTATTTAAACTGATGATACCAACTTGTGCCAAGGACAATGGGCTTTGAACTTGGTTTTCTTGGGTGAGCACTTATCCTGGTATTATACATCATGACCACATCACCCCGATTCTGGCCTCTCTCCACTGGCTCCCTGTACGGTACAGAATCAACTTCAAGCTCCTCCTATTCACGTATAAAGCCCGAAATGGACATTCCCCCCCCCTACATCAAAAATCTTCTAACCCCCCTCTCTAACTCCAGGTCCCTCAGGTCGGCCGACTTGGGGCTACTCACTATCCCGCGGTCTAGGCTTAAGCTCAGGGGTGACCGCGCTTTTGCGGTTGCAGCTCCTAGACTGTGGAACAGCATCCCTCTCCCCATCAGAACTGCCCCCTCCATCGACTCCTTTAAGTCCAGGCTCAAAACCTATTTCTACTCCCTAGCGTTTGAGGCTCATTGAGGAGGCGCCGTGAACTGTTTGCGTGCTACTGTATGTTTCATTTTTTTTCCCATTGGAACCTAATCAGATGTACAGCACTTTGGTCAACGTGGGTTGTTTTTAAATGTGCTATACAAATAAAATTGACTTGACTTGACTTGACTTATAGCACATACATTGTGTTTTCATTGTAATCAATAAACAATTAGAAAAATACCAGTCTTAAAGAACAGGGGCAAGTTGAGCAATAATGAAAACTCTCACTTCACTTGTGTCAGTCCCACTATCAAAGTGAAGATAAGCAGAATTGGTGATGGCGCGACTGGAATTAACAGGCAGCAACATGTTTTGCCACTTTCTGATATTTAATCTTTGAGTTTGAAGTCAAAAGCAGTGAACATTGATGATAAATGATGATTTTTGCAACAAATAGGCTGATAAAGTTTCCTTTTGTAAAACTGAGGGGGAAAATTGGGAACATATTTACCTTTGAAAGTTTAGCACAGACTCATTGCACCTGAAATAGGAATTGGGGAAGCCGCTGGTCTATTCTTCATTTTTGTACAATTAAGATTTGGAACATCTTTCTGCAGTTACGAAGTAAGTATGTCATAATATCTATTTAACCTTTTAGTTGACTTTACTGTTCGTAAAACGTTTATGAATGAAAGTCCACTCTTGCTTGTGTAGAATTAGTGAAACTTCTACTATCAAACTATTCTATCAAACTATTATTATGGTGGCCATTATAGATTGGAAAGTTTTTATTTAAATGTATGTTTAGAAGAAACAGTTTTTTTTTAGTTTAGTGATACAACGCGGAAACAGGCCCTTCGGCCCACCGAGTCCACGCCGACCAGCGATCCCTGCACATTAACACGATCCTACACACACTAGGGACAATTTACACATACACCAAGGCAATTAACCTACAAACCTGTACGTCTTCGAGTGTTGGAGCAAACCGAAAATCTCGGTCAAAACCCACGTGGTCACGAGGAGAACGTTCAAATTCCGTACAGACGGCACCCGTAGTTGGGATCGAACTCGGGTCTTTGGTGCTGCAAGTGCTGTAAGGCAGCAACTCCACCGCTGCGCCACCGTGGCCGATCAAAACACGTAGAGAAATTATGCAATATATGAGCATTCTCCAAATTTAAATTTTAGCAATATTGCAAACATCTCCCAACATATACAATTTGAAACAGCATGTCATTTATTTTTTAGAAATATAATATTTGTTAAGCTGAAATGAATCCTTGAGCTGATGATTAGCGTCAGAGATCTAAGTTGAACAGATTCTCTCCACATCTAAAAATTGATCTCCATTAAATGCGCTCAACGCCAAAGAAATTTAAGCCCACTGTCTTTGCCTGTAGCTTGGTGACTTCTAACATAACTGGTTTCCCATTCCTACACTGACCTTTCTGTCCTCGGTCTCCTCCATTGTCAGAGTGAGGCTAAATGCAAATTGGAGGAACAGCATCTCATATTTCGCTTGGGCAGCTTACAGCCCAGTGGTATGAATATTGATCTCTAATTTCAAGGAACACCGGCATTCCCTCTCTCTCTATCCCTCCCCCACACAAGTGGCACCAGCTTCTCGTTTTCATCCTACAAACAGTTATCAATGGCCTTTCCTTTATCATTGTTGCTTTTTTGCAAATCTTTCAATCATTGTTCTTTATCTCTCCACATCATCTTTTATATCTCATTTCCCTTTTCCCTAACTCGTCTGAAGAAGGGTCTCGACCCGAAACGTCACCCATTCCTTCTCTCCAGAGATGCTGCCAGTTCTGCTGAGTTACTCCTGCTTTTTGTGTTATCTTTAGCTCTTCACCTAAATGGATTTGAAATATTGAATAAAAACGTTACCATTTATGAACTTCAATTTTACAAGAAACTGGAAGCTGCTTAGGTCAGCAGAGGTAAGTCAATCATTTTTGTATTTTAAAAAATTGTGTTCCCGAGCTGTAGATCTTTCGAAGTAATATAACACTTTTTCTTCCAAAGAATGTACCTGCATTTCTGCTTTAATGTGTAGACATCAGACACATAAATGTATTTATCCATATCTGGCAATAAATAGCACCGTAAGGATGATGAAGTGGGTTCTGATAGCATTGGGACAGAATCAGAAAGGCTTTCAGGAGTTTAAAACAAAAATATTGTTACATTGCAAAGGACAATTGAAACCTTTATGCCCTGCAAAACTTCATAAGCTGTCCCCTAAAATAAAACTTTTAGGAATAGAAAGAGAATTTTGGGAGGTCATGTTGCAGTTGTATAAGACGTTGGTGAGTCTGCCTTTAGAATATCGTGTTCAGTTCTGGGCACCGTGCTATAGGAAAGATGTTGTCAAGCTGGAAAGGGTACAGAGAACATTTACAAGGATGTTGCCAGGACTAGAGGGTCTGAGCTATAGGGGGAGGTTGAGTAGGCTCGGACTCTATTCCCTGGAGCGCTGGAGGACAAGGGGAGATCTTATAGAGGTGTATAAAATCATGAGAGCAATAGATCGGGTAGATTGCCCAGAGAAGGTGAATCGAGGACTATAGGACATAGGTGTTAGGTGAAGGGGACAAGATTTCATAGGAATCTGAGAGGTAACTTTTTCACACAAAGGGTGGTGGGTGTATGGAACAAGCTGCCAGAGGAGGTAGTTAAGGCAGGGACTATTCCAACACCTACTTGCATGGGACAAGTTTGGAGGGATATGGACCAAATGCGGGCAAGTGGGACGAGTGTAACTGGGACATGTTGGCTGGTGCGGGCATGTTGGGCCGAAGGGCCTGTTTCCACACTGTATCACTCTATGACTCGATGACTATAGAAGGCTTAAAATCTAATATGGGTAGATGCAAGATAATCATCACAACATTCTCCACAGTGGGTGAAAGTTCCCTCAATCCTTTATTGCATTAATATAAAAGCTTCTAATTAGGAAATGAGGTGTTGCTGTTAACACCACAGTTAAAAAAGGTACAGATAAACTGGCATCATTCCTAATCATTCGTCATACTTTCAATGCTATTATATATATTATTTTATATATTTCCTCATGGGATGTTCACGTTTATTGATTATCCCCAATTGCTGCTGAAAATGTGGTGGTGATGCACTTTCTTGGATGTCTGTAATGCCGTTAGAGAGGGAGATCTAGTATTTGGACCCAGCAATGATGGAGTAACAGCAATGTAGACTTGTAGATATCCAGACTGTGTACGAGAGGAGAATGGAGGCAGTGTAGTTCCCAGATGCATATTACCTTCGTCCTTCTGAGAGGCTCAGAGCATGAAATTGGGAGGGGCCAATGAAAGAAAAAAACTTCAAAGACAAGAATATGAAACCATCCTCTTTGGTCTTTTATTAATTAACTATCAAACTGAGCAGGAATGATTTGTTTTTTAGGAATCCTTTTGGCAATCATTTAACCTTTCCTTTTCCAAATGACAATTTATTTCATGCCAGATTATAGCATATAAAAAGAGTATCAAAACATGTTAACTTCCTAACTCTGCCAAGTTTTGATGAAATCGCATTGTTCAAAAAGATTCACTTTTTTTCTTTCTGCTCATGCTTCCTGACCTGCTCAGTATTTCCAATACATTCTATTTTTATTTTAGATTTCCAGCATCGGGACATTTTTTTTTGTTTCTTGATTATTACCCATATCCACTCTTGCATTAAAGTCAGTGAGGCAGGCACAAGTTGTGAGGATTGTAATTGAAAGCAAAAATATATATAGTAGTACATTGTAGTAGAGCGGGATGATGTCTGATAATCATCAATGATATCTTTATAACAAAGAAGGCAGCCACTTAGAAAGAGGTTGGTATGAAACTGCCACTCATGCCTTTCCCATCCAGGCTTATTCTATTGACCAGCACAAAGGAAGCCATCTGCTACATCATTCTAGTCACACCATTATAGGAAAGATATGGAGGCTTTGGAGAAGGTGCAGATGAGATTTACCAGGATGCTGCCTGGATTAGAGTGTTTCATCTGCAGGGAGGGCTTAAATAGATGGAATGTTTTCTCTGGAATGCCGGAGATTCAGAGAAATATATTTGATAGAAATATATTAAATTATGAGAGGCATAGATATGGTAGACAGTCAGAACCCTTTTCCCAGAGTGGAAATGTCCAACTCTAGAGGGCATAGCTATAAAGTGAGAGGGGTAATGTTTAATGGAGATGTGCAGGGCAAGTTTCTTTACACAATATGTGGTCGGGGCCTGGAACGTGCTGCCAAGGCTGGTGGTGGAGGCAAATATGATAACAGTGTTTAAGAAGCTTTTGGGTAGACACATGGAAGTGCAGGAAATAGAGGGATATGGATCGTGTAGGCAGATGACATCAGTTTAACTTGACATCATGTTTAGCACAAACATTGTGGGCCAAAGTGCTGCTCTTTGTTCTATGATGCCTGTACTGGCTCGAAAGGCAGAATTATCCAATTAAAGGCACTCCTTTGCTCTTTTCATAGAGTTCACCACTAAAGTGCAGGGAGACACAGTGACATAGCTAGTAGAGCCACTGCCTCACGGTGCCAGTAACCCAGGTTCAGTCTTGGTCCTGGGTGCTATCTGTGTGCAGCTTGCCCATTCTTCCTGATGCAAGGACTGGACACAAGCTGCCAACTTACACCCTTTGTCTCCACAAACACTGTTTTAGCCCACTGAGTATATCTAGCATTCTGTTTTTTGATCCAAAGGATTACTGGACTCGGTGCTGGGACTTACTCATGTTCTGAGTTGAATGATACCCATATTGGCAGAGCGGCTTGCCAGTTACCTAGCCTGTCACCTTACGGCCAATCGTTCACCAACTAGACAAGGTTTACTCAAATATTAAGAAGGGGTTCAGGTCAGCACCACTACCACACCTGGGGCAGTCAGATCACCTGTCCATATTCCTAACCCCAGCATACACCCCACTCAGGAGGAAAGCTCCAGTCACCATAAAGACTGTGAAGACATGGCCTGAAGGAGCTTCCTCGCAGCTGCAGGATTGCTTCGAAAGGACCAACTGGGATATTTTTGAGGATCAGGACTTGGAGGAGTACACATCAACTGTACTTTGCTACATCAAAAACTGCGTTGACAATGTCACCGTCGACAAACGCATCCGGTTGTACCCCAATCAAAAACCCTGGATGACAAAGGATGTCAGGTCTCTCCTCAAGGACCGTAACACCGCCTTCAGGTCTAGTGACAGAGCTCTATACAGTGCTGCTAGAACCAACCTGAAGAGAGGCATCAAGGATGCCAAAGCGTCCTACAAGAGGAAGATTGAGGACCACTTTTCCAACAATGACCCACGGCGGGTATGGCAAGGCATCCAGCACATCACCAATTACAAGACCAGCAACCGCACGACTGCCGACGGCGACGCCTCGTTGGCTGAGGAACTTAACTGTTTCTTTGCTCGTTTCGAGGTGAAAGCTACAGTGGCAGACATTACACCCTCTCCAGCACCTGAGAGCAACACCTTCACTGTGCAGGAGTATGACGTTAAGCGAGTGCTCAGAGCAGTGAATCCCAGGAAAGCTGCAGGCCCCGATGGTGTGACGGGCAGAGTGCTGAGGGAATGTGCAGACCAATTATCTGAGGTCTTCACAAAAATCTTCAACCTGTCCCTTTTAAAATCCACCATCCCTCCCTGCCTGAAGTCCGCCATAATCATCCCACTGCCGAAAAAGCCTGTCATCAGCGGTCTTAACGACTACCGTCCGGTAGCACTCACACCGGTCATCACAAAGTGCTTCGAGAGACTGGTCCTGCAGCACATCAAAGCCAGCCTCCCACCCACCTTCGACCCATACCAGTTTGCCTACAGAGCAAATAGGTCTACAGGGGATGCCATCGACACTGCTCTTCACACTGCACTGACCCACCTTGAACACCAGGGGAGCTATGTGAGGATGCTCTTTCTCGACTTCAGCTCTGCCTTTAACACGGTCATCCCGAGCAGACTGGTCACCAAACTTTCCGACCTTGGATTTTCCCTAACCATCTGCAAATGGATCAAGGACTTCCTGACCAACCGCCCCCAGACAGTCAAAATAGGCCCTCACCTCTCCTCCACCATTACACTGAGCACCGGCTCACCACAGGGCTGTGTGTTGAGCCCCATCCTTTACTCCCTCTACACTCACGACTGCGCCCCCACCCATCCCACCAACACCATCATCAAGTTCGCGGATGACACGACTGTGGTTGGACTTATCTCAGAAGGAGATGAGACAGCCTATAGGGATGAAATCCAAAGGCTGGCAGCATGGTGTTCAGTGAACAATCTGGTCCTGAACTCCTCCAAAACAAAGGAACTTATAATTGACTTTAGAAAAACCAGTGGAGATTACGACCCACTCTACATCAATGGGGTCTGCGTGGAAAGGGTACCAGCTTTCAGGTTCCTGGGTACGCACATCGCAGAGGATCTCACCTGGTCTACCAACACCATCACCACAGTAAAGAAGGCACAGCAGAGACTCCACTTCCTGAGGATCCTCAGGAAAACCAACCTGCAGGAGAAGCTCATGTTGTCCTTCTATCGCTGCTCCATCGAGAGTGTGCTGGCATACTGTATAACCACATGGTATGCCAGCTGCTCAGAAAAGGACAGGAAGGCCCTTCAGAGGGTCATCACGACGGCCCAGAAAATCATCGGCTGCTCACTGCCCTCCCTGGAGCACCTGTTCAGCCTGCGCTGCCTCAGTAGAGCAGGCAAAATAATAAAAGATCCATCCCACCCCGGCCACCGTCTGTTTGTTCATCTGCCCTCTGGTCGACGTTTCAGGTCAATCAAATCCCGAACAAACAGACTTAAGAACAGTTTTTACCCCAGGGCCATACGAGAACTGAACACTACCTGTGCACTAGGCAACACCGTTAAAAAATCTTGTACTTAATTTAATTGTATTTATGTATTTATTTGTTTTTGCATTTATTGCATATATGTTTGTACGCACCGTCAGGATTGGCTGTTTTTTAATTTCGTTGTACTCGTTGCAATGACAATAAATGAATATTATTATTATTAGATGCCGCCAGGAACAGAATTTGTGTCGGTCAGGAGGTGGCCCCTGCCATTGATCAAGTCAATGTTGCATTGATAGCAGAATGACGAGAGCCCTCTAGTTGAGTGAGACCTTACTCTTCGCAACATCTCTGGCTCGGTTTGGGACTCCAGGGTGTGTTGGGAGCAGGGCAAGGAGGATGAATTTGATTTGCTTTGCCATATAATTGTTTGTCCAAAATAGCAGGCCACATGACAGACTTATTTTGGGCAAACAATAAAATGAAAGGAACAGTGTCTATAATTTTTGATTTTTCACACTCATGCTTCCTCCAAGATGATTGACATAAAGATCCCGGGACATAATGTGTCTTATATCAATCATCTGTCAAGCTATGAGATCAGCACAAGAGAGAAGTCACATATTATCCTTGGTGCAATGATGAACACCAAATAACATGGAGTACACCATGCGGTCAGACAACTAACCTCAATGTGCTGTTTACACGCTTCACAAAGAACGCCGAGCAACCTGCATTGAATCTACAAATAGACGGACACAAATTGCTGGAGTAACTCAGCGGGTCAGGCTGCATCTCTGGAGAAACGGAATGGGTGAAGTTTCAGGTCGAGACCCTTCTTCAGACTGAGAATCAGGGGGGAGGGAATCTACAGGCATGAAAAGGGGCAAAGAACAAATGAATAAAAGCTATGCAAAAAGACAAATCAAAGCCAGCAACGATGATCAAGGAATGCTGGAGGCAATAGTTGGCCTTGTTGGCTGTGGGAAAGGTGATAACAAGTGGATACAAACAGTGAAACCAAGCAGGTCTGCAGTGAAACTAGTAGAATGACTAGGGTTGGGGAGGGACAGAGAGAGAGGGAATGCAAGGGTTACTTGAAGTTAGAGAAATCAATATTAATACAGCTGGGTTGTTAGCTGCCCAAGCGAAATATGAGGTGCTGTTCCTTCAATTTGCATTTGGCCTCACTCTGACAATGGAGGAGGACCAGGACAAAAAGGTCACTATAGGAATGTGAAGGGGAGTTAAAGTGTTTGGCAACCGGGAGACAAAGTGGACTGAGCGAAGGTGAGTAGCAAAACAATCGCCTCGTCTGCGCTGATATATAGTAGTCCACACGAAGGACAGCGGATACAGTAGATGAAGTTGGAGGAGGTGCAAGTGAACCTTTGCCTCACCTGAAAGGTCTGTTGAGGTCCCTGGACAGAGTCGAGGGAGGTGATATAGGGACAGGTGTTGCATCTCCTGCGGTTGCAGGGGAAGGTACCTAGGGAGGGGGGTGGTTTGGGTGGAAAGGGATGAGGTGGTGTGGGTGGAAAGGGATGAGTTAACTGGGGAATTGCGGTGGGAATGGTCTCTGCGGAAAGCAGAAAGGGGTGGAGATGGAAAGATGCGACTAGTGGTAGGATCCCGTTGGAGGTGGCAAACATTTGGAAGATTATGTGCTGTATGTAACTGCAGATGGGGTGGAAGGTGAGAACGAGGGGGACTCTGTCCCTGATGCGACTGGAGGTAGGGGGATCAAGAGCAGAACTGCAGAGTACCGAGGAGACACATGTGAGGGCCGCCTCTATGATAAAAGAGGGGAATCCCCATTCCCTGAAGAATGAGGACATCCCAGATGTGAATCTACAAGTCATTGATAAGTGAGGGAGGGACGTGAGGTTGAATGGCCTATTCCAATACTCCTGATGAAATCTAACCAATATTAAAGGCTAGTTTTCTTTGCTTTATGTCTTGCCACCTTTTAAAGTTTTGAGTTTGTATATTCTTATTTCTTTCTGTTCCTGCATCGCCTTTAACATTATATCAGTTATATTTTATCTCCTTTTTTGCTTTCTTCCTACCAAAATGTATCACTTTACAGATTTGCATTTGTAATTTCATCCACTGTGGGCTGAGCCATGTTTTCAGGAGAGGTATTCTCATGATTGTTCCCTACAGTTTAGAGTGTTGTCTGACCACAAATTGTGAAATGATATTCTCACAATCAATATTTGGGTTATTATTATATATATAAAACTTAACTTAAAAATGCTTTCAACAATGTTCCCATTATACTGATGTCTGTCTGTGATAAGCATTTCATTATTTGAATCTTAGCATGTGGTTGAACGTTGTTTTTGACAAGAACACACAGTGATAAAACTCCTATTTTTAACAATAAGCAGCAGAAGGCTATTTTTCTCCATAATTAACTACTTGAACTTGGCAAAACATGCAGATTTGAAAATAATGGTATAGAAGAATGTAATATTGTTAACATGTCATTTATCAAGGTTCTAGCAAGAGTAGTATTCTTTCTTAAACAAGAATTTTTCTCTATAAATCCATCATTAAGAATTCAATCATGTTATTTTGCTAGTAGCTTTAGTGAAGTGAAAAAGTTTGTTCCATTGGAGAAACCATTTACATTCAATTGTTAATGCAGTGAAAGCCAAGTATGGTTCTATTGCCTTAAATTTTATGTCAATATACATATGTAGTGTATTTTTTGTCAATATACAATCTTCATATTTTTGCAATGTCACAGTAGCCAAATCATTACAGATTATAGATCGACACAAAAAGCTGTAGTAACTCAGCGGGTCAGGCAGCATCTCTGGAGAAAAGGAATAGGTGACGTATCGGGTCGAGATCCTTCTTCAGATTCTGAAGAAAGGTCTCGACCCGAAACATTACCTTTTCCTTTTCTCCAGAGATGCTGTCTGACCCCGTTGAGTTATTCCAGCTTTTTGTATCTATCTTCGGTTTGAACCAGCATTTGCAGCTCCTTCCTACATATTTCAGATTATAAGCAGCTTCTTTCCCTCTTCAAGCTGGTCGAATGTGCACCTGTTGTGGCTATCGATTTACTAACACCCACCCCAGAAAAAAAATGCTTGCCGGGTTTTAGATCTCAACTAACACATGGATCGCAATGATCTGGAAAGGCTCAGAGTAGAGATCGGATGCCTCCACGAAACCACACAAAACACACCATCGCATAATCCTAATGGTCAATTATAAAAGACCTAACTCAAGGCTTGCTATTTGGCTACATGTATCTTAGGTAGTAATAGTGCATGGAGCTGGAAAATCCAAACAAGGTTTGAAAAACCGACCAACCTATTCAGCCATAGAAAGTACTGATTAGTATGACCCAAAACTAATTGCCCTGCCAATGCAAAATAGCATCGATGGGGTTCTTATCAATTTTTACTCCAGAATGGAATGTCAAGCTTGATAGTGTATGGGCTAGAAATAAAAATAAACTAAACAGTCTGATAAGTTACTAATAATGTTATACTTGTGATATTTCCCTGGTGCACAAACATGCAGTTCACATCCTATGGCTATGGTTTGCAGAGCCTCCATCTCTATGATCTTTGGTTGGGCTTAATAATTAATTGTGTGCAAGTAAGGGCAAGATCTAACAGCATGATGTCAGTCCTAGCTGCCAGTGGTTCAGGCACCAGAATTGTTTTTAAAACTGTTGATAAGAATCATGTACTTACATAAAAATCAAAAATCACTCCACTTGGGGTATTTCTCAACAATGTAGAGCTGTGAGATAATAGAATCTCCAAATAGAGTTTGGCTCAGACACTACCTAATATAAATGCAGAAAAAATACTGCAGATGCTGGTTAAAATCGAAGGTAGACACACAATGCTGGATTAACTCATCGGGTCATGCAGCATCTCAGGAGAGAAGGAATGGGTAACATTTCGGGTCAACATTTCAGTCTGAAGAAGGGTCTCGACTCAAAACATCACTTATTCCTTCTCTCCTGAGATGCTGCATGACCCACTGAGTTACACCAGCATTGTGTGTCTACTACCTAATATATGTCATTTTATACCAAGTATTATTTATTTTGCCTGAAATTAAATGGATTCCAATATCTCTAAATCTAAATCTAAATATCCATAATCTCTAAATCTGTATCTCTAAATCTAAAAATTAAAAAAAATGTCTCCACAATCAATGATCGCAGTGAAATAGATTTCTTCCCAACTCCAGGAGACCATTATTATGAAATCTATTGCCGCTGATTAGAAAGCAGAGGGAAAGATCAATATTTTGCACCTGCTAACCTAGTTAATTTTAAATATTTTCAGACATGAGATGCATAAAGTAATTTTTTAACATTTCATTAATAAGCTTAAAGGCTAAAGGTTATGTCATTTTATAAAAAGCCTCAACAATGTTCTTTTTATAATCAGATGAAAATCTAAACAATAACACAACTTTACTTCTCTTTTTCTCTTTAAATTTTTTTTCAATTATTTTATATTTTTTAAAGCTATCAGCTTTTTCGACTCTGCGAGTTCAACCTAAGTGCTGGCATTATGTTATTTTAAATCAATGGGTGTAGCCTACTTTCGTATACCAGTAAGGTTATCCTGTCTGTGTAGGTAGGAACTGCAGATGCAGGTTTAAACCGAAGATAGACACAAAAACAAACAAAATGATCATCCACGTTTGGACACGCTGGTATCCCATCTGCCTCTTTGCCAATACAGTTCCATTACCATGCTTTCTGCTCTTTCCTGCAAATAACCATTATTCCCTCTTTGAGACTAATGTTTGATTCAACACTGGTCTCATTATCAATTCTTTTTATTTTGAACCTATAACCCTATCACAGGTCATGCTTATTCCCATTCCTGGGTGCCATAATGGTTCAAAAGCTCTCCGACTGACAAATTCTAGTTCTAATTTAGATATTGATCTGAAATTACGTTTATCTCTTAAACCCCTGTCCCACTTAGGCGATTTTTTAGACGACTACAGGTGACTAGGCTGTTGTCACACGGTCGCCGGGGTGTCGCCTGTTTGGTCGTGAGTCGTCTCCAAAGAGTCGTAGCGTTTTTCTGGTTGCCGCTGGATTTTGAAATGTTTAAAATTTTTCGCCGACTGTTGGTTTGACGCCAATGATCGTAGCTTGACGTCTCTTGACGTGGGCGCTGTCGTAGGTTGTCACCAGGTGACGTAGGTTGGCGCCGGTGCTGACTTCGTTAAATTTCATTGGCGACTACCTACGTCAACCGGCAGCAGGTACCGGCGTCACAACTGGAGGCCAAAATGACGTGAATTGTCTTCAGTTGTCGCCAACACGGTCGTAACTTGTCGTAGCGGGTAGACGTAGGTTGACTTCAGTTGTCGTAGGTTATTGCCCGCGTGGTCTTAGGTTGTCGTAGGCGCGGTCGTAGGTGGACGTCCTAAGTCGTGACGACTGGGTCGCCGGTTGTCGGTAGCTTGCCATAGCTTGACTTCGACTAGGTGGTAGGTTGTTGTAGCTTGTTGTAGACATTGTCGTAGGGGGGATCCAGTCGCCGATTTTTCGGTGACCTGCTATGACTATGACAGTCGCCGGCAGTCGCCTAAAAAAACGCCTAATTGGGACAGGCCCCTTACTGTTCCAAAGCAGAATAAAATATCTTCGACTTGAATCATTAACTCTTTTTTTCTCTTCACAGATGCTCTCTTACCTGCTGTGTATTTTAAATTTCACTTGCTCTTATTTCAGATTTCCAGGATTTTGGACTGAAATATTCAGTGTTCCTGTCTCCACAGGTCATGTTTGGCATGTTTGTTTTTTTTAAGTTGCAATCAACATTTTGATCAACTTAAAATATTTTCAATTAATCAGTATTAAATGAAAATGAATATTAAATGAATATGAAGTGCACCAGCAAAATGAAAATTCAATTGAAAGAACTTATTGCTGAGAAAGCATTTAAGAAATTTGACTCTGAGGCACTGGGGCATTAAAGGACTATGAATCATTGGAGGTAAGCAAGATAATGAATGAATGAATGAATGAATGAGGGTTGGTGCAGGTTGTGGTATAGTATTGGGTGAGCTGAATTTTACAGAAGAAGGATAGAAGGCTGATCATTTATAACTAGCCTGGAAGCGAAAAGGTGTGGGAACAGCAGTCATGTAGAGAAAAGGCATTGCAGAGCATAGCACAGACATACATGGTCTTTACAGGGAAAGAGAATGAGATGAAAATTCCTGTCTGGAGTTGAATGGAATTCTGAAGTGGTGAAAAGTCTGCTTCAAGCTGGAACAGTAGCCAAGGAGGAAATTGAGTTCTTGGCAAAGGCAGACTTTGTGGTGGGTCCATTGAAAATAAATGGCTACAATACTTCCAAGTTGCTATTCATTACTTCAATAAATGCCTTTTCTAACTCCTAATTCACATGAAAAGTTAAAATAACAAATGAAAGGCTCTGCTTAAGCCTTTGGTGCCAAGTATTGCTGGATGTAAATGCATGTTGGCAAAATGTAAGCAAATTTAAATGAAATGAAACATCATTCCCTTTATAAATCTTTCCTTGCTCCACTTTGGTTAGAAAAATGTACATTGACTTATGCGTTAGGTTAAAGTATAACAGAACTTTGGGACAACTGACCTATTTACACTGAATTATGACTGGAGGCTCTGGTCACGCATATGTCACGAGCCAGCTGTTCCTTTGAAGAGAAAACAAAAACATACACAGCACGCCTAGTTATGTGGGTTGAAGAAAAAAAAGTTCACCAGAAGACCAACAGACTGTTACATTTAACTAATGTTAAAAGTAAACTCCTGTAAAAAGAATTCTGAAAAATGTTACAATTATACGGACAATGAAACAACAATTTAAACAATCGCTTAATATTATTAGTCAAGAAATATTTGCATATAAATCATCTTTATGTAATACATAATGTCTATTTGTAATTAATCCGTGATGTCACATAGTGTAAGAAAATAACTGTAGATGCTGGTACAAATCGAAGGTATATATTCACAAAATGCTGAAGTAACTCAGCAGGTCAGGCAGCATCTCAGGAGAGAAGGAATGGGTGACGTTTCGGGTCGAGACCCTTCTTCGGAGAAGGGTCACATTCTTCAGAGAATGTCACATTGTCTCTTTCAGCAAGATGGTTCCTGATTTAATGACCTTTCTGCCCCATGGTCAGTGGATGCCTGATGGATGATCACTGCCCCACCGCCACCAAATAATGTTATGCTTGAAGATATGCCAAAACATATCAAAAACCTTCTCGTAGTGCACATTGAAATCTGTGAAAATTACAACAAAACGCATTCAAAAGGGGGGGGGGTTACATTGTTTGCCCTAAAAATAATTGTACGACTAACTTGTGGAAGAATCCCCATCAACATCATTTACTTGCCACAATCTCTACAACTAATGTATTTCACTTCACCTTCATACACCAAACATTGCTACAAGCAAACTCAGAGTCGTAGAGTTTGGCTCACACACTATCTAGTGTATGTCATTTTATACCAAGTATTATTTATTTTGCCTGAAAATTAATGGATTCCAATATACTTGTCTCCACAATCAATGATCGCAGTGAAATAAATTTCCTTCCAACTCCAGGAGACCTCTGGAAACAGGCCCGTTGGCCCAACTTGCCCACACTGACCAACATGTCCGATCAACACAAGTCCCACCTGCCTGCATTTGGCCCAAATCCCTCTAAACATGTTCTATCCATGCTCCAATCTAAATGTTTCTTAAACGTTGCAATAGTACCTGCCTCAACTACCTCCTCCGGTAGCTCATTCCATACACCTACCACCCTTCGCGTGAAAAAGTTACCCCTCAGGTTCCTATTAAATCTTTCCCCCCTCACCTTAAACCTATGTCCTCTGGTTCTCCATTCCCCTACTCTGGGCAAGAGACTCTGTGCATCTACCCGATCTATTCCTCTCATAGTCATAGAATCCTACAGCACAGAAAGAGGCCCTTCGGCCCATCGTGTCCGCGCCGCCCGTTACCAAATATAGTCTAATTTTAATCCCATTTTCCCGCATTTGGACCGTAGCCCTGAATGTTGTAGCATTTCAAGTGCCCATCCAAATGCCTCTTAAACATTGTGAGTGTTCCCGCCTCCACCACCACCCCAGGCAGTGAGTTCCAGACTCCAACCACCCTCTGGGTGAAAAAGTTATTTCTCACATCCCCCCGAAACATCCCTCCCCTTACCCTGTATCTATGTCCCCTCGTTGTTGAACCTTCCACCAGTGGAAGAAGTTCCCCGCCATCTACCTTATCTATGCCCCTCATGATCTTGTACACCTCGATCATGTCCCCTCTCAGCCTTCTCTGCTCCAGGGAAAACAACCCCAGTCTGCTCAGTCTCTCCTCATAGCCGAGGCCCTTCATCCCTGGCAGCATCCTGGTGAATCTCCTCTGCACCCTCTCCAAAGCTATCACATCCTTTCTATAATGTGGTGACCAGAACTGCACACAATACTCCAGCTGTGGCCTCACCAATGTTCTGTACAATTCCATCATTACCCCCCTACTTTTATATTCGATGCCCCGGCTAATGAAGGCCAGTAACCCATATGCTTTTTGACCACCCTGTCCACCTGTCCTGCTGCCTTCAAGGACTTGTGTACCTGTACTCCAAGGTCCCTCTGTACCCCTGTCTTCCCTAGGGTCCTTCCATTCATGGTGTACTCCCTCTCCAAGTTATTTCTGCCAAAGTGCATCACCTCGCACTTTTCAGGATTAAATTCCATTTGCCACTGCTCCGCCCATCTGACCATCTCATCTATATCTTCCTGCAGCTTGCAGATCCCTTCCTCGCTATTCACCACCCCCCCTACCTTTGTGTCATCTGCAAACTTGCTGATCATGCCCTGTACGTTGACATCCAGATCATTTATGTAGATTACAAACAGTAAGGGACCCAACACCGATCCCTGCGGCACCCCACTGGACACCGGCCTCCAATCACAGAAGCACCATTCTACCATCACCCTCTGCCTTCTGTCACTAAGCCAGTTTTTTATCCATTTTGCCAAGGTGCCCTGGATCCCATGGGCTCTTACCTTCTTGACTAGTCTCCTGTGTGGGACCTTGTCAAAAGCCTTACTGAAATCCATGTATACCACATCCACTGCACTACCCCCATCTACCTCCTTGGTCACCCCTTCAAAAAATTCAATCAAGTTAGTCAGACACGACCTTCCCTTAACAAAGCCATGTTGACTATCCTTAATTAACCCTCGATCCTCCAAGTGAAGACTGATTCTGTCCCTCAGAATCTTTTCTAGCAGCTTCCCCACCACCGATGTCAGACTCACCGGCCTGTAGTTCCCAGGTTTATCCCTACTGCCCTTTTTAAATAATGGCACCACATTAGCTATCCTCCAGTCCTCCGGTACATCCCCTGTTGCAAGAGAGGCTCTGAAAATTTGTGCCAGAACCCCCGCAATCTCCTCCCTTGCCTCTCTCAGCATCCTGGGATACATCTCGTCAGGGCCCGGAGACTTATCCACTTTTAAGCCTGCCAGAGCCTCCAGCACCGCCTCCCTGTCAATAGCAATATGCTCAAGAACATCACAACCCTCCTGCTCCATTTCTAAGTCCGCATCGCCCTCCTCCCTCGTAAAAACAGATGCAAAAAATTCATTTAAAACATCTCCTACGGGGGGGCGCTAGTGTGCATATGATGTAATAGACGTGTTTTGCTAGAGCTCCCCTCCGATAAATCGAGATTAAGGAATAAAAGACTATTTATAGTACAACTCCCACTTTAAGTTGTGTCTACTGCTGTAATAACAGACCGACATAAAATGACAACGCAGAAGTCGTCCAGAAAGCAGCCAGCCGTCAGGAAATTTAATGAAAACCCAGCATCGTCACTGGATGAGGAGCGGCCTAGTGGTGGAGAGCCGGAGCTAATCACACTATCGGCAGAAGGAACTCCTGAAACAGCCATCATTCTTACAGCTATAAATGAAATGAGCAAGAAGATGGATGACCGATTTAATACCCTGGAGGTGTCCCTCCAAGTTACCCAAGCCACTCTGACTGAACATGGAGCACGGATATCTATGGTAGAAGATGCGAGCAGTGACCATGACACTCGACTAATTCAGTTGGAGCAGCAGTGGCTAAGGCTAGAATATGCTAACAAGGCCCTCCAGGATAAAGTTATTGATCTGGAGGCGCGCTCCAGACGCCAGAACATAAAAGTGGTCGGACTACCAGAAAAGATTGAAGGCGGCCGCCCCATGGAGTTCATTGGTAACTTTATTCGGGACTTGTTGGGGGCAGAACATTTCTCGATGCCCATAGAAGTTGATAGGGCGTATAGGCTGGGAGGACAATCGGCTAACGATCTCGCGCGCCCCAGAGTCATGATAGTTAAGATCCACAGCGGCCATCAGAAAGAGCGGATAATGCGACTGTCACAACAACAATACCTGCTGAACTACAATGGGAAGCAAATTCACATTTTTCCTGATCTCCCGGCAGAGATAATGAAACAACGTCGTCTTTTCGAGGTCACGAGGAAGAAGCTCAAAGAGGCAGGCCTGCGAACCGGATATATCTACCCTGCTCGCCTCCGGGTTACCCAGGGTATCGACACATCGATATTTAGCACCCCGGAGGAGGCCAAACTATTCGCGGATAACCTGCCGCCCAGCCCGGTGACAACGGTGGGCTAATGTCGGCTAACAGACTAACACTGACTAGCTGGTCTCCAGACCAGCTGTTTCAGCCAATCTCAACGTGGGGGCATGGTCACCCTCTTGTCGAGTAAGCTTAAATCCTGAGGATACAAGCTTTTGTCCAAGTGCACTGACTCTCCCATGTCTATCCATGTTTAAGCCGCTGGCCCGGAGTGGACGGCGGGCGTCGGCTAACATGCGAACGAGTTAACTCTGAGCCATGGACATGGTCATTCACACGAAAGGTAGACGTTGGACTCAATAGATTTAACTTTAACTTTGTTTAATGTGCTTAATTCGTTTCAGGAATAGGATGATTTTACAGGATGGGTTCCTGCTAATTTTTCAAAGGGAAACGTTTTTTTTGTTGAACAGATCCGTAATTTTGTTTGTTCATCGGAGCGGATGCCGACTGAATTTGTAGTTAACTAGCTAGCGGTTTCACAATTTAGCCTTTAGCTAGCCTTTGGGCTTAACAGGCTAGATAGTTGAAGTAACCCCCATTTACAGTATGTTAGGATATTTTCTCTCACTTTGTTTGGGAGAGTGGGGATGGGGGGAGGGAAAGTCCGAGTTTTGTGTGTGTTTTTGTGTTGGTGGTCTTCCTGTTTTTTTGTTTGAGGCAAATTATTATGTCGCTGCTTATGTAATACAATTTACACCTTCTGATGGTACCTGGGGATGATGATGTGCGTGGGAGGGTTACCATGGTGAGCTGGAATGTCCGCGGCATGGGCCACCCAATTAAACGAGCTAAGGTGTTTTCACATCTTAGGTCTTTATCTGCCGACCTTGTGTTCCTCCAAGAAACTCACATTAGAACATTGGGGCAGAGACAGTTGCGCTGCAGATGGGCAGATCAGATATTTCAATCCACATTTTCTAGCAAAGCCCGCGGGGTGGCAATTATGGTTAAGAAAAACATAGATTTCAGACATATTTCTACAGTAAGTGACCCGAATGGTCGATTTCTCATAGTAACTGGGTACCTTTACTCTGTTCATGTAACACTGCTTAACATTTATGGTCCGAATATTGATGATGCAGCTTTCTTTCTTTCGCAAAATCTTTGATAAGCTACCTGACCTTTCTAATACGAATGTGATTGTTGCAGGGGACCATAATACAATCCTTGACTGGCACCTGGATAGGTCATCAAATAAAATGTGTAGCCCTTCGAATGCATCCACGGTTTTGAAAAATCTCATCTCCTCCACCAATTTAGTTGACATTTGGAGGATACAGCATCCCACAGACAGAGAATACTCTTTTTTTTCTAAAATGCACAATTCATACTCTCGTATCGATTATTTTTTATTAGACTCGAAACTCATACCTAATGTAATAAATACCAAATATCATAACATTTTGATCTCAGATCACGCTCCAACCTCAATTATCTTTGACTTTAAGCTGTCTAAACGATGTGCTAAATGGCGACTACGCCTTTCCTTGCTTAATGATGGAACTTTCTGTAAATACATGTCTGAAAAAATTACAGAATATTTGGAGACCAATGACACTTCTGATGTCTCGGACTCCACCTTGTGGGAAGCTTTCAAGGCAGTTATGAGGGGTCATATTATTTCGTATGAAGCGTCTTTAAAGAAATCCAGAGAGAGACGTCTACAAGAAATTGATTCGGAGCTTTCTCCAATGGAGACGTTGTATCGGAGCACAAACAACCCCCAAACGCTGCAAAATATGCTCAGTCTTAAATATGAGTATAACACGATTCTAACAAATCAAGTCAGTGACCAGCTACTGCGACTGAAACAGCGATATTTTGAATTAGGGGACAAACCGCATACATTGTTAGCCCGTCAGCTTAGAGGGCAACAAGCAAGTAGGGCCATACATATAATAAAATCAGGCAAGGGTGTTGCTTTAACCGATCCAAAATTAATAAATGAACGCTTTGAGGAGTATTATCAAGAGCTGTATAAATCCAAAGCTAACGGTGATATCAATGCATGGTTAAAAAAGTTGGACATACCAAAATTAGATAGTGCCTCTTGTGAGGCCTTAAACTCAGAACCCTCCTCTGTAGAAATCAAGGATGCAATTAGGTCGTTGCAAAACGGCAAGAGCCCTGGGCCAGACGGTTTTGGAGTCGAATTTTATAAGAAGTTTGCTGACCAGGTAACTCCGATTCTGCACAGGATGCTCTCCCACTCAATCGAGTTGAAAAAGCTCCCACCGTCATTGTACAATGCTAATATTTCTCTCTTATTGAAACAAGACAGGGATGAAACCAATCCCTCCTCATACCGACCAATTTCTATGCTTAATTTGGATTTCAAGATTTTTACTAAACTAATGGCGACTAGACTAAATAAGTGTATAGAATCCATTATCCATACGGATCAGACCGGGTTCATCCCCAATAGGTTCTCTTTCTTTAATGTTAGAAGAGTAATGAACATTATGTATCACAAATTCGATAGTTCTTCCAAACAAGCCATTCTGTGTTTAGACGCAGAAAAAGCTTTCGATCAGGTTGAGTGGGGATATTTACTCAGAGTGCTGGAAGAGTTTGGTCTTGGAGCCTCTTTTATTTCCTGGGTACGTCTTATATATGCTCATCCCACCGCTTCCATACTCACAAACCAGGATAGGTCACCCCCTTTTGCCCTTCAGAGGGGTACGCGACAGGGCTGCCCCCTCTCGCCGCTCCTCTTTGCGTTAGCCATTGAGCCGCTGGCAATCGGCATAAGAGGGCATGCGCTTATAAAACCGATAATACTGGGTGGGGTGGAACATAAGATTTCGCTTTATGCGAATGATATTGCCATCTTTGTATCTGACCCTGAACATTCTGTTCCTTACCTATTCCAGCTTATTAATTCCTTTGGCGAGGTCTCAGGTTACACTATAAACTGGCAGAAGAGTGAACTTATATCGATAACAACAGAATTAGACCCTGTATTCTTAGCCAACATGCAGTTTAAAACAAATCCGGATAGTATAAAATATCTGGGCATTAAAATATCTAAAAACCCCAAGACCCTTTTTAAAATTAACTTTACCGAAAGGTTGAACAAGCTAAAGGAGAACATAGAGAAATGGAGAACGTTGCCTATTTCCTTGATTGGCCGCGTGAACGCAGTAAAGATGGTCTCCCTGCCGAGATTTCTGTATTTATTTCAGAATGTTCCTGTTTTTATCCCCAAATCCTACTTTAAGTTAATCGATTCTATCATTATGCCATTTATTTGGGGATATAAAGCACACAGGATCTCAAAAGCTTGTCCAAAACTTCACAACTTTTGGTGTCTTTTATTTCAATGGTACTCCACTGTTTTAAACGTCACTTTAACTCCGGACCCTGAAACTGCTCTATTCGGGTATTCCACAACGCTTGAGAAGCTAGACCATAATGCTCGCACAATCTTGGTTTATGGTATGGTAATTGCCAACAGATGTATTTTGAAACTATGGAAATCAGACTCTGCTCCTCAGTTTGAGACTTGGTTAAGAGAATTAATGGGCATATTACACGTAGAGAGGTTGAGATATGAATTGTCTGGCAACCCTCAAAAGTTCTTCAACATATGGAACCCAGTGCTGCAGCATATTAAGGACAAGTAAAACTATCCCCTCAATGCCACATGCTTTTGTACCTTCTTTGAATCCAGCAGTGAAAATACTGAAATATTTGACTTGTGAAAATTACCTTGCCTCATGTTTTTGTGCTTTTGTCTTTTTTTGTTACATTGTAGTTATGTTTTTTTAAAATGTATTTTTATTTATTTATTTGTTTGTTTTTGTTTGTTTGTTTTCATGATTATGTAGGGAAGGGGAGGGATGGGGTTTACTGTTGTTGTTATATGCATTGTAATCAATTATAAAATAAAAAAAATTAAGAAGTTGGTACATGAAAACATCTCCTACATCCTCTGGCTCCACACACAGCTTTCCACTATGGTCCCTGATGGGCCCCACTCTTTCCCTCGTTATCCTCTTACCCTTGATATACTTATAGAACACTTTGGGATTTTCTTTTATTTTGCCCGCTAGTGCTATCTCATGGCCCCTTTTTGCTCTCCTAATTTCTTTTTTAAGAACCGCCCTACACCTTCTGTATTCCTCTAATGATGCCTGTGCCTTAAGTTCTTTATGCCTTCCAAAAGCCCCCCTTTTTTTTCGAATCATTCCTACTATATTGTTCGACATCCAAGGTTCTTTGGACTTGTTTGTCCCACCCTTAAACTTTAGGGGAACATGCTTCCTCTGTACTTTTTCAATTATTCCTTTGAATGACTCCCACTGTTCTGATGCTGTCCTCCCCACGAGAAGCTGATCCCAGTCCACCAGGGCCAACTTCTGCCTTATCAGATTAAAATCGGCCTTGCCCCAATTTAGAAATTTTCCTCTTTCCTCTGGTCCCTCTTTATCCTTTTCCATTACCACCTTAAATATCACTGAATTGTGATCACTGTCACCAAAATGCTCTGCCACTGACACTTCAGCCACCTGTCCGGCCTCATTTCCCAAGATTAAGTCCAATACCGCCCCCTCCCTTGTTGGACTTTGAACATATTGGCTCAAAAAGCCCTCCTGGATGACCCTTAGGAACTCTGCACCCTCAGGGCCCTTGACACTTTGGCTATCCCAATCAATATTCGGGAAGTTGAAATCCCCTACTATTACTACCCTGTTGTTTTCACACACCCCCGAGATTTGCCTACAAATATGTTCTTCTATTTCCCTCTGACTGTTTGGGGGTCTGTAGTATACACCCAGTAAGGTGCATGCCCCTTTTCTATTTCTCAATTCCACCCAAATAGCCTAATTTGATGAACCCGCTAATATGTCATCCCTTCTTACAGCAGAAATGGATTATTTGATTAATACTGCAACACCCCCTCCCCTTTTTCCCTGCTCTCTGTCTCTCCTGAAGATTCTATACCCTGGAATATTGAGCTGCCAGTCCTGCCCTTCCTTCAACCATGTTTCCGTAATGGCAACAATGTCGTACTCCCATGTGTTCAGTAACACCTTCAATTCATCCCCTTTGCTTCCAATACTCCTTGCATTAAAATAAATGCCGTTCAGACTTGCCCTACCCCATTGTGCTGGGGCATTCTTGTTCTGCCTCCCAATCTGACCATTTTTTTCCTCTATATTTTCCTTCTCCTCACCCCCTATACTAGCTCCATGCTGTATCCCAACCCCCTGCCAAATTGGTTTAAACCCTCCCCAACAGTGCTAGCAAACCTCCCCGCCAGGATATTGGTCCCCCTCTGGTTAAGGTGGAGACCGTCCGGCCTATACAGTTCCCACCTTTCCCAGAAACAGGCCCAATTATCCAGAAAAACGAATCCCTCCCCCCTGCTCCAACTCCTGAGCCACACATTAAACTGCTCTATCCTCCTATTTCTATACTCACTAGCTCGTGGCACAGGGAGTAATCCAGAGATTACAACCTTAGATGTCCTACACTTCAATCCTCTACCTAGTCCTTTTTTTTAACTCTCTTCCTAGCCCCCTAAATTCTCCTTTCAGGACCTCTTCCCTTATCCTACCTATATTGTTGGTACCTATATGTACCACGACCTCTGGCTCCTCTCCCTCCCCTTTCAGGATATCCTGGACACGCTCAGACACATCCCGGACACCGGCACCAGGGAGGCAAACCACCATCCGGGTCTCCCGACTGCGTCCACAGAATCGCCTATCTGACCCCCTCACTATGGAGTCCCCTATTACTATCGCTCTCCTCTTCCTTTCCCTACCCTTCTGAGCAACAGGGCCGGACTCCGTGCCAGAGGCCCGGGCGCCGTTGCTGCCCCCAGGTAGGCTATACTCCCCAACAACACCTAAACAGGAGTATTTATTGCCAAGGGGTACATCCACTGGGGTACTCTCTCGTCCCTGCCTCTGCTCCTTGCCCCCCCTAACCGTGACCCACTTGTCTACCTCCCGTGGTCTTGGAGTGACCACCTCTTTATAACTCCTCTCTATAACCTCCTCACTCTCCCTAACCAGACGGAGGTCATCAATCTGCTGCTCCAGGTTCCTAATACGGTCCCTTAGGAGCCCCATCTCATCGCACCTGGCGCAGATGTGGATGTCTGGAAGACTATCAGACTCCCAGATTCCCCACATCCAACACCCAGAACAATAAACTGCCCTGGCACTCATACTCTCCAAGCAAAGCCCCGTGCTCGGTTACTAAACCTACCGCCCGGCAGCTGCTCCACCCGCTCCAACCGCCCACCCAAAAGAACTGAGTGATCTCCTGGGAGAGGCGAAAAACCGGATAAAAAACCCAGGCCAATTTGGGAAAAAATAAATCCGGGAAATTCCTCTCCGACCCCAAGCTAGGCGATCGAAACTTGTCCGGGAGATCACACAGGTCTTACTCCTTACTATCGCCACACAATACTTCCCAAGCTGCTACTGCTACTGCTGCTGATTGCTGCTACTGCTGCTGATTGCTGCTACTGCTGCTGATTGCCTTAGCAATGTTTTAGTACACTTCTATTAGATCACCCCTCATCCCCCTGTGCTCCAAAGAATAGTGTCCTAGCCTGCTCAACCTCTCTCTATAGCTCGGGCCCTCGAGTCCTGGCAACATCCTCGTAAATCTTCTCTGCAACATTTCCAGCTTCCACTTCACACCTTAAATGAAACTCAAGGGCACAAGCGTCTTTCTTGTGCATAAACAATGTAAGCAGGAATTACCCCATGGATTCAGGTGAACATCCATAGCTTTTTCTCAATGAAATAGCATGTGTGATTGTTGGCAGATGAACCTACTCTTCTATTCGAGGTTCATCTAGAACAGAGTAAATATTTAGGCTATACTGTTTTCCTCTCCCTGCATTTTAAGAATCCTTCTTCCTCACCGATAATTTACTTCCAATCTACAAGCTGAAGATGATGTAAATATGTAGCTCTCTCTCTTCTGCTTGGCTCTCCCCTTATCAAAATCAGATTCTGAAGTGTAGGGGACGTTGTTTGACCTTTCCCTCTCCTATTCTTCCCCTTCTCTTCCCTGTGCCCCACATGGATGCACACCCATTTCTCCCATGCGGCCTGAAGATGAAAGGGTAAAGCTGGTGCTAGTTACTAGTACCATGCACACGTTTTACTGCAGAGGAGTAAGTGAGCCATTGATGGAACTGGATATAAAACCAAAAGGCTGACTAAATATGTTGACCTTTATTGGGTCAATAATAGTCTGGAGCTTCTTTGTCTTGAGAAGAAACATCCCTTTAAATATGAATTGCTGGCCTGTTTTCCCACATTGTCCATTAAGCCAGCTTTCATTACATGCCAATAGCTGCACCATACAATTTGTTAAATTGAGCAGAGCATGAAAATATTTTGCACAGTTAACTCCTGGCTTAATTTCCACTTTCAATTTGCATGATTTGCAAAAATTAATCCTGCAGCATTATGCACACATATTCCAGGTTTTTGTGAGGAGTGGATGATGTTTCAGGTCGAGACCCTTCTTCAGACTGGTCTCAACACAAAATGTCATTCATTCCTTCTCTCCAGAGATGCTGCCTGCCCTGCTGAGTTCCTCCAGCATTTTGTGTCTCTCTTCGGTTTAAACCAGCATCTGCAGTTGCTTCCTACACAGACCAGATTTTGACCCCTGTTCATGGCCTTATTTAAATTACTATGTAATTTATATAATTTAAATTACATAAATTACTGTTGTAGAAATAGTAGATTCTTCCACACCAGTCTCTATCTCAATGAGCAGGATTATAGGACGCCTTCTGATTCAAGAATCTCTGGGTTTCATCTCAGCTCTCTGACTCTGTTTCAGCCACTCATTCATTGGCTTACCAACTTTGTATTCAAACCCAAATCCCAAATGCACCTGTTTCTGCAGCAGACTACGCCAACCAAAAAATTAAATCAAATCCCTGGGTTGGAAAAATTAACTTCGCTGGCCCAAAAGATATATTAAATAATAGAGTTGACATAATGCAGAGTTAAAATAATTAGGCCACATGATTTAAGTATCTTTAAAATGATTTAATATCTTTAAGATATACTGTAAAATTTATCCCAAAAAGAATGTGCATGTTGACATTTAACAAGTTAAAATAAATTTCTGGGTTGGAGCAATGAACTTTACCAAAGGATGTATTGAATAAAATAATAGCTTCTAATTTGCAACAATCTGGACATGATTCAAATATCTTAAAACAAACATGTTTATGCAACAAAAAAAATGTGCATGTTATTTATTAACTCCTGCAAAGAAAAATAATATTAATTTTCCATATGTTTATCTGTTGTGATCAACATAATTTTTTGAGATGCTCTCATCAATTAATATAGAACTCTAAAACATATTGCTAAGTGAAATGGATGAAAGGAAGGCGTTATCACCCAAGAACATAAATGCATTTTGATTTAACAGTAAGTAGCAACTAGATATAGTATCTCCCTTACTTGTCAACAGAAGTTGGAAAAACTGCACACTTTCAAAACATGTGCCAAAACGTTATCAAAACACTCGTTAGGTCAAATGTCCAGGATTGAAGCAGCCAATTGTTAATGACATGTTCCATATTTTCTTATTTCCATATTTTCGTGGGTGGGGAAAGGGTGGGGAGGGGATGGGGAGTGGGTGGGGAGAGGATGGGGTGCGGGTGGGATGGGGTGCGGGTGGGATGGGGTGCGGGTGGGATGGGCTACAGGTGGGATGGGGTGCGGGTGGGCAGAGGACGTGGTGCAGGTAGGTAGAGGGGGTGGGTGGGGAGTCTGGGGCGTGAGGGGAGTTGGTGGAGTGCGGGTGGGGAGAGGGGGGGAGTGGGTGCGGGTAGAGGGGGGAGTGGGTGGGGTGGAGTACGGGTTGGGAGAGGATGGGTGGGGAGAGGTGGGAGTGGGAGGGGTGGAGTGCGGGTGGGGAGAGGGTGGGTGGGGAGAGGGGGGGAGTGGGTGGGGTGTACAGGTGGGGAGAGGGGGGGAGTGTGTGGGGTGGAGTGCGGGAGGGCTGGGTGGGGTGGATTGCGGGTGGGGAGAGGGGGGAGTGAGTGGGGGAGTGGGTGTGGGGAGAGGGTGGGTGGGGAGGAATGGGTGGGGTGGAGAGAGGGTGGGTGGGGTGGGGAGGGGGATGGGTGGCGTGAGAAGGGAGGGGGTGTGTGTAGCAGGGTGGGTGGGGAGAGGGGTAAGGGGGGAGGGGTGTGAGGGGAGGGGGTGGGTGGGGTGTGAGGGGAGGGGGTGGGTGGGGTTTGAGGAGACTGGGTGGGGTGTGAGGGGAGGGGGTGGGGTGCAGCAAGGTGGGTGGGGAGGGGGCAGGTGGGGAGAGGGTGAGGTGTGAGTTGGTGGGGTATGAGAGGAGTGTGGGGGTGTGAGTAGGGTTTGAGGGGTGGGGTTTGAGGGGGTGGGGGTGTGAGAGGGAGGTGGGGTGTGTGGAGGGTGTGGGGGATGGGGGGTGGAGGGTGTGGGGGATGGGGGGGGGGTGGTGGTGTGAGGGGGGGTGGGGGTGTGAGGGGGTGTGGGGGTGCGAGGGAGGGTGGGGGTGCGAGGGAGGGGTGGGGGTGCGAGGGGGGGTGGGGATGGGGGGGATGTGAGGGGGGTTGGGGAGGTGAGAGGGGGATGGTGGTGTGAGGGGGGATGGTGGTGTGAGGGGGGGTGGGGGTGCGAGGGGGTTGTGGGTGTGAGGGGGGGTGGTGGTGTGAGGGGGGTGGGGGTGTGAGAGAGGGTTGTAGGTGTGAGGGGGGGTGGTGGTGTGAGGGGGAATGGTGGTGTGAGGGGGGGTTGTGGGTGTGAGGGGGGTTTGTGGGTGTGAGGGAGGGTGGGGGTGTGAGGGGGGGTGGTGGGTGTGAGGGGGGTGGGGATGGGGGAGGGTTTGAGGGGCGGGGTTTGATTGTGGGTGTGAGGGGGTGGTGGTGTGAGGGTGCGAGGGGGGGTTGTGGGTGTGAGGGGGGGGTGGTGGTGTGAGGGGGGGTGGTGGTGTGAGGGGGGGGTGGTGGTGTGAGGGGGGTGGTGGTGTGAGGGGGGGGTGGTGGTGTGAGGGGGGGTGGTGGTGTGAGGGGGGGTGGTGGTGTGAGGGGGGATGGTGGTGTGAGGGGGAGGATGGTGGTGTGAGGGGGGGGTTGTGGGTGTGAGGGGGGGTGGTGGGTGTGAGGGGGGGGTTGTGTGAGGGGGGGTGGTGGTGCGAGGGGGGTGGGGATGTGAGGGGGGGTGGGGATGGGTGGGGATGTGAGGGGGGTGGGGATGGGTGGGGATGTGAGGGGGGTGGGGATGGGTGGGGATGTGAGGGGGTGGGGATGGGTGGGGATGTGAGGGGGGGTGGGGATGGGTGGGGATGTGAGGGGGGTGGGGATGGGTGGGGATGTGAGGGGGGGTGGGGATGGGTGGGGATGTGAGGGGGGTGGGGATGTGAGGGGGGTGGGGATGTGAGGGGGTGGGGGATGGGTGGGGATGTGAGGGGGGTGGGGATGGGTGGGGATGTGAGGGGGGTGGGGATGTGAGGGGGGTGGGGATGGGTGGGGATGTGAGGGGGGGTGGGGATGGGTGGGGATGTGAGGGGGGTGGGGATGGGCGGGGATGTGAGGGGGGGTGGTGATGGGTGGGGATGTGAGGGGGGTGGGGATGGGCGGGGATGTGAGGGGGGGTGGTGATGGGTGGGGATGGGTGGGGATGTGAGGGGGGGTGGGGATGGGTGGGGATGTGAGGGGGGTGGGGATGGGTGGGGATGTGAGGGGGGGTGGGGATGGGTGGGGATGTGAGGGGGGGTGGGGATGGGTGGGGATGTGAGGGGGGGTGGGGATGGGTGGGGATGTGAGGGGGGGTGGGGATGGTGGGGATGTGAGGGGGGGTGGGGATGGGTGGGGATGTGACGGGGGTGGGGATGGGTGGGGATGTGAGGGGGGGTGGGGATGTGAGGGGGGGTGGGGATGGGTGGGGATGTGAGGGGGGTGGGGATGGGTGGGGATGTGAGGGGGGGTGGGGATGGGTGGGGATGGGTGGGGATGTGAGGGGGGGTGGGGATGTGAGGGGGGGTGGGGATGGGTGGGGATGTGAGGGGGGTGGGGATGGGAGGGGGGGTGGGGATGGGTGGGGATGTGAGGGGGGGTGGGGATTGGTGGGGATGTGAGGGGGGGTGGGGATGGTGGGGATGTGAGGGGGGGTGGGGATGGGTGGGGATGTGAGGGGGGGTGGGGATGGGTGGGGATGTGAGGGGGGGTGGGGATGGGTGGGGATGTGAGGGGGGGTGGGGATGGGTGGGGATGTGAGGGGGGTGGGGATGTGAGGGGGGTGGGGATGTGAGGGGGGTGGGGGATGGGTGGGGATGTGAGGGGGGTGGGGATGGGTGGGGATGTGAGGGGGGTGGGGATGTGAGGGGGGTGGGGATGGGTGGGGATGTGAGGGGGGGTGGGGATGGGTGGGGATGTGAGGGGGGTGGGGATGGGCGGGGATGTGAGGGGGGGTGGTGATGGGTGGGGATGGGTGGGGATGTGAGGGGGGGTGGGGATGGGTGGGGATGTGAGGGGGGTGGGGATGGGTGGGGATGTGAGGGGGGGTGGGGATGGGTGGGGATGTGAGGGGGGGTGGGGATGGGTGGGGATGTGAGGGGGGGTGGGGATGGGTGGGGATGTGAGGGGGGGTGGGGATGGTGGGGATGTGAGGGGGGTGGGGATGGGTGGGGATGTGAGGGGGGTGGGGATGTGAGGGGGGTGGGGATGTGAGGGGGGTGGGGATGTGAGGGGGGTGGGGATGGGTGGGGATGTGAGGGGGGTGGGGATGTGAGGGGGGTGGGGATGGGCGGGGATGTGAGGGGGGGTGGGGATGGGTGGGGATGTGAGGGGGGTGGGGATGGGTGGGGGTGTGAGGGGGGTGGGGATGGGTGGGGATGTGAGGGGGGGTGGGGATGGGTGGGGATGGGAGGGGGGGTGGGGATGGGTGGGGATGGGAGGGGGGGTGGGGATGTGAGGGGGGGTGGGGATGGGTGGGGATGTGAGGGGGGGTGGGGATGGGTGGGGATGGGAGGGGGGGTGGGGATGGGTGGGGATGTGAGGGGGGGTGGGGATGGGTGGGGATGTGAGGGGGGTGGGGATGGGTGGGGGTGTGAGGGGGGTGGGGATGGGTGGGGATGTGAGGGGGGGTGGGGATGGGTGGGGATGTGAGGGGGGTGGGGATGGGTGGGGGTGTGAGGGGGGTGGGGATGGGTGGGGATGTGAGGGGGGGTGGGGATGGTGGGGATGTGAGGGGGGGTGGGGATGGGTGGGGATGTGAGGGGGGTGGGGATGGGTGGGGGGGTGGGGATGGGTGGGGATGTGAGGGGGGTGGGGATGGGTGGGGATGTGAGGGGGGTGGGGATGGGCGGGGATGTGAGGGGGGGTGGGGATGGGTGGGGATGTGAGGGGGGTGGGGATGGGTGGGGGGGTGGGGATGGGTGGGGGTGTGAGGTATGGGGAGGGGGGAGGGTTTGAGGGGCGGGGTTTGATTGGTTGTGGGTGTGAGGGGGGGGGGTGGTGCGGAGGTGGGGAGAGGGGCGGGACGGCCTACCACAAGGCTGCGGGCGGGGACGGGTACAGGGCCTTGCCGGGTTGGCGCGCAGTGCAGTGGAGCGGTGTTGGGGTGCAGGGCGGTGTTGGGATACAGGGCCGGCGGGGCGCGGGGCGCTGGGCGAGTGGATGGCGGCCGTTAAGTGCGTGGCTGCAGGCGCCGAACTGGACGATTCGGACGACGGCTGGTACCTGGGCTGTGACGGCCTGGAGGACATGGACATAACGGTGAGGTTACGGGGGGGGGGGGGGGAGTAACGTGACCAACCAAAAGATTGCAAAGGGAAATGAAATCTTTGAACATCCCCCCTCCCTCTCAATATGCAGCAAAATGTAGAACCAAAGCAATGTCTGAAACACAGGAGATTTGTATACCCAATATATAATGAGAATGCAGCATATGAAGAACTCTTGTAGGCACTAATTTCTGACAAAATCGAAATACTGTTATATAGAATAAGATGAAAGACCATATTAAAACAACATTCTGGCACCAAGGTGGATTGACTAGGTGGTGCCCACGTAATAGATTTTCCTAGTAACTAGATATTACTCGTATTATTCCCAAAACATGTATATATCACTTTTTTTGAACGTGTTATAATGTAATAACTCAGTGAATCCAATAAATTTAAAGGAGTGACAAAGTGAGCCCTGGGGAGTGAGCCCTGGGGGTTTAAAACTAACGTGAGATGCAGAAACTGGTGAATTTCAGCTTAAAAGTTCCAGTTTGCATTTTTCAGCTTGTCAACAAGATGAAACATCCAACCATTTCTATCGCTGGCCATCACTCTGCATCTTGGCTTCAGCCACAGCCCTGGCTTACATTCTGAAGCCTGGCTCAGCCCACAAAACTATCCAGACTCCTGGATCTGGCTACACACTTGGCTAACACTCCAAGTAAAACCTGGCCAACTTTGCAAGTCAGTGGATAACGAGCACTTGGTGTATTGATGAGTTTGAAAATAAGCGAGCCAGATGCAGAACTTTTTTTGGAGTTTTATTTGTTGATCACTCATCCACCACATCTAATCTATCGAGTTGCAATGTGCATGAACATGGCTGATTTTCTTTTCCTCTCTGCTTCTTCCAGTCATACAGTGCTTGTGTGATCAAGCACTGCCTTTTATGTGAGTTTGCCAATGAGAAACTCTTGAGGAATATATTGTATGGGGAATAGAAAGCTGTGATCAGGATCGAGACCCGAAGGCTGTGTTGCCTGCCTAATGTCCAGTTTCAGGAAATCACATCTGAACTGCAGAGGAATTTGGAGTGGGAGGGGAATGACCCAGTTGTCATAGTCCATGTGGGTACAAATGACAGTAGGTAGAACAAGGAAGGAGGGAATTTGAGCAGCGAGGGACTCAATTGAAAAGCTGAACCAACAAGGTAATAATCTCTAGATTGCTAACTGAACCCCAAGCGAATGGGTCAAGAAAATTAAAGAGTTAAACGCCTGGCTCAAAGATTGGTGTGGGAGAAGTGGATTTGAATTTGTGGGACATTGGCAACAGTATTGGGGAAGGAGGGAGCTGTTCCGATGTGACGGACTCTACTTAAACCCGGCTGGGACCAGGGTCCTGGCAAACTGTAGCCAGGGCTGTAGATAGAGCTTTACACTGAATAGTGGGAGGGTGGGGGTGGACAAATTGGGAATGTATGGATGAGATAAGGGAAAGAGAGTGCAGGAGAGGTTACTGAAGTCTCCAGAACTAACAGGACACAACGTTTAAGAAAAGATCAGAGTCTAAGGTCAGCAAAAATCTGGACCAATATGAGAAGGGTGGTGAATACTGAACTAAAGGTGTACAGTATACAGCAAAAGATAAGCTTGTAGCGCAGTTAGAAATTGGTAGGTAGGATGTGAGCATCACGGAGATTTAGCTGAAAATGGATCTGAGCTGGGACCTGAATATCGAAGGTGATGTAATATAATAAAATTCAACCTGTAGTTTGAGAGGGAGAAGATGAAGCAGATGTGTCGGTATTACTGTTGAGTAAAGGTGACTAAAGAGGCATATGACAGCAGTTGGTTAAGGTTGATTGGAAAGAGACCCCAGTAGGAATGACGGTGGAGCAGCAATGGCAGGAGTTTCTGGGAATAATTTGGAAGATGCAGGATCATGGCAAAGAGGGAAAAAGATTCTAAGGGGAGAATGAGGCGGACAAGGGAAGTCAAAGACAGCATAAAACGAAAAGAGAATGCATATAATATTGCAATGATTAGTAGAGAGCTAGAGGATTGGGAAGCTTTTAAAGGCCATCAGAAGGTAAGTAAAAAAGCAATACGGGGAGAAAAGATGAAAGTAACTAGCCAATAATGAAAGTAACCTAGCCAATAATATAAAAAAGGATAGCAAAAGTTTTTCAGATACATAAAGAGTAAGAGAGAGGCAAGAATGGGCATTAGACCACTGGAAAATTATAGTGGACAATAGGGAATAAAGGAATGGAAGGGGAATTGAATATGTTTTTTGCATCAGTCTTCACAGCAAAATATACCAGCAACATACCTGGAATTAAAAGGTGCCATGGGGTAGAGGTTAGTGGAGTGGCTATTACTAAGGAGAAGGTGCTTGACAAGTTGAAAGGTCTAAAGGTAAGTGAATGACCTCGATTAGATGGACTACATCCCAGGGTTCTGAAAGAGGTGGCCTTAGAGATTGTGGAGGCATTAGTGGTGATCTTTCAAGAGTCATCGGAGTCAGGAGTAGTTCCAGAGGGCTGGAAAATGGCAATGATACTCTTCCAAGTACATGGAAGCACATAATAAAATAGGCCTTAGTCAGCATAGTTTTGTGAAGGGGAGATCTTGCCTGACGAATCTGTTGGAAATCTTTGAGGAAGTTAATAGCAGTTTAGCCAAAGGAGAGTCAGTGGATGTTGTTTACCTGGATTTTCAGAAGTCATTTGATCAGGTGCCATACATGAGGTTACTAAAGAAGATGAGAGCCCATGGTATCAGAGGGACGATACTATCATGGTATGACAATAGCACAACATCTTCAGCTTGGTCTGTAGGCAAACTCCCCTTTGTTCCCACACTGAGTCATCCAGAAGCAGAGCTGGCTTATGCTATCCTGTTGTTGACTTCATTGTTAATATTGACTGACGTTGAGAAAGTGCAGCCAAGGGATGTGAACTGATAGAAAATACTGTTTGCGTGCCATTTCTCATTATAAATGGTGGAAGTGTTTCATGAAAAGATTTTGATTTATCCAATAGATTGTGCGAAATACCATAACTTTGAATGTGAAAAAAGTGCGATACAAGTATAATATTTTTACTTAAGCATTATTTCTCCATTATATTTTGCAAGTACTTATCTTGAAAGCTACTTCACTCTGGTGTCAACATCATGGGGTGGAAGGTGAGAATGAAGGGGATTCTGTCCTTGTTCTCACCTTCCACCCCATCAGCCAGCGTATCCAACAAATCATCCTCCAACATTTCCGTCACCTACAACGGGACCCCACTACTGGCCACATCTTCCCATCCCCTCTCCTTTCTGCGTTCCGCAGAGACCGTTCCCTCCGTAACTCCCTGGTCCACTCGTCCCTTCCTACCCAAACCACCCCCTCCCCGGGCACTTTCCCCTGCAACCGCAGGAGATGCACCACCTGTCCCTTTACCTCCCCCCTCAACTCCATCCAAGAACCCAAACAGTCTTTCCAGGTGAGACAAAGGTTCACCTGCACCTCCTCCAACCTCATCTATTGTATCCGCTGCCCTAGATGTCAACTTCTTTACATCGGCGAAACCAAACGCAGGCTTGGCGATCGTTTCGCTCAACACCTTCGCTCAGTCTGCCTTAACCAACCTGATCTCCCGGTGGCTGAGCACTTCAACTCCCACTCCCAGTATGACCTTTCTGTCATGGGCCTCCTCCAGTGCCATAGTGAGGCCCACCGGAAATTGGAGGAACAGCACCTCATATTTCGCTTGGGCAGCTTGCAGCCCAGCAGTATGAACATTGACTTCTCCAACTTTAGATAGTTCCTCTGTCCCTCTCTTCCCCTCCCCCTTCCCAGTTCTCCCTCTATCTTCCTGTCTCCACCTATATCCTTCCTTTGTCCTGCCCCCCTGCGTCACCCATTCCTTCTCTCCTGAGATGCTGCCTGACCTGCTGAGTTACTCCAGCATTTTGTGTACTAATCATGAATCTATCTATCTCAGCCTTAAAAATATTCATTGACTTGGCCTCCACAGCCTTCTGTGGCAAAGAATTCCTCAAATTCACCACCCTCTGACTAAATAAATTCCTCACATTTCATTCCTGAAGGAATATCCTTCAATTCTGAGGCTATGATCACTGGACTAAACATTTGCATGCATTTGCACGAGTAATATTGGACATGTCTGAAAGTGGAATTTAATTCTGATAGACTGTTTCCGCAGGTAGCAGTGAAGTACATAAAAAATGACATGTTAATGCAGTGTGAGCAAGCAAACGTTTACTTTTGTTATGAAATGTTAAAACTTTACAGAATATAGTTCATATCCCACAAATGGCAAGGTTATCACCACAAATTAAATTTATGTAATGTGTTTCTGTAAAGTCATCAACAAATACCCTTCGGAAAGATACAAATCTAAAGGTGAAAGAGATGGGTGCAGAATCATAGTGTTGTTATGGCAGAGGCCGATTGACTCATGAAGTCTGTGTCCATTTCCCAGGGCTATCCCCTCAGCCTGCAAATTATTTTCAGTCAGTTTCCTATGTTTCTCTTGTGAAATCCGTAATTGGGTCAACACAACCTCTAACTGAATATCAGAGATCAAGGCCATCCTTCATTGCCTTGACGTAAAATACACAACTGGCGTTACCTGCTGCGGAAACTTTTGTTCCTAATTTTGTCATATTTTAATGTGATCTCTCCTATTTCTCCACCCTGAATGCCATTGCATTCCAGTTCGTAACTGTGCTCTCCATTGTCTTCACTTGTATTCATGGAATAAAAGGTTAAATATGTGTCCTCTGCATTAGGGATAAGCCTGGAAACTATAGGCTGATGAGCCTTACATCAGCGGTAGGGAAGTTGTTGGCGAAGATTCTGAAGGACAGGATTTATGTTTACTGGGCAAGGCAGGGACCGATTAGGAGAAGGAAGGGACAGATTAGAGAAGTCAGCATGACTTTGTGCTGGGGAGATAATGTCTCGCAAATCTGATTGCGTTTTTTGAGGCGGTAACTAAGAAAATTGATGAAGGCAGTGCGGTAGATGTGATTTACATGGACTCTAGTAACGTTTTTAACAATGTCCCCATTGTAAGCTGGTCCAGAAGGTTAAGGCTCAAAGGATATGAAACAGAATCCAGAACTGGCCTGATGATGTGAGGCAGATGGACATGGTGGATAGGTGTTTTTCTTCCTGGAAATCTGTAACAAGTGCTCTAAGGTCATAAGTGATAGAGCAGAATTAAGCCATTCGGCCCATCAAGTCTATTCCACCATTCAACCATGGCTGATCTCTCTCTCTCCCCCCTAACCCCATTCTCCTGCCTTCTCCCCATAACCCTTGGCGCCCCTCTACCACAGGAATTGGTGCTGGAAGCTTTGGTGTTTGTCATTTCTATAAACGACTTGGTTAAGAATGTAAAAAGCTGGAGTAACTCAGCGGGACCTGGCTGAGAATGTAGGTGGTTTGATTAGTAATTTTGCAGACAACACAAAAATTATTGGAGCAGTAAAAAGGAAAGAAGATTTTCAAAAGATTCCACAAGACATGGATTCGCTGGAAAGTAGGGCAGAGTGGTGGCAGATAGAATTTAATTTCGGCAAGGATGGGGTAATACACTTTGGGAGGTCAAATTCTATGGGTGTGGAGAGGGGGGGCTGGGTGGGGTGGAGTGCGGGTGGGGAGAGGGTGGGTGGGGAGAGGGGAGGAGTGGATGGGGTGGAGAGAGGGTGGGTGGGGTGGGGAGTGGGTAGTGCGAGAGGAGGAGGGGTAGGGGGGAGGGGTGTGAGGGGAGGGGGTGGGTGGGATATGAGGAGAGTGGGAGGGGTGTGAGGAGAGGGGTGGGGTGCAGCAAGGTGGGTGGGGTGGGGGCAGGTGGGGAGAGGGTGGGGTGTCAGTTGGTGGGGTATGAGAGGAGTGTGGGGATGTGAGTAGGATTTGAGGGGCGGAGTGTGAGGTGGGGGGTGAGGAGGGGTGTGAGGAGGGGTCGGGGTGTGAGGGGGGAGGTCAAATTCTAGCACAATATATAGAATGAATGGTAGCATTGAAATATATTGGGACCTTAGCATACAAGTCCACAGCTTCCTAAAAGTGGCAACATAAATAGATGGGTGAGTGGAAAAGGCATTTAGTGTGCTTGCCTTCATATGTCAAGGCATTGACGATGAGAATTGGTATGCACTTTGTACATGTACATGTATAAATCATTTGTGAGACTGCACGATTATTATGACAGTTGTGTTCACCGTTCACCGTACTGCAGTAGAATGTGGTAGGAATAGAGTGCAGGGGAGACTCACTAGGATGTTAACGGGAATGCAATAAGGAGGCAGATTATTAATCTCAATGGTGTCAGATTAGGTAAAGGGGAAGTGCAACGAGACCTTGGTATCATTGTACACCAGTCACTGAAAGTAAGCATGCAGGTAAAGCAGGCAGTGAAGAAAGCTAATGGCATGTTGGCCTTCATAACGAGAAGATTTGAGTGCAGGAGCAAAGAAGTCCTTCTGCAGTTGTATAGGGCCTTGGTGAGACCACATCTGGAGTATTGTGTGCAGATTTGGACTCCTAATTTGAGGAAGGACGTCCTTGCTATTGAGGCAGTGCAGCATAGGTTCACGAGGCTAATCCCTGGGATGAAGGGACTGTCGTATGAGGAAAGATTGGAAAGACTTGGCTTGTATTCACTGGAGTTTAGAAGGATGGGAGGGGATCTTATGGAGATGTATAAAATCATAAAAGGATTAGACAAGCTAGATGCAGGAAAAATGTTCCCAATGTTGGGGGAGTCCAGAACCAGGGTACACAGTCTAAGAATAAATGGGAGGCCATTTAAAACTGAGGTGAGAAGAAACATTTTCACGCGGAAAGTTGTGAATTTGTGCAATTCTCTGCCACAGAGGGCAGTGGAGGCCAATTCAGTGGATGAAATTAAAAGAGAGTTGGATAGAGCTCTAGGTGCTAGTGGTATCAAGGGATATGGGGAGAAGGCACGCACAGGTTACTGATTGTGATGATCAGCCATGATCACAATGAATGGTGGTGCTGGCTCGAAGGGCCGAATGGCCTCCTCCTGCACCTATTTTCTGTTTCAGTGTAATGCTATAGTAGTAATTGTATCGGCTGGATTTATTCTCTCTGGAACATCGACAGCTGAGGTGTGATCTTAATGACGCTTATAAAATTATGATGGGCATAATCATCTTTCCCAGGCCAGGGACTCTAGTATCTTACTTTTAAAATCAGCACTGATTGTAGCAACCTATTAGTTTTATTATTATTATTACTGCCACTGCCAAAATTTCCTGCTACAATAATTTAGCTTATAATCGACTTTTGGATGAAATAACTGATAGATTCAAGATAGCAAAAACTGGACTGTCATTAATTAACAACACTCAGTGAGGAATACCAAATATTTAATGTAATCCATATTAGGTTTAAGAATGGGCTTCTGATAATATTTTTCTGAATAAAGGGAGGTACACTGATGCAGTTGGTATTGCTGCTGCCTTCCAACACCAGGGACCTTGGTTCGATCCTGACCTTGGGTGTGCTCACTGTGTGGAGTTTGCACATTTTCCCTGTGTCCGTGTAGGTTTCCTCCAGGTACTCCAATTCTCTCCCACATCCCAAAGAAGTACGGCTTTGTAGCCATTGTAAAGTTGCCTCTTTGGTCTAGGGGAGGGAAGTGAGAGTGGGATAGCATAGAACCAGTGTGAACGGGTGATTGATGGTCGGCGTGGAGTCAGTGAGCTGAAGAGCTTGTTTCCACACTGTTCAAAAAATTAAAATTGTTGCAGCTCAAACAACCAAATAAGTTTGTTGCAGTTCTGGTTCGCCCAGATAGGCAATTGAGATTATTTTATTTGATTGAAGTCTATCTAAATTTAAGGTAGACACAAAATGCTGGAGTAACTCAGCGGGTCAGGCAGCATCTCGGGAGAAAAGGAATGGGTGACTTTTCGGGTCGAGACCCTTCTTCAGACTGAACTATCTATCTAATTTATTTAAATTTAACTATGATACAAACACCAGGGGGCGCCTCACCTACAGTCTGTCTGTCCTTTTCAAACTCTTTTTGTTATTTTTGGTAAGTTTTAAAAGTTTGTGTAAATGTTCTCTGGTTTGTTTTATGTGTGTGGGGGGGGGGGGGGGGTCGGGGGAAACCTTTTTTCAATCTCTTACCTTGCTGGAGATGCGATTGTTTTCTGAATGGTATCTCTGGTCGCTCTGCGGCCTAACATCACGGAGCTGGAGGTCTTGCCTGGGACTGACCTTGAGTCCCCGCGGGGGCGTGGACTTATCATCTGAGCCTGCGGTCCCTTGCCTGGGATCGACGCTCCAATGCAGCCTGTGGACTTTAACATCAGGAGCTTGCAGTCTCGGGTTCAGACCGGTCGGGAGCTCCAAAAGCTGCACGAGGTTCGACTGGTCCCGACCCCCACGGGGGAGCTGAGAACCCCCCCCGATGAAGGAGCTTGATCGCCCCGATGAGGAAGGCTCGTCGCCGGCTACGGGAGTCAAGATCATCCCGTCAATGGAGGTTAGTCCATTGGAGGACAAAGAAGGGAGAGATTGAACTGTTTTTTACCTTCTATCACAGTGAGGAATGTGGAGGAGTCACTGTGGTGGATGTTCATGTTAAAATGTATTTTGTGTGTCCTGTTGCTTTTTACTGTTATGACTGTGTGGCAAATGAAGTTCCTCGTATGATGCAAAACATACTTGGCTAATAAAGTTTTATTGCGATTGTGAAACAAGGTATTGTAGTGGCCTGGCGGAGGCCAGAGAAAAGGCAAGACGCCAGGCAGTTTAAGATAAGGTTCTTTATTAGGCTGTGAGCTCCTGCTCACAGCGTAGTCCACCTAGGGATGAGCCACGCCTCCCAACGGGCTGGCTTTTATCCCCTTACGCCTGTCCGTCACGTAACGAGGGGGCTGACCCAAGGAGTGGCCTGATCCCCCGGGACCGCCACAGTATATTGTATGAGGACTATATGTTTTACGGCTGGCTATTTTGCTATATACGGATTTTTGATGATTCCCACATTCATAATCTTAGTTTAGTTTAGAGATACAGCGCGGAAACAAGTCCTTCGGCCCACCGAGTCCACACCGACCAGTGATCCCCGCACATTAACAACATCCTACAGTAGGCACAATTTCCACATACACCAAGCCAATTAACCTACAAACCTGTACATCTTTGGAGTGTGGATGGAAACTGAAGGTCTCTTAGAAAATCCGCGCAGGTCACGCGGAGAACATACAAACTCCGTACAGACAAGCACCCATAGTCAGGATGGAATCCAGGTCTCTGGCGCTGGAAGGCAGTAGCTATACCGATACACCACCGTGCCTCCCGAATTTAGTTTAAAAGCTACATATGAGATACTCATTATTTTAAATATGCAAATTTGCCCTGATCCAAATGCAGCTCCTCGAATTACAATAATCCTTTACTAATTATCAAACTGTTAATGCTTTGATGCGACTGCTGTTAATGCTAATTAAAGCCTAATGGTGCAGAGAATTGCTCCCATAAATAAAGATGCCTTGATTGGATTAATGGTGCTGATTGTACTGATGTCTTTTAGAACTTAAGCAACCAATTGCCTGAGAAATAGTTACTGCAGATTTAAAGTTTGATTTTACATTGGTTATTTAACTGAACTAGTAATCCCTAAGTTTGACTAACGATATGTGACATCAGTTGAAATTCCACCATTATGGTATCTAGGGATTTTTTAAAACTTCTCCCTTACATTTCTTTTAAACTGCACTTCTCACCTTGAACCTATGCCCTCTAGTCTTTGACATTTCCATCCTATGAACTGGCTCTGACTGTCGATCCCATCTATGCCTCTCATAACTTTATATACTTCCCTCAGCTTTCATCTCAACCTCTGACGTTCCAGAGGAAACAATCCAAGTTTGTCCAACCTCTCCTAATAGCTAATATCCTCGAACACACCCTTTCCAAAGCTTCCACATCTTTACTGTGATGGGGCAACCAGAACTGCACACAATCCACAAAATGCAGCCCAACCAAACTCCTATAAAGCTACAACATGACTTTCTGACTAATACTCAATGCCCCGACTGCTAAAGGCAAGCACCTTCTTTGCCATTCGATCTACTTTGTTGCCATTTTCAAGGCGTTATGATCTTGGACTCCAAGACCTTCCTTGTACATTTGACCTCCCAAAGTGCAACACCTCACACTTGCTGAGAGGAAACTCCATTTGCCATTTCTCCACACATTTCTGTAGCTGATCTATATCCTGCTGTACACTTTGACAGCCTTCCTCTCTGTCTGCAACTTCACCAACTTTGGGTTACAAACCAACCCATTTATATTTATGCCCGTTTTATTTATTTATATAACATATATTTACATATATATTTATATATGTATCCAAACAACATCTTAATGTTTAGTTAGAGATACAGCATGGAAGGTTAATTCCCGGAATGGCGGGACTGTCATATGTTGAAAGACTGGAGCGACTAGGCTTGTATACATTGGAATTTAGAAGGCTAAGAGGAGATCTTATCGAAACGTATAAGATTATTAAGGGGTTGGACACGTTAGAGGCAGGAAACATGTTCCCAATGTTGGGGGAGTCCAGAACAAAGGGCCACAGTTTAAGAATAAGGGGTAGGCCATTTAGAACTGAGATGAGGAAAATCTTTTTCAGTCAGAGAGTTGTGAATCTGTGGAATTCTCTGCCTCAGAAGGCAGTGGAGGCCAATTCTTTAAATGCATTCAAGAGAGAGCTAGATAGAGCTCTTAAGGATAGCGGAGTCAGGGGGTATGGGGAGAAGGCGGGAACGGGGTACTGATTGAGAATGATCAGCCATGATCACATTGAATGGTTCGAAGGGCCGAATGGCCTCCTCCTGCACCTATTGTCTATTGGAAACAGGCCCTTTGGCCCATCGAGTCCACGCTGACCATCGATCACCAGTACATTAGTTCTATTTTATCCCACTTTTGTATCCTTCACATTAGCGGCAATTTACAGAAGCCAATTAACCTACAAACCTGTACATCTGGAATGTGGGGGGAAACCGGAGCACCCGGAGAAAACCCACACGGTCACAGGGAGAAGGTACAAACTCTGCACTGACAGCATCTGTAGTTAGGATTGCAGCGGGGTCTCTGGCACTGAAAGACAGCAGCTCTAGCGCTGCACCACTGTGCTGCCCCTTCTGGAACTATCTACCAAGAGTGACTTTGTCAAATGCCTTACTAAGATTTGTGCATTCATCATTCACTGCCTTACCCTTATTGATCACCTTCACCATCTCCTCAAAAAATTCCATCAATTGCAAGATATAAAACGCTGAACTAATCAGAATCAGAATAACCTTTATTGTCATCCAAAAAAAAAACTATTTTGGACGAGATTCCATCACCCACAGTTCAACAATAAGAGCAATAAAAATAAGCAATAACACACACAATCACATACCAACACAAAACAAAAAAAGAAACATCCATCACAGTAAGTCTCCTCCAGTCACCTCCTTACTGTGATGGAAGGCCAGAATGTCTTTTCTCTTCCCCTGCCGTCTTCACCCGCGGTCAGGCTGTTGAAGGTGCCACGTTGAAGGTGCCACGTAGAAGAGAGAAAGGGCGGCACAGTGGTGCAGCGGTAGAGCTACTGCCTTACAGCGCCAGAGACCCAGGTTCGATCCTGACTACTAGTGCTGTCTGTACGGAGTTTGTACGTTCTCCCCTTGACCTGTGTGGGTTTTCTACGAGATCTTCGGTTTCCTCCACTCCAAAGACGTACAGGTTTGTAGGTTAATTGTTTGGTAAATGTAAAAATTGTTCCTAATAGGATAGTGTTGGTGTACGGGGATCGCTGATCGGTGAGGACTTGGTGGCCCGAAGGGCCTGTTTCCACGCTGTATCACTAAACTAAACTAAAAGGGAGATGTTTGATTTTTATATATACTCCAATCAACTACGTTTAGATCGGTGAGAAGTAAATCAGCTGATTTCTTGCTGGGAATGCACATGTGTGAGCTCCGGTGAAAACTTAGTTCTGGCTCGGCCCAAAGAATTTAATAGTCTGTCAGTCTATGAACACTCACTGCTGCAGTGTACCCGAAAAATAGATAAGAACTTTGACACCGTCTAACATTTCATCAAAAAGAACAATGGTTTCAAGAACTGAACTAATGGTAAAAATGAATAGCGGGGATAGATTGAAGTGATGAAAGATTTGCCATTTCACTATTCATTGGGGTTTTTTGCCATTTGCCATTTCACTGTTCATTGGGGCTTTTTGAGATAGCCTGTTGTTTGAGGCCAACCTTGTATTTGCTTTATTATCTGTGATAATCAATAATTCGCTGTTGTTGAATGTACAGCTTGCTATTTACTCAGGGCTGCGTTACTAGCCATTTGATAAAATGTACAGTCTGAATGGATTGTGAACGAATGAAGATCGTTCTTTATATTGTTTTAGATTTTTTTTTTAGATTTAGAGATACAGCGCGGAAACAGCCCCTTCGGCCCACCGAGTCAGCGCAGCCCAGCGATCCCCGCACACTAACACTATCCTACACACACTAGGGACAATTTTTACATTTACCCAGTCAATTAACCTACATACCTGTACGTCTTTGGAGTGTGGGAGGAAACCGAAGATCTCGGAGAAAACCCATGCAGGTCACGGGGAGAACGTACAAAACTCCGTACAGACGGCGCCCGTAGTCAGGATCAAACCTGAGTCATATCATATATCATATCTATACAGCCGGAAACAGGCCTTTTCGGCCCACCAAGTCCGTGCCGCCCAGCGATCCCCGCACATTAACACTATCCTACACCCACTAGGGACAATTTTTACCTTTACCCAGCCAATTAACCTACATACCTGTACGTCTTTGGAGTGTGGGAGGAAACCGAAGATCTCGGAGAAAACCCACGCAGGTCACGGGGAGAACGTACAAACTCCTTACAGTGCAGCACCCGTAGTCAGGATCGAACCTGAGTCTCCGGCGCTGCATTCGCTGTAAGGCAGCAACTAGCCCATTAAACAATTTTATCTATCAGTCTTCTAGTTTATCCTTCTACTTACTAGTTACTTTAGGTTCTGTAACTCTAGCACTGGTAGACCAGCTTTTTGTCAATATACTAAATCTAACTTTCCTATTCTTGAAACAGACTTGTAACTCCTAAGATAATTGATATTCTTCAATGTGTAGGAAGGAACTGCAGATGCTGGTTTAAACTGAAAATAGACATAAAAAGCTGGAGTAACTCAGCGAGTCAGACAGCATCGCTGGAGAAAAGGATTAGGTGACATTTCGGGTCAAGACCGGTCTGAAGAAGGGTCGAGACCTGTAAAGCCACCTTTACGTTTTCTCCAGAGATGCTATTTGACCCGGTGTCTTACTTCAGCTTTTTGTGTCTATCTTTGATAGTCTTCAATGTTCCTCAACCAGAATAAGGAGCTGGAAATTGTAACTGTAAATTTAGCATCCTTTTATTATGTATTTATTTAAGATGCTATCTTATTGTAAAATCAAGCTCTGTTTACTTGTTCAAACTTTAAACATCTGTAGTTTATTTTTTTCTTGTTGGCAATGAAAGTGTAATGCAAGAGAATATTGAAGCAGTAAAGTTCGAGGTGGGAGTGAGGTTTATCGAGTGTATTGCAAACCTGTTTTTTAATGCACACACCTTTATTTCAACCTTTAGAGCCAGAAGGGAAATATTTATATACAAAGTGGTACATGTAGTTCACTCACAAGTATTCAATGAAGTGGCAAATTATACTGCCATCAGTACAAGCTTTGTTCTTGACATTTGAACTGCAGGTGCATATTTTAGTCACTATCTCCTCACTCATACACAGTAGTTAAGATTAAAGCAGACAGATAATGCTATCTTTACAATTTCTTCTTTAATACTAGACTGTAGAGGATCAGCTCTCTCTCCCATGAGCAATTTGATAACGAACTCGCCCATTTATTATTTGTTTGCACAGTGTTCATAAGCATATGAATGCCAAGTCCTTATGAATAATTGATCATGCATTATTTTTTGCATTATTTATATTCACTTGTGTATGGTTGAGTTGATAATATCCAAACTTTTATTTTCCTCAGTCTAGCTTTTATTTTTTCTTTTGGTTTGCGTGCTCTCTATATGAACATGCCGAATTTTATAAAAGGAAAAAAAAGGTTTGTTTGTATTAGACAATAAGGGACAATGGATTCAGGAGTAGGCCCTTCAGCCCTTCGAGCCAGCACCGCCATTCACCGTGATCATGGCTAATCATGCACAATCAGTACCCCGTTCCTGCTGTCTCCACATATCCCTTGATTCTGCTATCATTAAGAGCTCTATCTAACTCTCTCTTGAAAGCATCCAGAGAATTGGCCTCCACTGCCTTCTGAGGCAGAGAATTCCACAGCTTCACAACTCTGAGTGAAAACGTTTTTCCTCATCTCCGTTCTAAATGGCCTACCCCTTATTCTTAAACTGTGCCCCTGGTTCGGGACACCCCAATATCGGGAACATGTTTCCTGCCTCTAGCGTGTCCAATCCCTTAATAATCATATGTTTCAATAAGATCCCCTCTCATCCTTCTAAATTCCAGGTATTTATTTCACAAAATGCTGGAGTAACTCAGCAGGTCAGGCAGCATCTCAGGTGAGAAGGAATGGGTGACGTTTCGGGTCGAGACCCTTCTTCAGACTGAATATTGATTTCTCTAACTTCAAGTAACCCTTGCATTCCCTCTCTCTCTGTCCCTCCCCAACCCTAGTCATTCTACTAGTTTCACTGCAGACCTGCTTGGTTTCACTATTTGTATCCACTTGTTATCACCTTTCCCACAGCCAACAAGGCCAACTATTGCCTCCAGCATTCCTTGATCATCGTTCAGATTCTCAGACTGAAGAAGGGTCTCGACCCGAAACGTCACCCATTCCTTCTCTCCTGAGATGCTGCCTGACCTGCTGAGTTACTCCAGCATTTTGTGAAATAAATACCTTCGATTTGTACCAGCATCTGCAGTTATTTTCTTACACTACCTGTTGCTTCTAAATTCCAGAGTATACAAGCCCAGTCGCTCCAGTCTTTCAACGTACGACAGTCCCGCCATTCTGGGAATTAACCTCGTGAACCTACGTTGCACTCCCTCAATAGCAAAAATTTCTTTCCTCAAGTTTGGAGACCAAAACTGCACACAATACTCCAGGTGTGGTCTCACTAGGACCCTGTACAACTGCAGAAGGACCTCTTCGCTCCTATACTCAACTCCTCTTGTTATGAAGGCCAACATTCCATTGGCGTTCTTCACTGCCTGCTGTACCTGCATGCTTCCTTTCAGTGACTGATGCACTAGGACACCCAGATCTCGTTGTACTGCCCCTTTTCCTGACTTGACACCATTCAGGTAATAATCTGCCTTCCTGTTCTCAGCACCAAAGTGGATAACCTCACATTTATCCACATTAAACTGCATCTGCCATGCATCCGCCCACTCACACAACCTGTCCAAGTCACCCTGCAACCTCATAGCATCTTCCTCACAGTTCACAATGCCACCCAGCCTTGTGTCATCTGCAAATTTGCTAATGTTACTTTTAGTACAATAATTTTTAATATATAATTACAATAGTCCTGTGATCTTTTGGCTATGAATGTAATTGGTCTAATATAACATAGCAAATAGTGCAACATTGAATGAATTTTCCAATTGTGTACCTGGTGTGATTTTGGCATTTGGCCAAGTGTTATATGACAAATAATTAACTACATGAAGTGATTTTTTTTTAGTTTGTTGCAGAACCTTGCTGAAAGCTTTACCTAACTTTCTCAATTGAGCAATGAAATGCTCACCCCCCCCCCCCCCAATTTTGTACAGCACAGGCATTCATGCAGCATTCAAAGTAAATTTCTTTTTTGTTGCTAGTTGTAACTTTAATTTCTGCGTGGCATTGTAGACCAGCCGTTTTGGGATCAGTGGGAAGGTATGTTACAATACTATTGGCACTGGTGCCTCTCCAGGTTTATGTAGATTAGATCAAACGTGTAAAATGAAATCTAAAGGCACTGCAAGCAATCTCAGGTCATCAAGATCATTCAAGATAAAATTCCTTGGCTTTGAACTAAACGTTTTGCTTAAGTTAGTTTTTAAAACATTATTGTACCTGGGAATCCAATTAATGCTTTGCTATTGCTATATATTCTGGGGGAAAAAGGTAGAGATTGGCTGGCAGAATAAATGGCATTCTCCTTTGTCTTCTGTGATTCCCACAAAGAAGCTGGCAGAGTGAATAATAAATGAAAGCATTTATAAAGGTCAGCAAATGACAAATTCATTGGACTGTTGTTATCTAACAATGAAGAGTTATGGTATTGCTTTCAGTTTTGCGACTTGGGAAAGTTGATCTAAACTTATAAATTAAGTTTCAGAAACATGTTTTTCCTTTATTGCGTTACTCTATGTATATTTTTAATGTTACTGTTACACTAACGATATTGCAGGATGCCAAAGTACATGGCAAGTCATGTTTCTCACTCCTATTCCCTATTCCTACTCAACTAAATCCGATTCGGAGATTAACCACATTTGTACAGAAGGCAATGGTTTTTAATCATATAAATGAGTAATATTTATTTTTTGACTCCTTGATAATGCTTTCGTTTGTAATGTGCTTACTAGTTTTAATTTGTTTTCTTTCAGCCAGTAAAAGCATATGAAATAAAAAACAGCCCACGAGACAAACCATCTGTGTTTGAAATATCAAAAAATGATACAGAGACAAGCACATTGAAAGAAGCTTTATCATCACAAAATTCACATTTGGTTGAACAACTTCTGAACTTGGGTAAGGAAGATGCCATGTATTATGGATTTATTTATTTCACTTTCCATGCCATTTACCCTCCTCGACATGCAAGCTTTTTTGACTGGGTCCAGATGTCAATATGGCTAATTTACTCTTGAAAAACTGTCATGGTATGACTTTTTGTTAGCTCAAAGTCTGACCAAAATCAAGTGCTAAGGGCACAAAACATTTATTCCAGAGGTATTAACTGAGAAAAAAAATGGATTACATTTAAAGAGCATCTCCCACATCCCTTTAGCATATCTTAGAATACCACACAACGAATTATGTCATTTTGAATTATGATCATTGCTGTGGTGCGACAAATAGGACAATAATTTGAATGCAGCAAGCACACAAAATAGCAACATGTTAATGCCCAGGTAATCTGTTTATAGTAAAGTTGATTGAGGGGAAAATATTGACCAGGTGATAAAGGATTATGCACTTGCACTTCTAAATTGTCTCATCTATATACCAAAACTCTCATTTGTTTGTTTGTTCCTGAACTACAGCCAAAACGGTACACGATAGCGCGACAATTTTAGGCCCACCTTACTCACCGTTGTCCCTTTGGTGCTAATGGAAGAAGTTTCATTGAAATTGTTGTTATATTTTCAAAGTTATTCACATTTTAAACTTTAAATCTATCTCCTAGGGAGGGAGGGGGGGTGGAGGGAGGACAAGGATTGAGGGGGATGGAGTGGGGAGGGGAAGGGGGAGGGAGGTGGGGGGAGGAGGGGAGAGAGGGGGGAGAGGGGAGAGGGGGAAGGCGGGGAGAGAAAGGGGAGGGGGAGGAGGTGCTGCACCAATGCAGGAGAGGTTTGGGACCAACAGGTCCACTTAGTCTAGTAGGATTTTATCTATCTATTTAAGAGGGCAGGCCAAACTATGGTTTGGTATTTTATCAAAAAAACAATGTTGCTGATGGTAGTAGCACTGCATCAGTACTGCATTGGGCTGTCATGCTTGATTAAACACATAGGAATTCAGGAGAGCTTTAAATCAAACTGCCCTTTTCAATAATTCTTATCATATAGCCTTTAATAGGCCTTATGAGTGTAATATTATGGATGAGAATCTATTTTTCCTTAGATCAGTAGATTCACTTCTCAAAAGGAAAAGTGGAACTTTAGAGTTAAACAACTGTTAGAGTTGACATTTTTAACATTCTATTTAAATAGTGGCAAGAAATAAGTTATATTGTTTGAATTTGTATCATGACTAAAAGAACTGATTGGTATTTGCTTGAAGACAACCGTTACTGATCATTTGAAATCTGGATCAAGAAAAAGTTTTCATATGTAATTAAAAAAAAATTACATATGAACATATAACTTAGGAACAGAAAAATGCCATTCATTTGGGAGCCAGAAACGATACCTGCTGTGCCCACTAGTTGGAGCTGCGATGATCTTATGTGTAAGAAGGAACTGCAGATGCTCGATTACATCGAAGATTGACACAAAATGCTGGAGTAACTCAGCGGGTCAGGCAGCATCTCTGGAGAGAAGGAATAGGTGCGACCTGAAAAGTCACCAATTCCTTTTCTCCAGAGATACTGCCTGACCTGCTGAGTATCTCCAGCATTATGTGTCTACTTTAGAAGATCTTAGTTATTCTTACCCTAAATCCAGTTTTCAGTCCATGCCATATATACTCCCCAGTCCTTCTCGGGTTCACAATCACCATTAACAGTGTGGCAATATTCCCAGGTTTCCTTATAGCATAACATTAGGTGGGAATGCAAGAGGGACAATGATATAAAGTGGTTTTAAGGGGATCTGAACAAGCTAAGTAAGTAGGTGGCAAACAGCAGATAGAATGCAACATGGAAAAATGTGGTTTCCCCTTCAGAAGCCATTCATTACGGTTCACCAACCTCCTCTGCAGGACCTTATTGAATGCCTTCTGAAAATCCAGCTACACATATTCATTGGTTCTGCCTCATCTACTCTGCTAGATACATCTTCGAAAGACCCCAGCATTAAATTCACACAATGGTCTTGTCAGTTCTGCTGTTTTAGGGACCAGTTATAAGATTTGGATTAGTTTCGTTTAATTTGGATAAATCATAGAAAAAGGTCCTTCGGCCCATCGAGTCCACACCAACCATCGATCACCCGTTCACACTAGTTCGATGTTACCCCAATTTATCATTCACTACCCACACAGGGTTAATTTACAGAGTTAATTTAGCCGACAAACCCAGAGGAAATCCACGCGATTATGGAAAAAACGTGCAAACTCCACACAATCAGCACCCACGGTCAAGATCAAACCCAGGTCTCTGGCGCTGTGAATCAACAGCTACCAACTGCACCACCACATTTCCTCCTTGTTTGCTATCTCTTGCATTATACTAGTACTGTAAAAGAACAAAGTGCTGTAAATATACTGGGACATTTGGTCTGATGTGGATTGTTCAGCAGAAATATTAATCTTCCTCAAAAATGGCATGATTATGTATAGAAGCATTCATATAAAGCCTGAAATTACAAATTCTACCATTGTTCTCGAAGAGAAAACTCTGCAATAGGTCATTATTTGAATCATAGAGAAGAATGGGGCTTGCCTATGGTTTCAGATCTTTACGTAGACCATGAAATAAACATCTGATAATAACGCGCAAAATATCGGTGTAATAAATTAGCATTGTGTCCTGTTAGAGTGTATGGATAAAGACACATGACACCAAAGAGCTTATGATTTACCTCTTTTGTTAAAACCAGTGACTAAAATGCATAAACATAAATTTGAGGTATTTCAAGTCAATATTATTATTCAGTAATTTCCCTCAAAGTTGAATTACATCACTGCTTTCCCAAGCCTTGTTCATTGCTGCTTCCACATCAGCAACAAATATACTGAGGATGCCTAAATCACTTAAATTACATTACGGTCAATTTAACTCTGCCAACATTTTAAATCTGCAGTGTTTATATTTGCTATATAAACTGTTTGAATATAACACTTAAGATAGGTTTTCTTTGAAAGCTATCTCAGGAAAAAGGTACAAACTTAATGTGTACGTTGGTCTGTCTGAGAAAAAGAGTGAAGTTTTCAGGAGTTATTTGTTGTTTGCAAACTGTAATGCAAATGTTTTGAAGTAATTTTTAATTATATAAATTAAGAATTGTATAAATTTTCCAATGTTTAGCCTGCCATCAAAATTCACTGCCCTGATGGAAAGCAGGGCATGTGGATTATTTACCATCTCTTGACTTGTGTTGCTATTTTGAGGGAACTATGGGCTTGGTCTTGTAGGTCTCTCTGTTCATAAACATTCCTCAGTGACCTATAATTTATTGTATATATGTTACCCCTATTTGTGTTCTCAACATGCATTGCCTTGCACTTGTTGGGATTAAATTCCAACCAGCAAAGCTCCACCTAACTTTCCATCTGATTTATATCCTGCTGTAGCCTTAGATAACCCTCCTCGCAATCCACAACACCACCAATTTTCATGTCATCTGCAAACTTACTAATCATACCTCGTACAATCATATCCAAGTTGTTAATGTATATCACAAACAGCAAATGTCCCATTAAAAATCCCTGTGGTACTCCACTATTCACATACCACCAATCAGAAAATATTCTTCCACCATTACCCTTTGCCTCATCATCAAGCCAACATTTAATCCAAGTAGCTCACCATGGATTCCATGTGCCTTAACCTTGTCCTCCTAGCATATGGAACCTTCTCAGATACCTTACCAAAGTTTATATAGAAACATCTACCACTTTGTTTTGTCACCTCTTCCAAAAGCCTTAAAGCGGTCAGAGGATTTATCCCACACAAAGCCTCATTCATTGTCCCAAATCCCAAAGGGCCTTACCTTTCCAAATGCATCGATATTTTGTCCTTCAGAACTTTCTTCAGAACTTACTCATCATTTGTTTACATAAACTTTTTAATGGCTTTCGAAAACTGAAACGACTAAATTACTGGTCCATCAAAATTCATGAAAAACACTGGGAATAAAGTTGAGTGAGTGGTGGGAACCAAGCAGCAGTTCAACAAGTGGAGGGACTGTTGGGAAAGTAGTTATTAAAGGAAGGATAAGCAGGGATAGGTTAATGGACAATGTGACACTGTTGGGCTGAAATGTGTTTATTTCACTGCAAGGAGTAATGGACAAAGGAGAGGTACTTAGAGCCTGGATCAGTGCATTGAGCTATGATGCTATGGCAATTACATTGATGTAAAGGGAAATCGTGCTTGACAAATCTTCTGGAATTTTTTGAGGATGTAACAAGTAAAATGGACAAGGGAGAGCCAGTGGATGTAGTGTACCTGGACTTTCAGAAAGCCTTTGATAAGGTCCCACACAGAAGATTAATGGGCAAAATTAGAGCACATGGTATTGGGGGTAGGGTATTGACTTGGATAGAGAATTGGTTGGCAGACAGGAGACAAAGAGTAGGGATTAACCGGTCGTTTTCAGAATGTCAGGCAGTGACTAGTGGGGTGCCACAAGGCTCGGTGCTGGGACGGCAGCTATTTACAATATACATTAATAATTTAGGTGAAGGAATTAAAAGTAACATCAGCAAATTTGCAGATGACAAAGCTGGCTGGCAGTGCGAACTGTGAAGAGGATGCTATGAGGATGCAGAGTGATTTGGACAGGTTGGGTAAGTGGGCAGATGCATGGCTGATGCAGTGTAATGTGGATCAATGTGAGGTTATCCACTTTGGAGGCAAAAACAGGAAGGCAGATTATTATCCGAATGGTGGCAGGTTAGGAAAAGGGGAAGTACAACGAGATCTGGGTGTCCTAGTACATAAGTCACTCAAAGTAAGCATGCAGGTACAACAGGCAGTGAAGAAAGTTAATGGCATGTTGGCCTTCACAACGAGAGGAGTTGAGTATAGGAGCAAAGAGGTCCTTCTGCAGTTGTACAGGGCCCTGGTGAGACCACACCTGGAGTATTGTGTGCAGTTTTGGTCGTCTAATTTGAGGAAGGACATTCGTGCTATTGAGGGAGTGCAGCGTAGGTTCACGAGGTTAATTCCCGGGATGGCAGAACTGTCATACGATGAAAGAATGGAGTGACTGGGCATGTATTCACTGGAATTTAGAAGGATGAGAGGGGATCTTATAGAAACATATAAAATTATTAAGGTATTGGACACGCTAGATGCAGGAAACATGTTCCCGATGTTGGGGGAGTCCAGAACCATGGGCCACAGTTTAAGAATGAGGTGTAGGCCATGTAGAACTGAGATGAGCAAAAACATTTTCACACAGAGTTGTGAATTTGTGGAATTCTCTGCCTCAGAAGGCAGTGGAGGCCAATTCACTGGATGCATTCAAAAGAGAGTTAGATAGAGCTCTTAGGGCTAGCGGAATCAAGGGATATGGGGAGTAGGCAGGAAGGGGGTACTGATTGTGGATGATCAGCCATGATCACATTGAATGGCAGTACTGGCTCGAAGGGCCGAATGGCCTCCTCCTGCACTTATTGTCTATGTATCTATGATGTGCTTGCGAGAGGGAAAGGACTGACAGGTCAATGTACTAAAGTTTTAATGTTTCCGATGTGGTCGAAAGGGAGGTCAAAGAGTGGTTGCATTATTAACTGGGATGGATGTCACAGCTCAGAGATGGCAGCTCAGAGAAGCGCGATGGGTAGAACTAAATAAGAAAGGTGAAATTACTCTGGGATTATACTGTAGGCCAACCAATAGCCAGAAGGAGATAGACAGAGGTGCAGTGCTGCCAGGGCTCACCGGAGCACTGCCCCGGCACATATGTAAAAAAAAGCCAAAATAAACAGCAGGGAATTTTAACCAGCGGGGAATTTAACACCGGCCGCTCCGGCACCTGAAACATTAGCACTGCAACACTGGAGATAGATGAACAGATGTAGACAGATTATGGAAATTGTAAAAGCAGTGAGGTTGGGGCAGTGGGTTAATTTAACTTTACCAATATTGACTGGGACATCTTTAGTATAAGAGCTTTGGATAGGGCAGAACTTTATAAATACATTTAGGGATTTTATATGTACATTAGATACAAAAGGGTAACTAGGGAGAGTGTAGGACCACTCGAAGGATAAAGGAGGTGTAGGTGAGGTACTAAAGGAGTACTTTGCATTGGTATTCACCAAGGAGAAGGACAAGAAGGATAGTGAGATCAGTGTTGGGAATACTAAAATGCGAGATCAGATTGTGCCTATATTTGTGATGTATATAATTGACTTGGCTAAACGTATAGATAGGTTGCTGACAACACAAACATTGGTGGAGTTGTGGATAGTTTCATGGGACACAGCAGGATATAGATCAGTTACAGATATGGGGAGAGGGGAACAGTAGATGGAGATTAATCTGGGCAAGTGTGAGGTGTTTGGAGATCAATTGTAAAGGGAAAGTATACAATTAATGGTTGGAACCTTAACAGAGGGATATTGGGATCTGAGAAAGTGGCAACACAAGCAAATACAGTGAAAGAAGGCACGTGGTAAGCTTACGTTATCAGTCGGACATTGATTCAAAGAATCAGGAAGTCATTTTGCTGCTTCATACAGCTTCAGTTGGACTGCATTTGGAATATTGTTTGCAGATCTGATTTACCTGTAACAGGAAGGATGTGCAGAAGAATTGTGCCAGGATATTGTCTGGATTACAGACTATAAAGACAATCTGGACATTTGGCCATTGTTTTGCCTTGAATGTCGGAGGCTGACTGAAATGTATAAAATTATGAAAAACATAGATAGGGTAGGTAGACGATCAACTTCCTTTTCCCAATGTAGAAACATCAAATTTTAGAGAGCATGGCTTTAAGGAGAAAAGGTTAAAGGATTTGTGCATGACAAGCATTTTTTACAAATCACTTAGATATCAAACTCAAACTCGTTTAGTCTACATGCATGGAATGTAGAACAATATTCCATAACAATATTTATAAAATATTTGGACAAGTACATGGATAGGAAAGATTTAGAATACTAGACCGAATGGACCCATTGGGCCCAAACCTCTCTTGCATTGGTGCAGCACCCTCTCCTTCCACCTCTCCCCCTCCCCTCCTCCCTCCCCCCTCCCCTTCCCCTCCCCCACACCATCCCCCCTTATCCTCCCTCCTCCCCTCCCCCTCCATCCCTAGGAGGTAGATTTAAACTTTAAAGTGTGAATAACTTTAAAAATATAACACCGATTTCAATGAAACTTCGTCCATTAGCACCAAAGGGACGACTGTGAAAAAGGTGGGCCTAAAATTGTCGCGATATCGTGTACTCTTTTGGCTGTAGTTCAGGAACAAACAAACAAACGAGAGCTTTAGTGTATAGATGAGCCAAAAACAGGCAGGTGGGACTAGTGTAGATGGAGCATGTTGGTCGGTGTGGGAAAGTTGGGCCACAGGGCCTGTTGCCACGTTGTATGACTATGCTAGAGATGGTCATGTTAGGCAGTGTCTGTGGAAAACGAAACATAGACATTTGGGCGGCCACGATGGTGCAATGGCAGCGTTCTTTTCTGAATGTCTCGGATGTTCAGAAAATGTCAAAGATGGAATAACTAAATATTTGAGATATCAACGGAAGACTTTTAAAATAATTGTAGAATGTTAAAACAATTTCTAAAAATGTCCTTGCTGGTTTTTCCTATGATTCTCATTGATGTAAGGATGGCACAGTGGCACAACAGCTGAGTTGCTGTCTTAGTGGTTCCATTCTGACTGTGAGTTTGTACGTTTTCCCGTGACCTATGTGGGTATTCTCTGGGATCTCTATTTTCCTCTCGAACTCCAAAGATAAACAGGTTTGTAGGTTAATTGGCTTGGTATAATTGTAAATCGTCCCTAGTGTGTGTAGTTTAGTGTTAATGTGCAGGGATTGCTGGTCAGTGCGGACTCGGTGGGCTGAAAGGCCTGTTTCTGAGCTGTACCTCTAAACTAAACTAAAGTAGAAAGGCAAATTCTTTGCCATGTCTAATCTGGCATAATATCCAAGAGGGGATTTCCCAGTGCAAGTGCTAGGACACCTTTATAGATAGAGCTCTGCTGCTGGTCACAAAGGAGTGTAGGACTGTGAAGTATATTAACATATATAGTGCCAAGTAAGTGGTAGTTACTTCAGGACTATTGATTTGACATAAGCATACATGGATGTCTAAAGCTGCTGCTATTTTGATGCAGGTAATTGGTAATAGTTTAATTTGGTCTTTGGCATCACCATCAAGACCTTTGGATCAGTTGCATAGTAAATACATTTTAAAAGCTTACTTGCATTATATTCTAACTCATGATACCTTAACCTTCAACTTTGCCATAGGTGTTGATGTGGAGACACCTTTTGGCTTTGGATGGACTCCTTTGATGTATGCTGCAAACATTGCGAACTTTGAAATATGTCGTCTTCTTCTTGATCGAGGTGCCAATGCAAGTTTTGTAAAAGGTGAGATACTTTGTTTTGCAATTCTGATTGTACAGGTAAATGACTTAAATGCCCAAAATAATTATTTGCTATATTTACATATATATATATGTATGTGTGTGTGTACGTAAAATATATATAACACACACTATATATAAAGCACAATATATAACACACTGTACATATTTTCTATACACACACACAATCCCCAGCTGCAGTATTTCTTCAACTGTAAATCGTCTGTATGAGGGGTAAGTTTTCTAACATTATGGTATGGGTCTGTATGAAGTGGAGTTGGCAATAGTTGACTTTTTTTAGATTATGTGCTTGTGATTGGCAAGCAAAATGATGAATGCAAGTAAAATAATGCTCTCTTCAAATAAACTATAAAAGAAGCAGGATTTTGAAGTCTGGTTACTGCCAGTGATAGCATGCTGATATATATTTGGCTGTGTTGGTCACATCAGATTAAATCAAAAAATTGTTTTGATATTAGATTACATGGGGAAATGAAAAAAGGTGAAAGAGAAATTTAGCTTTTGTGTGAATCTGCTTCAAACAAAAGTCCATGTTATCCAGCACAATAAAACGTACATACTTTGAATAGAAGAATTATTAGTGATGCCTTTATGAAAAATAAATTCACTTTAATCAGATTACAGACTACATATCATTTTGTTGAATCCCGTTTTAATATCATCAGATAATGAAGGTAAATTATCAGTCAGTAAATACAATAGTGTGACAGGGCCCCCTTCCTTCAGATGCCACTGATCCCTGTCACTGGCTAACAAGCCAGGAGAGGCCAGTCCCCAGCATCACTGGCAACAGCTAGGTGACATCAGAGTGGCTCATCAGAACTTTGTCAGCCTACTCCTTATGAAACCCAGGCATTTCAGCCAGAGGGGAGGAAGGAGAGGGTGAGGGAAGAAGCAGAAAAGAATGAGGAAGAAGTAAGAAATTCGAGAGAGGGAGCGAGAGAAATTGGGCCGCCTCCCTGCTAGCTGTGTTCCCCGTCGCGTGTTCATGGAAGACTGAGTCACTTGGACAAACCCAAGACCACCAGCGCTGCCATGTGGTCAAGACTGGGCAGCCGGGAAGAAGCTCCAGATAGCCAGCACCTCAACCGAATCTAAAACTGGGTGGCATGGGAAAGCCGGAGATGCCAATGCCTCTTCCTGTCCTCTGACAACAAGGGGCTGTGCCCACACACACAGGCAAAGACTGAGCTGCCGGGATAAATTAGAGACTGCCAGCGCAGACTCTTCCAGCCCAAAGCTGAACCACCCGGATAAACCTGTGACTGCACGTGTCTCCTCTGGAGGCAAGGGTGAACTGTAGAGAGATGCCGGAGATCGCCATGCCTCCTACCACAAGTCCAGGACTGAGCAGCTGGGATAAGCCCGAGATAAGCACGTGTTCTGACGGCGAGAGGTAGCGCCCCCATGTAGCCCAGGACTTGCTTGCCACTGTAAAGAAAATATATTGTGTGAGTTCACATCACTGCGAGTGTCAGTGTGGTCACTACCATACCTGGAGTCATTCAGGGAAATAACTGCAGACAATTGATGAGAAACTATTTACTTCTGTTGTATTCTGAGAAATAATAAAATCACCGGCCAAAGGAGAATACAAACAATAATTAGACAATGTCCACGTAGGAATAACAAAGAAGTCCTGGTATGAAGGGTTATAGTCAGTCAAATTTGTGAGGCTTTTGTTATGGAAATGGTCTGGGAGACCTGTATATCTGTAGAATCCCTGATTTTGAGAGTTCAGATCCATTATTATTGACTTCACTTGGGTCATTAAACTTTGAAAAAGTGTGATGTATCACCTATGTTTCCTCTGGCTAGAATCAACACAAGTGGAGAAAGACTGAAAATAAAGCACCAAATAAATGGGCTGATAGAACCCATGTTTCTGGTAAAAAAGTATAAAGTGAAATAGTAAAGCATGTGTCAGTGAACTTTCTTGAAAGATTTCTTCCAATGGTAGGGCTCAGTCCTTTATCGGGTGCCTAAGATTGTGAAGAGAATTCAACCTTTGATGTCCGACGATAGGTCCTGACGCAAAATGTCACCTATCCATGTTCTCCAGAGATGCTGTCTGATCCTCGGAGTTACCCCAGCCATTTGAGTCTCTTTGTTGTAAACCAGCATCTGCAGTTCCACGTTTCTATATTTTACTGCTCCACTGCGAAATCTCCTCATGGTATGTTCATCTGGAAGAAGTTCTCCTCCTCTCTTTGATGAGAGTTCTGTGAGACCCCCTCTCTAAGCTCCCCCACTATGATTGCTGCTTCTCTCCTGCTCTGGTCCAAGTTCTGAACCAGACTCTACCACAGCCACACGCGTTTCCTCAACTCTTGCCTTCGCTGCCATCATGCGCCACGTGGCTTTCAGCTCCTTCTCCAGGCCTCCCAGTTCAGACCCAGCACAGATTTCAGGTACCTGCACTCTACTTCTCGCAACAGTTCTCCTTCCGCACCCTGCGTTCTACGCTCTCCGCCATGGGCTGGCACCAACAGACCCTTGCTCTGTCTCTCCCGCAGCTTCATTCACCCAGACCTGCAATGGACCTCAACTTTACTCTATTCTCCACTGAATCCACAACTTCAATCAATACTTACCGATCTCCAATAATCAGACTGAAGAAGGGTCCCAACTTGAAATGTCACCTATCCATATTCTCCAGAGATGCTGTCTGACCCGCTGAGTTACTCCAGCACTTTGTGTCTTTTTTCAATTTTTGAGCATTTTGGTGTTATTGAATATTACGTTAATATCATGGCAGAAAATCCATGTCACAGTTGTCACAGTTTAGATTGTGTCTGTTACCACTTCACTGGCCAGCTATTTGAGCCATTTCCAAAAGTACTTGAAATTGTGCCTGAGTTCATCAGCTGTAGTTTTTTTTTGCTTCCTTTGTTCAGAATTTTAAGCCCAGTTTTTCACCACAGATTCTTGGGAAACAGAATCAAAATGACCTGAAAGCTATAAAGTAGTTTGAGGCACTTGGTAACCTACTCCAGTATCCTTGTGTATCCTGTTGGTCCTGATTAGATTTTACTTCAGCGATTTGTAAGAATCTCTTTCTAACATTAGATCAAATATTTCTGATTGGATTCTGCTGTTCTGTTTTGGTGTTCACCTATTTAAGCTTTGGTTAATTTCGGATTTCCAGCCATGCCCTGTCAAATGCAGAAGTCCAAGATTTGCTCACTATTAAATGGTTCAATATTCATCACTATTGTTAGATTCCACAGTATACAAGTTGAACACCGATTTTCCGGCACCCTCACTTCCAGAACCTTTCTGTTTTTTTCTGGACCAACTGAGGTCACGTGATAATGAAATGACAAATACACCCCTGCCCCACTAAAAACACTCCTCCCATGTCTGTAAAGCACTGTGGAGTGCTAGAAACTTAAATAAGCACCTCATAATTCACTTAGACAGCTTACTACCCAGCAGGTAGACACAAAAAGCTGGAGTAACTCAGCGGGTCAGCCAGCAACTCTGGAGAGAAGGAATGGGTGACATTTCGGGTCGAGACCCTTCTTCAGACTGATGTCGGGAGGGGAAGGGACAAAGATAGGATGTAGTCAGAGACAGGAAGACTAGAGGGAGAACTGGGGAGGGGTAAGGGATAGAGAACCCAGCAGTATCAATATTGATTTTGCTAACTCTCTCCATCCCTCCCCCACCCTAGTTCTCCGACTAGTTTCACTGTCCTGATTAATTTTAATTTTACTAATTGTCTGCCTCGTTGTCACCTTCCCCTCAGCTAACAATTAACTATTTGATGTTTCGTTTTCATCCTCTGCTTTGATCTGTGTGTTTTCTCACCTGACCCTTCCATATCTTTATGTCTCGCTCTCCCCTGACTCTCAGTCTGAAAAAGGGTCTCAACCTGAAACGTCACCCATTCCTTCTCTCCAGAGATGCTGCCTTTCCCACTGATTACTCCAGCATTTTGTATCTATCTTTGGTTTAAACCAACATCTGCAGTTTCTTCCTACACAGATATAAAATGTAAACTGAATGTGAATGGAATGAGCAGCCGACCCATCCCCAGCTCCCACTGTCTTGGAGCCCCGGCGTCCGACCCCACCGCATGGTCCAGTGATGCATACGGCTGCTGTTGCCGTTCGCGTTGTACCCCCCGGGGGCTGTGCTTTCTCCCTGTGAGTATCCTCCCCTCTCACCTGCTCTTGTTCTTGCTGTCAGCGGTGGCTTTTTCCACTCCATGCTCAACCACCACCGCCTGCTTCTCCCATCACTCTGTCCAGTCGGCCTCTTCCCCCCTCCTCCCCCCACTGCCACCACCTCCTCTTGCTGCCCCAGAGTCGGCGACATGCTCCACCTTGGAAGCGACAGGAGGTGAGAGGGGAGGGGGCCCCGCAGTGACCAAGCGCATCTTCTTGTTGGCAGCGGCCCAAAGAAAGTGCTGCACCCAGGGGCTGCAACGTGACCCGTGTCCCCAGACCGTGTGGCTGGGGCACCTCGTGAGTCGGCAGTGGGCTCAGAAACTGGAGCTCTAAACAGCGGGTGAGATGGTGGGATCTGGGGTGACTATCAAAATGGTTCCTTAGCTTGAAAAAAAGGAAAGCTCTGGTGCTAAATGCCTTGTATCAAAGAGAGACACAAGGAACTGCATGTGCTGGTTTGCAAAAAAAAAACACACAAGTGCTGGAGTAAGTCAGTGGCTCAGACTTCACATCTGGAGAACAAGATTTTGGCTCGGGACCCTTCTTCAGATTGATTGTGGCAGTGGGGTGGACGGAGACAGGAAGAGAGGTGGGGGCAGAACAAAGCTTGGCAAGTGATAGGTGGATACACTTGAGAGGGGTTTTTAATAGGTAGATGGTTGGACAAAGGCCAGTGGTGAAGAGTCAAAAAGTGTACCAAAGCCTGTTGGTCATTCTGTGGTGAGGGCAGTGCCAGTGTGGACATAGGTCCACATACACTGCATTCAGAAAGTATTTAGACTCCTTCACTTTTTCCACATTTTGCTACGTTACAGCCTTATTTCAAAATGGATTAAATTATTCTTTTTATCATCAATCTACACACAATACCCCATAATAAAAAAGCAAAAACATGTGTTTAGAATTTTTTGCAAAGTAATTAAAAAGAAATAACTGAAATATCACATTTACATAAGTACAGTACACATCCACTGTGCTCTCCTACATCAACTGCTGTGTGGAGAATGTCACAGTGGACAAGGAAACAAAGATGTTCCCAAACCAGAAACCATGGATGAACAAGGAGGTACAGAATCTGTTGAGGGCACGCAACAATGCCTTTAAATCTGGTGACACTTCAGCATACAGTGTTCCCAGGTCAAACCTGAACAAAGGTATAAAAAGGGCCAAAGACACCCACAGGCAACGGGTGGAAGACCACTTCAATACCACGGACACCAGAAGCATGTGGCAGGGTGTCAGGGACATCACTGGCTACAAGAGCAGCCCTGCCTGCCCCCACAGTGATGCCACACTAACCAATGAGCTTAACACCTTTGCCTGCTTCGAAACTGGCAATACCACCATGAGTGGAAGAACCCCAGCCAAGGCGGAGGGACTGGTCATAACATTGAGCACACAGGAGGTACAACGTGCTCTGCGAAGGGTCAACCCACGCAAGGCTGCAGGCCCGGATGGAGTTCAAGGAAGGGTACTTAGGGACTGTGCTGAACAGCTGGCTGAGGTATTCACCAGGATCTTTAAACTGCCGTTATCTCTGGCTAAGGTCCCCAAGTGCCTGAAGTCGGCTACCATAGTGCCGGTGCCAAAAAAAGTAAAGATCACCAACCTGAACGACTACCGTCCGGTTGCCCTAACTCCTATAATCCAACATCTCTGCCTCACTGGATTCGCATCAATTTGCTTACAGGGCAAACAGATCCACAAAGGACGCCATCTCTCTGGCTCTTCACACTGTCCTGACTCACCTGGAGAGACAGGGCACGTACGTAAGGATGCTATTCATTGACTACAGCTCTGCCTTCAACACGGTCATCCCCACCAAGCTCATCACCAAACTCCACCAGCTAGGCCTCAGCTCGTCGTTATGCGACTGGATCCTGGACTTCTTGATGGAGCGACCACAGGCAGTGAGAATGGGCCCGCACCTGTCCTCCACTATCACCCTGAGTACCGGCACACCACAGAGTTGTGTTCTGAGCCCCATGCTCTACTTCCTCTTCACACATGACTGTGTTCCTGCATTCGACACCAACACCATTGTCAAGTTTGCAGACGACACAACGGTGATCGGGCTGATCACCAACGGTGATGAAACAAACTACAGAGCGGAGGTGCAGAACCTGGCGGACTGGTGCTCTGATAACAACCTGTCCCTAAATACCAGCAAGACCAAGGAGCTGATCATCAACTTCCGTAGGTCACATAACGGGGAATACGCCCCGATCCTTATCAATGGGGACAGTGTGGAGAGAGTGTCCAGCTTCAGGTTTCTGGGCACTCACATACTCACATGGCATCCCTGTGTGGTATCTCCGCTGCCTAGAGGCAGAGAGGAGAGCTCTTCAGCGGGTAGTCCATAGAGCTCAGAAGACTATCGGAACACAGCTACCAGCCTTGGAGGACATCTGCAACACACGATACCTCAGAAAAGCCATCAGCATTCACAAAGACTCCTCACACCCCTGCAATAGTCTGTTCGAAATTCTACCATGGTGCAGACGCTACAAGGCCTTCTACGCCCGCACCTCCAGACGCAGGAACAGCTTCATCCCCAGGGCCATAGCTGCCATGAACCGGTCCTGCTGAGCCGGATGGTCACATTGCACAGTGAAGCGGCACAGATCTACTTGAACTTTACACTGTTTTAAACTGTTTCTAATTTGTTTCACTGGGTTGTATAAATTTATACTGATTAGCTAATTAATTTATTGCATCGTATGGAAGGCGTATTCCCAATCTCGTTGTGCCACTGTACAATGACAATAAAGATATATTGTATTGTATTCAGACCCTTTGCTCAGTACTTTGTTGAGGCACCTTTGGCATCGATTACAACCTCAAGTCTTCTTGGGTATGACGCTACAAGCTTGGTACATTTATATTTGGGTAATTTCTCCCATTGCAAATCCTCTCAATCTCTGTCAGGTTGGATGGGGAGCGTCAATGCATAGCTATTTTCAGGTCCCTCCAGAGATGTTCGATCGGGTTCAAGTCCGGGCTCTGGCTGGGCCACTCAAGGACATTCACAGACTTGTCACGAAGCCACTCCTGCGTTGTCTTGGCTGTGTGCTTAGGGTCGTTGTCATGTTGGAAAGTGAACCTCCGCCCCAGTCTGAGGTCCAGAACGCTCTGGAGCAGGTTTTCATCAAGGATCTCTCTGTACTTTGCTCCGTTCATCTTTCCCTCAATCCTGACTAGTCTCCCAGTTCCTGCTGCTGAAAAACATCCCCACAGCATGATGCTGCCACCACCATGCTTCACCATAGATATGGTATTGGCCAGGTGATGAGCGGTGCCACTTGGCATTCAGGCCAAAGAGTTCAATCTTGGTTTCATCAGACCAGAGAATCTTGTTTCTCATGGTCTGTGAGTCCTTTAAGTGCCTTTTGGCAAACTCCAAGCTGCCTGTCATGTGCCTTTTACTGAGGAGTGGCTTCCATCTGGCCACTCAACCATAAAGGCCTGATTGGTGGAGTGCTGCAGATATAGTTGTCCTTCTGGAAGGTTCTCCCATCTTCACAGAGGAACTCTGGAGCTCTGTCAGAGTGACCATCGGGTTCTAAGTCATCTCCCTGACCAAGGCCCTTCTCCCCCAATTGCTCAGTTTGGCCAGGCGGCAATAGACAATAGGTGCAGGAGGGGGCCATTTGGCCCTTCGAGCCAGCACCACCATTCAATGTGATCATGGCTGATCATTCTCAATCAGTACCCCGTTCCTGCCTTCTCCCCATACCCCCTGGGAGCTCTATCCTTAAGAGCTCTATCTAGCTCTCTCTTGAATGCATTCAGAGAATTGGCCTCCACTGCCTTCTGAGGCAGAGAATTCCACAGATTCAAAACTCTCTGACTGAAAAAGTTTTTCCTCAATCAGTTCTAAATGGCCTACCCCTTATTCTTAAACTGTGGCCCCTTGTTCTGGACTCCCCCAATATTGGGAACATGTTTCCTGCCTCTAACGTGTCCAACCCCTTAATAATCTTATACGTTTCGATAAGATCTCCTCTCATCCTTCTAAATTCCAGTGTATACAAGCCAGTCTTTCAACATATGATAGTCCCGCCATTCCGGGAATTAACCTAGTAAACCTACGCTGCATGCCCTCAATAGCAAGAATATCCTTCCTCAAATTTGGAGACCAAAACTGCACACAGTACTCCAGGTGCGGTCTCACTAGGGCCCTGTACAACTGCAGAAGGATCTCTTAGCTCTATGAAGAGTCCTGGTGGTTCTAAAGTTCTTCCATTTTTAGAATGACGGAGGCCACTCTGCTCTTCAGGACCTGCAATGCAGCAGAAATTGTTTTATACCCTTCCCCAGATCTGTGTCTCAGCACAATCCTGTCTCGAAGGTCTACAGACAATTCCTTCGTCCTCATGGCTTGGTTTTTGCTCTGACATGCACTGTCAACTGTGGGACCTTATATAGACCAATCAATTTAATTTACCACTGGTGGACTCCAATCAAGTTGTAGAAACATCTCAAGGATAAGCAATGGAAACAGGATGAACCTAAACTCAATTTTGAGTGTCATAGCAAAGGTTCTGAATACTTATGTAAATGTGAAATTTCAGTTATTTATTATTAATTACTTTGCAAAACTTTCTAAACACCTGTTTTCATTTTTTTATTATGGGGTATTGATGATTAAAAAAAAAATTGAATCCATTTTGAAATAAGGCTGTAACGTAGCAAAATGTGGAAAATGAAGGGGTCTGAATACTTTCTGAATGCACTGTAGCTAGCGGCTATGTGGACCTAAGATGGACTCAAAAAGCTCGAGTAACATCTCATATTTCGCTTGGGTAGCTGACAACCATGAATATTGATTTATCTAACTTCAAGTAACCCTTGCATTCTCTCTCCTCTTCATCCCTCCCCCATACAAGACCTCCAGCTTCAAAGTCGTCTTGTTGAGTCTCATTGTCTGCACTCATTCTCACCTAGAATACAGCTAATGATGGCCTGTTTCCTTTATCGTTGTTACTTTTTTGCAAATCTTTCATTCATTTGTTCTACACCTCCCTACATCACCGTCTATATCTCTCATTTCCTTTTCCCCTGACTCTCAGTCTGAAGAAGAGTCTCGACCCGAAACGTCACCTATTCCTTTTCTCCAGAGATGCGGTCTCACCAGCTGAGTTACTCCAACTTTTTGCGTCCATCTTCGGTTTAAACCAGAATCTGCAGTTTCTTCCTACACATCTCTTCTGCTGTGTGGACCTTGCAGGCTGCCTTATGTGCATAGAAGCAAGGCCAGTGAGAATGCCCCTCCCAATCCAGCCTGGTAGGTACAGGAGCCATAACAGCAATGGTAGGCGTAGGACCAAATCAGCATGATTCAGGCCAACTGTTTCAAGGTAACACGGTTGCCTCCAAATCTTCAAATTATTATCTTATTTTCAAGCAGTGCATTTAATTTTTCCCGTAATGACCATTCATTTCACAATGGGAAATAGTTAGTGCAAATGTCAACATACGTGGGGATAATCACTCCATTGGTCTTCGTGGCTCATTTGCTTTGTTGTGTGGTTGGAAATGATGTTAGAAGTAATGAAACAGACGTCATTCAAGATTATGAGGAACAACTATGTAAACTAAGCAAGCAAATGACATCTGAAAGAAACATTGAAGGAAATAATCCATGGACTTGTTTATTTTTGTACATTAATAAGCCATATCAAACCTCATGAGTACCTTCACTACGTAGAAGGAAGGAATTCAAGAAGCCAGCTCAACATTTTCCACTGCAGAGCATTTAGAAATGCTCAATATTTTATTTGTTCTTTGCAGTGTTGTCCCGTTTAATACCATTTTCAAATATTTGTTTCATTTTCTTTTGATACTATTCAGAATAATGATGGGATTTAATGAGCTCACCACGGCAAATCCAATGCCAGCATTAATTTTCAGAAGACTAAAATATAAAGGCGAGGATGTAATCTTGAGGCTTTATAGTGTGCTGGTCAGGCCACATTTTGAATTTTGTGAGCAGTTTTGAACCCCATCTCTGAGGAAAAATGTGCTGACATTGGAAAGGGTCATAGAAACATAGAAAATAGGTGCAGGAGGAGGCCATTCGGCCCTTCGAGCCAGCACCACCATTCATTGTGATCATGGCTGATCGTCCACAATCAATAACCCATGCCTGCCTTCTCCCCATATCCCTTGATTCCACTAGCCCCTAGAGCTCCATCTAACTCTCTCTTAAATCCATCCAGTGATTTGGCTTCCACTGCCCTCTGTGGCAGAGAATTCCACAAATTCACAACTCTCTGGGTGAAAAAGTTCCTTCTATCCTCGGTTTTAAATGGCCTCCCCTTTATTCTAAGACTGTGGCCCCTGGTTCTGGACTCCCCCAACATTGGCAATATTTTTCCTGCATCTAGCTTGTCCAGTCCTTTTATAATTTTATATGTCTCTATAAGATCCCCTCTCACCCTTCTAAACTCCAGTGTATACAAGCCTAATCTTTTCAATCTTTCCTCATATGACAGTCCCGCCATCCCAGGGATCAATCTCGTGAACCTACGCTGCACTGCCTCAATTACAAGGATGTCCTTCCTCAAATTAGGAGACCAAAACTGTACACAATACTCCAGATGTGGTCTTACTGGGGCCCTATACAACTGCAGAAGAACCTCTTTACTCCTATACTGAAATCCTCTTGTTATGAAGGCCAACATGCCTTCTTTCTTAGCTTTCTTCACTGCCTGCTGTACCTGCACGCCAACGTTCAGTGACTGGTGTACAGGGTCTCGCTGCACCTCCCACTTACCTAACCTAACTCCATTGAGAGTAGGTCGAGAGTAGGTTTACGAGGATGAACCCAGGGATGATTGGGTTGATACATGAGCAGCGTTTGATGACTCTGGGCCTGTACTCACTGGAGGTTAGAAGGATAAGGGGGTTCTCATTGAAACCTACTGAATAATGGAAGGCCTAGATAGAGTGAATGTGAACAGAATGTTTCCAGTAGTGGAAACATCCAGAGGGCACAGCTTCAGAATAAAAGGATGTACCTTTGGAATGGAGATGAGGAGGAATTACTTGTTTAGTTTATTGTTATGTGTACAGAGGTACAGTGAAAAGCTTTTTTTTGCATGTTATCCAGTCAAAAAGACTAGACAATATCACAATTAAGCCGTCCACAGTGTACAGATAAAGAGTACATCATTTAGTGCAAAATAAAGTCCGATTAAGATTGTTCAAAGTACAAAGGTCTCCAATGAGGCTACAGATCTGAGAGGAGATTAAGGAGAGCATACTTAGTGTAAGAAATGTTGCTGTTGGAATAAAGATTGAAAAGAGTTGAGCGATTGTAATGTATGATAGCAGATCCTCTTCTGGGAATTCAATGCCACAGTGGGCCGTGGAGGTCAAGTCATTGGGTATTTTTTAAGTGGAGATTAATAGCTTCTTGATTAGTAAGGATGTCAAAGGTTACAAGGAAAAGGTAGGAGAATGGGGTTGAGAGGGAAAATAGATCAACCATGACCAAATGGCAGTGTAGACTGGCCTTAGCCTGATTAGCCAAATGGCCTAATTCTGCTCTTATGTCTTACTGAACTTATGAACAATAGCTGATAGTACTGCCAATTGTTGTTTTTCAAGAGGAAGAATACAAGTTCTGTGTTTAAACTTCTCCATTCAAGCTGCTTTTCCAAGCTTTACTTGCTAAGGAGTGTTCAGCTTGTGATCTCCCAGCATAGAATAGAAGCGTTTTATCTGTTGGTTTTATTTTTCACTGTCACAAGGCCCCCTGGTCCCTGATGTTGCCCTACATGGATTTGCTTTACTGTTCTTATCAATGCCCGCAATGGCCTTGCTAGTTCACCCATCACCTCCAGTTGTAAATACCTTGGTGCACCATGACCAGTTCTGGCCCCTGCATTTCGTATTCCCATTACACATGTTTTCTTTGCACGCGAGCCTAAGTAATCTAAGGTGTGTTTTTGTAAACCATTCTTCTTCTCCTCAGTCTTAAGAGGTCTCCAATATCTTAAGTAGAAGTATTGCGAATAATTCTGGTTGCCCCAATTACAGGAAGGATATGGAGGCTTTGGAGAGGGTGCAGAAAAGGTTTACCAGAATGCTGCCTGGCTTAGAAGGTATTAGCTATAAGGACAAACTTGGATTGTTTCCTCTGCATCAGAAGCTGAGGGGAGAACTGATAGAAGTATATTATTAATTATGAAAGGCATAGATTGGGTTGAGCCTTTTTCCCCAGGGTGGAAATGTTAAACACTAGAGGGCATATCTTTAGGGGGAAAGAGGCAAAATGTAAAGGAGATGTGCAGCGGTCAGTTGTTTACACAAAGGGTGGTGGGTCCATGGAATGTGTAGCTGGGGGTGATGGTGGAGGCAGTTAAGGTAGTTTTGCTTAAGAGGCTTTTAGATAAACACATGGGTGTGCAGAGAATGGATCATGTGCAGGCAGATGAGATTAGTTTATCTTGTCGCACGTTTGGCACAGATACTGTGAGCCGAAGAGCTTGTTCTGTGTTCTACGGTGTCTCAGGACCAAGGATGATTTTACTCTTACTCAAGTACTATAATTGATAATGACTAATGAGGCCAATCTGGAAACCACAGACTCCTCCATAGGAAAGGATGTGTCTGACCATTCGGGCAGATGGGTAGTTTGTGATGTAGAGTGCTCCTTACACAGGGTTTGTGTGTGCTGCTCAACACCACCACTTTGGCCATGGGTCGGGTCCTCCAGTATCTGTGAGAATGTCACATTTCTTCAAAGGACTTTTGAGCGCATAGAGTCATAGTGAGATGCAGTGTGGAAACAGGCCCTTCGGCCCAACTTGCCCACGCCGGCCAACATGTCCCAGCTACACTAGTCCCACCTGCCTGCGTTTGGTCCATATCCCTCCAAACCTGTCCTATCCATGTACTTGTCTAACTGTTTCTTAAACGTTGGATAGTCCCAACCTCAATTACCTCCTATGGCAGCTTATTCCATACACCCACCACCCTTTGTGTGAAAAAGTTACTCCTCAGATTCCTATTAAATCTTTTCCCCTTCACTTGAAGCTATGTCCTCTGGTCCTCGATTCCCCTACTCTGGGCAAGAGACTCTGTGCATCTACCCGATCTATTCCTCTCATGATTTTATACACCTCTATAAGATCACCCCTCATCCTCCTGCGCTCCAAGGAATAGAGACCCAGTCTACTTAACCTCTCCCTATAGCTCACATCCTCTAGTCCTGGCAACATCCTTGTAAATCTTCTCTGAACCCTTTCAAGCTTGACAATATCTTTCCTATAACATGGTGCCCAGAACTGAACACAATACTCTAAATGCGGTCTCACCAACATCTTATACAACATGACCTCCCAACTGAAAGATCCTTGAATCTTTTCAGCCTGGTAATCTCTTCCCAAGACACAGCTTTAGGAATCTGTTGTTGAACATGTGAACGATGTGTCCTGCTCATAAAAGCCAATTGAGTAGATTTGGGCTCTCACTGCTGCAGATGTTGGTCTTGGAACTAAATACCATGTTTGCTGGTCTTTCCAATAAATTTGAAGGATTTTGCAGAGACGACATTGGTGGTATCTGTCCAGTGCTTTAATGTGGTGCTGCACAGTTTGATTTTTGTGCTTAGTTCGAGATCTCAATTGTCAAACACTTTTTTCCTCAATTAACCATCAAGAGAGCCATCACAATAAAGGTCCTGGTGAATTTCTCCAGGCTCTCGAGACCAGGGAAGTCATCTACATTTTCAATCAATGTTGAACAATGTTGTTGGACAGCTGGATTATAGAGCAAAGGACAGGTAAACCTTGTCATGCAAATGTTGAGAGTACGCCCAACTTCTACGTGTGTGTGCTTCAGTGAATGAACAGTACAGCACAGGAACAGGCCCTTAGGACCACAACATCTGTGCTGAGAATGATGACAAGACCAACTCTCATCTGCCTGCATGTAATTCATATCCCTCCATTCCCGACATATCTAAACGTTTCTTAAATGCCACTGGCATATCCTCTTCCGGTATCACCCTGGCAAAGTGTTCCAGGCACTCCCCACTCTCTGAGTAAATGAACTTGCCCCACGCATCTCCTTTAAACCTTGCCCCACTCACCTGAAAACATTGCCCTCTCGTACAGCCACCCCTTATTTTATGCGGGGGTTATGTTCTTGAAAAGCAACGCGTACCTTATAAAACACGTAAATCAAACAGTTTTACCATAAGAAGGTATATAAATGGTACAGGGCAGGGGATAGGTTGTGTAACTGTCTACATCACACAATAAATAGTTCATATATGACTATCATTATTCTTTCACCTTACTCGTTAATAAAGAAAAATAAGTTCATATGGAAAAAATAGTGGTAAGGATATCTTAAATAAATATTATTTATATAAAATCACTTTTTGACTGTAAATGCAAACTTACATTGACGACTGGCGACTTGCTTGCCCAAGATGGAGTAGGTGGAGGATTGAGGAGGAGTGGGGGCCCTCCACATCAACTGATGAAACCAATGACAGAGGTGAGGGTGTGGGTGAACGAGTGGTTGAGGCAGTGGTAGGCTGAGGACTGGAGATACCAGATGTTAATGGCTGAGATTCATTGTGGCCAGATGTTGGACTAACTCGTGATGTTTGCAAGAAATATGTTAACAGTGTGTTTTGGGTGGCTTTTATTTTGTTTTCTTGTAGGCTTTCATCGTAACACTGAACTTTGTAACAGGTAAACTGAGAAAATGGTAAGCGGCAAGTTGCCGCATGCTGTCACTGTTGTACTGTACAGTACTTTGTCAGCATCGCATACCACTACGCTGCCAGGTGTAAATCTGAGCGCTTGAAATATTTCAAAAACACGAGCGCGTAAATTAGGTTTTGGTGTTAATTAAACAAGTGCGTTATTCCATAAACACATAAATCAAACACACGTAATACAAGAGGTGGCTGTACTTGATATTTCCATCGTGGGAAAAATGTTCTGACTGTCCACCCTACTTCTGCCTCTCATCATTTTACATACCTCTGTCAGGACCCTCCCCACCCCCCGGCAGTCCAGACAAAACAGTCCAAGTCTATGCAACCTCTCCATGTAGCTAATACCCTCTAATCCAGGCATCATTCTGGTAAAGATGCTCTGAGCCCTTTCCAAAGCCTTCACATTCTTCCTGTATTAGGGTGATGAGAGCTGCATGCAGTGCTCCAAATGCGGCCAAACCAAAGTCCTATAAAGCTGCCTCTTTACATCCTGACTCTTATACTCAGTGTCCCAACCAGTGAAGGCAAGCGTATCATATGTCTTCTTTACCACACTTATCTACTTGTGTTGCCACTTTCAGTGAATTATGGACTTGGATCCTAAGATTCCTCTGTACATCAATGCTGTTAAAGGTCTTGCCATTAATTGTATACTTTCCCCTTACCTCCTAACTCCCAAAGTGCTACACCTCACACTTGCTTGGATTAAACTCCATTTCTCTGCCCATTTCTGTAGATTATTTTTATCCCACTGTATACTTTGACAGCTGTTTGTCACTCCAGCAATCTTGGTGTCATGTGCAAACTTACTAACTAACCTGTCTACATTTACATCCAAGTTTTATATATATATATATATATATATATCTTCTATCAGTAAACCAGTCTTCTATCAGTAAACCAGTTATGAATCTCTACAACCAAATCACTGTTAATCTCAAATGAGTCAGATTTGTCTCTGTGCATGGGCAAACGTAGACATTATTTGCATACTGAAGCTCAACTGTTCAGGTTTGGATGACATTGGTTCTAAAGTGTGGTCTTCATATAATTAAACAGATTCTTATAAGTTTCCTAAAGATTGGCTTCACCCCGGCAGGAACATAGTCCCATCTCTCAAACTACCGTACATGAAGCATCTTATCAGTGTTAAATTCAGATCCTTCACGTTATAAACTTCAATTTCATTAGTAGTTACATAAGATTCAGTTAGTGGAAAACTCATTATGCACCTAGCAAACAATGATTCTCTACTGTCCTATGGAAGATGCGAGATATATAATAATTTGTGATTCTGTAAACTTGTCATCTCCCAGTGGATTGTGGTGTAACGCAAGGAATTGTGGAGTGAGCATGGATTGCAGCTTTGACGAATGTTCTCCAGAGATGCTGCCTGATCCACTGAGTTTGATCTTTGTGTCTCTTTTTAAATTATTTCTTCTGTTCCGCTGTGAGTCCCAATGATATAGGAACATTCCATACCTTTTAATTATTAATTATTCCATACCTACACACCGTTGTTCATATCAGTTGGGGTGAGACTATTTTACAATATTATCCATTGCTGGAAATGAACAATTATCAGGTAATAACTTTAAAAATAGATGAAATTACTACAAGGTAATACTTTTAAAAATGGATCTAATTATTTTAAGCTGAAATTCTGTTGGAAAGCTGGATATTCGATGTTCTTGCAAAATCTCAGTTAATTATATTTCAGTGTTTTGGTTATTGCCCACCACGGAGTGTAACAATAATGACTACTGGAAGAGCTAGATGGGGTGTGGTTTCTGCAAGTAGAAAAGAAAAACAAACAAAATTAGAAAGTCCTTGATTAACAGTCCACAAAACCTTCACCGATTTAATTTTGTGGATGGGTGTGACGTAGGTTGATGTAAAATCTCTGACCTACTTTGTTCCATTGCATATGTTTTCACTTGTAAATCCTATTTTTTAATTAACCACATCTTTGAGCACCAATGGATTGAGCCAAGGCATTCATAGATATTATTTCCACTTACTGTACAGATGGTTAGAGTATGCTCAGAAGGGTAATTGGTGCTTGAGGCTTCAAAAGGAAGCAATTAGCAAGCATGCGTCAAAATTCCAAAAGATCTTTTAGAAAATAAGTCATGCATTTATTAAGATTAATGACGTGTTTATTTTATGTAGTAGAAAACTGAAAGTAGATGTTTTACACAATAAAACAGCATATTCAACATTATGTTGTTGAAACCTGTTTTATAATTCTGAGCCATTCTTGACATTCAGCCATATTGCCAATATCTTCTGTGGTTAAATACCAAACTTTAAACTTTTTTTTGAGAGTTTGGTAAATTATATCATAAATAATATCAAAATGTTTATCCATAAATGATTTTTGATCTGATGAAGCAAATTGGCAATTGTGTAGATTTGCAATTTAAATAATAACAACCAAAATGCTGTTGATATTTTTTTGGTACCTGAATCACTTAATTTCAATACTCATAAGCAGTTTTAATTTTGTAACACATCAAATTCATATCTAATTATTAAAGAGAAGCTTTACTAAAATAAAACAGAATGATTAATTTGTGTTGGTACAGGTATTTCTTGGAGCTGTCTCAATTATTAATTGCATAGGTAATTCACCCTTCCATCTATGAAGTCCACATATTCCCATAGATATTTGTATTTCCTCTGTGTATTTCCTACTTATCAGTCACAAATTGTTTGTTTTTAAAATCTAGATCAGTACACGGTGTTGATGGCTGCCTGTGCTAGCTGTGAGTCGGATAAAAAAGTGGTGAAGTGTGTAGAGTTGCTATTGTCTAGAAATGCAAATCCAAGCACAACCAGCAGGTATGAGCATCTACTGTATAATTAAACGCTGCATGTGGAAAAAAAAGCCAAGCAGTTTAAAATTCTATTCACCAGATCCATTTCCTTTCCTTAAAAACAAAACATAAAATGGTTTTATCCTGAGGTGTACAAAACAAGTTTTAAAATGGCTTCAGCAACAAAATAAAGACAAAATTAGGGAAGGTAAAATGCACAATAATGTTATGTATAATTTAACATTTGTACAATACATTTTCCATAACATATCTTGTGATATTCTGTAATTGCAACCAATAATGCACTCAAGTTTTGATTTCAAGACCTGGCTTTCAACATATGCTTTCAGCTACACTTCATTGCGTTTCTATGATTAAAATGCCTGGGTGCTTTTGTACTTTGCTTTGGCCTTGCTGCAGCCCTGCCTCTCTCCCCTCCACCCCTTTCTCCACCACCACCCCCTCAACAAACCTAGAGCTTGAGTCTAATGAGTCACACATATATATGTCGGGTATGAAATCAAAATGTCCTTGAGTTCAGATTAGCCATGTTTCAGGCTGGACACTAGTACTCCATTCTTATCTGCCATTTTGGCCAAGGTGTTCCTGAGAAGGAATTTGCTCCTTCTGATCAAAGGTCATTGATAAACATAAGGAAATCTTTTTTTGCTGAGAGATGAGTGGATGAGAACAGGTTTATAACAGTAGGTAATGTGCAGGAGTTTTTAAAGCATTACCTCTCGCGATGTATTTACAACTTTTAAAACATTTATTCAAAGCATTAAATGTAATCAGTTGTCCTTCATAGTTGCTCGGAAATGGAACGAATCCTGGTATGTTTCAATGTAATTTTGTCCATGCAGTTCTGTGATCAGTTCCTTTATAAAGGTTATCCATCCAGAATTATTATATTCTAGTGCATTTGATTCTGTTAGTTCTATTTTTTGCAATCTGAAATTGCTCTCAAACTGTTCTCCTCTCAGTCAAATGTTTATCTAAAGCTTTTTTTTAAAGTAAATGAGTTGAGGCTTCTCTATTTGTCTGATTCTCTGGGAGCTACAATTAAGTGCATCATTTTACTAGTTTGTAACCTTTATTGCTATGTTCTCATTTCTGTATTCCTTAACCTTGCTTTTAGAAATCAACTTCAGTTTTATTTTACGACTATGTTATCAACCTTCTGTCTGTTTCGCAAAGTTTTAAATGCTGTGCAGAAACAAAGCATCCCATTTGTCTGAAGAAGGGTCTCGACCCGAAACGTCAACCTATTCCTTCTCTCCAGAGATGCTGCCTGGCCTGCTGAGTCACTCCAGCATTTTGTGCCTATCTTTGATGTAAACCAGCATCTGCAGTTCCTTCTACACATTCCATTCACAGTTTGTATCTTTAAGAACTTTTAAAGCTCTGGATGGACCTCTGGTGGTAAAGAAGTTTAATGCTTTGCAAACATTTATGAACACATGAGGCCGAAACAGTTTTGAATCTTGATTTTCTTTATCTCACAAAGAAAGCAATTTTGCCATTTTTAATCAGATGCGTTATGGCATTGTTGCGTTTGAGCTAGTGCTGTCTACACACAAATCAAATCAAATCCGATAGCATCCTTAGCATTATAATTAACCTGATCATTTTTTAATAAACCATTTAGATAGCTATTTACATATTTCATCTTCATAACCAGTTCAGATTGAGTTGCCTGTAGGCCTTCAAATTGTGTGTCAATAAATTTAATCATTGTGCAGCTGACAAGGATATAATTTCTAAGAAGAACTTAAAGGAGGGGGAATTGAGGAAAAATCACTGCAGATATATCCACACAGTTCCAAAAGTAACAAAAAATATACTCTTTTATATTATGCGCAACTTCAGTATCCAACTGCAGCTTTTCACTATAGGTACAAAAAATCATGCACGATTTCTCCAGTGCTATGATTGAATTAATTGTTAAACATTAGCAATTAAACATTACTTTTTATCTGATTGACTACATATATTACTTATGCAATTGCAATTCTTTATTAAATTCCCATTTTTATTTTTAAAAAACAGCTATGATTATTTTTATCTCTAACATAATGTTAACCTTTTCCTTCCCTTTCAGTAGTCAGATGACGCCATTGATGTTTGCGGCCAAAGAAGGGCACACTCAAACTGTGGCACTGCTGGTGGCTCAAGGAGTGGAAATAAATATCCAGGATGACAAAGGCTACACAGTACGCAGCTTTGGTCAAGTTTTATTGATTATTTCCTTTTTGAAAGTAACTCGGTTGTTTACATACAAGATTGTGTTGAAGCAAAAGCTATTTTCAGTAAATAACGGTGAACGGTGGCGCACTGGTAGGGTTGTTGCCTTACAGCGCTTGCAGTACCGGAGACCCGGGTTTGATCCTGACTACGGGAGCTTGTTTGTACGGAGTTTGTACTTTCCGTGACCGCGTGGGTTTTCTCTGAGATAGAAACATAGAAACATAGAAAATAGGTGCAGGAGGAGGCCATTCGGCCCTTTGAGCCAGCACTGCCATTCATTGTGATCATGGCTGATCGTCCCCAATCAATAACCCGTGCCTGCCTTCTCCCCATGTCTCTTGATTCCAGTAGCCCCTAGAGCTCTATCTAACTCAGGTTCGGTTTCTATCTTCGGTTTCCTCCCACACTCCAAAGACGTACAGGTATGCAGGTAATTCGCTTGGTAAATGTAAAAATTGTCCCTAGTGTGAGTAGGAAAGTATTAATATGCAGGGATCGCTGGTCGGAGCTGCTCCGGTGGGCCAAAGGGCCTGTTTCCGTGCTGTATCTCTAAACTAAATAAGTTCTGCTTAGAGAGGAGAGGATGTTGTTGTCACATTGAATACATTGCCAGCAATTTAATACCCTTCCGCTTGACTTTCCAGAAAGGAGTCATGAAAGTTTGGTTCACATTGATTTATTCTTTGATATATATTTTTAGTTACTTTTGGAACTATGTGATATATCTGCGGTGATTTTACCTCAAGATTACAGCGTTTTGCAAATATTATAAGCCTGTGAATAGACTTTCCTTCGTAGGCACTGACATGGGCATCAGGTCAAGGCCACAAAAGCACAGCGTTGAAGTTAATCGACTTAGGAGCTGATAAATCACTGAAGACCAACTACGGAGAAACAGCCGCTGATGTTGCTGAGAAAAAGCATCATTCACAGGTAAGCACAAAATCCAAACAGGCAAATTAGGTTAATTTATTCTCAGAACAAATTAAGATGTCGTACTTCTGACTTTTATGTATTTTTTCAGGTCAGATTAAAGCATTAATGAAAGATTGAGGGTTTTGGATGGAGAGTAATCGATTTTTATTTTGCCTGCTATTCATTTGGCACTGCTAACTATCGTCGTTGAGTGTAATGCTTCAATGCAAGTTTTTGATTCAATCCACCGTCTGATCAATCGAGCGAGCCAGTGATGTTGAATCGTCCTGGTCAGCGGCAAAATTTAGAATGCATAGTTGGTGGTAATGGTTTATTATGACTGCCATGTGTTCTGGGATACAGTGAAAAGCTACTATTTACATGTTTTCCGATCAGATCAGTTAATACTGTACACGAGTGCAGTCAACCCTTACACAAGCACAACAGATAGAACAAAACGAAACAGAGTGCAGAATGTAGTTTCTCAACATTGTAACATAATAGTTCCAGAGAAAAGGTCCACTGGCCGCAATGAGATTGGTTGGAAAAACATGACTCTACCCAATCTTACGGAAGGACCATTCAGAAGGCTAATAACAGAGGGGTAAAGCTGTTCTTGACTGATGTGCACTTTAAAGCTGATGTTTCGCTAATTCTGAAGGAGTGTCCCGACCTGAAACGTCACCTATCCATGTTCTCCGGAGATGCTGCCTGATTCACTAATATGGCTGCACACTGTATGTCAAAAATGAAACTGGATTAAGGTGAGAAACTAACCAAAGCAAATAATAACAAAGCAAATCAATTGGGTCCTTGTGGGAGAATAATCTGAGAATCGCAGAGTCATACAGTGTGGAAACCAGCCCTTCGCCCCAACTTGCCCACGGCAATCAACATGCCCCATCTAGATTAGTCCCACCTGCTTGCGTTTGGCCCATATCCTTCTAAACCTATCCTATCCATGTACCCGTCCAAATGTCTTTTAAATGTTGTGATTATACCTGCCTCAGTTACCTCCTCTGGCAGCTATATCAACCACCTTTTGTGTAAAAAAAGTTGCCCCACAGGTTTCTATTAAATCTTTCCCACCTCGCCTTAAACCTATGTCCTCTAGTTCTTCATTCCCCTACTCTGGGTAAAAGACTAATTTACCCTATCTATTCTCCTCATGATCTTATACACCTCCATAAGATCACCCCTCAGCCTCCTGCACTCCTGGGAATACAGACCGAGCCTGCTCAACCTCTCCCTGTAGCTCAGGCCCTCAACACGTAGCAACATCCTCGTCAATCTTCACTGAATCCTTTGCAGCTTAACAACATCTTTCCTAAAACAGGTTGACCAAAACTAAAACCAATACTCCAAATGTAGCCTCACCAATGTCTTGCGCAACCGTAACATAACCTCCCAACTCCTATACTCAGCTGTGGGGAAAGAATGGCTTTGTACCCTTCTATATCTCTAGTTTCCCGCTCCCCTGACTCTCAGTCTGAAGTAGGGTCTCGACCCGAAATGTCACCCATTCTTTCTCTCCAGAGATGCTGCCTGCCCCATTGAGTTACTCCAGCATTTTGTGTCTATCTTTGGGATAATCAAACTGGCAGGACTGCACTGCAAGCTGGCCCAGATTTAATGGGTCAAATGGTGACCTGTGCTGTAATTGTACTGATGATCTATTTGCTTTGGCAATATATTTCACCTTATTTTGTGTTTCGTCTATGTTTAACAATGGACATGTAAGCAAGCAAAACCTACATATTTATTATAATTTTTAAACACAACCCCTTTACTGAATTAAAATGTGATATGATAATGCATGAATGGACCCCTCATAATAAGGATCACTATGTAAAAATGATCACATTTCCGATTCCCGGTAATTAAAAAGGTCTTTTTGTTCTCCTTCTAGTTAGCACAGTTACTCAAAGTGACTTCAATTTCATCATTAGCAAAAACACCCAAGAACTTGCCTAAAGATGAGATAAGTTTCAAATACTCTGTAAATAATTCTAATACAGGAAAAAACAACTGTATAAGGTAATTAACATTATTTGTTTTCTTGCAAAACACTGTGGTCTATTTTGATCATTTCATAAGTTTCCATCACATTATATGTTTTCTGATCATCCTTGGTTTAATAATTCTAACAATTGTATCTGATTAAATATTGTTCAATTTAAAGCTTGTTGATTAGTACGGGTATCAGAGGTTATGGGGAGAAGGCAGGAGAATGGGGTTAGGAGGGAGTGATCGATCAGCCATGATTGAATGGCAGTGTAGACTTGATGGGCCAAATGGACTAATTCTGCTCCTATCACTTACAGTATGATCTTACTTATGATCTTATGAGAACTTAGCATCAGGAATCCATTGCATGAAATTACAACTAAATGATAATCAGTTAATGATAATAAGGGATAATAAGGACCTCTTATTTCACTTGGAATAATGAATGATGAAGAAATATTATATGTAAGGTTCTGAATTAATTTAGTGTTTGATACTTGATTGAAAACTTACATTATGATCAATTTTATAGCAAAGTCATGTGAAATTAAGAATAATGTATTCCGAGATGTAACAGCAAAATGTTCAGCATATATTCAAAGCTTAGTCATGTGAGTTCTTTATTTATACCTAACTAGCAAAATGTCCTCCCATCTGATGGCATTCTGGATTATGGAAATCACCAAAAAAATTGAGATATGGAATAAAAATTTGCACTGAACTAATTTACATGGAACAAATAAATGAACACAAATGTATCCAGAGATCTGAACATAGTTTACCTAGGGCAGTGAATGCAGGCCGTCAGTTCACATCAGAGATTTGCTTTGGAATAAGACAAGACCATCTTTCCTATTGATATTCGTACAACGATACTTTATCAAACAACGTGACATCTGTTTCGAGTTAATTAAGTCAACAACCCTTCCACCTTTGTCTACAATACAATCAAATCTCCTATGTCAATGGACTACGTAAGCACAGGGCATTACTGTAAAGAGAAAACCTTCCCGTAGGAATTCACCTCCATTTAGAACAAGGGAATCAATAGGAAAAAAGGGTTTTACAGAAAATTGTGAAACAGATGGTTTTCTGGGAATGTAACCTTATTGTAATATGGGTACACTGCATTTGTCTATGATTATCAGAACCTTGTCACTTTTTATATTTACATAGAACCCCAAGTTATCTTTGAAAAAAGTTCAGAACTGTATTTGATGGGAATATCGACTATTTTCTTTGTTGGCCATTTTTAGTATGTTATTCACGTTCTTTGTTGTGATGCAAGTTAAAAGATCTCATTAATTTTCATAGTTCGATTTCAACTTTTGGTGAAGTAGAACTGTTTCTGTATGGGCTTGATCTGGAACATCTTCGGCAATTACTTAAGGTGTGTTTCTTTTATTGATAATGGTAAATATTATTGTTTAGAGTTATAACATTGAAACGGGCCCTGCAGCTCAACGAGTCCACGCTGACCATCGATCTCCTGTTCACACTAGTTCTATATCATCCCGCTTTCCTATCCACTCCCTACTCACTCGGGGCAAATTACAGAGGCCAATTAACGCACGTCTTTGGGAACTGGATCACCCGGAGGTAACCCATACGGTCGCAGGGAGAATATGCAAACTCCACACAGACAGCACCCGAGGACAGGAACTATTAATAATGTATTTGTATAATCCCTGAGTTAATTACTAAATGTCTTGTATTAATGGCTTGCATTCTTGATTTTACTGTTTATGGAGATTTTAAATGAATGTGCACTATTTGTAAACTCATATACAGCCTCTTCCAAAATGTGATACAGAAAAGTACACTGTTCTTGTTTCCCACTGAATTGCTCTCCACAAATCCAGGTACATAGAAACATAGAAACATAGAAACATAGAAAATAGCTGCAGGAGTAGGCCATTCGGCCCTTCGAGCCTGCACCGCCATTCAATATGATCATGGCTGATCATTCAGCTCAGTAGCCTGTACCTGCCTTCTCTCCATACCCCCTGATCCCTTTAGCAAAAAGGGCTACATCTAACTCCCTCTTAAATATAGCCAATGAACTGGCCTCAACTACCTTCTGTGGCAGAGAATTCCACAGACTCACCATTCTCTGTGTGAAGAAATGTTTTCTCATCTCGGTCCTAAAAGACTTCCCCCTTATCCTTAAGCTGTGACCCCTGGTTCTGGACTCCCCCAACATCGGGAACAATTTTCCCGCATCTAGCCTCTCCAACCTCTTAAGAATTTTATATGTTTCTATAAGATCCCCCCTCAGTCTTCTAAATTCCAGCGAGTACAAGCCCAGTCTATCTAGTCTTTCCTCATATGTAAGTCCCGCCATCCCAGGGATCAATCTGGTGAACCTTCTCTGTCCTCCCTCTAAGGCAAGAACGTCTTTCCTCAGGTTAGGAGACCAAAACTGCACACAATACTCCAGGTGCGGTCTCACCAAGGCCCTGTGCAACTGCAGCAGAACCTCCCTGCTCCTAAACTCAAATCCTCTTGCTATGAATGCCAACATACCATTCGCTTTCTTCACTGCCTGCTGCACCTGCATGCTTGCTTTCAATGACTGGTGCACCATGACACCCAGGTCACGTTGCATCTCCCCTTCTCCCAATCGGTCACCATTCAGGTAATACTCTGCTTTCCTGTTCTTGCCGCCAAAGTGGATAACCTCACATTTATCCACATTATATTGCATCTGCCATGCATTTGCCCACTCGCCTAATCTATCCAAGTCACTCTGCAGCCTCCTAGCATCCTCCTTGCAGCTAACACTGCCACCCAGCTTCGTGTCATCCGCAAACTTAGAGATGTTGCATTCAATTCCACTTACAAGATCCACTGACACCAGGCACCATCTTGAACATTTTCAGAAATCTATATACATGTACATGTTGAAGAACCAATTGTCAACTGTATAAAAGTGGCAATAGGTTTCAAGATCACCAGTGGCTCCCAGCTCTGTGCTCTTCTATAGAGAGCAGTTATTTCCCGGTTGCTAAATACTTTAACTCCCCTTCCCATTCCCACACTGATCTTTCTGTCCTGGGCCTCCTCCTCTAACTTCAAGTAACCCTTGCATCCTTTCTCTCTCCAACCCCCCCCCCCCTAGTAATTTGTACTAGTTTCACTGTTGTCCTATTGAATTTCATTCTCTGTATAACTCGTTATCACCTGGCCTACAGCCAACAATGGACCGTTCCCTTGATCATCGTTACTTTTCTGCTTATCTTTCATTAATCTGTTCTGTATCTCTTGCTTCTCTTTCCCCTGTCTCTCAGTCTGAAGAAGGGTCTCGACCCGAAACGTCACCTATTCCTTTTCACCGGAGATGCTGCCTGACTCGCTGAGTTACTCCAGCTTTTTGTGTCAGTCTTTGTGGAGTATTGGGTACAAGAGAGATTGCCTTAATGGCATCTTAGAATGTGTCATACATGGGAAGTCTTTGTCCCTTGGTGGGAAATTAGGACTTTTGAGTAGTATTTGTACAGCGGTGTCTTTTCATCACCATTTTTATCAGTTACACACACGCTTTATTTGAGACCAATGCAGAGATTAATTTTTAAGATTAGCAATTAATTATCTGGACATGTTTAATCCACGTATAATTCAACTTGGTTTCATTACCTATGACAAGTTAACAAGAAATATTCCCGAGAGCTGCTGAACTGTTATTTTATAATACAGTTGTTGGGGTGGGAGCTGCTTTACGTCCTCATCGTCCACCCTGGGTAGTTCTACAGAACTGGCAAAACTCGCAGCAAAGCGCCAACTACGGTACTCTGAAGCACCAATTGCCACTTTTGATTGTTGTACTTGACATACGAAAGAAGAAGATACAGTTGTACATCAATTCATCTCAAATGGAGTAACTGTTAAAACTTTTGTACTTAATATAATTGTATTTATTTGTTTTTGCATTTATTGCATATATGTTTTTACGCACCCAGGATTGGCTATTTTTTTATTTCGTTGTACTCGTTGCAATGACAATAAATGAATATTATTATTATTATTATTATTAACTCTTTGTTAGTAAAAGATAGTACCTATAAAAATATACTGATTTTAAAATGTTTTCTATTGTTAATTTTTGAAGGAGAATGATATATCTTTCAGAGGACTTCTGACAATGGGGAAAGAAGAACTTGAAACGGTTAGATTTTTTTTTTAAACAATTTTTCATTTATGATGTAGTGCGAAATCTAAGCAGCTCCAACCCAAAGATAATTTTGATCTCGCCTTGCTTCCATTGGAATTTAAATTATTTTACCTCGAACACAAATCATTCACAATTGAGTTCAGTGATCTTTTACGGATACTTCCAGAAATAGCTGCATTTAACACACAGACCATAATGTGAATTTTGTGATAAGAGAATATATTCCTTATTATCATGTGAATGATTGATGTATGTGTCACTGGGCAAACCTAGGATGCCTTTACAGTATTTAGTAGTTCAGACATCATTCCATGATCGGGCTCCTGACAAAATGTATATACCAGAATGTGTAGATTATGCAGAGTTTGCAGATATATATATTTCATCTGGTAGTGTGTATCTCTTCCAACCTTGTCTAGGGTACTTAGTGCTCCTGTCGTAGCCTCCGTTACACCGGAGAAACCAAGCATAAGCTCGGCAACGATTTCGCCAATGGCTTGCGCTCTGTCCGCCAAGGCCTGCTGGAGCTCCTGATCACTAACCCCGTTAACTTTCCTTCTCATTCCCATACTGATCTTTCTGTCCTGGGACTTCTCCATTACCAGAGTGAAGCCACATGCAAACTGGAAGAACAGCACCGCAAATACTACTTGGATAGCTTATAACCCAATGGTATAACGGGCACGCAACAATGCCTTTAAATCCGGGGACACTGTAGCATACAGTGTTGCCTGGTCAAACCTGAAAAAAGGCCGAAAGACCTCCACAGACCTCACGTGGAAGATCACTTCAAAAGCACTGACACCAGAAGCATGTGGCAAGGCATCAGGGATATCACTGATTACAAGAGCAACCCTGCCTGCCCCCACAGGGATGTCACACTGGCTAACGAGCTCAACACCTTCTTTGTGCGCTTTGAAACCAGCAACATCAACATGAGTGGTAAAACTCCGGCCTCTGAGGACGATCAGGTGCTCACACTGAGTACACATGATGTACAGCGCGCGCTGCAGAGGATCAATCCACGCAAGGCTGCAGGCCCGGACGGAGTCCCAGGATGGGTACTGAAGGACTGTGCTGAACAGCTTGCTGAGGTATTCACAAATGTCTTCAATCTGTCTCTATCTCTGGCAACGGTCCCAAAGTGCCTGAAGTCGGCCACCATGGTGCCGGTGCCGAAAAAGGCAAGCATCAGCAACCTGAACGACTACCACCCGGTTGCCCTAACACCGATCATTATGAAGTGCTTTGAAAGGCTGGTCCTCTCCCACATCAAAGCCACCAACCCTGCCTCATTAGACCCACATCAGTTCGCATACAGAGCAAATAGATCCACAGAGGACACCATCTCTCTGGCTCTTCATACCGTCCTGACTCACCTGGAGAGACAGGGCACATACGTGAGGATGCTATTTATAGACTACAGCTCTGCCTTCAACACAGTCATCCCCACCAAGCTCACCTCCAAACTCCACCAGCTAGGCCTCAGCTCGCCTATATTCAACTGGATCCTGAATTTCCTGACGGAACGTCCTCAGGCAGTGAGACTGGGCCTCCACCTGTCCTCCACCATCACCCTGAGTACCGGCACACTGCAGGGTTGTGTACTGAGCTAACTCTAACCCTTAGGGGGGGGGGGCTTTGTTGTTTTCATTTTCGCCGTGATTTATTTATATATTTGATAGCATCAATATGGAAGCGACATTCAAAAATCTCGTTGTACTTGTACAATGACAATAAAAGATATTGTATTGTATGCATTAAATTTTCCGATTCATGTAATAACCCCCTCATCGCACACATTTCCCCACCACCCCAGTCACCCTGCTCCTTTCTCTTCCTCCATTCACTTATGACCCATCCGTAAGTCCCACATTTCCATATTATTCCCGCTCTTTCCCTTCCGTCCTGTCCTCTTTCATCCATATTCCTCTCTCCGGCTCTACATTTCCTCCTGTTTCCTGTCTTCCTTTCACCTCTCATCTTTGTCATTTAATCCACCCATCTGCCAATCATCCCTCCCAACTGAAACCACCCAAAATCTGAAGAAGGGTCTCGACCCGAAACTTCGCCCATTCTTTCTCTCCAGAGATGCTACCTGACCCGCTGAGATACTCCAGCATTTTGTGTCTCCCACCCAAACTCCCGTTTGTCCATTCCATGCTCAGATACTGCCTGATCTGCTGAGTTCTACCAGCACTTTGCTTTTTACTCCAGATTCCAGCTTCTGCAGTCCCTTGCGTCTCCAAGCCTCTAAATGTCAGGTTGAGTTGGATATATTTTAATAAACAGTCCCGAAGTTTGGGTCTGATCAGGCCAGGCAAACTCTATATAAATAAACGTGCTGAGGTTACTTATTTCAATTAGATCTTGGCTACCTGACCCACAGGTCGGAACCCAAACAAGTAATCAACAAACTAGTGAACTAATTTATTTAAAAATTTATTTTATATTGATACAAATAAAATGCAGTGCATGCAGTGCAGTTAATGACTGATCCATGCTGACCTCGTTTGTTTAATTAATCCAGTGCCCTTCGTAACTGGGCCAAATTGGTTAACCATGGAACTTGACACTTGGGACATAATTGTTTCAATGCTGCTGCAAGAAAATGGCTGATTACACCCAGTGTGCTCAAACCGCTTCCAAGCCGACAGCCCTCCCAAAGCTGGACACTAATCAGGCTATCTACTGGCTCAAGCCACCAAAGAAAATGTGTTCTGCTAATCATGCTAGACTGTTTAACAGAAATAAAGTATAATGCTTTTAACTATTTGTGTTTGGATGGACACAATTTGTCCTTGTACAAGATTTTTCAAGACAAAAGGCAATGAGATAATGTATCAGCATGGACTGAGTTGAGACTGAGCACAGCTTAGTTTGCAAACTGACATCAGAAAGCAGGAATAAATGTACATGTTCATGTAATAGGATGTAACTATTGGAGTGCCCCAGGGATGAGAACTTGGGTCTCATATGTTTACAATATATACCAGTGGCTGAGATGAAGGAAACAAATTTGTACAGTGAAAATATAAACTGTGTAAGCAGAGGCTTAATGGATCTAGATGGTTTAGTGATGAGGCAATAAGGTAATATTTGCATAATTGGGGAAATATCAAGTTATCCACAAAGGAATTTTATTTCACTCTGGTGTATATGACAATTAATTCATCTAAATCTGACATCCCCTTTAGAGCATATTTTACTGCAAGGTATTCCTCTAAATTAGAAAAACATTATTTTCCTTTCTCGTGTTGACTTAGCTTGACTAGACATTTTCTAAGTGGTAGCTGGCATATAGACAATAGGTGCAGGAGTAGGCCATTTGGCCCTTTGATCATGGCTGATCATTCTCAATCAGTACCCTGTTCCTGCCTTCTCCCCATACCCCCTGACTCCACTATCCTTAAGAGCTCTATCTAGCTCTCTCTTGAATGCATTCAGAGAATTGGCCTCCACTGCCTTCTGAGGCAGAGAATTCCACAGATTCACAACTCTCTGACTGAAAAAGTTTTTCCTCATCTCCGTTCTAAATGGCCTACCCCTTATTCTTAAACTGTGGCCCCTTGTTCTGGACTCCCCCAACATTGGGAACATGTTTCCTGCCTCTAACGTGTCCAACCCCTTAATAATCTTATACATTTCGATAAGAAATGTACCGGGCCCTGGTGAGACCGCACCTGGAGTACTGTGTGCAGTTTTGGTCTCCAAATTTGAGGAAGGATATTCTTGCTATGGAGGGCGTGCAGCGTAGGTTCACTAGATTAATTCCCGGAATGGCGGGACTGTCGTATGTTGAAAGGCTGGAGCGATTGGGCTTGTATACACTGGAATTTAGAAGGATGAGGGGGGATCTTATTGAAACATATAAGATAATTAGGGGATTGGACACATTAGAGGCAGATAACATGTTCCCAATGTTGGGGGAGTCCAGAACAAGGGGCCACAGTTTGAGAATAAGGGGTAGGCCATTTAGAACGGAGATGAGGAAGAACTTTTTCAGTCAGAGGGTGGTGAAGGTGTGGAATTCTCTGCCTCAGAAGGCAGTGGAGGCCAGTTCGTTGGATGCTTTCAAGAGAGAGCTGGATAGAGCTCTTAAGGATAGCGGAGTGAGGGGGTATGGGGAGAAGGCAGGAACGGGGTACTGATTGATAGTGATCAGCCATGATCGCATTGAATGGCGGTGCTGGCTCGAAGGGCTGAATGGCCTACTCCTGCACCTATTGTCTATTGTCTATTGTCTATAAGATCCCCTCTCATCCTTCTAAATTCCTAAATATGGTTTGCTACTTCCTGTCTATTTGAATAAAAGAGTTCCATTTGTTTGCTTCCGATCTAATAAGCACCTATAATTTGTATTTTTAATATTATTGAGATAATTCAAACCATTGTTTTCCAATATTGTAATGTGTTTTTGTTTTTTAATCTTTAGTTTAATTCTTCACTATTTTCAACATGAGAGGTACAAATGTTCAAGCTATTTGACAAATTTGACAGCCAGTTCAGCTAGCAGGTGTAACTTAACCAACTCTCAAACCATGACCATTTCACTCGGTCTGCCTAGGCCTGCTGGATCTCCTGGTTGCTAACCATTTTAACTCCCCTTCCCATTCCCCTACCGAACTTGCTGTCTTGGGCTCCATTGCCAGTGTGAGGCCACATGCAAAATAGAGACACAACACCACATATTCCGCAGGTCGGTTACAACTTGAATTCTCCAATTTTAGGTAACAACCCAACTTCCACCCCCTTTATGCCCCCTCTCTTCCCTGTGCCTCTTCCTGATGCACACCCATTTCTCATACTCTCTCACTCCCCCTCTTTACCCTTACCCTTGTCCCCTTCCACCTATATCCCTTCCTCTGGTTCCATATTTCACTCCTCTTGCATCCTTCCTTAACTGATGCCCTTTTATCGTCTTTTCATCTCAGGCCTTTATCCACCTATCTGCCAATCCCCCCCACCTGTATCCAGGTATCACTTACCAGGCTTTCTCCCACCCCCACCTCTTTTCTGGCTTTCTTCCCCCTTCTATAATTATTACACAATTAGTCTGAAGAAGGCACCTGACCTATATCTTCCAACAATAATGCCCGACCCGCTGAATTACTCTAACATTTTGTGTTCTCTTTGTAAATCAGGATCTCAGAGGCAAGTGTCTTGGTGAACATTCAGGCCGATACTTTGAGGACAAACTATGACCCAACCCCTCAACATTCCTGCATCAGATTCAGATACCTTAAAATCTAGACTGACACTCCATTTCACTGCAATGGTTGGAGTTACTGTCTTTCAAATTAGATCTTAAACTCAGACTGTGAAGAGGAGTAAGGGAGTGTCTAGTTAATATTTCAGCATAAGCTTTGCTAAAAAAAAAAAACTAGAATTTGATGATTGCCCATTGCGTTCTGGTAATTATCTTTGGACAAACTGGCTGATGTTTTCTAAGTTATAGCAAGCAATGACAAGATTTCATAATATTTCTTTGTACAACGTGTTTTGGAATATACAGAAAGAATGTTGTTACATTAAATGCAATGGTGATGTTACATATAATTTCTTTATCTGTTAGTATCACAAAAACGTGGGGTTTTGTTTTGAAGGAGTTGAACCTTGTACCTTGCCAGATGTTCATGCACAAAGGGCTTTTTAACAAGAGTGGAATGTTCTCTTGCATGTTAAATGCTTGCCGCAAGTGATTTTGGGTGATGGAAAGGGGAATTTTATGTTTTGACGATGTCTGCCTGTTCATCTGTGAATGGTAACTTGTCACTCAATAACTTTAAATGTCATATTGCATTTTAAATAAACATAAGTAATTTCCTGTCATTACGTACACTGTTCAACAGAAATTGTGTTAGAAAGTGTACATGTATCTATACTTGGGATGTAAAACACTGCCTTCCACTGTACTTAAGTCACTTAAGCTGTCCAATCGTGGCAAACAGTCCATAAACCAGTCAGGACTTTACGGTTTATGATTTGACACAGAATTGACTCATTAAGTTCACAAGATACCTTGATGCTGTTTCTAATAGCACAAACAATGTTCATTCAATTAATGGACCAAATTACTCATTTCAGTATACACTCTAAATGTCAGTGGAAAAACAAAACTTTCAGCAAACTTTGACTTGGTATATATCATTCCATGTCGAGTGTTTCTTGTCACATTTCAACTACAGTTGATCATTTCAACATTCCTGCCCAACAGGATTTAGTAGACATGGGCAGTAAAAATCAATTTTTGTGCGCTGAACATACATATGCCTTATGTATACATATATATATATATATATATACATATATATATATATATATATATATATATATACATATATATATATATATATATATATATATATTGTGAACTGTACATGACCAGCTTAATCATTTACTGGAAATTCCTCTGGATTTTCCTTGTTCTTCCAAAGGGGAATAAGATGTATGTTATGATGCAAATAAGTTAGATTTATGCAGCATCTTCATGTTCAATCCTGACAGAGTACATGAGGGCAGTAGCTTTAGCCATCTGTCTCCCAATGTGGTTAGATTATCCATTACTCCAGCATTATCCAAATGAGCTGACTGACCCTCCTGCTTTAACTCCTTGAACTGGCCCTTCATCTAGCCTCACCTATAATAAGAAATGAGAGTGATACGTGACTTTATTTTGTCCCTGAAATTGAGACCTGTTCAGTTGCTTCTCTAATTTACTATTTCATTCTGATATTATCTGAACGGTGGCCGATTAGGAAAAGGGGAGATGCAACGAGACCTGGGTGTCGTGGTACACCAGTCATTGAAAGTAGGCATGCAGGTGCAGCAGGCAGTGAAGAAAGCGAATGGTATGTTAGCATTCATAGCGAGGGGATATGAGTATAGGAGCAGGGTGGTTCTGCTGCAGTTGTACAGGGCATTGGTGAGACCACACCTGGAGTATTGCATACAGTTTTGGTCTCCTAATCTGAGGAAAGACATTCTTGCCATAGAGGGAGTACAGAGAAGGTTCACCAGATTGATTCCTGGGATGGCAGGACTTTCATATGAAGAAAGACTGGATAGACTCGGCATGTACTCGCTGGAATTTAGAAGATTGAGGGGGGATCGTATAGAAACTTACAAAATTCTTAAGGGGTTGGACAGGCTAGATGCAGGAGGATTGTTCCCGATGTTGAGGAAGTCCAGAACAAGAGTTCACAGTTTAAGGATAAGGGGAAGTCTTTTAGGACCGAGATGAGAAAGTTTTTTTTCACACAGAGTGGTGAGTCTGTGGAATTCTCTGCCACAGAGGGTAGTTGAGGTCAGTTCATTGGCTATATTTAAGAGGGAGTTGGATGTGGCCCTTGTGGCTAAAGGGATCAGGGGGTATGGAGAGAAGGCAGGTACGGGATACTGAGTTGGATGATCAGCCATGATCATATTGAATGGCGGTGCAGGCTCGAAGGGCCGAATGGCCTACTCCTGCACCTATTTTCTATGTTTCTATTCCCTATCACAACAGAGGTAAAGAAATAAGACAGTGTCAAATGAGAGGGAGCCAATTGCAAGTGAGTTATAGCAAGGATCGGGAACGAAGCTGGGTCATCAGCTGTTAACTGACAAGTGGTCACAGCAAGGTGAAGTTGAAAGGGCATGGCTACATATTTGAAAGAGCTGTGAGCTCAGACCATAGGCGGAGAGAGGCTGGGTTGGCTTTATCTTGGTAGGCAAAGAAGGAAGAAAAGCAGCTGGAAAGATGGCCCTAATTCTGATGACAAACTAGGAGCACCTCATACTTTAGTTTTAGTTTTTTTTTTTAGAGATACAGCGCGGAAACAGGCCCTTCGGCCCACTAAGATCCGATCCCCACACATTAACACTAACCTACAGATACAAGGGACAGTTTACATTTCTACCAAGCCGATAAACCTACTAACCTGTACGTCTTTAGAGTGTGGGTGGAAACCGGAGTACCCGGTGAAAACCCACACAGTCACGGGGAGAACGTACAAACTCCTTTCAGACAGTTCCTATAGTCGGGATCGAACCCGGGTCTCTGGCGCTGTATACGCTGTAAGGCAGCAAGTCTACCGCTGCGCCCACTTGATGAGAACGGAAAGATCAAGGAAAGAATTGGCAAAAGAGTAAAGAATCTAAGGGTTTTTGTTGGATGGTTTTGCAGAGCAAGTCCTGAACCTGCCTGACATGGTCTGGTGATATTTTGACTTTGACAGTTAAGCAAAACATTGCGCAGCAAATATGTTGAAAGCTGCAGAACTTGACATGAAGGAGCAAGTTTGGGAACCATTCTGGGTAGGTGACTTGGAAGAAAAATACGGGGTTTTCTTCTTAAAGTAGAAAAGGATGAGGTGATAGGATGAGCGAATCGGTTTCATAGAAATATTTTTGTGATGCATGGGCAGAAGTTCAGCAGTTCGAAGTTTGTAAATGAATTTGCCAATAACAAAACTTTTTTGTAAAATGAACATACAGACTTAGTTAGAAAGTCTCAAAGCTCATACTGTCTTGTACATTTGAATAAATCTCCGCGGAACAAACATTGTTTAGATCAGAAGGCATAATGAGTCAGTATAAGACGAATACTTTGATCATACCAATGACCCAACAGGTGACCATTTTGTAGATTACAGATTGGACTAGTACACTGTATAATGTTTTCATATAAATAAGATCTAGTGTCAATGTGCAGGAAGGAACTGCAGATGCTGGTTTATGCCGAAGAGAGACATTTTCGCCACCTCCAACGGGACCCCACTACTGGCCACATCTTCCCATCTCCACCCCTTTCTGCTTTCCGCATAAACCATTCCCTCTGAAACTCCCTGGTCAACTTGTCCCTTCCCACCCAAACCATCCCCTCCCCATGTACTTTCCCCTGCAACCGCAGGAGATGCAACACCTGTCCCCTTACCTCCCCCCTTGACCCCATCCAAGGACCCAAACAGTCTTTCCAGGTGAGGCAGAGGTTCACTTGCACCTCCTCCAACCTCATCTATTGTATCCGGTGTTCCAGGTGTCAACATCTCTACATCGGCAAGACCTAGCGCAGGTTCAGCAATCGTTTCGCTGAACACCTCTGCTCAGTCCGTCTTAACCTACCTGATCTTGTGGTGGCTCAGCACTTCAGCTCCCCCTTCTATTCCCAATGCGACCTTTCTGTCCTGGGCCTCCTCCATTGTCAGAGTAGGCCCAGTGCAAATTGGAGGAACAACACCTTATATTTCGCTTAGATAGTTTACACCCCAGCGGTTTGAACATTGACTTCTCTAACTTCAAATAGCCCTTGCTTTCCCTCTATCTCCTCCCCCTTCCCAGTTCTCCCACCAATCTTACTGTCTCTGACCTCATTCTATCTTTGTCCCGCCCCCTCCCCTGACATCAGTCTGAAGAAAGGTCTCGACCTGAAATGTCACCCATTCCTTCTCTCCAGAGATGCTGCCTGACCCGCTGAGTTACTCCAGCATTTTGTGTCTACCTTCGATTTAAACCAGTATCTAGTTCTTTCCTACACATATAGTTTCAGGCTGGTCAGATAGCTGGAAGAGGTGCTGAATCCATCCACTACTTCCAGGTGGTGGAGATGGGGTGAGCAATGCTGTTGGAGAGCTCTTGGCAAGTTGTTGTGGTAGTGTACAGCTTGTATGGAGTACTGGTTATAGTTATGGTGTGCTGCAACCACGATGTTAACTTTGGAGAGATTGTGTTGAATATAGGTAGAAGGAAAAGAAACAGAAGGTAGAACAGCAGTGATTTTGGAGAAGGGAGAAAGGAGAGCGAAGTAGAGACTAACATCATCAGAAAATCCCCTTTGTATACACTGCAGAAGAAAAGGATAGACAGAGTTCAAATAAAAATTATTATATTTTTCTAAATGATAGTCGGGAGGCACGGTGGCACAGCGGTAGAGCCTTACAGCGCCAGAGTCCCGGGTTCAGTCCTGACGATGGGGGCTGTCTGTAGGGAGCTTGTACATTCTCCCTGTAACCATGTGGGTTTTCTCCGGGATCTCCGGTTTCCTCCCACACTCCAAAGATGTGCAGATTTGTAGTTTAATTGACGGTATCATTGTAAATGTCTCTAGTGTGCGTCGGATCGTGTAAGTGTGCGGGGATCGCTGGTCGGCGCGGACTTGGTGGGCCGAAGAGCCTATTTCTGCGCTGTATCTCTAAACTAAAATCTCTAAACTAATTACAAGAATGAATTAGCACAAATTGAAGCCTTTGCTATTGCCCTGAGGTTAAATTAGTAGAGAATTATGGCAACACGGATAGTTCTTTCCTGAACATAAATTTTAACAGTATTCATTTTTACCTAGATTGGAATCATTGATCCGAATGACCAACAGAAGATTTTGGATGCAGTCCGTGAAATGCAACCAGAGGATCTACAAGTTGCTCAATTGCCAACTCTGAACAGGTTTGATCGCAGGTAATAGAAAATAAAAAGGGCCAGCCTCTTTTAGCAGGTAAATCAAGTGCTCATCAAACTAGGTAGGTGGGAAAAGTGTAAGAAAACTCAACTTTCTTTAAACTATGGAGCCTACTTGAAATTTTCACTCATTTGACGACGAATCTCTAAAACTTTATTTTAACAATGTGCCGTTTTGTGAGATATTCAGCTTTACAAAATTCTTTGGAATTAGCATTCCTTGCGAACAGAGCCTTGGCAAATAGCCTGAAATGGCTTTAAAGTACGATGGTGCAAAATTAGGACCACACCACGCTTTGAGACATAGTTGTCCTCTGGTCTCACTCACTGTACATCCAGAATGCAGCATTCTTATTGCAGACTTCTTCTAAAATGTGGTTCCATGTTCAACGCAAGCCAGCAAGGTCAGGTTTCTATCTTAATATTAAAGATAAAATGGTGATTTTTCAGTGTAAACAAACAGATTTTGCACACTTTATAGCACAATATCACAAAAAAAGAGATTTCTGTTGACAGGGCATTTGATTTGGAGCCAGGGCCCCATTTGAACCAAGTGATATATTTGGGATCAAACGATCCTGTGCCTTGTAGTATTGTTCAGAGTATTCTGCCACCTCGCAGGTACAGTGGAGTACCTCGCAGGTACTCTTGGGGTAAAGGATTGCCTTTGGTGTGTTAGTATCAGACAGATGTTGGGAAAAGATAATGGGCAGAGAGATCGGAAAACATGAGTCAGACTCAGAAGGTCTACAAGATGTGTCTACATTGAGTTTAACTGGACTAGGAAGGGAAAAAGGACCTTGCAAAGTGTTTTGCCTGGTGACAATATTTTAGAATTTCAATACATATGAAGGCCTGTAACATCAGGTCAAATGGGTTCTATGCCTGGGATAGGATTCTGGACAGTGATATAATCGGTGTGTGTACATGATAATGCCGTGTTAGGTGGGAAATACTTATGTTAGTATTTAATTGATCTGTTCCTGGTGCATATGGCAATTAAACACTCTTCATTCTTGATGTTCTTAGACTTGAGTCATCAGATTACCCATGATCAGGTTAGGTTTTAACTTTGTCTCCAAGTAGAGCATTGTTTTGACGGCCAATAATTGCTGTACAGTGTATACAGTCTACACCTCTTATTACGAACCTCTCCAACAGATTTTGATTATAGCGGGCGGAGTGACCTCTAGGTGGCAGCAATGGGCAAGACAACACCACTAATTTATAAAGAATTATGCGCATTTATATGAACCTCTTTCCAAATAGTTGGCTTTATTATCATGCTTTCAGTATCTTTTTTAGATACGGAGTCGGTATTTGCAGTTCCTTGCATCTCCATTTTAGTTCCAGCCACTCTGGTTCAATTCTGACCTTGGGTGCAGTTTGTCTGAAGTTTGCATGTAATTACAGTATGTTAACTTTTTTTATTTATTTACAATGTTTAATGTGATATGTATTTTGTGTCCGCTTCTGTTTATTGTGTGTCTTGTTTAGTGTATGTTTATTGGCTGTGTGTCCCATACTGTACATAGTCAATGGAATTAATCATTGGGTTTTTTTCACGTATGCAAAGCATAGTGAAATTCTTTTGCACAACCCACAATTGCAGTCACCATATTTTGACACCGTTTACAAAGAAAATGTCCAAAGTCTAAGTCTGGTCCACATGCTGGAAGTCCTGGAGCCAGGCTGCTACAGGCCCGTGACCTGACGACTTTCTCCTCGCCCGACTGCTTTTGTGTCACGGGGCGCCTCCTGCAGCTGACCTTGAAAGCGCTGGAGGCAATACCGTGGTACCGCTCCTACCGGCCCACTACTCACGTCCGTAGTGGCCAACGGCTCCCCCCTCGACTCTCTGTCTTCGGGGCATCCCCCTGGAGGCACTGGCCCGCTGGGCACATCTTCGCTGCAGTGGACCAGGCCTGCCTCCGCACATGGCCACGGGAGACCCACCTGGCCTTTGCTCTCGTCAGCCGCCAGGTCCATCCTCGTTCTTGTTGACTGCCGGGTCTTTGCTTTTGTCGGCCGCTTGGTCCATCCTTGTTCTCAGCCGCTGCCAGTTGTTCGCGGCAGCTACTGGGGTCGTTTCTGTACAGTTCCTCGAGGGATCTTCTCTTGCACGGCTCTGCGGCGCCTCGCTGGAGTCACCCGCCTCACTCGGCTATAGCGGACAGTGTCAATAATGGACGCTATCTCCCCCCTCCCCCCCATTATATTGAAGGTTATCTGCATTGTGAAAGTCATTCAACATCTGAGAAAGACTTTGAGACATCCAAGAGCATGATTCTATACATTTCTTTAGTGCAGCGAATAATATGGAAAGTATTATTTGCAGCAATCCAACATTTCCCATTAATATTTTTAATTGGTAGCAGATTATATTTTTTGTTTTTATCAGGGAGTTATCACCTAAATATTCCCTGGCAAAAACTAAAAGTATAATCAGCGGAGATAACACTCTTGAATAAAGGATATGCAAAGTCTCGGGATATGAAAGACATTAGCTTAGTTTTATTTTTCCTTCTTGAACCTTTTGTTTTTCCTTTTGGGTACTGATCGGGGATATGAATGTATGGCTGAGGGGCTGGTGCAGGGAGCAGGGATTTAGATTTCTAGACAACTGGGAACTCTTCTGGGGTAGGGGTGACCTGTACAAAAGGGACAGGTTACACCTTAACAGCAGGGGGACCAACATTCTGGCAGGTAGGTTTGCCAGTGCTACAAGTGTGGCTTTAAACTAAGTAGTGGGGGGGAGGGGTTGACAAACTGGGAATATGGAGATGGAGTTAAAGGGGAATCAGGAGATGTAGATTCAGTATGGGTAGAAATGAGGAATTGTAAGGGTAAAAAGACCCTAATGGGAGTTATCTACTGGCCCCCAAACAGTAGCCTCGACATAAGGTGCAAGTTGAATGAGGAGCTAAAATTGGCATGTCGCAAATGTAATGCTACGGTGGTTATGGGAGATTTCAACATGCAGGTAGACTGGGAAAATCAGGTTGGTAATGGACCCCAGGAAAGAGAGTTTGTGGAGTGTCTCCGAGATGAATTCTTAGAACAGCTTGTACTGGAGCCTACTAGGGAGAAGGCAATTCTGGATTTAGTGTTGTGTAATGAACCTGATCTGATAAGGGGACTCGAGGTAAAAGAGCCATTAGGATGTAGTGATCACAATATGATAAGTTTTACTCTACAAATTGAGAGGGAGAAGGGAAAATCGGAAGTGTCAGTAGTACAGTAAAGGGGATTACAGAGGCATGAGGCAGGAGCTGGCCAGAATTGACTGGAAGGAGGCCCTCGCAGGGAAGACGGTGGAACAGCAATGGCAGGTATTCCTGGGAATAATGCAGAAGTTGCAGGATCAATTTATCCCAAAGAGGAGGAAAGATTCCAAGGAGAGTAAGAGAAACCCGTGGTTGACAAGGGAAGTCAAGGACAGCATAAAAATAAAAGAGCAGAAGTACAACAAAGCAAAGAAGAGTGGGAAGCCAGAGGATTGGGACTCTTTTAAAGAGCAACAGAAGATGACTAAGAAGGCAATACGGGGAGAAAAGATGAGGTACGAGGGTAAACTAGCCAATAATATAAAGGAGGATAGTAAAAGCTTTTTTAGGTATGTAAAGAGGAAAAAAATAGTCAAGGCAAATGTGGGTCCCTTGAAGACAGAAGCGGGGGAATTTATTATGGGAAACAAGGAAATGGCAGACGAGTTAAACCGGTACTTTGGATCTGTCTTCACTAAGGAAGATACAAGCAATCTCCCAGATGTTCTAGTGGGCAGAGATCCTAGGGTGACGGAGGAACTGAAGGAAATCCACATTAGGCAGGAAATGGTGTTGGGTAGACTGATGGGACTGAAGGCTGATAAATCCCCAGGGCCTGATGGTCTGCATCCCAGAGTACTTAAGGAGGTGGCGCTAGAAATTGTGGACGCATTGGTGATCATTTTCCAATGTTCTATAGATTCAGGATCAGTTCCTGTGGATTGGAGGGTAGCTAATGTCCCACTTTTTAAGAAAGGAGGGAGAGAGAAAACGGGAAATTATAGACCAGTTAGTCTGACATCAGTGGTGGGGAAGATGCTGGAGTCAATTATAAAAGACGAAATTGCGGAGCATTTGGATAGTAGTAACAGGATTGTTCCGAGTCAGCATGGATTTACGAAGGGGAAATCATGCTTGACTAATCTTCTGGAATTCTTTGAGGATGTAACCAGGAAAATTGACAGGGGAGAGCCGGTGGATGTGGTGTACCTTGACTTTCAGAAAGCCTTTGACAAGGTTCAGAGTGTTATCTGAATGGTGTCAAGTTAGGAACAGGGGACGTACAACGAGATCTGGGTGTCCTAGTGCATCAGTCACTGAAAGGAAGCATGCAAGTACAGCAGGCAGTGAAGAAAGCCAATGAAATGTTGGCCTTCATAACAAGAGGAGTTGAGTATAGGAGCAAAGAGGTCCTTGTGCAGTTGTACAGGGCCCTAGTGAGACCGCACCTGGAATACTGTGTGCAGTTTTGGTCTCCAAATTTGAGGAAGGATATTCTTGCTATTGAGGGCGTGCAGCGTAGGTTTACTAGGTTAATTCCCGGAATGGCGGGACTTTCATATGTTGAAAGACTGGAGCGACTAGGCTTGTATACACTGGAATTTAGAAGGATGAGAGGAGATCTTATCGAAACGTATAAGATTATTAAGGGGTTGGACACGTTAGAGGCAGGAAACATGTTCCCAATGTTGGGGGAGTCCAGAACAAGGGGCCACAGTTTAAGAATAAGAGGTAGGCCATTTAGAACTGAGATGAGGAAAAACGTTTTCAGTCAGAGAGTTGTGAATCTGTGGAATTCTCTGCCTCAGAAGGCAGTGGGGGCCAATTCTCTGAATACATTCAAGAGAGAGCTGGATAGAGCTCTTAAGGATAGCGGGGTCAGGGGGTATGGGGAGAAGGCAGGAACGGGGTACTGATTGAGAATGATCAGCCATGATCACATTGAATGGCGGTGCTGGCTCGAAGGGCCGAATGGCCTTCTCCTGCACCTATTGTCTATTGTCTATTTACTAGAACATTGTTTTCTTTGAAGGCATTTTAAATGACAATCTCCTGCACCTGAACTTCCATGCGTTTTTATTCTCTGATCTTTTCTTGACTTCTTAATGCGATTGTTCTTGGGCTCTATATTAATTGAAAGTCGGTTTTTAAAAATAATTTTTTAGCAGTATTTACTTAAAAACAATTACAAAGATTTTCTGTACAAAGTGCAGACCAACATCAATATTAACAAAGTGACTCTTTTAATTGCAAAGTGCATATAGTTCTAAGTTTTTCGGTAGTTGTTGGTAATGGATTAAAGCACCATATGTAGAAGACAAGAAAGCAAATTTTGAAAATGCCAAAAGTGACTAAATAATGTTTGCAGTTAGAATGCAAGTAACACAAATTTAAATGCAATGATGAGAATCTATTTAAGATTATAGCAGAACCAAAGCAATATGCATTTGGAACTTTCTCCCTATTGGACCCTTAAATATTTTAAGGCAGAAGGTGCTGAAGAATTTGATCTGAATTAAAAGTATTTGATTTCCTAAATATTACCAATTGAGTATTAGGTATTAATTTATTTTAAGTCAAGGTTTTTGTTGCCACACCATGCAGTTACTTTTCAATAAAAAAAACCTTTTGTCTCTATTCACACTACATCCTTAAGAGATCTCATAACAGCTCAGTCATTCATCAGTCACAGATTGTTGTCAGAGAATAGATGTAGTTTACAGAATGTTCACATTATTGATGTTCTTCAAGCAAATATTACAATTAATTATGTGTCATGGAAGACCTTGCAGTAAGCAGACAGGCGTTGAAACCCTTAATTCCCTTTGCCTCTCTGCAAATATGCCTTGTTTCACAGAACATCCCTGAAATTGTCAGAAAGTTTGGATTTAGGTTATGGATGACAGAAGGAATGAGCTCAACTATTATCCTGTCTCCCAAAATAAGCTGTGATTTAATCAATCCAATCTGAGCGTCTGAACCACCTCCTCACCTTTGACAAATGCTTCTGAAATTAATGTTTTCAATGAAAACATTTTGCTAAGTTAATTTTTTGTAATTATTTGTAGAGTAAATTGTAGGTATAAAACCCAATTAGTTACATTTTTGCCTGTAATGTGTGCTTGAAATCCAGTATTTTGATTGCTGGAAGTGTTCCAAAGGAAGTGTTGATGTTCAGATTTCTTAACTATCAATTATCCTCTATATTCAATAACAGTTACAAAGAAGATTATAGCAAAACTAAACCCTGAACTTTTAAAGCAGGTAAAATCATTTTACATGAATTTTAAATGCAAACTGTATTAACAAACTCTGACCTTTCTAACGTTAAACTAGGTGTTAGAATAAAACAGTCCAAACAAATCCAGCTGGAGTTGGTGTACAAGTTGCTAAGTACATCATACACACTAAAGAATGGGACTGAATGTTGATGTTTTACAGGGGAAATGGTTCGGCATACTTCTTGCGAAACTCGAAGCCTCTTTCTGGGAGGTGCTTTATACATTTCTTGAGTAAAATCTGGATTTCTATCTACTGACGAATCCATCTAAAGTGATTGTCCAGAGATAGAAAGGAATAACCTGTTCATTTTTGACATTATAGGCTTTTCACAGGGGCTTTATTCTGGCAGGTTGGTGCACAAATGTCAATTTTCACATCAGATCAGTAGCTTGCTCTAATGTGTTACGGGTCCACCACTGATTTTCTGGCACCTCCTTTAATTCGGACGAAATTAAATGAAATACCCCCAGGAAAACATGGGGCCTAGGCCGGGCGAGGCGGCTGATCTCGACCTCATTGGGACTTCTGCGGCCGATCAGAAGGTGCTGTCTCTGAAGCTGGAGGTCACGGTTTTCAGACACCTTGACCTTCTTCCCAACAGCAGAAGTGAAATAAGAGTTTGGCCAGGGTGGTGTGGGGCTTCGATGATGCTTCTGCCTTTTTAAGGCAGCACCCCCTATAGATCCCTTCGATGGTGGGGTGATCAGTACTGGTGAAGTGTCCACTGGAGAGTGTCCACCACGTTTGTAATCTCCTTCATTCCTGGGCGTTTGAGTTGCCACATCAGGCCACGATGCAACCAGTCAATATGTTTCTACTATATACCTGTAAAAGTTCAAGAGAGTATTCGTCAACATACCGAATCTCCTCAATCTTCTAAGGAAATTGAGGCGTTGACGAGCTTTCTTTATGATTGCGTCAATGAGCTGGGTCCAGGACAAATCTTCAGCGATGTACACGTTCAGGAACTTGTAGTTGTTGACTCTCTCCACCACCGATCCATCGATGGAGACAGGTAGTAGCTCCTAGGCCTTCCTCTTTTTAAGTCAACAATCAGCTCCTTGGTCTTACTGACGTTGTGACCTAGGTTCTGGCACCATTCAATCAGACGATCAATCTCCCTCTTATACCCTGACTCTTCATTGCCCGTAATTCAACCAACAGTGGTGATGTGGTGGCAAATTTAAAGAAGGAGTTGGAATTGTGTGGGGTTACAGTGTGGGTATAGTGTAAGTAGAACAGGGGACTGAGCACACGGCCTTGAGGTGTCTCTGTGCTGATGGTTATCGAGGGGAAAGTGTTGCAGTCAACTCGTGCTGATTGTGGTTTGTTGATGATTTGCTAAAATTAGTAAATCTATGAAAAAATCTATATGTAAAATCTGTATGATTGCCATTGCAAAACATTTGTTTTCCATAAACCAGATAAATTATTTTCTGAATAATTTATTAGAAAATTATGCTATGAACAACTGTATCAAAGATCTCCCTCATTGTAATATTAATATCTCCATGAGATTTTTTTCTGTGCCATCCCCATTTATTCATCCCGTCCTTTTTAACAGACTGTTTGGCACCTTGTTGTGGTATCGTGGATGTAATCATTCTGCAGCATCTCATTCAGGGCTATTCTTGTGCAATCTTACACATGGGATTTGATCAGACAGAAGTTATAGAAAGTCACACTCTGTTTTCACTAGCGGCTGTAAGTGCGTATTTTGACGAGCAAAGCTCCAGTTGCTGAATAATAGTGATTGGATGTCCAAAATCCAGCTGTTCAAAAACTTAAATTATCCAAAAGGCAGGCATTTCTGAAAAATCCCATTTTTTACACAGTTTAGTGAAATCCGGGCATTATCATTATCACATCCATTCAGCTGGTGGTGCACTGGACTGCTTATTGGCTGTGCCCCTTGGTCTACTGTGATGTTCCAATCCAGCTCCCACATTCCAGGAAGCTCCAGTCATTCCAGAACCCAGCCTGTTCCAGCCCAATCCACCCAACCTCTGATTTCCTGTTTGCTCTCATCACAATTATGTCAAAAAGGACATTGATACATTTGATTTAATGAAAGAAGGCACTTCTACATGCATATCAATAGATCAGAGTTTTGTTTTGACAAACACCTATCGTGTCACCCTCATCTGTGAAGACCCCTGCAATAACAAGTGGTAAAGGGTGACAGTTCCTCAAAACAGCACTCAGAGGTATTGGTATGCTTGTAATACATTTCATTGCACTGCATGTAACGATACTTAGTCAGCATATTTAACACTTGCTTTTCTCTCCTCCTCTCTCCACTTCTTGAAAGAGGTCTCTTAAATCTGCTTCTTTCTGCTGAGAGGAAGAATTAAACAGCAGTTCAAACAGCTACTGAGGTGACGGCCTGACCCAAAAATGGAACCGGTGATGGAGAAACTAGTTTGAGCCAAGCTGACACGTGGTCAGTGAATGAATAACAGGACGCACAAATTTAATATGAGCATTGAAAGAAACTTCTGCATTTATGGAACTCTTTCCCATAATCAATGAACAGAGAAGGAAATAAGCACATGAATAAAAATGTTAATAGATAAATACCAAAAAGAGAAAGAGAATAGAAAGTGTATTAGCACAATTATAATGTGCTGAGTGGCCAGTATGGGAATGTCTGTGATTGTTCAATCCAGATTACAAACCCATTGACTCCCACAACTATCCCTTAGTTCTTCCCACCCTGCTTCCTGCAAAGACTCTATCCCCTACTCCCAATGCCTCCGTCTACGCCACATCTGCTCCCAAACTGAGGTGTTCCTTACCAGGACATCCGGGATGTCCTCATTCTTTAGGGAACGGGGGTTCCCCTCTCCCATCATAGATGAGGCCCTCACTCGTGTCTCCTCTGTACCCCTCAGCTCCGCCCTTGCTCCCCCTCCTCCTAGTCGCAACAGAGACAGAGTTCCCCTGGTCCTCACCTTCCACCCCATCAGCCGTCACATACAACACACAATCCTCTGACATTTTCACCACCTCCAACGGGATCTCACTACTCGTCACATCTTCCCATCCCCACTCCTTTCCGCCTTCCACAGAGACCGTTCCCTCCACAACTCCCTGGTTAACTCATCCCTTCCCACCCAAACCACCCCCTCCCCAGGCACCTTCCACTGCAACCATAGGAGATGCAACACCTGTCCCTGTACCCCCTCCCTCGACTCTGTCCAGGGACCCTGGCAGTCCCTTCAGGTTAGGCAGAGGTTCACTTGCACCTCCTCCAATCTCATCTACTGTATCCATTGTTCAAGATGTGGACTCTTATACATCGGCGATACCAAACGCAGACTGGGCGATCGTTTCACTGAACACCTTCGCTCAGTTCCCCTGGACCAACCAGATCTCCCGGTGGCTAAACACTTTGATTCCCCTTCCCATTCCCACACTGTTCTTTCAGTCCTGGGCCTCCTCCACTGTCAGAGTGCTTCTAAACACAAATTGGAGGATCAGCATCTCATATTTCGCTTGGGCAGCTTACAGCCCAGCGGTATGGAATATTGATGTCTCTAACTTCAAGAAACCCCTGCATTCCATCTCTCTCCATCCCTCCCCCACCCAAGTCACACCAGCTTTTCGTTCCCACCTAGCAAACAGCTAACAATGGCCTGTTTCCTTTATCATTGTTACCTTTTTGCATATCTTTCATTCAATTGTTTTATATCTCCCTACATCATCGTCTATATCTCCTTTCCCTTTCCCTTGACTTTCAGTCTGAAGAAGGGTCTCGACCCGAAACGTCACCCATTCCTTCTCTCCAGAAATGCTGCCTGTCCCGCTGAGTTACTCCAGCAATGTGTGTCTAGAATTCCTGGCAGTTTTGTGCTTTAAATCAGTCGTACTGATTTATCTCCACCACTAGGTGGCCACGTTTACTCGGCAATTGACTGAAAGATGCACTCACTCCTTTTGCTCAGTTCACAAATAAGAATTTAAATAATTGTTAAGGTTAGAAATCATACAGAAACAAATAAACTACAGTAATAATAAATAGCCCTTACAAAAAAATTTACTATTCTAACATCGTGGGTGGTAATTAGATATCTATAATATTAGATGCTGGGTTGAGACCGTTGTGAGACAGGTTAGTTTTACCCTACTGATGATGTGTTGTTGTAATAGTCATCCTGCTCAGTACGAGAGGAACCACAGACCCGGGCATTTGGTGTATGTGCTTGGCTGAGGAGCCAATGGTGCGAAGCTGCCATCCGCGGGATTATGACTGAGCGAGTCAGAGTGCCGTCTAAATGTAACAAGACCCCGGCACGGCAGCTGGCTGGTTGGCCTGGGATAACCGCGTGAAGTGCCGATTGCCACTGGCCTGGAGTGCGGACAGACGTGAACTACCTCTCCCCTGTTTAGCGCACTGTGTGTTTGTGCGGAGCCTGGTGCTAAAAATATTCGTAGACCCTGATTCTGGCTCAGGGTTTCGTAAGTTGCAGAGCAGCCACCTCACAGCAATCTATTGAAAGCCATCCCTCGACTCAAACCTTTGTAAACAAATGGCAGCACGGTGGCGCAACGGTAGAGATGCTGCCTTACAGCGCCAGAGACCCCGATTCAATCCTGATTACGGTTGCTGTCTGTGTGGAGTTTGTACGTTCTCCCCGTGACCTGCGTGGGCTTTCTCCGAGATCTTCGGTTTCCTCCCACACTCCAAAGACGTACAGGTTTGTAGGTTAATTGGCTTGGTATAAATTAAATTCACCCTAGTGTGTGTAGGAAGTGTGTGTAGGACAGTGTTAATGTGCGGGGATCGCTGGTCAGTGCGAACTCAACTAAACTAAAAATTATAATTTTGTATACGAGTTTATGACATATAGATACTGCGGTGAGAATTATTTTCTCAAAATAAAATTTGAATACCCAATCCACACAGATGTAAAAGTGCAGTCAGATCTGTTTAATTTGTTTATGTTTGCCTTTACACTATTGCACAGCCATCTGCTGGAATTTAACTAGAACGAGTGTTTAAAAAGCAAAACTAAAATAATCTCATTTGAACAATATTCTTCATGTAAACCCTATCCTTTATATTAACGGTGATGATTTATCTGCAAAATTGCAATAGAACATCTGTATATTTACTTAATTACACTTTAACATATTTTCCAGCTATCATAAGTAATTATCTCTGGAATCTTAATGCAGAAGTTAACTTATTCGTATAAATGAACCAGTTTTAATGGCAGACTAATTTCTTGTGGATTAATTTGTTGCTGCCTATTGCATTATGTGAATATTCGCATCAGGTTATCTCGTGGGCAAACATTGTGTTAGAAACATAGAAAATAGGTGCAGGAGGAGGCCATTCGGCCCTTCGAGCCAGCACCGTCATTCATTGTGATCATGGCTGATCGTCCCAAATCAATAACCCATGCCTGCCTTCTCCCCATATCTCTTGATTCCACTAGCCCCTAGAGCTCTATCCAACTCTATTTAAAATCCATCCAGTAATTTGGCCTCCACTGCCCTCTGTGGCAGAGAATTCCACAAATTCACAACTCTCTGGGTGAAAAAGATTTTTCTCACCTCAGTTTTAAATGGCCTCCCCTTTATTCTTAGACTGTGGCCCCTGGTTCTGGACTCGCCCAACATTGGGAACATTTTTCCTGCATCTAGCTTGTCCGGTCCTTTTACAATTTTATATGTTTCTATAAGATCCCCTCTCTTCCTTCTAAACTCCAGTGGAAACAAGCCTAGTCTTTTCAATCTTTCCTCATATGTCAGTCCCGCCATCCCAGGATTAACCTCGTGAACCTACGCTGCACTGCCTCAATAACAAGGATGTCCTTCCTCAAATTAGGAGACCAAAACTGTACACAATACTCCAGATGTGGTCTTACCAGGGCCCTATACAACTGCTCTTTACTCCTATACTGAAATCCTCTTGTTATGAAGGCCAACATGCCATTAGCTTTCTTCACTGCCTGCTGTACCTGCACGCCAACTTTCAGTGACTGGTGTACAAGGACACCCAGGTCTCGCTGCACCTCCCCCTTACCTAACCTAACTCCATTGAGATTATAATCTGCCTCCTTGTTTATGCCGCCAAAGTGGATAACCTCACATTTATCTATATTATACTGCATCTGCCACGCATCTGCCCACTCACTCAACCTGTCCAGGTCACCCTGCAACCTCCTAACAGCCTCTTCACAGTTTACACTACCACCCAGCTTTGTGTCATCCGCAAACTTGCTAGTGTTGCTTTAATTCCCTCTTCCAAATCATTAATATATATGGTAAACAGTTGCGGCCCCAACACCGAGCCTTGCGGCACTCCACTCGCCACTGCCAGCCATTCTGAAAAGTGTTCTGGTCAGACTAAATTTAAATCATTGAGCAGTGATGGATTGTCGTTTGCTTTTCCAGATACCTTTTCCTAAAACCATTAGGATGATTAATCTACAAAATAGTTTGCCAAACATGTATTTAAAATCTGAATGGCATTAACCCCTTAAGTGTGCAAGCTATTTAATAATTTGCATTATAAAAAATATACACTGTTGTGATGATAAATAAGAAAAAAAATTATTTGCTTTGAAAGTGATGAATTGTTTATTTTTTGCATTGCTTCAGTTAGGCCAGGTGCTCCTGGTTCAGTTTCTTAATGACGGTGTGATTATTTGTAAAACAAAGAGAATGTAACCAAGATATTAACACAAAATACTTGCACACGTGAAAATGTCTTCTCTCGAGTTACATCTAACTTTTCATATCCAAAAGTTACAAAATTGGAGATATATGTACTGTTTCAGTGAAATTTGCAAGAATTCCCTGTAGAGATATAGGTATATTATGGACAAAGATATCTAAAGTTCTGTGCACCTGACCACTTTACCAGAATGAATTGAAACCTGCATACTGTTGCAGTCTATAGTTATATTTTACCAAGATAATATATGTGGTAATATAAGTAAGAGATATCATGAAAATAATAAGAGTTAACCATCAGAACCTGCTGTAACTTTTAAAAACAGATGGAAATTTCACAAACTGCATATTAAGAGGTTTTCTTTTGTGTTATGAGTGGCTGTTTTACTTTGGAACAGGACTCTGGATAGAAGACCTAATTCATCTCTGCCATTTGCGAGCACAAAAAAAGAAATGAAATGTTGATTGACTTTCCACCCTCTACAAATGTTGCCAGATCAGAAGTTTCCCTATCTCAGAACTGGCTGATTGAGCATTATAAACTGACAACATGGTGAAAAAGTGGTGGTTCAAGTTACGGCAAATAATCAATCTCCGGGTCACAACGGTTTGATGGAGTATGCAGTCAGTGTCAGGTCAAGAATCTGATGTGCAATTGACTACATGTTTCTTCAAAAGACTGCAATTCCATTCCTAACCCATTCCTTCTTTCCAGAGATGCTGCTTGACCTGCTGAGTTACTCCAGCGTTTTGTGTCCATCTTCGGATTAAACCAGCATCTGCAGTTCTTTCCTAGGCAATTCCAAGATTGTTTCCTGTGCACAAATAATTTGGTGTCGCTTAGACAGACAGTATATTTGTGTCACTACCACACCAACGATCCACCGTTCTCCATGGTTTATTTTAAGTATTTTTTTTAATTGTTTTTCAAAATTAAGAAAATCAAGGGGAAGTTCATAAGCATATGATAAAGAGTTCCCTCAACAAGAATGAAATGAGGACACAAGATCAAATGAACATAGAAGGCTGGGTCAGGTGATGACAAGCTTGGATTTTGGAGGGGAGCAGACTGGGAGGTAGCATGCCGAGAGAGAGATAACAATTCCTTTAGGTTCTTGGAAAAGAATGAGTAGATATTATTATCTGATAGTACTGGTTTCAAAGCAATTATTTTCAAACATGTTTTTCATCTTGTACATAATTGTCTTTATTTGCCTTTCAAAATGTTTTCAGAAAGTCATGGAGTGAAATTTGATTGTCAAAACCTATCAGGCCTGCAGTTTGAAGTTTTGCCTTTGTTTAGAGAAATGTCTTTGAACCTTGAACGGTAATGTGTTGGTTTAAAATGCCAAATGGTATGTTTTCACTGAGCCAGTTAGCTTAATATTCTGGACATAGAGTCATGTAGCATGGATAGAAGCCCTTTGGGCCAACTTTCCCACACCAACCAGCATGCCCCATCTATACTAATCCAACCTTCCAGCGTTTGACCCATATCCTTCTAAAATTATCCTATGCACGTACCTGTCTAAATATCTTTTAAACGTTGTGATAGTACCTGCCCCAACTACCTCCTCAGACTTGTCTGAAGAAGGGTCTCGACCCGAAACGTCACCCATTCCTTCTCCAGCATTTTGTGTCCACCTTCGATATAAACCAACATCTGCAGTTCTTTCCTACTACCTCCTCTGGCCGTTCTTTCTATATACCCATCACTCTTTGTGCAAAAAAAGTTGCCCTTCAGGTTCCTATTAAATCTTACACCCCTCACCTTGAACCTATGTCCACTGGTTTGTGATTCCCTTACTCTGGGTAAAATACTCTGTACATTTACCCTATCTATTCCTCTCCTGATCTTTTATACCTCTATAAGAATCACTCTTCATGTTCCTGCACTCCAAGAAATAAAGTCATAGCCTGCTCAACCTCTCCCTATAGCTCAAGCCCTCGAGTCCTGGCAACATCCTCATGAATTTTCTCTGCACCTTTCCAGCTTAACAACATCTTTCCTATAACAGAGTGACAAAAACTGAACACAATTCTCCAAACCTGGCCTCACCAATGTCTTGTACAACTGTGACATAACCTCCCAACTTCTGTACTACTGTACTGCACTACTGTAAAATGGATGAAGGAGAGCCAGTGGATGTAGTGTATCTAGACTTTCAGAAAGCCTTTGATAAGGTACCACACGGGAGGTTGGTGAGCAAAATTAGAGCACATGGTATTGGGGGTAGGGTATTGACATGGATAGAGAATTGGTTGCCAGACAGGAAGCAAAGAGTAGGAATAAACGGGTCCTTTTCAGAATGGCAGGTGGTGGCGAGTGGAGTGCCGCAAGGCTCGGTGTTGGGGCCGCAACAATTTACAATATATATTAATGATTTGGATGATGGAATTAGAAATAACACTAGCAAGTTTGCGGATGCCACAAAGCTGGGTGGCAGTGTGAACTGCGAAGAGGATGTTAGGAGGTTGCAGGGTGACTTGGACAGGTTGAGTGAGTGGGCAGATGCATGGCAGACGCAGTTTAATATAGATAAATGTGAGGTTATCCACTTTGGCGGCAAAAATGAGGAGGCAGATTATTATCTCAATGGTGTCAGATTAGGTAAAGGCGAAGTGCAACGAGACCTTGGTGTCTTTGTACACCAGTCACTGAAAGTAAGTGTGCAGGTACAGCAGGCAGTGAAGAAAGCTAATGGCATGTTGGCCTTCATAACGAGAGGATTTGAGTACAGGAGCAAAGAAGTCCTGCAATTGTATAGGGCCCTGGTGAGACCACATCTGGAGTATTGTGTGCAGTTTTGGTCTCCTAATTTGAGGAAGGACGTCCTTGTTATTGAGGCAGTGCAGCGTAGGTTCACGAGGTTGATCCCTGGGATGTAGGGACTGTCATATGCGGAAAGATTGGAAAGGCTAGGCTTGTATTCACTGGAGTTTAGAAGGATGAGAGGGGATCTTATAGAGACGTGTAAAATTATTAAAAGACTAGACAAGCTAGATGCAGAAAAAATGTTCCCTATGTTGGGGGAGTCCAGAACCAGGGGACACAGTCTAAGAATAAAGGGGAGGCCATTTAAAACTGAGGTGAGAAGAAACGTTTTCACCAAGAGAGTTGTGAATTTTGTGGAATTCTCTGCCACAGAAGGCAGTGGAGGCCAATTCACTGGATGAATTTAAAAGAGAGTTAGATAGAGCTTTAGGGGCTAGTGGGATCAAGGGATATGGGGAAAAGGCAGGCACAGGTTACCGATTGTAGATGATCTGCCATGATCACAATGAATGGAGGTGCTGGCTCAAGGGGCCAAATGGCCTCCTCCTGCACCTATTTTCTATGTTTCTACTCAATACTCTGACTGATGAAGGCCAATGCACCATAAGTTTTCTTGACCACATATATTATGATGCTAAAATAAGAAATTGAAATAATAATTAGATGAAGTAATTGTAATGCCATTATATTAATCCAGGCCCACATAAACAGCTGACACCTGAACAGTGGATCCACTAGAAGGGCTGCTGACAGAGCTGTTTGTTCTCTCTGGTGGCCATGAATCCTCAACAGAATGTTGTAAAGCATCACTGCATTAAGAGTCAACAATAGTCACTGTCTAAATACATGAAATTTAGTCATGTTTTAAAGCACCTACATCTACCATCTTCCAATTTGTCAAAACGTTTATCTTTTGAAGAGCCGAGCAGACTTTACATGATGATACTGGGACACCAACAGACAAATTGATTTTCCACAGCTCAAGTGTGCTCCAATATCTCTATTTCAACTAATAGTATTTAGTTTATTTAATTTTCATATACAATTGATGTAGTTCTCTCAGAAAACCGGGAAGCTTTGCTCTTCATATGCCATGCAGATAATAGGGACTGTATTGCAACGAATTGAGGATGCAGTCCAGTCCATCGCACAAACCAATCTCCGTTCCATTGACTCCATTTATATCTCACGCTGTCTCGGCAAGGCCAGCAGCATAATCAAGGATGAGTCGCACCCTGGCCACTCCCTCACCTCCCCTCTCCCATCAGGCAAAAGGTATAGAAGTGTGAAAATACACACCTCCATATTCAGGGACAGTTTCTTCCCAGCTGTTATCGAGCAACTGAATCATCCTACCACAACCAGAGAGCAGTGCTGAACTACTATCTACCTCATTGGTGACCCTTGGACTATCTTTGATTGGACTTTAGTGGCTTTACCTTGCACTAAATTGTGTTCCCTTATCATGTATCTATACACTGTAAAAGGCTCGATTGTAATCATGTATTGTCTTCCCGCTGATTGGTTAGCACGCAACACTGTACCTCGAACTGAACCGATCTTTTTTCCTGCTGCAAAGCTGAAATCCATTAACAGAAAACTACTTTGAAACTGCATGCAAATTAGAAGTGTGATTTGTACATAAAATGTCACTTTAAGACACTTTAATGCTTCTATTATTTGTAATGTATGGATGATACAGTTAATTCCAACAGCAACTGGGAGCTTAACTAATTTCTCCACTGGCAACAAAGACATTATTTTTTTCGGAATGAGAATGATGCAGTGGTCCTGTGCATATCAACCCCAGAATTGAGAGAAGTAATATATGTTTGTACTTTATAGGTCCTTGGTTCTCTGAGAGTATATCTATAAGGTCAACACCAAAGGCAGTGTCTGTGTAATGTGTGTTTTTCTTATGACATTGAAAAAGGCCATTCGGCTCATTGGATCCATGCTGACTTACAGAGCATTTCTATCAAACTATTCTACTTATTTCTCTGTAATCTAATCTCTCTCATGCCCAAAACTCCCCTAATTCTCTTAATTAACCTGCCAAAGTCTTTGGGATGATGGAGGAAACCAGGACACCCAAGGGAAACCCATAAAGTCAATTTAGTTTATTGCCTCGTGTACCGAGGTACAGTGAAAAGCTTTTGTTGCCTGCTAACTAGCCAGTGGAAAGACAACACATGATTACAATCGAGCCATTCACAGTGCACAGAAACATGATAAGGGAATACCATTTAACGTAAATCACATGGAGAATGTGAAGACTCCAAACAAATGGCACCTGAGGACAGGTGCTGGCTCGAAGGGCCAAATGGCCCCCTCCTGCACCTATTTTCTATGTTTCTATGACAGGATTGAACTTTGACCATTGGGGTTGTGAGGCATCAGTGTAGACCACTAAGCCACCTGTTTTGCTTTCCACTCTGAGAATTGTGTTTGCTGTGTAAAAGCAGCTTTAGTTAAATCTGGATGGCATTTTGGGTGTCTATTGATGATAATGGTGTGTGGCTGATAATGGTGTGTGGTGTATACCCCTCCTTTCTTTATCAAAGCTGGGTGAAATAAACCCAAATGCTTGTTGGAGGCCATCTTATAACATCAAGTATTATTTTTAATTGGGCATTATGAGTGTAATAATTGATGAGAGGTAAAGTTTATACTTCATAATTCAATTTTAATTAAATAAATGAATAGTTTATTCAAGCTATGCATTTTTTTGAGAATGGCCAGAGTTGAAAATGGAATGGTGCAGCTGTATATACACGTGCATTGCTCACTAACACTTCATTGTCTTCAGAAATCAACTCTAACATGAATTGTTTTGGTGCTGGAAAATGCCATCTCTGTTGTTATAAACAGAGTACATTGAGGCTACACTAGGCCGTAGTAATGACATCGCAGCTAAAATAAGACATTTTTAATTCAGCCCAGAATGGATGTTTAATTACGTTATACTTCATTGTCATTCATTGATTATTGTTTTCTTTACAAACAGTGAAGAACTTACAGTCTTTTTCATAAAACTCAAGAAGCACTGCGATCACCTGATGGCAACGATTCAGAATGTGGCGAGCCAGCTGGCAAGCAACTCAGAACTGGTATGTGTGAGGGAAAATATTCCCTTCTGTGTACATTCTGCAAAGCTCATCTTAGCTTCGGAAAAATAACGACCCTTTTTCCTCCAATAAGCACATTTTTCAAAGTAACTTAATTGTTAAATACTTAATGTTTTAATGTTACGGAAACATCACAGACAGCTATAACATGAACTAACTATAAATAGTACACTGAGGCAGTAGGCAAGAGTCACCAGGTTTGGTGCTATTTCCAAGTCCCAGTTTTTGACCATTGTCTTCTCCAGTCTATATATTTCAAATATTTTTTTATTTATAACTCAGTAGCTTTAAAGTGTTAATTGAAAATGTGCTGATTTTTTTTTTTTTAAAGACTTACAGGACTATTTCTCTTAAATAAATCACTGAGTCATGACTAGAATATGCGGGGCAAGTTTTTTACAGAGGGTGGTGAGTACTTGTTAAGTGCTTGCGTGCCACCAGAGCAGATATGTTGGTGGCATTTAAAAGACATATGGACATGCAGGGAATGGAGGAGTATGGATTATGGGCAGATTGATAAATGAGGGTGTAACAAAAAGGGACTGCAGATGCTGGTTTAGCAAGGAAAGACACAAAATGCTGGAGAACCTCAGCAGGTCAGACAACATCCCCGGACAATATGGATAGGCGACATTTTGGATCTTCAAACTGCTGCAGGGATGGGAGGACAGAAAGCTAGAACTCTTCTTCAGACTGCAGCAGAGGTGGGGGGGGGGAGATGGGAGGCAGAAAGCTATAAGAACAGAGGGGCAGGACAAATCATGGCAGGTCGTAGGTGAACACATGTAAGGGGGGTTGCTAGGCAGATTATTAGACAAAGGCCAGAGACGAACAAGAGTGTGAGAGAAATTTTTCAATGCAACTTAATTGTTAAACATTTAACTTTTTCATTTTACGGAAACTTCACAGACAACTATAACATTAATTTTGAAAGGGCAAATGTTCTGCTCACACACCAAAATTTATTTCCATCAAATTTCCTCACCGATGCTTCTCTTAAAATTGTAACCACTCCATTATATGAGCATCTGCAGTTCTTCATACCCTGCTAACGTAACCATGCTTCATGTATGAACTTAGAAATGCAGCATTGATGGGAAACTGCACCATGGACACTGTTGAATTGTCCAATCCTCTCCTCATCTGCCATTTGCAGAAACCTTCTCTCAGATTATTGAAAAGTATTGCTGCTGATTTTTTCCAATTTTACTGTTACTCTAAACCCCATTTTACTTCATTGCAATTAACAAACGCGTTGCAAATTGGAGATTCTAATGCTTTGGTGTTACTTGTGACTTCTATTGTCCGTACTTGGGTTTTATTTGATAAGCTTTCTACTTTTAATCGTCCACTCCAAACGCCCTCCCAAAGCCTCTTGCATGGGTTCCATAACAGCACACAGCATTCTACAACAAATGTGTTGGTACAGCAATAAAATGGATATAAAAACTGGGACGTAACTTCAAATTATTTGTTTCTGTCATTGTAGGGAAGTCCTTCTTTTGGATTGATTGAAAAATTTTCTATTGACACTTTTTAATCTCCCAACTCGTCATCATATGACTAGCACCTGGCAGCTAGCAACACGTTTACCCAGAGAAATCAGTTTAAAAAAACTGAATAACTGTAGCAATGTTGTCGCAGGGTAGTTCTGAGCAAAGCTTCCATTGTATCAGAGGATCATCCACCTGGTTGACATTCAACTCAAAGGATAATAGATAAAGATTTGATTTTTTTTTCTCCAGTGGTTATCTTTTTACTGATGCCTTCAGTTCACTTGTTTTCAGAAAGTGCTGGATTTGGATTCTGACAAAAAATCAGCTTTGATCTGTGATGACTTGGTTACGTGTATTCAAGATCTGAATAAAGAAGTGGAGGCTTTGAGGAATCTTCTGCTCAAGGTAAATGGGGGCGAACAGGTACTATTGTACAGCCTTAAGTGCTTAAATTTCAGCATAGTAGAATACAAAGTTTTTTTGCTTTTGCAGCAGCTTCCCTGCAGCGTTGTATAAAACTAGATGAATCAGATGTAGCCTGGATAACACTGGTGTGGTGACAAACAGATAGTGAGGGTGGCAGAGGTCAAGGCTGTATGTTAACACCACATCTGTCATTTGGAAACTAACAACATAACGACAGGCACTTGTCAGAAAGTGTCACTTGAAAGTAATTGACTGCAAGAGTGGGAATAAATGTAGTGCTTCAGTAAATGGAGTATTAGTGTCAGCAAAGAATCTGTTGCTGAATGAAGCCATGTGCAAATGCAATAATGAATATTTGAAGAGCCCAGTAAAGCCTGACTACTTAACATAAAATCCTGGATGTGAGAAACAACAAGTTGCTTAATGGAGGAGTACTTGATAAAGCAGAGTGTTCTCTGAAATCAATGAGCTTTCTCCGCTTTTCGAGAGTGTCTCTGAAATAGTTTATTAACTATGCCTCCCCTAATCTAATTGATTTGTGTGAAAACTTAATTGATTCTACTGCACAAACTCTCACGTTAGCTACTTGGAAGAAAATTATGGGTTGACAATGCCAAATAAAAGAGCTGTTTTTTTGTGAGTGGGTTATTTTGCCTGTGCTTACTCCACCAAATGATAAGATCACATCTGATCTTTTGCTTCAGCACCACTCTACTGCACCAGTCCTATAACCTTTGATTCCTTTCATATCCAAACATCTAGCAATCTCTCCCTTGAATATATTCAGCAATTGGACCTCCACAGTCCGCAGAGGTAGAGAATTCCAAAGATTCACTATCATTTGACTAATGATGATCAGGGGCCTATGAATTTGTGTCTTACGAATCTGAAGAGGTAACCAAAAAACCAAAGAGAGCAAAGATGTCCATATGGACTTCAGCAAGGCACTTGATAAGGTTCTGCATGGTAGGCTGCTCTGGAAGGTTAGATTGCATTGGGTCCAGAGAGATAGAGTTTGGCTACATGGAATGAAGGTGATGGTGGAAGGTTGTTTTTCAGACTGGATGCCTGTGACTAGTCGTGTGCTACAGAGACTGTGACTCAACACCACAGCCTGAGGCAACATCAACTCTCCATCTGCCTTATCAGGCCTATTGATGCCCTGCATTATCTTTCACAACTTAAGGTTTTTGATATATAGCACTTTGCAGTGATTATATACTTTTGAAATGCAGTTAATATTGTAATATACGAAATACAAGCTCCAGCAAACAGTAATGTAACACCGATGAGTTTGAATGTGGCCAGTTAATAAATATTAGCCAAGATTTCAGGTCTATAACTGCTCTTTAAAATAGTGCTATGAAATTTTCTGTATCTATCATCCTTTAACGTATCTGAAAGGCAGTACGTCTTTTGGGCCGTGCTTTAGTACTGACAGGAAAACCAGCCTAGAATTTTTAGCATTTACGTTCCTCGTGTGACGTGAACCGACAGTGTTCTGATTGAAAATAAAAGAGCATCTATCTGAACAAGCTAGTAAAAGTATGCTCCTTGTTCGTGTGGCTTAAGATTAATATGATTATGGTTAAAATAAATATTCTGTCTATTACCCAGCTCTGCTCAAAAAAATTAGTTGATTAACGCTAAGTTGCATGTTGTCATTGACAACAAGTGTTCACAAGTGTTTTTATGACATTAACGAGGTGACCACATCCAGTCTGAGGAAGGGTCCCGACTGAAATGTTACCTATCCATGTCTTCCACAGATGCTGCCTGATCCTATAAGTTACTCCAGCGCTGTTTTATTTATCTTTTAAACTTACTTGTTTCAATTCAAAGTGAGGAAATGCATGCATTCAAATACCATGCTTTCAATATATTAAAAAGAGCATACAATGTGTGAACAAATTGAAGATTGTTGGAAATAATAATTCCTCCTATGGTTCAGGCTATATATTCTTAGAGTTAAAGATCAACCACCTTTAAGGATATTTAAGAGGAAAGAATACACCTCTTTGCTGTATTAAAGGTGTTTTTTTTAATACAAATGTTTGTTCCATTGAAAATATGGACAAATTCACTAAACTAAAACTAATCCTGAATTTGGGATCTGTGTCTTTAAACTTCAAAACTGCAGCTTTGACCAAATTCAAAGACTGATATTTATTTATTCCTTTTGGTTGCAATTGGTGTCTGCCCCTACTGATGAGCCGGCAAATGTAACTTTCCAGAACTCTGGTGATACTGTACAGGCGTACCCAAACTGGAGGTAGACACAAAATGCTGGAGTAACTCAGCGGGTCAGGCAGCATCTCTGGAGAGAAGGAATGGGTGACGTTTTGCATCTCGACCCAAAACGTCACCCATTCCTTCTGTCCAGAGATGCTGCCTGACCCGCTGAGTTACTCCAGCATTTTGTGTCTACCTTCGATTGTAACCTGCATCTGCAGTTTTTTTCCTACCCAAACTGGAGGTTGATGTGTAAACAAAGAACTGCTGATGCTGGTTAATGCACAAAAGGACACAAAGTGCTTCAAGAGGCGAACTGCATCGCCAGGACATTCTGTTTTGCCTCCTCTTGACCTCTTTTGCTGAGAATAGAGTTGCAGAAAATCTGCAAAGTACCAATGAATAATGAGTACAGGTGTCATTGCATTGACCATACTTCTTGCAGCAAAAGTGAAACTGATTTGTATGGGCATGTATATTGGATTTTTTAACCTGAGAGGTATAGTGGCAATGTCATCCCTTGTCAATTAGTAACCCTGTTTAAACAAATTAAAGTAGCAGATCATCTAATTATCTACTGTTTCTAGCTGCCAGGCAGTGTGGAGATATCATGGCTGATATACCAAACAGCACACTATTGGTATCAGTTTCTGTAGTCAAACTTCATTCTTTCTCAATTGAATTATGATAAAACAACGTATTTATCCCTTAACATTTTTTCACTGTAGCAATGTAAAGAATATTGAAGTTTCATGCTGAAACACTTGTATTTATCCTCATTTCCTCATACCACTCTGTAGTCTGAATATTTATATTTTAACACAACATAATCCTGAAGGGTTTTAAAAGGTTTAATGTGGAATAGGGCGTCTGTTGGTCAGTTGTGACTGATTTTTTTCTTCCAAGAGAAACTAGAGGCAGGGGGCTACTCATTTTAAGACGGAGATGTGGCAAAATTGTCTCTCTCAGATGACTGAGAGTCTTGGAATAATCTGTTCCTCAAAGGATGAAGGAAATGTTACTTGAAAGTCTTTAAGTTAGAGGCTGATAATCAAGGAGTCACTGGTAATCAGGTTACTGGGGGTAAATGGAAATGCAGAAATGAGATTGCAATTAACACAGCTGCAATCTTATTGAATGGCAAAACCTTTTTTTTAGGAGGCATCCCTTAGAACTGGGTTGTTTAGTCTATATTATCTCCTTGTTCTTACCAGTATGCTACTTCATATTTCATTGTTAAATTCCATAGCCAATTTACTGCTCATTCAGCCAATCAATCTGGTGTCTTTCAGTATGTTCCTACCCTCCTAAGGTAGACCACGAAAAAAGCTGGAGTAACTCAGCGGGTCAGACAGCATCTCTGGAGAAAAGGAATAAGTGACATTTCAGGTCAAGACCCTTCTTCAGACTGAGAGTAGGGGAAAGGGAAACGAGAGATATAGACAGTGATGTAGAGAGATATAGAACAAATGAATGAAAGATATGCCAAGCCCTCCTCCCTATTTACAACACCACCAAGCTTTGTATCATCTGCAAATTTGGAAATATTATCCTCCATTTCCTTGCCAAATTACATATATACGTGAACGAGTGATAGTGTCAAAAACTCTCATTCTGTTTTAAAAGTACGTTGCTTTCTGTAAAGAACAGCCCTAATAGAACAAACTAGAGAGATATGGAACACATGAAGCATCACCCATTCCTTCTCTCCAGAGATGCTGCCTGTCCCGCTGAGTTACTCCAGCTTTTTGTGTCTATCTTCGGTTTAAACCAGCATCTGCAGTTCCTTCTTACACAAACTATGTGGTGATTTTTTAATGAAGCTGTAATCTATTAATATTGTATGATATGTTGCAAATTATCACTGTACTTTTAAATCACGTTTTTATTTATTGACCTGCAAGTAACTATATGAAACAGTTATATTAGTTACATTCATGAAATGAAAATGATAGGAATAAATCTACAAGTTGGTCTGCAAAATGCCTTGTACTGATTTAATGAGGAATCTAAATAATTGAGATTTTAAGAAGTGTTGCATCTGAGCTTTATTTCAAAAATACCACCTAACACTTTTTTGTTCTAGTTGCAGAATAACCAAGAGAGAGCTCCCAATCACATGCCACCAATCCAAAATGGTTTTCATCATCAATTCTTAAAGAAGGTAGCACTTGGTCTGTTTGGAACTGGATTTGTTTTTCTGCTCATGAAAGTACATAACATGAGAAAATAGCTTGTGCTTTAATTTTAAGTACCTTGTTGCCAAAAAGAGAACAATACTTGTAACCTTCTACTGCATTGCCTTTGTTTAGTGCAGTGGCAGAGATTTAAGAAAGTATCTTAGCAATTGTTACTGTAAATGTGGCCAATAGTCCACTTACCAAATCTGTCCTGAATAAAATATTTGCTGAATTGTTTTTTGTTGCTGTGGTAGTTTTAAAAAATGATTTTCTTATGGTCCCAAGTCCCAGAAAGAAAACCACGTCAGCCATCAAACAGAAAATAATTTCCTTGGTGATCAAAGACAGAAATTAGACCCAGTAAGTCTGATTTTTAGTTACCATGAAGACAAGCTGGAATTCTAGGAAATGAATTTGAAAACTGATGTGAAGAGAACAGAATATTATTCTGATAGTTTGGAATACAGACAGTGAATATTTGAGGCAGACTCAACAAACTTAATGTGTAAAGTTAATGAAGGTAATTGAGGTTATAGAAGTATTCATTTGAATCTAAAGAAGAATCCCAACCTGAAGCACCACCTATCTATGTTCACCATGGACGCACGAGACCCGCTGAGTTACTCCAGCATTTTGTGTCTTTCCTCCACATTTTACATTTGGCTATCAAAATGTCAGAATTTATTCAATCTAATAAAATAGAAATTACTTTTAGAAAGATTGCATCTAATGTTTAAGAGAATAACATTCAGGTCCAATTGAAATTATTTTTGTTTTGGCCATCATTGGTGTTTTTTTAACCAAATAACGCCATTCCAATGCTTGGCTTTAGAATTATTATTTTAAATCACTCATTGATATGAATAAATCATTAAAGACATGTTCAAATTATCATTGACTTTGATTTCTTGTGTTTGAGAGTTTATGCATTTCAGCTGGCACTGAGCTTTGCAATGGCTATATATTCGTTAGTGCTTTTCAAAAGCCCTTGTTTATCCTGATTAACAAATCTCTAGTGCCACAGCAATTGAGATCTACTGACACAGGAGAACAAAAGATAATGTAAGGAATCTCAGTTGGCATTAATTGGATATGCACTGCCTTCACCCTTTGTGCCACAGAGGAGCTGATACGACCTCACAGAGAACATCAAACAGTACAGCACAGGAACGAGCCCTGCCGCCCATAATGTTTATGCTGAACATGATGCCTAGCTGAAGTGATCTCATCTGCCTGAACATGATCCATATCTCTCTATTCCTTGCCCTTCTAAGTGCCTATCTAAAAGCCTCTTAAACACCACTATCATACGTGCCACCACCACCACCACACTGGGGGGAGGGGAGGGAGGGAGGGGGATGGAGGAGTGGGTGGGGGAGGGGAGGGAGGGGGGAGGGCTGAAGGGGAGGAGGTGGTGCTGCACCAATGCAGGAGAGGTTTGGACCCAACGGGTCCACTTGGTCTAGTCTCTATTAAACCTTCCCTCTCTAACCTTACAGCTATGCCCTCCAATGTTGGACACTGCTATCCTGGGAAAAGGGTTCTGCCTCTCTACCCTATCTATGCCTCTCATAATGTTATATACATCAGCAAATGAAGAAATCAGATCAGTTTAGAATTGAAGAGATCATCCTCGTGCATGCGTTAATCCTTTGGCAATAGCTGTATCCTTTTGGTTTTGGGTTATTATTGTCGTGTGCTGAGACACAGTGAAAATCTTTATTTTGCATGCTATCCAATCAGATCAAATACAATTAAGCCAAACACAAGTACAATAGGTAGAGCAAAGGTACAGGGTGCAGAATATATCTCTCAGTAGCGCATTAGTTCCATTGACAAAGTCAGATGTCCACAATGGGGTAGATATGAATGGGGTAGATACACTAGTTTATGGTAGGACCATTCAGGAGCTTGATGAATGAGGGTTTGGTCTAGGCCAACTAACGACTTTTTGGCATAACATAATTTACCCTAAAATTCTTGCAATGTGATTGTACATTCCTTCCAATATGTAAATGTACTTTTAAAAAAAAAGTAAAATACCACCTTTAAAAATATTCGAAATTCTGAAGACAAAATATTTTGCTGCACTATTTGGTTCTCTCTATCACAATTCTGAAAGGCAAGCCAATTAACTGGACCCATGGGGCAGGCAGGTTTGGAGCAATATCTTGTCTCTACATTAGTGACTGCAGTCTCATACGAATTTCTGCAGCACTAGAGAAAAAGAAGGGAAGGTACTTCAGTTAAGTAATGTTCATGGTAACTTGGAGACTAGTCCTAATGTATTTTAGTCAAAGGATAACACTGAGGACAGACTCCAAATCAATGAACCTAGCTTCAGTAAATGAAAGCAGTTATTTTAATGTTGGATGAGCCCATTTTGATTATGTGCATGGAAATCAGGTGGACTACTTGCACATCTGTGTCCTTACATATGTAGTTGATTCACTGGAATATTGTAATAACATAGAAACATAGAAAATAGGTGCAGGAGGAGGCCATTTGGCCCTTCAAGCCAGCCCCGCCATTCATTGTGATCGTGGCTGATCATTCACAATCAGTAACCCGTGACTGCCTTCTCCCCATATCCCTTGATTCCACTAGCCCCTAGAGCTCTATCCAGCCCTCTTATAAAGTCATCCAGTGAATTGGCCTCTACTGCCTTCTGTGGCAGAGAATTCCACAAATTCACAACTCTCTGGGTGAAAAAGTTTCTTCTCACCTCAGTTTTAAATGGCCTCTCCTTTATTCTTAGACTGTGGCCCCTGGTTCTGGACTCCCCCACATTGTGAACATTTTTCCTGCATCTAGCTTGTCCAGTCCTTTCATAATTTCATACGTCTCTATAAGATCCCCTCTCATCCCTCTGAACTCCAGTGAATACAAGCCCAGTCTTTCCTCGTATGACAGTCCCTCCATCCTGGGGATTAACCTCATGAACCAATGCTGCACTGCCTCAACAGCAAGGATGTCCTTCCTCAAATTAGGAGACCAAAACTGCACACGATACTCCAGATGTGGTCTCACCAGGGCCCTATAAACTGCAGAAGGAAGAATTGGCAGTATAAGCATGAATCCTGGCCATAATTTGTAACAACGTCTCAACAACACTGGCACTAGGGTACTAGTAGATCAAATACTTTTTGTAGATGTTAGGAATTAAATGGATGACAATTGGCAATGGATTTTGCTAATAACCCAGGTGGTTAAATTTTCTGGTTCATTAAGTCTACTATTGAGAATTGCATTAGTTAATGTGTGGAGTCAAGTTCTGCACTTTCCCTCTCATATAAATCAATCTGCTTATTTTGCAAATCTTCAAAAGGACACCTTATAACATCCAGAAGAAATAAATGCCACCCAAAAATTATAATTTTGCTTGCTGTTAATAGTTGACCTCGAAAAATTTGAAGATTTTATGAAATGTTGTTCCATGTCTTTATAAATGCAAGTTGCTGTTCTAGATCAACCATAGTTCTCTTCTGCACTCTAGATGCAATTGTTTAATAAAATGGAAAGCAGTTATGAGTTTTAATTTTTTTTAAAGACAGTGCTGGAATATCTCAGCCGGTCAGGCAGCATCTCCGGAGGACACGAAAGGTGGTGTTTTGGGTCGGGACCCTTCTTGATGCCTGACCCGATGAGTTACTCCAGTTCTTTGGGCCTTTTTTAAACCAGCATATTCAGTCCCTCATGTCCACATGAGTTTTGATACATGGTTTTCTCAAAATGATTTATATCGTAGTATTAAGTCTCATTTTCTTGTTATAAATAATGTTAATAGGGATTTAAACAGAAAACTGTGAACTATATGTAACCTGTAATTGCACTATGCATTGCTTAGTTGTAATATTTCACACTGTGGTCAGTATGTTAATATGATTATCACAAGCTGATAGTAGCCACAATCAAACAGTCATAAATTCAAATTCCACTCAAGCACAAAAATTCTCAGTTCCAAGAGATGCTACAGGATTTGCTGACAGTAATGTGCTAAGCTTCATCAGTGATCTAAACTTCAGCGAGATGCCAGAAATTGAGATGTTTGCCTGATGTGCGTGTCGGGCATTGATGCGCAAAGAGGAGAATCTAACCTGCTCCCCGCTGAAACGCAGATCATCACTGTCTTGTAATTCTCCATTAGCCATAAACTTACATTCACCAGCTACCCAGAATACGATGACTTCAGGTGCATTTCACACATTGGCAACTGACTCACCACCTGACTCTGCAAATGCATTCGTCCATGTATTCACCACACTTCAGGAGTGTAAGGACTAATGTGTAGGAAGGAACTGCTTATGCTGATTTAAACTGAAGATAAGACACAAAAAGCTGGGTTAACTCAGCGGGTCACTCAGCATCTCTGGAGAAAAGGAATGGATAGAGCTCTTAAGGATAGCGGAGTCAGGGGGTATGGGGAGAAGGCAGGAACGGGGTACTGATTGAGAATGATCAGCCATGATCACATTGAATGGCTCGAAGGGCCGAATGGCCTCCTCCTGCACCTATTGTCTATTGAATGGGTAACGTTTTGGGTCGAGAGTCGAAGAAGGGTCTCAACCCGAAACATCACCCATTCCTTTTCTCCAGAGATGCTGCCTGACCCACTGAGTTACTCTAGTTTTTTTGTGTAAGGGATAATGTTCACTTGTTTAAATTTGTGTGGCTTCAACAATGCAAGATCAGAACCATCCAGAACAAAGCAGCTCACCTGACTGTTACCAGAAGAGCACCTTAAACATTCCCCTCGCCACCTGCAGCCTGCTGGCAGTGTATACTGTGTTCAGCAAGCACTCCAGCTAAGTGATCATGTCAGCAGGTGGACATGAGAATCCTGCCCACTGCAAACACCTTTGAAACACACAGAGCCCTGATTAGTAAACATATCACCTTTCTTAACAATTACTGGACTAATATCTGAAACACTAATAGTACTTTGGGAATACCTGCACAACAGACCACAGTGGCTCAAAAAGGGAGCCTACGTTCGCCTCAAGGGCATCTTGAGGTTAATAAATGCTGACCTTTACAGTCCGTGAATTAACACATGATAAGTCTCTGAAACTCTTGGAGATGCTTCTTGTTCCGCGGGGAGATAGGTTATTATCTTGTTTTTACCACTAATTTCACTCAATCTGCTGTGTCAAACGTGGCCCAGGTGGGATTGTTTTTCTTTAAATATCGATTATTGGTATTTTTAATGTGATGGCCAGGTCTCAGAAATAGCCACGGGTGACTTGGTGGTAATATATCACCAACGTTGATTGGACCCCTTCTCCACATGTTTCAGCAATACCTCTTAATGTTCAGAACTTTTTGCTTGAGAAAGTCTTTGGTAAACTGAAATTCCTGAGACAGACAGTGATATTATTAATTTAATAGACAAATTTTAATGGTGCAAGAGAAGAAATAAATGCCCTTGGAGAGGGAAATTGTTCAATACAGCATTTCCAGCTCTTATCTGAATTACATTTATTTTTAGTTACATGAATCTGTGGAAAGTTGCAAATGCCATTGTAGTTGGATCCTGGTGAAATGATGGATACATTGCAGAAGCAAACTTTTAGGCAGTTTCATGGTGAGGATACGTTTGCTGTCTAAACTGGCCCTGATTTAGGGTTTCAACCCAAAATGTTGAACGTCACAGATATTGCTGAGTTCCTCCAGCAGTTTGTGTAAGAAGGAACTGTAGATGCTGGTTTAAACCGAAGATAGACACAAAATGCTGGAGTAACTCAGCGGGACAGGCAGCATCTCTGGAGAGAAGGAATGGGTGACGTTTTGGGTCGAAACCCTTCTTCAGACTGCCTGTGCCGCTGAGCTACTCCAGTTTGTTGCTTAAGGACCAGTTACTCCAGTTTGTTGCTTGTGTCTCCGTTTTGGTTATTTTGTTTCCGAGATTGCTGACGGGATATTAAGTGCCACAGCTTCTGCATAAGCGGAGCAGTCGCTGTTTGATGATGTGGGTGGGTCGTTTTGCTCAGGAAACTGAGGAGTAAACTTACAGAGGTGTATAAAATCACGAGAGGAATAAATAGGGTGAATGCACAGAGTTATTTCCCCAGAGTAGGGGAATGAAGAACCAGAGGACTTAGGTTTAAGGTGAGAGGGGTAAAAATTTCATAGGAACCTTTTCGCAGAGAAGATGGTAGAGAAGTGGAACGAGCTGCCAGTGGAGGTAGTTGCAGCAGGTACTATAACAACATTGAAAAGACATTTGAACAGATACATGGATAGGAAAGGTTTAGAGGAATATGGGCCAAATGCAGGCAAGTGGGACTAAAATAGATGGGGCAACTAGGTTGGTGTGAATGTTGGGCCGTTTCCGTGCTATGTCCATGCTATGTGACTCGGAATGTTTCAGATCAAATGCCAAGCAAGTAGACCCGATTGAGCATAATTAGCATAATCACTGTTCAAGATATTGACTAGAGAAAGAACTGATATTTGGTTCATTAATCCTCCCAGTGGGTATGGAGGATTTTACAGAGACTGTCTTGTGCTTTGAGGTGATCATTGTGTATAATCGGTGTGTCAGACGCGTGCCTTGGAGTGGGAATAATGGGAATAGCCCTCCACACCAACACAACCTTTAGCCCTCTGAATTGTTGAAAGATCAAGACTTCAAACCCAGCTGAAAGTTCACAGTCTACTGATTCAGCAATGATCAACTTATAGGACAGTGTAGGAAAGAAAATGCGGATGATGGTTTAAATCGAAGGTAGACGCAAAATGCTGGAGTAATTCGGCGGGTCAGGCAGCATCTCTGGAGAGAAGGAATGGGTGACGTTTCGGGTCGAGATTATAGGACAGGCATCTTTACAGTTCCCCCCCAGCGAATTGCTCTTGCCTTAACTATCTCCGGGAACATGTCTGATGTTTGGAATCTACTGTGTACAACAGGGGGAGGTTTATGACGGGGATTTTGTATGCAAGTCTCTTCCACTAATGGCCCATACCTGTCAAGTTCCTGATGCCTGAAAGACATTCATTGAATGTCCAAGTGAATGGATCGTTTAGGTTCATCTTGGTGACAACTGCAAGGATGCCCGACTAGCCAAATATTACGGTCTTGCAGCCTCAATCAGGACACGTGTGACAATTGGACTGGGATCATTCAAATTATCCTTAAATAGTATTACTGCTTAAAAATGGAAAATGATCTTCCACGTATACTTGTTCCACTGTAAATATTTTCCGATGTAGTCGGATGGCACCATCTTCAACATAACTCACTTTTATATGGTATAGATTTCATATTCTGCGGCAAAATGGGGTTACCTCGAAATATAGTGCCAATCAAACCAGATAAAGCAGTCTGAAGAATGGTCTCGACCCGAAACTCCAAAGACGTACAGGTATGTAGGTAAATTGGCTTGGTAAATGTAAACAAAAATGTCCCCAGTGTGTGTAGGATAGTGTTAATATGCGGGGATCGCTGGGCGGCACGGACCCGGTGGGCCGAAGGGCCTGTTTCCGCGCTGTATCTCTAAACTAAACATCACCCATTCCTTTCCTTGTCTCCAGAGATGCTGCCTGTCCCACTGAGTAACTCCAGCATTTTGTGTCTATCTTTCATTTAAACCAGCATCTGCAGTTCCTTCCCACAGATAGAAGGATAGCGGAGTCAGGGGGTATGGGGAGAAGGCAGGAATGGGGTTCTGATTGAGAATGATCAGCCATGATCACATTGAATGGCGGTGCTGGCTGGAAGGGCCGAATGGCCTCCTCCTGCACCTATTGTCTATTGTCACACAAACCAGATAAATGAACTGCTTTCACCCCTTTAATCCGAATGATGCCCGTGACGCTGCATATTAGGAAAACACCTCCCAGAAATTGGCTTGGATAACCTTTTAATGGTTGAATCTGAAAGACCCAGTCGATGATTAGTTATTTCCTGAATCGAAAACGGCGGACGGTTTCAGCTGAAAAAAGACACAATCTATTAATATTCTCTGTAGCTTCGGCCTGAAGACCCGAATTATGTGAAAAGGGGCTGATAATTTGTTTTTAAGTTATCTTTTGCATGTGTTTTAAGCTGCTTCCTAAATCCATTTCATCCATCCACTTTAATATAAAACAGACCGTTTTCGAAGCCTTTGGTCGGCGGCGATGGCCACATATCACAGCGCCTATCATCGCCAACACTATGTTAATTTGAATTTAATTTAAAGTATTAAGTCTGGATCAAGTCAAGTCAATTTTATTTGTCACATACACATACACGATGTGCAGTGAAATGAAAGTGGCAATGCCTGCGGGTTGTGCACAAAAAAGAATTACAGTTACAGCATATAAATAAAGTTAATAAGTTACTATTAGTGTCGACAAAAATTTAGTCTCTGGGGTTATAAAAGTTGACAGTCCTGATGGCCTGTGGGAAGAAGCTCCGTCTCATCCTCTCCGTTTTCGCAGCGTGACAGCGGAGGCGTTTGCCTGATCGTAGCATCTGGAACAGTCCGTTACTGGGGTGGCAGTCGCATTTCTTAGTAGCGCATCTAATATTCGATAATAAAAGGGATTTTTTTTTCAAAATAAGTGTTTGTAGGTTACTATCCCGAGAACTAGGGAGATACCGATAGTACATACTGAAGATGTCGCGAAGTTCTGATGTTTTATGTCGGGGCAGACTGCAGATTTAAATGTGCTTAATTGGTCCCAGTGTCAGCATATTCATCGTTTGTTCTTGTCAGGACCAAATGCTTAATGAGGTTTAACTATTTTAATCCTTCACCGAAAGGGTTTCCTGACAAGTACTTTCTCCTGGTATTCAACGTGACAAAATCCGCCAACATTTACTGTGTTCTCCAATGAAGATTAAACGAGTAAAACAACAACTTTGGGTTTTTGATAGCGTTTAATGTCCCGCTAATGCAAGTCCACGAAACAATTAACTGCATGATGACTAGAATCTGAATCCACGATGGCGTTTTAAATAAAAGCACAATTTATCGAATGAACCCACTTTATTTCACTGCATTTATAAAACACCGGAGCAAAACCTTTTCAACACGGCGACATTCCTATTAAAAATAACCCCACCCCTTATTTAATGTCCCATGAAAATGTATGGAAGATAATCTTAAAGCAATTGCAAACTAGGCGAGGTATATACCTTTGTCTTTGGTTCTGATTGTTTTCATTCCGAATCGGGATCAGCTTAATTTATTTCTTAACCAAATTTACAAAACATGTGTTTTTCTTTACTCTTTTGTATTTTCACCTGTAATTGGGTAAAAAAAACACACAAATATAACACTAATGGCCAAATGCGAACAGTTTCTGAAGATCTGGGCAAGAAATTCGGTGCTTTTCATTTAGTTGCGATAATAAACTGAAATTGACATTTCATCCTGAATAGTGTGCTTGTGTATTCCTAATGTCGTCGTCTAATTTAAGTCTTTATTCTATCAAAAAAGGTGACATTTAGTGCCTCGGCGTGGTGTTTGAAGATTTCCTACCGTCAAACTTGCATTAGAAATCGTCTTGAATCTTTTTAAAAAAAATCTTGGCAGTGGCAACGGCAATTGTAAAATAGTGTAGGAAGGAACTACACTATTTTACACCGAGAATAGACGCACGATGCTGGAGTAACTCAACGGGTCAGGCAGCATCTCTGGAGAGAAGGAATGGGTGACGTTTCGAATCGAGACCCTTCTTCAGACTCAAGGGTCTCGACCCAAAACGTCACCCATTCCTTCTCTCCAGAGATGCTGCCTGTCCCGCTGAGTTACTCCGGCATTTTGGTTCTATCATTAATTGTAAAATAGTGGCAGGCAAATTATCTGGAGAATGTCCACACTGTCTCCATATATTATTTGACAGCGGAGTTTATTCGTGGTCAAAATGTAGTGGATTTTCTACTCATTGGCATAATGCATCTGGACTGAAAAACACATATCAATTAACAGTCAGTTCTTGATGGACTTGTTTCCTTTTAAGAACCGTATAACCTTGCATTGAAACTCCCGGATCCCTCTGCTCTACACTACCCAGAGGCCGACCATTTTACTACCAAGGTCCTGCCCTTGTTCGACGTCCCAAAATGCAACACTTCACACCTTTATTAAATCCATTCCTCCACCCACCTGGCCAATCGATCCCGATCCTGCGGCAATCGTTCACAACCATCTTCACTGTCTGCAAAACCACTCACTTTTGTATCATCATGGCAACAAAGGCCACGTATTAAATAACCCCAGTTGCACTCCTGTGAGAGTAATGGAAACGTGGCGAGTCTGCACTCGCTGCTGAACTAGAGGTGACGGAGGACATTCACAAGGTATTAGATATTTACCGTCTCATATCAAAATCTAAATCATGTCAACGACTTCTGAACTTTGGCGTCAGTTCTTCCAAATAAATGCACATCAACATGTGTCAATTGCATCTATTATATTTACCCTGTAGATACGGGCCATACCTGCAATTGGAGAGTGGGATTGTGTTAAATTATTGCGAATCAAAATCCAATCCTACTTGCTATTTCATGGGTCTATGAAATATCCGCATTGTCAATGTCAATGGGATGCATTTTCGGCGAATGTCGGTCGTTTCTGGAACTGAAATGTTCAGAGATCCATCTCAGAAGATTTCCCCCCCTGAGCGTTCTGAAGAGAGGCAATGGTAGCGGTGCGTCGGTCAGCGACACAGACTGGAACCAGGGACTTTAGCCAAGGTTTACCAGAGTTTCAGAGAAAACTCCAAGAATGAAATTGCCGTAAACCTTTCCGAGGAATTATGTTCATTTCATAAACATCTTGGTCAATCCAATAACTAACCGGGTTGAGTGTAAAGATCACAATCAATGCTATCGTTATCCGGCCACTTGTTTTTTTGTTGCGATGTTTCATTTTCATTTTGAATATTGTAGATTTTCACCGAAAGCCGCATTCATCCCTCGTTTGTTTTGAACCATTTAAAACTGCTGACCCCTATGGAAAATAACACGAATTGACCTGTCTAATCTCACTTTTCTTGAACATGCAACTTCATTGAAGTAATCAGACAGAAGTCGGACGAGGGTGTTTGGTTTAACAGTACCCCTCTGAGGAAGGGTCCCCACGAGAAAGCTAATGGCATGTTGGCCTTCATAACGAGAGGATTTGAGTACAGGAGTAAAGAGGTCCTTCTGCAGTTGTACAGGGCCCTAGTGAGACCGCACCTGGAGTATTGTGTGCAGTTTTGGTCTCCAAATTTGAGGAAGGACATCCTTGCTATTGAGGGAGTGCAGTGTAGGTTCACGACATTGATCCCTGGGATGGAGAGACTGTCATATGAGGAAAGATTGGAAAGGCTGGGCTTGTATTCACTGGAATTTAGAAGGATGAGAGGGGATCTTACAGAAACATATACAATTATAAAAGGACTGCACACGCTAGATGCAGATAAAATGGCCCCAATGTTGAGGGAGTCCAGAACCAGGGGCACAGTCTAAGAATAAAGGGGAGGCCATTTAAAACTGACATGAGAAAAAAAAATTGTGGAATTCTCTGCCACAGAAGGCAGTGGAGGACAATTCAATGGGTGCATTTAAAAGAGAGTTAGATAGAGCTCTAGCGAGGGATATGGGGAGAAGACAGGCACGGGCTACTGATTGTGGATGATCAGCCATGATCACAATGAATGGCGGTTCTGGCTCGAAGGGCCGAATGGCCTCCTCCTGCACCTATTTTCTATGTTTTTCAAGATTCAAGATAGCTTTATTGTCATCCAAATTGGACGAAATTCAGTCACCCACAGTCCAACAACAAAAGCATCAAAATAGGCATTAAAATTACACAACCCCCAAAACACACAAAAGAAACATCCATCAAGAAAACATCTATGAAATGTCACCTACCCATTTTCGCAAGGGATGCTGCCTGGCCTCCTGAGTTACTCCAGCACGTTATGTCTGTTATTTTGTAAACCAGCGTCTGCAGTACATTGTTTCCAGAAGATGTTTGTTAGTTTGGAGTCGTCCTCTTATTTGGTAGAGAACAGCTCTATTCCACAGATAAACGTCAACGTGACAGGTTTAGAGACAGAGACTCTGATTTCAACGAATGGTTTGCAATGTTTAAGACCTTAAAGGGTATTTGACAAAGAGGTTTTAAAATGACGTTGAAATTAAAGCAGTTCAGTATTAATTTTGATTTAGACACAAATGCTGGAGTAGACTGAAGTATCTGAAGAAGGGTCTCGACCCGAAACGTCACCCATTCCTTCTCTCCAGAAATGCTGCCTGTCCCGCAGAGTCGCTCCAGCATTTTGTGTCTATTTTCGGTTTAAACCAGCATCTGCAGTTCCTTCTTACACATTATTTTCGATTTAGATTTATCTCCAGTTAAATAATGTTTATGAACTTTTGAAAAAAGTGACTTCGTTCTGCTTTCATTGAAAAATCACAATATTTTAGATAACCGTGACGATTGTTTAGAATACTGTGGCTGTTTTCCCTGCCAATATCCTCGAACCATAGTTTTAGCCAAAAGGGACATTACACGCGTTATACAGAGAGATGGGCGAGAGGAATCGATGAAATAAATGACATTTTTATACTAAATGCTGAATTTTCTAACTCTCAGGGAAATAAACTCCAAAGCGACATCTACGTAGTTACAAATCGGCGTTAATACCGATTCTGTAGACTAGACGACTCATTTTGAGACAACACATGCTCGTGTTCTGTTCGAAACTTATTGATAAAGGGCGAGAGTGTTAAAACAAACAACCTCTGTTTAAATTGGCCAGCGAATCCTTGAAACCTGCGTCTGGTTGTTAAGTAATTCACAGATTTCCGTTGTGTATATTTCTATATGCTCAGCTTCGATCGATAAAATTAGTAAACGCGCTTCAACTTGCTAATTTTTACTAATCGAACTGCACACATGTGCGCAAGAGTGAACTGTCAACATGTCCCGTTGTTTGCATCCAGAGGTTTTCCTCATCTCGGCATTTACTTCTCCCTTTCGAAATTGAAGTTTATTACATTATTAGGGGTGGAAACTCCCAAACGCAAATAAATAGAAAAACATATGAATCAACAGTGCATTCCAGTGTGTCTATTATTTTAAATGTCTATTTGTTGGTTTCAGATCCTCCGGGGTGATATTAATGTACTCGAATGTGGGAATAAATGACATAATAAACCGCTGAGATTTACTGGCGACATCCATGCTAAATGGACCAGAGTACAGTGTGCGAAAAATAGTGGGAAATGAAATTAATGCTATCTGGAAATAAATAATAACCTCCCGCAGCATTGCGAATAAAATAACATACAGCGTTGGATCAAAGTTTCAATATGGAGAGTGTTGAGCTTCAGAGTGCTGGCAAAACGATCACTAATAGACTATTTATTCACAAAATGCTGGAGTAACTCAGCAGGTCAGGCAGCATCTCGGGAGAGAAGGAATGGGTGACGTTTCGGGTCGAGACCCTTCTTCCGACTAATAGACTATAGACTATGATAATAGATAATAGACTATGGCATTCGAGTTAAACCACACGAGATTTTAGTCAAGTGCTAAAACAAAAATATTTCCGACAACGCCATGCTGTTAGGAGGGGCTTGGCAAACCATTCTAGTGCAATGGGTTTGTTTATCCGCCACCTCGCCCGTCCAGGAATCCACCCTGTAGGTTTTGTTTGATGGGACGCTAACTGACCAGGCTGCTCATCAGATCTGACTGCCAACTGACCCTCAGATCCCTCGCTTCCTTCACTGCCGAGTTCTTAGCGACATTCAGTGTTGTCCACTTTCCCAAACCCGAGATCAAAGAGCAGCCTAATGAGGTGCGACAAAAGCAGAAGATATTCTGCAGGTTCAAACGACCTGGCAGCCACGTGAACTGTAACAAAAACAAAATCACCAACGTGGAACAATCAATAGTACTAATAATACAAGGAATTGAACGCGACAGCCAAGACATATTTAGATCTTCCTCGTTATCTTTCATGTTTAACAGCCAACGCATTTAGCACTGAAGTAGCGACTTAACCGCCTCATTAACTCGCATTAATATATCGAGTGTTTATTGATTACCCGGTGGGAGGTTTATTTTATCGGACCGTTTGATAAAATGCACCATGATGGACTATTTACTGTGATCAAATAAATTATTGTAAGAAAATAACTGCAGATGCTGGTACAAATCGAAGGTATTTATTCACGAAATGCTGGAGTAACTCAGCAGGTCAGGCAGCATCTCAGGAGAGAAGGAATGGGTGACGTTTCGGGTCGAGACCCTTCTTCAGACTGGTCAGGGAAAAGGGAAACGAGAGATATAGACGGTGATGTGGAGAGAGAAGGAACAATGAAGGAAGGATATGTAAAACAGTAACGATGATAAAGGAAACAAGTTGTTGGGTGGAAATGAGAAGCTGGTGCGTCTTGGGCGGGGGATGGATAGACACAGAGAGAGAGGGAGAGAGAGAGAGAGAGAGAGAGAGAGAGGGGATGCTGGGGATACTGAGAAGTTAGATCAATCAATGTTGATACCAAGCTGCCCAAGCGGAATATGAACTGCTGTTAGTGCGCTGGGCTTGGCGAGGGTGGGTGGCTGGGCTTGGCGAGGGTGGGTGGCTGGGCTTGGCGAGAGTGGGTGGCTGGGCTTGGCGAGGGTGGCTGGGCTTGGCGAGGGTGGGTCGCTGGGCTTGGCGAGGGTGGCTGGGCTTGGCGAGGGTGGGTGGCTGGGCTTGGCGAGAGTGGGTGGCTGGGCTTGGCGAGGGTGGGTGGCTGGGCTTGGCGAGGGTGGCTGGGCTTGGCGAGGGTGGCTGGGCTTGGCGAGGGTGGGTGGCTGGGCTTGGCGAGGGTGGCTGGGCTTGGCGAGGGTGGGTGGCTGGGCTTGGCGAGAGTGGGTGGCTGGGCTTGGCGAGGGTGGGTGGCTGGGCTTGGCGAGGGTGGCTGGGCTTGGCGAGGGTGGGTGGCTGGGCTTGGCGAGGGTGGCTGGGCTTGGCGAGGGTGGGTGGCTGGGCTTGGCGAGGGTGGCTGGGCTTGGCGAGGGTGGCTGGGCTTGGCGAGGGTGGCTGGGCTTGGCGAGGGTGGCTGGGCTTGGCGAGGGTGGCTGGGCTTGGCGAGGGTGGGTGGCTGGGCTTGGCGAGGGCTGTTCCATTCTCAGTGCATCCAATGAGGATGTTAAACTGCTGACGCCTGGCTCTGGGGCTTTGGCCGCTGGGCTGGCTGTTTAACGTTATATCACCCGCAAGCTTCATCCATCAGGGTCGCCCCACCCCTTCTCCAGCTGTAGGGGCTCCAGCCTCCAGATACACCGGCTCTGCTGCAGAGGGCGAGCACTGAGAGCGAGAGAGAGACACAGAGAGAGAGAGAGAGAGAGTAGTGCGAGGTGAGGGCGGCAGGTTACCAGGGGATGCCCACAAGGCGGTGCCCGGCGAGGGCCAACGTTGCTGGGAGTCGGGCTTTGAAGAGCCACCAGGTCTGGGGTACCGGCCACTGACAATCTGAAAGCACCAACCAATGGCATTTTCCCCGCAGAGCCTGGCCGACCTGATTGCGATCCGGATCGAAGCACTGCTGATATGAACTGCACGTCGTGGCTGTCCCTGCCTCTGATCGTGGTGTGCGTCGCACCTCGAGTCTACTCGACATGGTGGTGAGTCGGTCAGTGGTTCAGCAACAGCAGCGGGCACCAGGTATGGAGGGAGGGACTGCACATGCTGGGTTACAACAGCAGCGGGCACCAGGTATGGAGGGAGGGACTGCACATGCTGGGTTACATCGGAGATACACACCAAATACTGGAGTCAACAGGCAACAGGCAATAGACTATAGGTGCAGGAGGAGGCCATTCGGCCCTTCGAGCCAGCACTACCATTCAATGTGATCATGGCTGATCATTCTCAATCAGTACCCTCTCCCCATACCCCCTGACTCCGCTATCCTTAAGAGCTCTATCTAGCTCTCTCTCTCTCTTGAATGCTCTATCTAGCTCTCTCTTGAAGTCACTCAGCGGGACAGGACAGGCAGCATCTCTGGAGAGAAGGGATGGGTGAAGAAAGGTCTCGACCCCAAAACATCACCCATTCCTTTTCTCCAGAGATGCTGCCTGTCCCGCTGAGTTACTCCAGCATTTTGTGTCTGTCTTCGGTGTAAAGCAGCATCTGCAGTTGCTTCCTATCACCTCTCCCCAGACCCCCCCCCCCGTCCCCCCCTCTCTCCCCAGTCCCCCCCCCCCCTCTCTCCCCAGCCCCCCCTCTCTCCCCAGCCCCCCCCCCCCCCCCCGGCTGCATCTAACCTCTCTCAGGGCGCTGATTGAAAGCTGGTTTTTGCGGCACAGAACATCATAACTTGTTGTGTGATCTCTGCACTGGAAGCGCTGTTCACGTTGGGCACATTGTTGAACCACAGCAGACTAGAAGCGCTCACATCTTCATTCGTTTCCTATCATCGAAAGAAGGGATAATTTCGCACCGAAGCCCCGAGATTACATGGTGACTAAATGAGACGGGCAACATTCGCCTTAATTAGAGCCATGGATGTTAATAGAAGTAAAGACAGCTTGTGCCCGTACCCGGATTTATACAGGGTTAGCGCAACAAAATTTACACTTATTTTTATAGTTGTAGTTATAAAATTATTAATTATTGATTATAGTTCAAACTGAAGAAGGGTCTCGACCCAAAACGTCACCCATACCTTCTCTCCAGAGATGCCGCCTGACCTGCTGAGTTACTCCAGCATTTTGTGTCTGTTTTCGATGTAAACCAGCATCTGCAGTTCCTTCCTACACTATTGACGATGGTCTGAGACTTACATGAACTACGAGGGATTTTAGGCATCTCGTGCTCTTCTCGTGTGCTTTTCTAAAATGTTTTTGTTGCTGTATATCTGACGGATCACGAGATGAAAATTCAGATGACCAGAATTTAAGATGCTGATGTGATTGATGTCTTTTCAACTAGGTTGGATCTTAAGTAGTAACGTTTTAACTCAACATGTACAAATGACAATCTCTGCAGATTCATTGCCAGTAATTAGATCAAAACCAATCATCACTGTTCACTTCTCGGAAACGACAACATCTGTTTATTTTGAAGGTCTACCAGCTAACAGGGGACTTAGAAGGGGAGAAGATCAAATGAGGGAAATCTAAATTGAACAACTCCATAGGTGTAGTTAATATAATGTTCTTCAATAACCTTTGTCCCCAGTGTTAACTAACATCCTAAAGCAGCAGAATTCTTCTTGCGTTTGAGGCAACAGAAATTATGCAATGCCCTCCATTTAATTATGTGTAGAATATATCAGAAGAAGGTTTAGATTTAGATTTAGATATACAGCGCAGAAACAGGCCCTTCGGCCCACCGGGTCCGCGCCGCCCAGCGACCCCCGCACATTAACACTATGGACAATTTTTACATTTGCCCAGCCAATTAACCTACATACCTGTATGTCTTTGGAGTGTGGGAGGAAACCGAAGGTCTCGGAGAAAACCCACGCAGGTCACGGGGAGAACGTACAAACTCTGTACAGACAGCAACCGTAGTCAGGATCGAACCTGAATCTCCGGCGCTGCATTCGTTGTCAGGCAGCAACTGAGGATTAATCATTCGTTGTAAGGCAGCAACTCTACCGCTGCGCCAGAACCTTTGCAGTCAGTAGATGATGTACTCCAGAAGAGATGCAGGGCAGTGGCCACACAAGGATTGTTCAATTGATCCCAAATATCATATCAGTCATTGAGTTTAATGTTCAATAATTCATTAGATTTTATTTTGCAATCTGGATAAAATGGGGACTAAAGAGCATCTCTCAACCAAACACTGGAAATGAGTGGAATAGCATTCCTCTCTGGGGGAGCGAATGCTGAGGATTAATCATTTTGGTCACTACGAAATGGTGTAGTTGCACAGAGTTGTGAGAACTCTGGGATGAATAGCTAGCTTGCCCTTATCAAGAATGACATATTGAAATATTGTTGAATCTGGCAGTCTCTGATTATTTGTTTACCTATTCTAGCAGGAGCATGGTAGAAAGTATGAAGAAGGGTCTCGACCGGAAGCATCGCCTGTTCCTTTTCTCCAGAGATGTTGAGTTACTCCAGCTTTCTGTGTCTGTCTTAGGTACATGGGTGCCCTTGGGACGCGGGTGATTTGTGACAACATCCCTGGTTTGGTGAGCAGACAACGACAACTGTGTCACAAGCACCTGGATGCCATGCAGTCGATTGGAGATGGAGCCAAAGAGTGGATCGCAGAATGTCAGCACCAGTTCCGTCACCACCGCTGGAACTGTAACACCCTGGACAGAGACCACACACTCTTTGGCAGAGTCATGCTTAGGAGTAAGTAAAATACACAATCCACAGCTGACTTTCTTCTGTAATGTATCTTTTGTTTTGCTGCAAGTGAATCAATTCAATTTGGTGGTCTTTGTGGGGCTACAGTTCAAAATTGAAACCAAGGGGAATAATGATGAAATGTTGAGTCTGAAGAAGGGTCTCGACCCGAAACATCACCCATTCCTTCTCTCCAGAGATGCTGCCGGTCCTGCTGAGTTACTCCAACATTTTGTGTCTTTCTTAGGAATAACGATGAGTTGGCTGACCAAAGTTACATTGTTAGCTGTGTGGATGTATACCAGGATGGCTAACCTGACAACCAGGATGTCTTCACGTGTCCAAAATTCTATTCACGTGATGCAAAATAATAATTTCTAGAGAGTTCAGACAGGCAATGATATGAATGAATAAATCAACAGTATGTGTTGTGTATTGTATTGATTATAAAATGCACAAATGTGTCACCAGGTGTTTTATCTCTAAGCACCTGGTACCCTCATGCAGACTTGCATTAAAAAGCCATAAGACGCCTTCCCCTTTATGATATATGATTTTTAATGGCATACAGGTGGTTCAAATGTCTTGGTCTTTTCTATAAACGCGTATGCTTGTTTTGTGGTTAGCTCCATTTTTACAACAGATTTATCTCAAAGATTGTCTGATGTTTGCTCATCATGTGTTTCTTTCTCCTCAAATGCTGCCTAACCGGCTGAGTAATTCCACATTCTTTGCTTGAATTAATGATGTTCAACTTTTAAATCAAATTAGAATGTGAGCTGGCTTGTGAACATTTCAACATGCCCAGAGTGCAGATGGTTGATTCTGGACATACTCGGCAGGTTAGGCAGCATCAATGAGGAGAGAGATAGAACCAGCGTGAAATGATCCACAGGTCATGTAGAAACCTCAGAAAATGTCACTAAAGATGTTACTTTTGATAATCAATACAAAAGCCATCTCAGCAGTACATTGATCAGGGTTAAGCCCCTAATACAGGGATGATTCAAACATCTCACGACATCTGCTCCCCCTAAGTACATTATATATGAAATAAGAATTTGTCAGACTGGAAGTCAGATGTAAGTGAATAAGGCTATTTAGGGCTGAGGAAGGGTCTCGACCCGAAACGTCACCCATTCCTTCTCTCCTGAGATGCTGCCTGACCTGCTGAGTTACTCCAGCATTTTGTGAATAAATACCTTCGATTTGTACCAGCATCTGCAGTTATTTTCTTACAAGGCTATTTAGGGGCTCAGCGAGTCAAAGCAACGAGAGGTTTTCCTTTTTACAAGCCATGACTGCTTCTGTGTCATGTACTAGGTTTTCCATCAATGCTTGGTACAGGTAATTAAGTTTTTTCAGAATTGTGATTTACAGAGTAAATTTAATTTTGTTGGCTATTACATATGTACTTTTCATTACTATTTGACACTATAATTGACACTATATTGACACTATTTTGACATCATAAGTTACTCCAGCCAATTAAGATAATTTATTAGTATAATATTGTTTGTATCATGTTCTATGAGCTGAAAGCTAATAACCCTATTCAAATCAAAGTTTCTGTTTCTGCTGTTGAAGATAAACGTATTTTTTGTTATTGTTGTAAAGGGATGTTTATTGGAAGAATTCCAATATGGAAGCCATATTCTCCATGGTTGATGTGGTCTTTGTGTGCTTTAAAAGACATGTTAACCCGTTTGCTCTTTGTTGTCCTGCACAGGTAGTAGAGAAGCTGCCTTTGTTTATGCCATCTCTTCTGCTGGGGTGGTGTTTGCCATAACAAGAGCCTGCAGTCAAGGAGAACTCAGCTCCTGTTCCTGCGATCCCCAAAAGAAAGGCCTCTCTAAGGACAAGACGGGAACCTTCGACTGGGGAGGATGCAGTGATAACATTGACTATGGTGTTAGCTTTGCTAAAGCATTTGTGGATGCGAAGGAAAAGGAAGGGAAGGATGCCAGGGCACTGATGAACCTGCACAATAATCGAGCTGGGAGAAAGGTGGGTTCATTCCCATTCTGCATTTTATTGTAAGTGTGCAATTGCCACATACACTTTCTAGTCTGGATTAGGAAGCACTTTTACTTCTTAAACGTGAAAAGTGAGGAAAAAAAACACTTTTGCTTTTAATTCAGAAATATGCATTAATGGTGTTAGTTAGCAAGGGGGTTTTTAAACCTGCTGCGTTGTTATGCTTTCCTTTCCCACGTCAGCCACTGAAAGTCAACATCAAACATGTCCAGGTTCAGAGCAAACAACTGTGGATGAAGAGTACAACACTACTATTTTCATACAAACAATGTGCTTTGACTAAACCAGGAAAAAAAACAAAAGCAAAAAAATAAAAGCAGGAATGGGTGACTTTTCGGGTCGAGACTCTTCTTCAGACTGATATCAGGGGAATGGGCTCTCCCTCCACTTACACCAGTCTGAAGAAGGGTCTCGACCCGAAACGTCACCCATTCCTTCTCTCCAGCGATGCTGCCTGTCCTGTTGAGTTACTCCAGCCTTTTGTGTCTATCTTCGATTTGAACCAGCATCTGCAGTCCTTTCCTACACACAAAAGCAGGAGTAGATTCACGTTATTCCCTTTATCATGAACCTGCACAGTGTGGATAGCTGGATTGTAATCATGTATTGTCTTTCTGCTGACTGGATATCACACAACAAAAACTTTTCACTGTACCTCGGTACACATGACAATAAACTAAACCAAACTAAACTAAAATTACAGATCCTTTTCTTGAAGGTAGACACTAAATGCTGGAGTAACTCAGCTGGTCAGGCAGCATCTCATATCATATCATATCATATCATATCATATCTATACAGCCGGAAACAGGCCTATTCGGCCCTCCAAGTCCGTGCCGCCCAGCGATCCCCGTACATTAACACTATCCTACACCCACTAGGGCCAATTTTTACATTTACCCAGCCAATTAACCTACATACCTGTACGTCAATTAACCTACATACCTGTACGTCTCAGGAGAGAAGGAATGGGTTTTTCTTTTCTTGAAATCATGTCCACTGAACTCTGCAACTAAATGAAAGAGCACTTCAGATCAACCTTGTCAGCCCTTCTCTAAATCTCGGGTCCATCTAATCTTACTCGAGAGGGACCCTGCTTCATTCAGGATCAGTTACCTACTTAATATTATTGATGGAGCACTGCTGCAATGTTGATGTCAAAGTGAAGTTGTTGGTGTGGTGCTGAAGATATTGTGTTATTTCTCCTTTAGGCTGTAAAGCGGTTGCTGAAGTTTGAGTGTAAGTGCCACGGTGTCAGTGGATCATGTACATTGCGAACATGCTGGCTTGCCATGGCAGACTTCCACAAAGCCGGCAACTACCTTCGGAGAAAGTACAACGGGGCTATCCAGGTGATCATGAACCAAGACGGGACTGGCTTTACAGTAGCAAATAAGAACTTTAAAAAACCAACAAAGAATGACCTGGTGTATTTTGAGAGCTCTCCAGACTACTGCGTGATAGACAGAGAAGCAGGTAATTTGTCCATCCACTATTTAAGTTGTGCTTCATTGAATGTGGTTACAGTCTATATTCTGGTTGCAGTTTATTTACATTGTGAACCAACATTAAATTGAGCCAATGTAATTGTACTGAAATTATGAAAACATTTTCATATTATGGTAATTACCGTTCTTTGAAACTCTCTTCCAGAATAATTCTAACTAATTTTCATTGTGATTACTAGGTTTGCTGTCTGTATTGGGGAACTGATTTGCAATCACTTTATTTCTCCAGTTTTTTTAATCCAGTGTTCTTTTCTAGTTTTAAGTTTTGAAAGATACAGCTTGGAAACAGGCCCTTTGGCCCACTGAGTACATGTCGACCATCAGTCAGTCAGCTGTCACACTAGTTCTGTGTTATCCCACTTTCTATTCCATCAGGGGCAATTAAGAGAGGGCAATTAGCCTACAAACCCGCATGTCCTTGGGGCGTGGGGGGGAAACCGGAGCACCCTGGATGGAACCCACACAGGGAGAACATGTAGAACCCACACAGAGTGCAGGATCTTTAGCGCTATGAGGCAACAGCTTTGCCAGTGTCACCACTGTGCCACCCCACAGTGGAATAACATAATTCAGGCAATTTCATTCTAATTGAGACACAAGCTAACGGCTTATTTTAGCAGTAATTCCAATTACATTTCGGAGTATCAAATGGAAAAAAATAATGCAGTTGCATGACAAGTATTCTGAGGTAAGATGAAGAAAGACTGTTGTAAGTGTAGCTGCAAACGACATCCAAGGTTTGCTGAATCTAACCAAGGTGAAGGGAAGTTGGTAGAAAGTAGCAACCGGGAGAAACCATTCTTTACAAAACACCTCGCATGTATACAGCATGTATAAACTAGCAAAACATCTAAGGCAGTTCACAGGAATATTATCAAACAAAAGTTTACACCTGGCCACAAAGGTCTACACCTGGCCACATACAAGGTGTAAGGGTAAGTGTCCGGAAGCTTGCTCACAGGGACAGAGCATTTTAAGAATGTCTTAAAAGAGAAAAAATAGCTGAAGAGGTTTCGGGAGCTTCGGCTGAAAACATTTACATTTGCGAATGATCAAGAAGCCAAGCTTTTAAAAAATATATTTATTCACTAGAAAGTGGGCTGCCATTTGTTGATCATAAATTAATGACTTGGAAATTCATTTCGGACTGTGGTTAAAAGTTATCTGAGAAAGTGGGATAACATAGAACTAGTATGAACGGGTGATCGATGGTCGATGTGGACTCGGTGGGCTGAAGGGCCTGATTTCATGCTGTATCTCTAAACTAAACTAAACTAAACTAAACTGGAGCTCTGGGGTCACAATTCCTTTCCCTAAAGTAGATTAATGAACTAGATGTTAACCTGCAATAAACGGGAAGTTCATTGTTACTGACTTTTTCATTGCAGATCACATTTTTAATATTTAATTAATTGTATTTAAATCCCACAACAGCATGGCGGGCTAGATCATTAGTCCAGGCTCCTGAATCACTGGGTTAGTAACATAACCAGAATGCAACCGTATCTTTGATAGCATAACTAAAGGAATAAAGTTTCTCCAGCTGGTGAGACTGGGGAAACAGGAGAGATAAAACCGCAGCGGCATTTGAAAAAAAAGGATGAAAATGTTAAAGATTCAGCAGCACTTAGCCGGGCATCGGTAAATAGGTCAGCATGCACAAATGGATGATTGATAACATGGTCCTAGAATGCACATAGGCTGCAAAGTTAGCAGTAGTTTGTTACCTACCGTCATCAGCTTAGTAGAGTATTTAACAAAGGATATTTACCTCTGCATTTACTGCACAACTAATTTTCAGAATTATTCAGCAATAATGGAGCAGACAGAAATATGTTGGGAGTGGCATTCACGTTTTTTTGCTCCAATAAATGTCAGTTTTATCATCCTTAAAAGAAGAAAGCGAAGAATGCTTAATGCTCATGAAGCTTAAAGGAAAGAATTCAATTAGGGCAGGAAATGGACTCTGCATGTTATACAATGCATGTTCTAGATGCATTATACAACTCATCAGGCTCACATCATAGCCTTTTTGACATCCTTGTGTCTGTTTTTATAAAAGCATTAACTTGCAAAATATTATGTCTTATTAAGAGATTTCTGAGCATTTGAGTTCAACAGGGAAGCGTTAAATCAAAATTGATTGTGGAATGATAGTCCCACAATTTAGTTTATGTTCATATTTAGAAGTACAACGTGGAAACAGGCCCTTCGGCCCATTGAGTCCACCGAGATGATTGAGCTCATCGATCACCCATACCCTAGCTCAAAAATAAAATTATTTTATATAACATTTGCCATGATAATAGTTTAGATTCAATAATTGCACAGTGTAGTAATATTAAACTGGATATCCCATTTATGAACTCAATCCTGGACAAGGATTGAACTTGGTGAGATGCAATGGCAGGTTTTCCTTGATGAATTATATTATGTGTAGGATTCTCCTGGTAAATGGGTAAATGCCGACAGTTCTAAAGGGTACTGTTGACATTTACCCAGCTACATGGAAGCAAATCCAGGAGTAGTGTGCCAGCAATTTCAGACCCTGCTGGTCTGAACTTTTGAGCACCAGGTCAGTGGGTTTGTACTGCCACTAAACTCTATGGCAGTGGACAAGATGTGTAGGAAGGAACTGCAGGTGCTGGTTTCAACCGAAGATAGACACAAATAGCTGTAGTGACTCAGCGGGTCAGACAGCATCTCTGGAGAAAAGGAATAGGTGATGTTTCGGATCGAGACCCCTTCAGAGACCCTTACTCATCAACAGCAGTGGAGCTCCATTTTATCGTGAATACAAAATTCCCAGCTAACCTGATGCAGGATCCATCAGGCCATTGAAGTTAGTGAGGATTGGTGGACAGGGAAACAAAGCGTCAGGCATGTTCTTGTATTTTTTTACCACTTCAGTTTAATAGATTGGTTGTAATTATTTAAATGTCTTTTCTGGAGATAAGCGTGGACTTTTTAAAACCTTTAGCAGTTTTGATTGCGAGCAAAGCTGGCGAAAAGCCAACGTTGCCGATCAGTACATTGTGGGAGATCTCTAGAGCAGGACTACTTCAGGATGCTACTGGATGCCCTGCTACTGCTGCACGAGGGCTCCAGATTCCAGGATGCTCTGGGACAGGGGGATAGGCCCTCTTCAAACCAGGTCCATATGAGCTTGGTGTGACCATGGATGGTATTTGTGGACTGGTCTCTGCTGTTTGGGCTTGGTGTGACCATGGATGGTAGTTGTGGACAGGTCTCTGCTGTTTGGGCTTGGTGTGACCATGGATGGTAGTTGTGGACCATCAAAATTAGTTTCCGTTAATATTCTATTACGCCAACATACTAAAAAACATATTTTGAATATTAAATATACTAGCTGCTGAGAAAAAGGAAATGAGTTTGTAACATGAATACAGTTTTTGCCTTGAACAACTGTGGGTGGCAATCCTTTGACAGGAGGAGCCGTATTCTAGCACTGGATTGTGTCTATATAATTCTTAGCAAAGCTACAGTGTTCAATCATCTCTGCAAATTTTACAGTCCTAAAGCAAACATTGGTGTTCTCTGGAAACGTTTGCGTAACATCGTGCAAATCCGTGCTTTTGTTTCACACACTTTTGGTTGGCACTCACTTGCTTTCTTTAAGGTCCATGTGGTCATTTATCAGAATGTATTACAATCTCCTGTCATGGGTGCCAGATCGTAACTGCAAGCTAATGATAGGCAGGAAAATCTTACTTCATTAGAAACCGCTTTGCTTTTTTTTCCTTTTTCTATAATGTTCTTGGTTGCCAAGGGCAATTGACGTTAAAATATACACAGTATGTTCTGCCATGGAAACTGTAACCATTCAATACTACAGATAATAATTGGTTTGAATATAAGGACCAGGGCTTTTTAAATAGCACATAACTTGATTCAAATGTGTTATGTATAAGCATGGATCTAAACTTCATACCAACAAGATCATAGAAATATTTATGACGGTCACAAAGAGTTGGCATTTATGGGTTTTAAAGGCTGTGTGTCGAGTCTATTTTTATAACATCTGTTCATTTCATTACATACAAATAACAGTAAATGTGTTGAAAATGAAGACAGTCTGTGGAAGGCTTCTACTGCAACATCTGCTGATGGTTTTCTTTTCCTTTCTACCTTTCATTTGACCTGACAAAACAGCAATATGTCAAGAGCAAATTTCACAGTCAGATCTGTTAGACACCAACACTCTGTGCTATAAAATGCAAAGAAATGACAATAACTGGCAACAACATATTGTACGCGCAAAATGAAATCTTTTAACGGCAAAGGTAGGATCCACCTGGAAGAGTAAGAAAATAACTGCAGATGCTGGTACAAATCGAAGGTATTTATTTCACAAAATGCTGGAGTAACTCAGCAGTGCAGGCAGCATCTCAGGAGAGAAGGAATGGGCGACGTTTCGGGTCGAGACCCTTCTTCAGACTGAAGAAGGGTCTCGACCCGAAACGTCATCCATTCCTTCTCTCCTGAGATGCTGCCTGACCTGCTGAATTACTCCAGCATTTTGTGAAATAAATCCATCTAGAAGATTGCAATTACAAAATAGAACATCAAAGGTTCAATGGAGACACGAGGAACAACAGATATTGGTTCACGAAAAATGACAGGAAGTGCTGGAGTTTTCCATTAGTTGTCGTGAAATCTAGATGAAAATTGTAGATTCAGGAATACATGGTAATTTCTGCATGCATTTGCTCACTTAGCCCAACCTCTATATAATGACATTTATCATTTATCCATGGATGGTAATTGTGGAAGAGTAAGAAAATAACTGCAGATGCTGGTACATCTGATGCTAGCCCAACCTCTGTATAATGACATTTATCATTTATCCAAATGATTTTTTTCCAATTAAATGTCCATATTTACCATTTTCCTTTATTTCTTATCCCCTTTAGCCATTTATTTAATTATCTGTGCTTCAATCTCTGGCACTAGAAGAATTTCACAACTTCACAACTGTCGCTGCATTGAAATATCCCCTGTGACTGTTGTAAATCCCATGAAATTCCATTTTAAGTCCATGCGTTCTCATTCAAATGTTCCTGAACTGCTGGAAATTGTCTGATTCTTTCATCCTGATTTTTGCCATCCTGTCTAAATGTTTTACACTCTTTTATCGTCAGGTTCCATAATCAATCTTCTTTGGTGATCTGTTGGTTGGTATTTCCCAATGATAAATTGTTAAGTGGATCTATACTTGAGTTCCAACAATACTGAGCAATGCTACATTAAGGCCACTTTCAAATATATTTAAGGAGATACAAGAAACTGCAAATGCTGGTTTGCAAAAAAAGACACAAAGTGTTGGAGTTACTCAGCAGGTCAGGCAGCATCTCTGCAGAACCTGGATAGATGACTTTTCACAGAGTGTTGGGAGTTACTCAGCAGGTCAGGCAGCATCTCTGGAGAACATGGATAGGTGACGTTTCACAGAGTGTTGGAGTTACTCAGCAGGTCAGGCAGCATCTCTGCAGAACATGGATAGATGACCTTTCGGGTCGGGGTCATTCTTCAGTCTGAAGAAACGTCACCTTTATTCAGGTTCTCCAAAAATGCTGCCTGACCCGCTGAGAAACTCCAGCACTTTGTGTCTTTTTTGTAAATGTTGGCACCTGCAGCTCCTTGTTTCTACATTTTGCTGCTGTGCCCTGGCATGCACCCATTTCTCCCCCTCCCCACCTTTGCCAGTTCAAAAATCATTACTCATACTTTATTAGCCAAGTATGTTTTGCAATATACTAGGAATTTGATTTGCCATACAGTCATACCAATAAAAAGCAACAAAACACACACAATACATCTTAACATAAACATCCACCACAGTGACTCCTCCACATTCCTCACTGTGATGGGCGGCGAAAAAAAGTACAATCTTCCTTTCTTTGTTCTCCCACGGTCGGGGGCCTCGAGCCTTCCGTTGACGGGACGATCTTGGCTCCCGTAGCCAGCTGTCAGGCCCTCCGTGTCGGGGCGATCAAGCTCCTACATTGGGGGGGAGTCTCAGCTCCCCCTTGCCGGGCGATCAGACCCCGGGTCGGGGCTGGTCGAACCTTCTGTGACTTTGGAGCTTCCCGACATCAGCCTCTACCCGAGACTGCGAGCTCCTCGATGTTGAAATCCGCAGCCCGCAGTTGGAGCATCGATCCCAGGCAAGGGATCGCAGGCTCCGATGTTAAGTCTACAGCCCCGCGGTGGGGCTCAAAGTCAGTCTCGAGCAATGCCGCCAGCTCCACGATGTTAGGCCGCAGAGCGACCGGAGATACGATCCGGAAAACAATCGCATCTCCGGCAAGGTAAGAGATTGAAAAACAGTTTCCCCCGACCCCCCCCCTTCCACACCCCACATAAAACAAACCAGAGAACATTTACACATACTTTTAAAACATACTAAAAATTTTAAAAAAGATGAAAACACAGACAGACGGTTGGCGAGGCTGTCATCGCTGATGATTTCTCACGTTGATAATGAATAACAATGACCAATTTTCTTGGAACACAAGCTTGCAATGTCTTGGCTAAGCATCACGACTGCAGACACTTGAGTTCCTCCTGGCACCTCTTGTACATTGACTAAATGTCCATCATTCTACATGCCAAGCAGAACAACAAAGTGACAAGTCTTATATGACATATTTACAAACTATTTGTTTTTGAGATGCAATATGATATTGTGGAATTAGAAATTTCCAGATTATAAATGGTTGGTAAAATATCCTCCGTTAGTTACACTTCCTAGTGTTGCTTTTCAATCATTGAAATTAAAAGGGCGCTGTGAGTTCCTGCAATACAATGGCAAGAAAAACACATTATTACAGGTACAGCACCACATGGAGATTTACAGTTAAAAGATTAACTGCTCTGATAGATCTTTGGTGCCTGGGCTGCATTCAATTCAGCGATGGCCTCACCGACAGTGAGGCCCACCATCAATCAGCAAGGCAGGCAATGCTGAAACAATCAAGGCTCACTCTTCATATCAACGCAAAGGTTAATAGCAGCAGAATATCTTCCATTGCCGCCAAAGCTGAGCCTGGGAACCACCATGGTTGACATGGATGCACACAATTGTAGCTGACCAGGCTTCATACTCTTGGCCTGTCCTGGCCACTCCCTCTTCATTCCACCCCTCTCCCATCGGGCAAAAGGTATGGAAGTGTGAAAACGCACACCTCTAGATTCAAGGACAGTTTCTTCCTAGCTGTTATCAGTCAACTGACCCACCCTACCACAACCAGAGAGCAGTGCTGAACTACTATCTCCCTCATCGGTGACCCTCAGACTATCTTTGATCGGACTTTACTTGATTTACCTTGCACTAAACATTATTCATGTTATTCCCTTTATCACTGTGGATGGCTCGATTGTAATCATGTATTGTCTTTCCGCTGACTGGTTAGCGCGCAACAAAAGCTTTTCACTGTACCTCGGTACACGTGACAATAAACTAAGCTAAACTAGGAAGGAAGCATAGCATAGGATGCCCTGCCCCAGTTGCATGGTAACTGCTTTGTCTGTTTACACTTTAGTCTTTAGAGATACAGAGACCGCCCCATCCAGTGACCACCCCCATGTACGAACTTGCTCACAACTTACCAAAGCCAATTAACCTACAAACCTGTTGTCATTGGAGTGTGGGAGGAAACCAGAGTACCTGGAGAAAACCCAAGCGGTCACAGGGAGAACGTATAAACTCTGTACGGACAGCACCCGTACAGACGGCACTCGAGCCCAGGATTTTGGCGCTGTGAGGCAGCAACTGTACTGTTGTGCCACTGTGCCGCCCAACTGTTGTAAAAGTTCACACTCCCTTGTATTACACCAGCACTTCATTGCCATTTCCATCAGTATCTTTAGGTTTAAGTTTAAATGTATTACTGTTACATGTATCGGTACAGTGCATGCTATCCAAACAAATGGGATAAAATCAATCAAGTCAAACTCTAGTGCTATATATAGACCATTGGAGAAGATACAGAGTGGGGAATATTGTTCTCAGAGTTGTAGCGGGTCAGTTCCATAGACAAAGTCCAATGTCCACTATAAGGTAGAGGTGAATTGGATAGCACCCTCTCTCTTGGAAAGACCATTCAGAGGCCCGATAACAGAGAGGAAGAAGCTATATATCGACCTCAAAATGGCATTAAGCTGGCCAGACAATGTAGCAGTAAATATAGGATTATTTACACCTTTCATTTCAGTTTGTGTTATTTTCCAGCAACTGCCGGAAATAAACAATGTCATGAGCACTTTGAGTGAATCTCACTCTCTCATATCCAGAGAGCACCCCAATCAAGTCACCAGTCTGAAGAAGGGTCTCGACCCGAAACGTCACCCATTCCTTCTCTCCCAAGATGCTGCCTGACCCGCTGAGTTACTCCAGCATTTTGTGTCTATCTTCGGTTTAAACCAGCGTCTGCAGTTTCTTCCTACTTGGCTTGGTTTTCTTGTTCCAAAAGATGCATATGTAAACTTTTAACAGACCTTAGAGATTACAACTGTCTTTTGCATTTAATCTTTATGCTTGCTTTGCTGATTGAAGATGTTATCTACAATGTATGACTATTTTGAGACCAGTTGCATTGTAGATGTTAGTCTTGATCGGTAGACATATATATCAGCTTTATTACTACTGACACTGAATGGTGTTCTGCCTAAAGGCAATAAGATTCACTGCACCTGCGCTTGCAGGATTTTTCTCTGTTTTATGATTTGCAGTTGGAATTTATTATAGTGGCAGAAATAGTGGGTCTTTTGAAGCTCTGTTGGAATTGAAACAATTCTAAAACAGCAATGACGCGTCCATGTAAACCATGCAGATTATAAAAGATCCCAAGTTCAACTTTTGGTCAGTGCTGAGGTGCCTGATGCAGAGTGCAGCTAATCACTGGATCTTTTGTCATGATGCAATGTGCAATAAGGTCACCCCAATCAGTGTTCCCCTAGTTCACGTCTGAAGCCACCACTAAATTGGTAACTGCTCGGTCTAATTGAATGGTGCAGCACCCCTTTCTCTGATCTTTGTTTCATCTTTAATTCTCCTAATTGAGCAGCAGGTTTCATCATTCACCAGGTTTTATGTATTCCTGAAAGCTTTCTGTTGACGGTTTTCAATTTTAAAAAATGCAGGAGAAAAGGGAAGCCCACTCATACTTTTCATTCCGATATTTTTCAATTGATCTTTTCATATAATGAACATCACAAGGAGATCCAAAATTCATACAAATGTTCATTTATTTGGGAGTCTAATATTTCCAGAGCCTGAGGGTACAAATGGTTATTTATTGACTGATAAAGATAGTACAGTTCGAAGGTATCACAAAATGCTGGAGTAACTCAGAGGGTCAGGCAGCATCTCAGGAGAGAAGGAATGGGTGATGTTTCGGGTCAAGACCCTGAAGGGTTTTCCCAGCATTTTCTGTTTTTATTTAAGATTTTCAGCATCCACGGTATTTTTCATTTACAATTCTTCCTAGCTGTTATCAGGCAACTGAATAACTACCACAACTCTACCACAGCTAGATGCCGTCCTGAACTATTATCTACCTCATTGGTGACCCTCGGACTATCTTTGATCGGACTTTACTGGCTTTACCTTGCACTAAACGTTATTCCCTTATCATGTATCTAGCTATACACTGTAAGTGGCTCGATTGTAATCATGTATCGTCTTTCCGCTGACTGGTTAGCACGCAACAAAAGCTGTTCACTGTATCTCACATTCAGTTCAATAAACTGAACATTTCCCAATTAAATTCTGAGTGATTCCCCAATACTAACTAAATTGCTAAACAAATTGTTCAAATGTCTGCTAAATCTGATATACCAGACTGCTTGTCATATCGGCAGAGCCATGTATAGGAATGTGCTGAGATGCTAGAAAGATTGAAGAAATGCCTCCACACAAAAATGTTGGCAAAATAGGCATATTTACCTTACTGGCTGAAAATAAGACCAAACAGAGGAATTTAGTCAAGTTTTAATATGGCAGTTAGTATAAATAGGCCCCTTTTAGTTCCTGAAGAACATGAGACAGGAAATCTGCATGACTCGTGTAAAACTTGCAAAGCTTGAAGATAAACCTTTGTTGAAAACTATAGCTAACATTCACTGCCCATTATTACCCGATAATTCATCAAGTTGATAATGATTGTGAAATGTGGACATGTTGCATTGCAAAATAGTAATACTACCAGGTCTGGTATTTGCACTAGGAAATGGTCTGTTCAGGACATTATCTTGAACATGAAATGCAAGCAGTGGGCATGACTGCTTCTGGGCAGCACAGTGGTGCAGCTGGTAAACCCCTTGCCTCACGGTGCCAGAGAATAGGTTCAATCCTGACCTTAGGCATGCATGCACACCTGCATGGAGTTTGCATATTCTCCTTATGACCGCGTGTGCTTCCTCCGGGTGCTCCGGTTTCCTCCCATGTCCCAAACACATGAGGGTTTGTACCTATAACTGGTCTCGGTAAAAATTACCCTTTGTGAGTAGAGAGTGAATGCAAATGTAAAAGTGAGATAACATAGAACTAGTGTGAATAGGTAGACACAGAAAGCTGGAGTAACTTAGCGGGCCAGGCAGCATCTCTGGAGAGAAGGAATGGGTGACGTTTCGGGTCGAGACCCTTCTTCGGACAGGTAACCAATGGTTGCCATGGACTCAGTGGGCAGAAGAGCTTGTTTCTGTGCAGTATCTTTCACTCAATCAAGGCGCAACAGTTGAATATCATTGAGATTGTAAATCTAAAATAACAACAGAAAATGCGTAGCATGTCAGGCAGCATCCTTGGGGACATGATATACCTGTGAATATATGAACTATAACATTTTAATTTTATGATAAATCTGCTGGATTTATGAGAAAAGTTGCAAATACTTAAAGTAAATGAAGTTCAACGTCATCACCTGAAATGCTAATGTTTCTATCACTACAAATGTGGTATGACCTACTTAAATTTCCAGCATGTTTTGCTTACATTATAGAAAATGTTCATTAAATGTGTAAATATAAATATGTAAATAATTTGTGCTCGACCAGAACATGTTGGAATTTTAATCTATGTCATTGAGGTCATTCAAACCATCGCACCATCACCAGCAAAGATCCACATCTAACTTTCAGTTTTAGTTTAGTTTCGTTTAGAGGTATAGTGTGGAAACAGGCCCTTCGGGCGAACCAAGTCTGCACAGACCAATGATCCCCGCACACTAACACTATCCTACACATACTAGGGACAATTTTTACATTTACACCAAGCCTATTAACTAAAAACCTGTTCTCTTTGGAGTGTGGGAGGAAATCGAAGATCTCATGCAGGTCATGGGGAGAACGTACAGATTTTGCATAGGCAAGCATCCGTGATGAGGATCGAACCCTGATCTCTGGACCATCCATTGATTGCTGTTAAAAACAGAATTGATTATCGGGGAGGGGGTGAGGAGAAGGAAAATATGGCATCGCCTGTCCCGCTGAGTTTCTCCAGCATTTTGTGTCTATCTTCATTGTGATATTGTAAGCCCCTGTTTTATGTTCAAACAGAAGAATGATCCAGTAGGATTCCTCCCCACTCAGCCAATTACTTCATGGGAGGATGAAAAAAACTAAGCAAAAACGATATTTGTATAGTTATTCTAGAAAAACAAATCAAAGACTAATATGATCAGTAAGAAAAAAAACTGCAGTTGCTGGTTAAAATCTAAGGTAGACACACAATGCTGGAGCAACTCAGCGGGTCAGGCAGCACCTCGGGAGAGAAGGAATGGGTAACATTTCGGGTCGAGACCCTTCTTCACCCATTCTTTCTCTCCCGAGATGCTGCCTGACCAGCTGAGTTACTCCAGCATTGTGTGTCTACTAATCTGATCAAATTGCACATGGTGCTTCATAAATGAAGATACCATCCTATATTATAACAAGCTTAGTAAATGGTCAGTTTTTATAATGTCAACTTTAACATTGTAATGTAGAATGGAGATAAATTGCCCCATTAATCATTCAGTCAAATGGAATGGACAGTGATAGTTTGAAATCTTTGTTCCTTATCATATATCAGACAGTTGCATGCTAATCAGATACAGGAAATTAGACTCAGAAATAGTAGAAATATAAAATTTGGCATAGTTCAAATATCTCAGTATTCTTTAACGTGATACAAGTTATTCATGTGTAAGAGCTTGAATAAGATTCAAGTTGAAATCAAGTTGAAATAAGAAGAATTTAAGATTTACGTATGTGGATGTTGCCAGGACTAGAGGGTGTGAGCTACAGGGAGAGGTTGAGTAGGCTGGGTCTCTATTCCATGGAGCGCAGGAGGATGAGGGGTGATCTTATTGAGGTGTATAAAATCATGAGAGGAATAGATCGGGTAGATGCACAGAATCTCTTGTCCAGAGTAGGGGAATCGAGGACCAGAGGACATAGGTTTAAGGTGAAGGGAAAAAGATTTAATAGGAATCTGAGGGATTACCTTTTCACACAAAGGGTGGTGGGTGTATGGAACAAGCTGTCAGAGGAGGTAGTTGAGGCTGGGACTATCCCAATGTTTAAGAAACAGTTAGACACGTACATGGATAGGACAACTTTGGAGGGATATGGACCAAACGTGGGCAGGTGGAACCAGTGTATCATATCATATCATATCATCATATCATATCATATATATACAGCCGGAAACAGGCCTTTTCGGCCCACCAAGTCCGTGCCGCCCAGCGATCCCCGTACATTAACACTATCCTACACCCACTAGGGACAATTTTTACATTTACCCAGCCAATTAACCTACATACCTGTACGTCTTTGGAGTGTGGGAGGAAACCGAAGATCTCGGAGAAAACCCACGCAGGTCACGGGGAGAACGTACAAACTCCTTACAGTGCAGCACCCGTAGTCAGGATCGAACCTGAGTCTCCGGCGCTGCATTTGCATTAAAGCAGCAACTCTACCGCTGCGCTACCGTGCCGCCTGTAGCTGGGACATGTTGGCTGGTGTGGGCAAGTTAGGCCGAAGAGCCTGTTTCCACACGGTACATGGAACACTCCATGACTCTAACTTATTCTCAAACATTGAAGGGGAATTATTGTGTCAGCTATTAGTTACCTGTTTGCAGTGTCACAGAGCTGATGACATTTCTGCCTTGTTTGCCAGGTTCCCTGGGTACAGCAGGCAGAGTGTGCAACAGGACCTCTCGAGGGATGGACGGCTGTGAAGTGATGTGCTGTGGCCGAGGCTATGACACCTCCCGCATCATGCGGGTGACAAAGTGCGAATGTAAGTTTCACTGGTGCTGTGTGGTCCGCTGCAGGGAATGCCACGAGATGGCAGACGTACACACGTGCAAAGCTCCGAAGCATGCCGAGTGGCTGGATCAGACATGAAAGATCAGAGGTAGCATGAACAGATAATACTCGCCCAATCTTCACCTTCAACCAAACCAACCTGTCTCCATCTTTATTCTACCTGAATCTACAGGAGAGATGTCCCACTGAGTTCTGCTGTCCCGCTGAGTTACTCCAGCATTTTGTGTTTATCTACATCCTTTCTTTAACATCCTAAATTATTTTATGTGAAGACATTGTTTACATTGCACCAGCGTCCCTGATTGGAAGTCCTTGATGCAAGACTTTTCTGAAGAGATAGCTCAATAGCATTTGCCTTTTCCTTAACACAAATGGTGTGTAATTAAATGCATTTGCCCTTTTGGAAATCATATGAAAATCATAGAAAATAGAAATATAGAAAATATGTGCAGGAGGAGGCCATTTGACCCTTCGAGCCAGCACCGCCATTCATTGTGATCATGGCTGATCATCTACAATCAGCAACCTGTGCCTGCCTTCTCCCCATATCCCTTGATTCCACTAGCCCCTAGAGCTCTATCTAACTCTTTTTTTAAAATTCATCCAGTGAATTGGCCTCCACTGCCTTATGTGGCAGAGAATTCCACAAAATTCACAACTCTCTGGGTGAAAAAGTTTCTTCTCACCTCAGTTTTAAATGGCCTCCCCTTTATTCTTAGACTGTGGCCCCTGGTTCTGAACTCCCCCAACATTGGGAATATTTGTCTGAATCATTGTCTGAAGAAGTGTCTCGACCCGAAACATCACCCATTCCCTCTCTCCTAGATGCTGCCTGACCTGCTGAGTTACTCCAGCATTTTGTGATACCTTGTGAATATTTTTCCTGCATCTAGCTTGTCTAGTCCTTTTATGATTTTATACGTCTCTATAAGATCCCCTCGCATCCTTCTAAACTCCAGTGAATTGAAGCCCAGTCTTTCCAATCTTTCTTCATATGACAGTCCCTCCATCCCAGGGATTAACCTCGTGAACCTACGCTGCACTGCCTCAATAGCAAGGACATCCTTCCTCAAATTAGGAGACCAAAACTGCACACAATACCAAGCTTACAAGTAAGGTTGAAAGATTCAATAAGAGTCTAAAGAACTGTTGATTTTCATTTTAAGATGTTATTTAAGTTGGTGTTATTATCCGCACGACATTGCAGTCCAACTTCAGAGAGATCAGCTGGCCTTTGTTTTCTGCCGTGATCTGCTTTTCATAAACAAGGTCCAAAATAGGTCGAATCCCCAACCATTGACTCAATGTTCTGCATCAGTTTCTGAACAAACGTTAGAACCAGCTTCTATATATAACATGTAGGAAGGAACTGCAGGTGCTGGTTTAAACTGAAGATAGACGGAAAAAGCTGGAGTAAATCAGCGGGTCAGACAGCATCTCTGGAGAAAAGAAATAGGTGATATTTCGGGTCGAGACCCTTCTTCAGACTGAGAGTCACATATGAAAGATATGCATATCTTTCAATCGTTTGTTCTATATCTCTATATCACCATCTATATCTCTCGTTTCCCATTCCCCTGTCTCTCAGTCTGAAGAAAGGTCTTGACCCTAAACATCACCTATTCCTTTGCTCCAGAGATGCTAAATTACTCCAGCTTTTTTTGTCTATCTATGATCCATCATATGAGATCACATGAGCCTAAAGTACATGATCACATGAGCCTAAAGTACCTCTTCCTACACCTCCAAGAGTCTCATTCATTGTTACAGCACACACTTGAGAAATGGGCATTATTCAGGTGTGGGGACCTATTGTTACCAATGGAAGTGAATTTCAATCTGCCTCATTTCACATTTCAATATTGCACTACAAATTTAATCAATACAAATCAAACCAGGGCTGATTCGGACAATCACAGTGGTGTCACATGCAAATTTATACACAACATTAGAGCTCTGTATAGCCACGCAGTCATGAGTGTAAAGGGAGTAGAGCAGAGGGCTAAGCACACACAGCCTTGAGGAGCATCTGTGTCGGTGCCAATGAGTAGTTGACGTCACCCATCTGCACTGATTGAGGTCTGCTGATGAGGAACTTGAGGATCTAGTGGAAAAGGGAGGTCCAGTTCAGTTTAGTTCAGTTTATTGTCATGTGTAGTGAGTGCTATCCAGTCAGCAGCAAAACAATACGTGTTTACAATCAATCTATACAGTGTATAGATACATGATAAGGGAATATCGTTGAGTGCAAGGTAAAGCCAGCAAAGTCCGATCAAGGATAGTCTGAGGGAAATCAAAGAGGCAGATAGTAGTTCAGCGCCACTCTCTGGTTGTGGTGGGACGGTTGGGTTGCCTGATAGACCCAAGTCTTGGAGCCTGGTGATGAATTTAGAGGGGATGATATGCGGAATGCTGAGCTGTGGTCGATGGACAGCAGTCTGAGGTGTGTTCCTGTTAACCAGGTGGTCCACAGCAGAGTGGCGAGCCAGTGAAATGGAATCTGCTGTTGACCTGTTGTGGCAATAGGTAAATGGATCAGGGCATTTCCGAGGGTGTGATTGATTTGTGGCATAGTCCCTTCTGCACTTCTTTGAAATGCAAAATCTAAATTAAATGAAAAAATGATGACCTTTTCAATTTTGATACAATTATCAGGGCATGTAAAAGAGCCAGCATTGCCAATTTCCCACTGGTTGACTCTCAGCACGACCAAATGAAACGGATTGACTTTGTTCATGTGAGATAAATATACCTTTATTTTCATCAGTTTTCAGATAATGAGATTAAATGAATTTTGCTACATGTAATTATAATTTTGCTTGATTTTATCATGTCATGTTATTCTCAATTGCTGAATAAGTACCTGTAATTATATCAGTTCATAAATGTATCGTTTAGATTAAAAATATCCATACCAATGAAGCACAATGATGCTTTGTAAGTTAATTTTGGAATCTTTGGATTGATATTATCATGTGAAAACTTTCTAAATAATTATTTGCATTGTTACAAATGAGAACACTATATTATTTAAGAAAAGTTTTGTCAATTCTTGTTTCATTTTTCTCTGGTTATATAGGCAGTCAAATTATAAACAATATTTTCTTAGAACTCCCAAACTCCCCTGAATAAACTAATAATTACAAGAAAGACAGAAATTATGGTGTGATAAATCTGTTTGTGGAGATTTTAAGCTTTAAGAGTTCCGATGTGGTCTGATTCTGCAGAAGGTGTGATGGCATTGTGCTTATTGTGTTTTATCGATTTTATTATGAGATGGTAAGAGGAAAATAAAATCACAACTCACAACACACAGATTTTTGAATTGTAATTAATAGACTGCAGATATTTGTTCAAATCATGGCATCACACTTTCTGGCTCACTGCACCAAATAAACAGCATTCATAGAGTGAAACTTAGTGTCATACAGCACAGAAACATGCCCCTTGGCCCAACTCATCCATGCCAACCAAGATGCCCCGTCTCTGTTAGTCCCATCTGCCATAATTTGGCCCATATCCCTCTGTCCCATATCCCTCTATCCCATATCCCATATCCCACTATCCCATATCCCTCTGTCCCATATCCCTCTGTCCCATATCCCTCTATCCCATATCCCTCTGTCCCATATCCCTCTGTCCCATATCCCACTGTCCCATATCCCTCTGTCCCATATCCCTCTATCCCATATCCCACTGTCCCATATCCCTCTGTCCCATATCCCTCTATCCCATATCCCTCTGTCCCATATCCCTCTATCCCATAACCCTCTGTCCCATATCCCATATCCCACTGTCCCATATCCCATTATCCCATATCCTACTGTCCATATCCCATCTGTCCCATATCCCTCTATCCCATATCCCTCTATCCCATATCCCACTATCCCATATCCCTCTATCCCATATCCCTCTATCCCATATCCCTCTGTCCCATATCCCTCTATCCCATATCCCTCTGTTCCATATCCCACTGTCCCATATCCCTCTGTACCATATCCCACTGTCCCATATCCCACTATCCCATATCCCTCTATCCCATATCCCTCTGTTCCATATCCCACTATCCCATATCCCTCTATCCCATATCCCACTATCCCATATCCCACTATCCCATATCCCTCTATCCCATATCCCTCTATCCCATAACCCTCTGTCCCATATCCCTCTGTCCCATATCCCATATCCCTCTGTTCCATATCCCACTGTCCCATATCCCTCTGTACCATATCCCACTGTCCCATATCCCTCTGTCCCATATCCCACTGCCCCATATCCCTCTATCCCATATCCCTCTATCCCATATCCCACTATCCCATACCCCGCTATCCCATATCCTTCTATCCCATATCCCTCCAAACCCTTCCTATCCATACACGGTGGCGCAGCGGTAGAGTTGCTGCCTAACAGCGAATGCAGCGCCGGAGATCCGGGTTCGATCCTGACTATGGGCGCTGACTGTACGGAGTTTGTACGTTCTCCCCGTGACCTGCGTGGGTTTTCTCTGAGATCTTCGGTTTCCTCCCACACTCCAAAGATGTGCAGGTTTGTGGATTAATTGGCTTGGTAAATGTAAAAATTGCCCCTAGTGTGTGTAGGTGGCAGCGGGAGACTTGGCGGTGGCGGCGGTAGGAGCCTCGGTGGCAACGTGGGCCTCGGCGGCAATGGGAGTCTCGGTGGTGGTGGGGCCACGCAGTCGATGAGCACGAGGGGGAGGGGAAGACAATGGAGGACCCGGCATGGAGAGACCGCCGTGAAGAACAATGGCGACCCGGCGTGGGGGGACGGTGGGAGAACAAAGACCCAGTGTGGGGGAGGGGGGTCTCTAGTTTAGAATCCTCTGCCCAGGGAATAAGTCTGTGTTTGTTTGTTTGTTTGTTTGTTTGTTTGTTTGTTCCGGTGAAGGTGCTGTGCACACGGCAGCCAGCCAACAGTCGCTTGTCTTTTTCTTTTTGTTTTGTGTTGTGATTGTCGGCTGACCCATTTCCCTCCGGGGATGAATAAAGTTCTATCGTATCGTATCGTACAATTTCCCAAATTGAAGAATGCTCTGCACAGCCTTTTGGTCGCCGGTGTGATCTGGTCAGCTGCCACACAGCTGCTGATGGTCACTTGCTCCTTCCATTTGTTCTAGTGCCATGGGATATTAGGGGGGATTTAGGTCTGTCAATGTAGAGTTGTATTAATTCTTAGTAGGTGGCTTTACAGAGAGAAACAATTAAGACCATGTGGAAGGTGAGGGTCAGTGAAGGGCAGCTCTCAAAGCCTGAGTATTGCGCATCTTGTCAGGTCAGTGAGCCCCATATTGGTGGTCCTGAACATCAAAAGTTAACTCTTTACACCAGACCAAATACAAGGCATTTGTGTTTAGAGTAAGATTAAAAGATTTTAATATTTTGTTATCTTCAAACTTAAACAAAGTTTAGTCATGTAAATATCAATATTGTATAAGAAATTGTAGAATCCAAAATATTTCATCTTCAAAACGTCTGATTGTGAAGCTTTTGTGTTTAGCTATTTCTTCCGCTCATTATGTTTCGAGAAGCACCCAGCCTAAGCTTTAAACAACACTTTCTTCATTAAGTAGTCTGGATCAGGTTATTCGTCATTAAAGCTTGCAGTTTTATATTCATTTAACACTTTATAAATGTAAAATAATTTCCATGTGAAGTCAAAGTTAGAAAATTTATATCCTCAACTCAAACGTGCATATTTAGTTTAGTTTAGTTTAGATACAGCATTGTAACAGGCCCTTCGGCCCACCAAGTCCGCACCGAACATTGATTACCTGTTCAAAGTAGTTGTGTTAATGTATCTCACTTTCCCATCCTCTCCCTACCCACTGCCAACAGTGATTGAAGTGTTGTTATCAAGCTGTTCAAGCACTTGCTCAAATGTTACAGCTAAACTGGATGATTCATGTGTGGAGATGATTTTTACAGTCTCCACATAATACAAGAATAAATATAAACCTTAGGCTGACCTCAATTTCAAACTCAAAAGTAAATTGGAGTTCACGAAGTTTTCCGAGAAACGTTTCATTGCACAGGTAATATTGAGCAGGTAAGTGGTATCAACATTTAAATCTACACCAGAATAGTGGATCTAGTCTTCTATTCCTTCAAGATAATTTTCAATTTATTTAATTCCTTTAACCAGTCTTCCTGGTTAATAATTCTAACAATGTCCACCCATTCATTGCAATTCAAACCTGGAAAATCTGATGAATTACAGTTTATTCATTATCCATGAACTCAGTGTGATCGACATTGACAAGAACAGCATTTATTGTCATCACTAATTATCCATTTTAATACAGTGAACCCTCGTTTTAACCGAACTCCAAATGGATTTTGGTTACAGTGGAGGGGCCTAGTGATGCTGTGCTGGGCCCCCACACTGCCCCTTGCTCGCACCCCATCCCCGCCTGCCCTACTGCCCCCCCCCCACTCACACTGCCCCCCCTGCCACTTGCAGCCCCCGTGCCACCCCTGGCTCACTCCACTTCCAGGCTGGACCTTCCACACAACCACCGATGACCCTGACCATTGACTCCTCTGATCCTCGCCTCTGCCCCAGCAGGCCAGGGCTGTCACCTCACCTCAATTCCAGGCCCAGTTCCAGACCGAGCGTCTGAAGAAGGGTCTTGACCCGAAACGTCATCTATCCACATCCTCCAGACATGCTGCCTGACCTGCTGAGTCACTCCAGCATTTTGTGTCCTTTTATGAATTAAGCAGCAACTGTAGTGTTTGTCTCTACTACTTATAAAATAATGATACTTTACTACCCGGTTACAGCAGACAATCGGCAATCACTCCATCGCCATGGTCCGTTACAACAAGGCGGGGGGGCACTGGACTGTCAAACTCCTTTGTCCAATTCACCATTCAGTTCTCTTTTTTGAGGATGTTTTATTTTGTTTGTTTTAGTTCAGCATGGCCCTTTGGCCCATTCACACTAGTTTTATGTTATCCCACTTTCTCATCCACCTCCTACACACGAGGGATAATTTACAGAAGCCAATTAACATGAGAACCCGCACGTCTTTGGGAGCACCCAGAGGAAACCCTCGTGGTCACCGGGAGAGTGTGCAGTATTTAGCTGTTGTATTTCTGCCAGATCTTATCCCTTGGCACTTTGTCAACATTCCTAATTTGAGGAAGGACATCCTTGCCAATGAGGCAGTGCAGCGTAGGTTCACCAGGTTAATCCACAGGATGGCGGGACTGTCGTATGAGGAAAGATTGGAAAGACTGGGCTTGTATTCACTGGGGTTTAGAAGGATGAGAGGGAATCTTATAGAGACGTATAAAATTATGAAAGGACTGGACAAGCTAGATGCAGGAAAAATGTTCCCAATGTTGGGGGAGTCCAGAACCAGGGGCCACAGTCTTAGAATAAAGGGGAGGCCATTTAAAACTGAGGTGAGAAAAAAAAAAATTACCCAGAGAGTTGTGAATTTGTGGAATTCTCTGCCACAGAGGGCAGTGGAGGCCAATTCATTGGATGAATTTGAAAGAGAGTTAGATAGAGCTCTAGGGCCTAGTGGAATCAAGGGATATGGGGAGAAGGCAGGCACAGGTTACCGATTGTGGATGATCAGCCATGATCACAATGAATGGCAGTGCTGGCTCGAAAGGCCGAATGGCCTCCTCCTGCACCTATTTTCAATGTTTTCTAGGGAAGTTAAAATTACCTTAATATTCCTACTCATACCTGTGATTTCCATACATATTTGCTCCTCTAATTTCGGTCAACAATTGGGACCCTATAAAGCTTTACCATCCACTCCTCCCAGCATTTCCTCTGATGGATTTGTAGGGAATAGAAGGATATGGTTCATGTGCAGGCAGTGGTTTAGTTAACCCATCATGTTTGGCAAAGACACAGTGGGTGAAAGGCTCTGTCTCTCTGCTGGACGGCTCTATGTTCTTCAGCACTGCATGATGTCCTCCCTGATCAATATCATCCCTCCCCATTGTCTCCTACCTCCACCTCCATCACAGCTGTAACATCTATAACCTGGAGCATTCAGCTGCTCATCCTGCCCATCCCTTAACCACCTTTCCGTAAGAGCTATAATATCAGAATCCCTTGTGCCTGTACACACCGAGCCCATCTGCCTTACCTGTCAGGCCTCCTGTATTAAATAAATGCGGTTCAGCCTGTCATACCTTCCCTTGCTTCCTGTCCTGCCTCTGCCTGTCTTGTTAACTAGTCTTGCTTACTCGAGCCTCTACATTTGCTTCAACCTTCACATCTGCCACATTACAACTTTGCACCCCAACCCCCCCCACCCCAGCCTCCCGCCACCACCCCAACCCCCCCCAACCTGCTCCCAACCCCCCCCACCCCCGCCATCACCCCAACCCCCCACCATCACCCCAACCCTCCACCATCACCCCAACCCCCTGCCACCACCCCAACCCCCCGCCACCACCCCAACCTGCTCTCACCCCCCACCACCACCCCTGCCATCACCCCAACCCCCGACCTGCTCCCACCCCCCGCCACCACCCCAACCCCCCCCACCACCCCAACCCACCCCCACAACCTGCTCCCACCCCCGCCACCACCCCAACCCTCCACCATCACCCCAACCCCCCCCCGCTAGACAAGTTCAAATTGTCCTGAATGGCTTTCAACAATAGTCCCTACCAGGACATTGGCCCACCTCGCCAGTTCATGCCCAAACCAGCCGTCTTGTACCCACAAGGGATCCCAATGGTCTTGCCTTGCTTGTACCAGTTCTTCAGCCACACATTAATTTGCCTTATCCTCCTATTCCTACCCTCACTAGCACCTGACGTAAACTAGAGATCAGAACCTTGAGGTCTTGTATTTTAACCTTCTTCCTAACTCCTTATGTTTACTCTGCACATCCACATTCTTTTTTCTACCTGTGTCATTGTGGCACGGTGGCACAGCGGTAGAGTTGTTGCCTAACAGCGCCAGAGACCCAGGTTCCATCCCATATACAGGTGCTGTCTGTATGGAGTTTGTACGTTCTCCCCGTGACCACGTGGGTTTTCTCCGAGATCATCGGTTTCCTCCCACACCCCAAAGATGTACAGGTTTGTAGGTTAATTGGCTTGGTAAATGTAAAAATTGTCCCTGATTGGGTGTCGGATACTGTTAATGTGCGGGGATCACTGGTCGGTGCGGACTCAGTGGGCCACAAGGCCTGTTTCCGCGCTGTATCTCTAAAACCAAAAACGTTGGTATCAATATGTATTTGCTGTGCTTAAACCTTTTTATTAATGTGCATTTTATGCCTGCTTCACTGAGTTGGGTCTGGTGACTTCTAACATTGTAAGATATGTGACGATGTTTTGGAATCTGATGGACATTGTTCTGTACATCTGTCAGATTCAGGTGTAAAACTAGTGCAGATAACATGCACCAATTTTCATTCAACCTCTGCTGAGAATCACCAGTTTCTGGACCAAAATACGTGGTCAAATTAATTGCTAGTGGAGCATACATTTTTAACTTTATAATCACTTGTTGTCAAAGATAATCGAGCAGAGCAAGATAGACCACCCGACCCTACAAACCGTAGTGTGTCATGGCACCATTTTAGAAGGCAGAAACTTGCAGAAACATTTTTAAAGAAAAAGAACAAAAATCTGTGAATTGATAGATGAGATATATTCTGCATTTTAATAGTATCATCACACATACTGTTCCCCCAAAACTGATTACACTGCGAGAGGCAGAGCGAACGGCGGGTTTTGCCTACTAAAATGGTAGATGTTACACTCCTTTACGTACTACACTTCAGTATAGGCGATTTCAATGGAGTGGTTCATCTTGCTCCTCTAGTATCTTTGCTTGTTGTCAAATCATTAACCTGACCTACCTCCTCTAATCCAGGCAGCATCATTCTGGTAAAGCTCTTTTGCATCCTTCCCAAAGTCTCAATGTCCTTCTTGTAATGGAGTGACCAGAAATGCACACAACACTCCAAATGGCCCTAATCAAAGTTTTCTAAAGCCTGCATTGTGACTTTCTGTCTCATACTCAATGCCTTGATAGACGAAGGCAACCATGCCATATACCTTCTTTACCACTCTATCTACTTAATATTGCTATTTCCAGCGAGATGGATATTGTCCCTGTTGTCCCTTCAGCTCAATGCTTTAATGGTCCTGTCATTAGCTGTACATTCTCCCCTTACATTGAACGTTCCAAAGTGCAACATCTCACACTTGTTCAGATTAAACCCAATCTGCTGTTTCTCTGCATATATTTGTAAATGAGGAACACCTGCCACATCCTTTGTTAGCCCTTTTCACTGCAAAGGGTGGTGGGTGTATGAAACAAGCTGCCAGAGGAGCTAGTTGAGGCTGGGACTATCGCAATGTTTAAGAAACAGTTAGACAGGCACATGGATAGGACAGGTTTGGAGGGGTATAGGCCAAATGCAGGCATCTGGGACTAGTGCAGCTGGGACATGTTGGTCAGTGTGGAAGTTCGGACGAAGGACCTGTTTCCACGCTGTGTGACTCTAAATTGCTGTGTCTTCTGTACAGTTATTCCCATCTCCCAGCACTTGGTTCACAGTCCTCGATGCTTCAGCCATTCAAGTGGTCATCTCAACATTCGTTAGATGCTGTCAGCTACCCAGCCACAACCCCTCCCCAAGACAGCATATCCCAGGTGCTTACCACTCTCTGGGTAAAGGAGGTCCCCCCTAAACCCTTTCAAATCTCTCGCCCCTTACCCTGTATTTATGCTCTCTAGTTTTAACTGCCCCTGATATGGGGTAGGTTTCCTCCAGTCTAATCTATCTGAACCTCTCAAAATTTTATATATTTCCATCATGTCCCAAACTACCTTTGCCAGGTCCTTCCTTATGTTAATAAAATTTACCTTCCCCCTATTAAAGAACTTTATTACTGGTACATTCCAGCCTTTTCCATAACCACTTTAAAATATACAGTCATAGGGTCTCTGCGTCCTGAATGCTTGCCCAATGGCACTTCCTCCACTTGACCACTACATTTTCCAAGGTAAGCTCGTGATGCTCCTTCTCTTGTTAGTCTATCTATCTACTGCGACAAAATGCTCTCCTGGCCCCACTTCAAATTCTGTCTCCTCTGAGTCTTTGTCACAAAGGCAATCCCAGTTAATATTCAGGAAAATAAAATCCCCCAGAAAAATGAGTACATTTTTATTGCATCTCTGACATCTTCCCACTTATCTGTTCCTATCTCCTGTAGACTGTTGGGAGGTCTATAAGAAAATAACTGCAGATGCTGGTACAAAGGTATTTATTCACAAAGTGCTGGAGTAACTCAGCAGGTCGGGCAGCATCTCGGGAGAGAAGGAATGGGTGACGTTTCGGGTCGAGACCCTTCTTCAGACTGTTGGGAGGTCTGTTGTACACCCCAAGAAAGTGACGATCCCCTGTCTTGTTTCTAATCTCTACCCATATGGCCTCATTTGATATCTTCCCTCAATAATTTGGTTTAGAGACACAGCATAGAATGGGGCTCTTTGGCCCACTATGTCCACGCCGACCATCGATCACCAATTCGCACCAGTTTTGTTATCCCACTTTCACTTCAACCAGGGTCAGCCCAGAGACCAATTATCCGACAAACCAGCACGTCCTTGGAATGTTGGGCAAAACCGGAGCATCCACGGGAAACCTATGCAGTCACAGAGAGAACATGCAAACTCCACACAGACAGCATCCCAGGTCAGGATTGAACCTGGGTGTCTACCAACTGTGCCACAGTGCCACCCTCTGCCTAACAGTGCAACCGTTGACTACCAATACAGTGGCTCCTCTTCTTTTACTCCCCCATCTGAAAATCTTATAACCCTGGGATACTGAGCTGCCTGTCCTTCAATCAAATCGCAGGGATGGCCACGGTATCTTGAATCCATGTTCATTTGTGCTCATCTCCTTCACTAGATCTCCCTTTAAGTCCACAGGGACCCAGAGACGGCTCGGTCCACAGCTCCAGTAATTTATTCAGCACCAGTGCTCTGCTTATTGTAATTTCCCCATCCCTTACAATTCCTGATTTACAGCGATTTATTTGATGTTGTTTGTTTCCTCTACTGTGAAGACTGAGTAAAATATCTATTTAATTCATCTGCTATCTTCTTACTTTCTAATTGTAATCACCAAGACTCATTTCTGAAAGGACTAACACTCACTTTTGTTACCCTTTTCCATCGTTTTAAATATCTGCAGAAACTCTTACCGTCAGTTTTCACATTTTTAGCTACATAATGAAGAGATATTGAGCTAGCTCTTGACGTGAAAACTTGGCACGTTCAAAACGAATACTCACCCTCTCCTTCCATCCCTTCCCACCGATCCCCAACCACCAACTCACCCTCACAAATATGCACACACTCACAAACAAGATCTCTCCAGAGATCTCACTCTCCAGAGATGCTGCCTGTCCCGCTGAGTTACTCCAGCATTTTGTGTCTGTCCTCACACACAAGATCAGTTGTGTAAAGTTACGAGGCTGGGGAGTGGTTATGTTTCCATGTGGTAAGAGGTGATATATTGATTATGGTAGGGTAGAAAATACAATAAAATGCGACACAGATTCTGCACAATAGAACCTTGAAGAAATGTGCCCTTGTTTTACACAAAAGTTAAACTTTATTTTTGTGTTTTTTTTTATTTTTGTAGAATTTTGCTAATGGCAAAATAATAAAATAGAACAACAACAACTTTGTTTGGTACAACATAAAACATGTCCACGTTAGAACAAAACATAACATATAGAGTCTTTAACTCAGATTTTCATCCACTTTTTCATGCTGCCTTGCACTCTGTAAGATATGAGCTTGGCACGGGTGTCATGGTAATCAGTCTATCTCAAGTCCTTTTCTCTTAGATCCGTGTCAATTGGTGCCAAAGACTGGAAGGTAAGATGCTTTCAACCTTTTCCATCACAAAGTTTAATGGAGCAAACAGTGTACTGAGGAACTGCAGAGATAAATAAAGGGAAATCCTGTTTAAGGCAGAGTCATGAACAGAAATCAAACGTTCAAAACAGGAAGAAAACGAGAGATGTCGATTCAAGTGAATATTTCAGCAATTAGTTATATTCAAGTAATTACAGATTACTTCAGCAAACGTTAGAACAATAGACCTCCATAAAAATAAATAAACCTTGCAATAGTTGCACCTCTGTTTCATTCTACAGAAAACAATACAATGGATCAAGGACCTAATCTTGAATAGTGACTTTTCCTGAATGTTGGACCAACTGTTCGGTACAGTCTGTGCCATCATATCATGGATAAGATAGCACAAATAGGAGCCTCCTGGTCTCAACAGACTCTCCCTTCAACACTAATTCTCCTTTGAAATGTCAATGCTCTTGTCTACTAAACTAATGGAGATTTCAATTCAATTAATTCATCAGCTGAGGAAACATACGACGTTAAAAATAAACGACAACATGTGTTATAAATGCATTTTCCATCATTTTAGATGTAAAAGATAACATCTAACATCATTTGAGGAAATACTTTGCTAATTGTTCAATCAATTTCAAGGGACAATATTAGGTTCCTAATTCCACAATCTAACCAACAGATTAGTTGCAGTCACTATAATCAGTAACGCAACATAAATTACTCTGTTGTTAATATTGGGTTTGAGCGTTAATACTGTTAAATCCAATTATCAAGCGAGGATTAAATATATCAATTGTACCTGAATGGATCTGAAATCATCTGTGCTTTTACACTTTGCAATGGGTCTCCCTTTGGGAGAAGTAAACAACACAATCACACCAATGGGCTGAAGATAGACACAAAGTGCTGGAGTATCTCAGCAGGTCAGGCAGCATCTCTGGAGAGAAGGAATGGGTGATGTTTCAGGATGAGATCCACCTTCAGACCCGAAACATCACCCACTCCTTCTCTCCTGAGATGCTGCCTGTCCTGCTGAGTTACTCCAGCATTTTGTGTCGATCTTCAGTGCAAACCAGCACCTGCAGGTTTATTCTTCGTACACACCCATGAGCCAGTTATGATCAATACTACCTCCCTGAGGTTGCTATCTAAAATCAAGTCAGTATTTGCCTTAAAGTCCCTCGAATAAACACAACTGAGAAGCTTTTATTCCCCCCCCCCCCCCCCCCATCTGACCACTACCTATACGCTTCTGCTGTTGGATCTTTGGCTGAAATCAGTTCCACGTGATTAATATCTGATCTAAATGCTGCCAAATACTTTTGATGGAAATGTTTCATTCACAACCATGACTATAAATGTGTAGTAAGTGCAACTTTTAATTGGCTTTAATCCTTTTACTTCTTCACATTGAATAAAGAAGGTGCTGCAGGTATTCAAAATAAAAGTTAAATTGTTTGCAGATTCTCCCAATAAACTCTGTTGACTAGCTGAGTGGCAAAATGAAGAGCTGAATGGGGGAATACTGAGGATAAGCCTATCTCATTTACGAGCTAATTTTAGAAAATTAAATACCCACCGAGGCCACTAAAGAGGAAACAAGATATGGAGTAATAACGTAGACACCAAAAGCTGGAGTAACTCAGCAGCAGCATCTCTGGAGAGAAGGAATCGGTGACATTTCAGGTCATAGAAACATAGAAAATAGATGCAGGAGGAGGCCATTTGGCCCTTCGAGCCAGCACCACCATTCATTGTGATCATGGCTGATCATCCACAATCAGTAACCTGTGCCTGCCTGCTCCCCATATCCCTTGATTCCACTAGCCCCTAGAGCTCTATCTAACTCTCTTTTAAATTCATCCAGTGAATTGGCCTCCACTGCCTTCTGTGGCAGAGAATTCCACAAATTCACAACTCTCTTGGTGAAAATGTTTCTTCTCACCTCAGTTTTAAACTGAGACCCTTCTTCAGTAAGAAACCTGAATGTATTTACAGCAACAATGATTTCTTTGGACAATATAGCAGCTGCAAAGCCTTATATCTTTCAGATACAACAATGTAAGATTAGCATTTGGAGAATTGCAGAACCCCATTTGATGTTTTATCAAGTTTGGACAATCCTCGGCTAATTTTCACTGTAAATATGGGAACTAACTTAGTCTGTCAGTGCAAGCAAACTATCAGTAAGTCTAAAAGATTGGCAGAACTTATTTCCAACTTTGAGAATACTTAAGGGTTCTTCTTCAAAATGATCTGTGAAGTGAATCCTTGGTCAGTGTGGGAAGCCAGCGAAAAAATTGTTGGAACCGCTGACAAAGATATTGCATCACCTTCAGCCACGGAGGAGGTACTGGAAGACTGGAAGGTGTAAATGTTATACCTTTATTTAACAAGGGCTGCAAGAACAAGGCAGAGAACGACAGACCAGTGAGATTGACATCAGGCAATTACTGGAGGGGTTTCTGAAGGGCCGGTTCTACCAGCATGTGGATAGTTAAGGAATGACGAGGGATAGTCAGGATGGTTTTGTACGCAAAATCGTGTATCACAAATTTGATTTTTTGAAGAGGGCACCAAGAGAATAGACAATGGCCGCACAGTGGAGGTTGTCTATATGGACTTTAGCCAGGGTTTTGCAGTAGCATGGTCGGCTGGTCCAGACGGTTAGGTGGGATTCTGGGAGGGTTAGCCAACTGGAATAAAAATGGGCTTTAAGGAAGGAGTCAGAGGGTGGAAGTGGGGGGTTGTTTTTCTGACTGTGACCAGTGGTATGCTACAGGGATTTGTGTTGGGTCTACTGTTGTTTGTCATCTACATATATAATTTAGATGACAATACCATTAACGTGATTAGTGAATGTGTTTATTGTTGGTGGTTTATTTGGTTCACTGGTGGTAGAGTGGACTGTGAGGAAGGCTATCTAAGTTTACAAAAAGATCTGGATCAACAGGACGGTCACGGTGGCGCAGCGGTAGAGTTGCTGCCTTACAGTGAATGCAGCGCCGGAGGCCCGGGTTCGATCCCGACTACGGGTGCTGTCTGTACGGAGTTTGTACGCTCTCCCCGTGACCTGCGTGAGTTTTCTCCAAGATCTTCGGTTTCCTCCCACACTCCAAAGACGTACAGGTTTGTAGGTTAATTGGCTTGGTAAATGTAAAAATTGTCCCTAGTGGGTGTAGGATAGTGTTAATGTGCGGGGATCGCTGGTCGGCGCGGACCCGGTGGGCCGAAAGGGCCTGTTTCCATGCTGTATCTCTAAACTAAACTAAACTTGGGAATTGGCCAAGAAATGGCAAATGGAATTTAATACCGACAAATACGAGCTGATGCATTTTGTCGAGCAGAGATACCTGCACCATTAGATCTTCCTGCTCTCCAGGGCCCTGCCATGTACTGTGTTAAACCAGGGTAGGACTTACACAGTAAATGGTAGGACTGGAGATTGCTTTAGAACAGAGAGACCTTGAGGTAAAGGTACACATTTCTCTGAAAGTAGCAACAAATGTAAACAGAATAATGTGCTTCGCTTCATCAGTAAGGGTATTGAGTCCAAGAGTTGATATGCCTCAGCTGTAGCTGCACAAGAGGTTGGTGAGACCACATTTGGAGAAAAGTATGCAGTTCTAGTCACCCAGCTACTGGAAGGGTCTCGACCCAAAACGTCACCCATTCCTTCTCACCTGAGATGCTGCCTGACCTGCTGAGTTACTCCAGCATTTTGTGAAATAAATACCAGCTATTGGAAAGATGTCATTAAGCTGGAAAGGGTGCAGAGAAGTATTCACCAGGATACGACAATTACTCAAGGACTTGAGTTATAGGGAGAGGCTGGATGAGGTAGCCCTTTTCTCCTGGAGTGCATAAAGCTGAGGAGATGATCTTGTTGAGGTAGACAAAGTCATGAGGGACATAGATGAGGTGAATGATCACAGTATCTTCCCTAGCATAGAGCAGCCCAGAACTACAGGCCACTTAAGGTGAAAGGAGAAAGACTTAAGAGATGGGAGGGGCAATCTCCTTGCCTAGAGGGTGGTGCGATGATATAGTGATCTGTTGGTGGGCGCAATGGAGACGTTCAAAAGACACTTAGACAATTTCATGGATAGGAAAGGTTTGGTGGAATATGAAAACTTTCTGCTTTTTAATTTCAAGGAATAAAATTCAGCCAGGACCTTCTCAACCACAGATAGATTCATAGAGTTTGTGCAGCATTAAAACGGTTCCTTTGGACCATCATGCCATGCTGACCATTAAGCTTGGGTATAATAATCCCCTTGCCTATATTAGTTCGATATCCCTCTGAGACTTGTTTAGTTAACCCCTGTCAAGATGCCACCTAAATGGTGTTACTGTTTCAGCCTCCGCCAGGCATCTCCTCTGGCAGCTCACTCTAGATAGCAACTACTCTTTACCCCTCAGACCCTTTTCAAATCTTCTCTCTCTCACCTTCCCTCGAGTGTTAGACACCTCGAGCAATCATTGGTATCCACCCCATCCATGGCTTTCACAGATTTATATACAACTATCACTCAACCTCTCAATTTCTATTGCTTAAGGGAAAATTATTTAAGCCAACTTTAGATAGTTCCTCTGTCCTTCTCTTCCCCTCCCCCTTCCCAGTTCTCCCTCTCTCTTCCTGTCTCCACCTATATCATTCCTTTGTGGAATTCTGTGGAATTCTCTGCCTCAGAAGGCAGTGGAGGCCAATTCTCTGAATGCATTCAAGAGAGAGCTACATAGAGCTCTTAAGGATAGCGGAGTCAGGGGGTATGGGGAGAAGGCAGGAACGGGGTACTGATTGAGAATGATCAGCCATGATCACATTGAATGGCGGTGCTGGCTCGAAGGGCCGAATGGCCTCCTCCTGCACCTATTGTCTATTGTCTATTGCCCCTCCTGACATCAGTCCGAAGAAGGGTCTCGACCCGAAACGTCGCCCATTCCTTCTCTCCTGAGATGCTGCTTGACCTGCTGAGTTACCCCAGCATTTTGTGAAATAAATACCTTCGATTGGTACCAGCATCTGCAGTTATTTTCTTACAATACATAAGCCTACCCAATCTCTCCTAACAACTCAAGGCCACCAATCCAGGCAGCATTTTTGTGAGTTTCATCTGCACCTTTATATCTTCATCACATGCTTCTTGTAAAGTAGTGACCAGAACTACACTTGGGAGTATTGTGCACAGTTCCTGTTTCCCACTCGATAGAAAGGATATGTAGCTAGAAGGGATGCAGAAAATGTTTTGTACAATTGTAATATGATGCCCCAGCTCTTATACTCAAAGCCTCGGCCATGAAGGCAAGTGTGTCATACGCCTTCCTCAGTGGTTTCTGACATCCAATAATTATTCTTCATTAGTGATAATTGAGAACAAGTTAGAAAACACAACAATTTTTCCTGTATTCGCCTCCCCTTTAACTCCATCTTTATACTCCCTCCCCCCCCAACTACTTAGTTTAAAGCCACACTTGTAGCACTAGCAAACCTGCCTGCCAGAATGTTGGTCCCCCTCCAGTTAAGGTGTAACCCGTCCCTTTTGTACAGGTCACCTCTACCCCAGAAGAGATCCCAGTGGTCTATAAATCTAAATCCCTGCTCCCTGCACCAGCCCCTCAGCCATACATTCATATCCCCGATCTCTCTGTTCCTGCCCTCACCAGCACGAGGTACAGGTAGCAGTCCAGAGACAACCACCTTCGATGTCCTACTTCTCAGTCTTCTTCCTAACTCTCTAAACTCACCTTACAGGACCTCCTTCCTCTTCAAAAGGCATTTGGCACATTGGCCTTCATCAGTCAGAGTATTGAGTATAGACGTTAGGAGGTCATGGTGCAGTTGTATGACATTGGTGAGGTCACATTTAGAGTATTGTGTTCTGTTCTGGGCATCATGTTATAGGAAAAATGTTGTCAAGCTGGAAAGGGTACAGAAAAGATTCATGAAGATGTTGTCAGGACTAGAGGGTGTGAGCTATCAGGAGAGGTTGAGTAGACTGGAACTCTATTCCTTGGCGCGCAGGAGGATGAGGGATGATTTTATAGACGTGTATAAAATTATGAGAGGAATAGATCAGGTAGATTCACAGTCTCTTGCCCAGAGTAGGTGAATCGAGGACCAGCGGACAGAGGTTTAAGTTGAAGGGGAAAAGATTGAATAGGAATCTGAGGGGTAACCTTCTCACACAAAGCATGGTACATGTTTGGAACAAGCTGCCAGAGGAGGTAGTTGAGGCAGGAACCATTCCATCATTTAAGAAACAGTTAGACAGGTACATGGATAGGACAGGTTTGGAGGGATATGGACCAAACGTGGGCCGAAGGGCCTGTTTCCATGCTGTATCATGACTCTATCACAACAAAAGTAATCTGCTTGATTTACACCCCATCCATTACTGTGATTGTTCTGTATGTCATTTGCAAAAACACTGAAGCAACATATGCTTTGACATATCCCCCAATCTTATGTCTGCTATTTTCCACAAGAACATGATAAGCAAGGACATGGAAAACCCATCTCCATCAGCTACTGATCTATACAACTCTCTATCTCCCAACTAGACAGGACAACATGGCCTACCATTTCCAATCATCCCATGCTGTCAAATAAACAGTATTCTCATTGAAATTTCTGTTTAAAGAATAAATTAAAATGTTCAACTAAAATATGTTTTTCTGAGATCCCTTCAGCCTATTGCTGGCTTGGTCATAGCAATGACCAGAGAATTATTCCCTCATTCTCGCAGAGCCCAGGGCAGATGAATGGTTGTCAATCCTTGAATTGTGTGGGTAAACATTGGGGACAAAAGCGAGTGAAAGTTCTTTCTCCATTTTAAAGCAGCCACGTGATCTCTGAGCGGCACTGTTTAGTTTAGTTTAGAGATACAGTGTAGAAACAGGCCCTTCAGCCCATCGAGTCCACACCGACCAGCGATCCCCGCACATTTAAACACTATCCTACGCTAGGGGAAATTTTTACAATTATACCAAGCCAATTAACCTATAAACCTGTACATCTTTGGAGGGCGTGGGAGGAAACCGAAGATCAAGTAGAAAACCTACGCAGGTCACGGGGATAAGGTACAAACTCCATACAGACAAGCACCCATAGTCAGGATGGAACCCGGGTCTCTGGCGCTGTTAGCGCTGTAAGGCAGCAACTCTACCGCTGCGCCACCGTGCAGCCACAGTTGGGTGGGAAATTACACTCATCAAAAGATCAATGGTCACATTCATGATAAATGAACAAAGGCAGCAATTACAAACTATTACTAACCTATTCTCAAACTATAATAACCAATTAACATTCATCTCCTCTGCTAAACCTCAACATGTGAAACCTCATCATTTATTTGTTACATCACCAATTATAATTAATGATCTTCTGATCAGGCTCAATGTTGGTACTGCAAACTGACTAGTGAACTAAACAGATAAGTAAATAGAAAACCTGCAGACAGCAGCTCCCAAATGCACCATTGTCTGTCAAGAGATCTCTCACAAACCTGAGGCTTCTTCAATGCTAAAAAAGCTATCAATCAGACCTACTGCTTAAATAGCAAAAAGCCCTGAGTCAACCATGCAGCATGTTTAAAAGACTTCTCTTACTGCCAACAAAAAAACTATTTTGTCCCATCTGAATGCTGCCGAACAACTATCACCAGCAGCATTAAACCAAAAGGAGCAGCCTACCATGTGCAGGACCTATTTACTAATATTTGTATGATATAAATGTCAGGAAGGCTGAGCTGATGGCAAACCTTCTGAAATTTTCTTTATGCAAATGTAATTTTTAATTATAAGAATGCATAGAAGGCAAAGTGCAATAACTAACTAACGATAACTTTACTTTACCATAAGCAGTGGGGAAAAATGAAAAGTCACTAAGAATTCCCATCTAAAAAGACACAATTGAGGCAGCCAGGAGCAATTGAAGGTAGACACAAAATGCTGGAGTAACTCAGCGGGTCAGGCAGCATCTCTGGAGAGAAGGAATGGGTGACGTTTCGGGTCGAGACCCTTCTTCAGACTGATGTCAGGGGGGCGGGACAAAGAAAGATATAGGTGGAGACAGGAAGACAGTGGGAGAACTGGGAAGGGGGAGGGGAAGAGAGGGACCGAGGAGCTATCTAACGTTAGAGAAGTCAGTGTTCATACCGCTGGGCTGTAAGCTGCCCAAGCGAAATATGAGGTGCTATTCCTCCAATTTGCGGTGGGCCTCACTATGATACTGGAGGAGGCCCAGGCCAGGAGCAATGTATCCTTGTCTGCATTTTTATAGATGGACATACTGACTTTATCGAGGGCAAGTTGGGAAGCTGGTGGTGAAGGTTGTCATTCCAATTTAATTGCCTAATTTCCAGACGACAGGGTCATAGGTAAATATCAGAACTTAAATCTCTCTTCTGAGAGTCACTGCCAGGCGTTTAAAAAAATTGCACCAAGAATAATCAAGGAGATATCGGCAACTCTGGGCGATCACGGTGGCACAGCGGTAGAGTTGCTGCCTTATAGCAAATGCAGCGCCGGACTACGGGTGCTGTCTGTACGGAGTTTGTACTTTCTCCCCGTGACCAGTGAAGATTTCTCTGAGATCTTCGGTTTCCTCCCACACTCCAAAGACGTGCAGGGTTGTAGGTTTATTGGCTTGGTAAATGTAAAAATTGTCCCTAGTGGGTATAGGATAGTGTTAATGTGCTGGGATCGCTGGTCGGCGCGGATGGAATGGAAGGCATTTAAAGGTTGCATGGATGAACTACAACAAGTGTTCATCCCAGTTTGGCAAAAGAACAAACCAGGAAAGGCAGTGCATCTGTGGCTAACAAGGGAAATCAAGGATAGTATTAAAACAAAAGATGAAGCATACAGATTAGCCAGAAAAAGTAGCATACCATAGGACTGGGAGAAATTCAGAGTCCAGCAGAGGAGGACAAAGGGCTTAATTAGGAAAGGGAAAATAGATTATGAGGGGAAAACTGGCAAGGAACATAAAAACTGACTGCAAAAGCTTTAAAGATATGTGAAGAGAAAAAGAGTAGTTAAGACAAATGTAGGTCCCTTGCAGTCGGAAACAGGTGAATTGATCATAGGGAACAAGGAGATGGCAGACCAATTGAACAAATACTTTGGTTCTGTCTTCACTAAGGAAGACATAAACCGTCTGCCGGAAATAGCGGGGGACCGGGGGTCTAATGAGATGGAGGAACTGAGGGAAATCCAGGTTAGTCGGGAAGTGGTGTTAGGTAAATTAAATGGATTAAAGGCAGATAAATCCCCAGGGCCAGATAGGCTGCATCCCAGAGTGCTTAAGGAAGTAGCCTCAGAAATAGTGGATGCATTAGTGATAATTTTTCAAAACTCCTTAGATTCTGGAGTAGTTCCTGAGGACTGGAGGGTAGCTAATGTAACCCCACTTTTTAAAAAGGGAGGGAGAGAGAAAACGGGGAATTATAGACTAGTTAGCCTAACATCGGTAGTGGGGAAAATGCTAGAGTCAGTTATTAAAGATGTGATAGCATCACATTTGGAAAGTGGTGAAATCATCGAACAAAGTCAGCATGGATTTACAAAAGGCAAATCATGTCTGACGAATCTTATAGAATTTTTCGAGGATGTAACTAGTAGAGTGGATAAGGGAGAACCAGTCGATGTGTTATATCTGGACTTTCAGAAGGCCTTCGACAAGGTCCCACATAGGAGATTGGTGTACAAACTTAAAGCACACGGTATTGAGGGTTCAGTGTTGAGGTGGATAGAAAATTGGTTGGCGGACAGGAAGCAAAGAGTAGGAATAAACGGGTCCTTTTCGGAATGGCAGGCAGTGACTAGTGGGGTACCGCAAGGCTCAGTGCTGGGACCCCAGTTATTTACAGTGTATATTAATGATTTGGACGAGGGAATTGAATGCAACATCTCTAAGTTTGCAGATGACACGAAGCTGGGTGGCAGTGTTAGCTGTGAGGAGGATGCTAGGAGGCTGCAGAGTGACTTGGATAGATTAGGAGAGTGGGCAAATGCATGGCAGATGCAATATAATGTGGATAAATGTGAGGTTATCCACTTTGGCGGCAAGAACAGGAAAGCAGAGTATTACCTGAATGGTGAACGATTAGGAGAAGGGGAGATGCAACGTGACCTGGGTGTCATGGTGCACCAGTCATTGAAAGCAAGCATGCAGGTGCAGCAGGCAGTGAAGAAAGCGAATGGTATGTTGGCATTCATAGCGAGGGGATTTGAGTTTAGGAGCAGGGAGGTTCTACTGCAGTTGTACAGGGCCTTGGTGAGACCGCACCTGGAGTATTGTGTGCAGTTTTGGGCTCCTAATCTGAGGAAAGACGTTCTTGCCTTAGAGGGAGTACAGAGAATGTTCACTAGATTGATCCCTGGGATGGCGGGACTTTCATATGAAGAAAGACTGGATAGACTAGGCTTGTACTCGCTGGAATTTAGAAGAATGAGGGGGGATCTTATAGAAACATATAAAATTCTTAAGGGGTTGGAGAGGCTAGATGCGGGAAGATTGTTCCCGATGTTGGGGGAGTCCAGAACCAGGAGTCACAGCTTAAGGATAAGGGGGAAGTCTTTTAGGACCGAGATGAGAAAACATTTCTTCACACAGAGAGTGGTGAGTCTGTGGAATTCTCTGCCACAGAAGGTAGTTGAGGCCAGTTCATTGGCTATATTTAAGAGGGAGTTAGATTTGGCCCTTTTTGCTAAAGGGATCAGGGGATATGGAGAGAAGGCAGGTACAGGTTACTGAGCTGGATGATCAGCCATGATCATATTGAATGGCGGTGCAGGCTCGAAGGGCCGAATGGCCTACTCCTGCACCTATTTTCTATGTTTCTATGACCCGATGGGCCGAAGGGCCTCTTTCCGCGCTGTATCTCTAAACTAAACTAAATGAAGCATGCCATTGTGAGCCATTATTGCTTGGTTGTTGAACTTGCATCTTGCTGTATCTATTTATCTGTATCTATCCCCAGTCGAGAGTCAAAAGCCAAAAGGCCATTCTCAGAACAACTGACACCATGGCGTAAACATGTGAATGTTCATAAGTGATAGGAGCAGAATTAGGCCATTCGGCCCGTCAAGTCTACTCCGCCGATAGACACAAAAAGCTGAAGTAACTCAGCAGGACAGACAGCATCTCTGGAGAGAAGGAATGGGTAACGTTTCGTGTCAAGACCCGTCTATCCCGCCATTCGATCATGGCTGATCTATCTTCCCTTCTCAACCCCATTCTCCTGCCTTCTCCCCATAACCCCTGACGCCCATACTAATCGATGTATACGCCATTACAGTGTAAACCCTATGATTGTGGAGACCGTCACACAATGCTCACACCATGAACTATGTCTTTTTTGACAAACCAGCAGTTCCTTGTATCTGCATGAACTAAGTACAGCCATGTCACAAAGGTGAAGTCCTTTGATCTGAGTTTTCTTGATCTTTCAAAATGCCCACTACATCCGTGGGGACTTTGTTAACGAAGCCCTCATGTGAAAAGAAATAAAGACAAAAGTGAGAAAATAGTGATTGTGTGGTCTTGGGCTGCTGCAAGTCTTATGGTTGATGGCATTTATGGCCGATACCTTTGTGCTTCAGGATGACCATACAAATTGTTCTGTGGTTTCGCAAAGGTGATAAACATCTGGGTAACATCAAAAAGAACTTTAATGGCTCAAGGTAATTCTAAATTGTTTCCTAATACCATTGAACTACAAAGGTCTTGCACTGATTACTGCATACAATTAGGACAACTTGCAAAAAGTTTACACAAAATACATTTCGAAAGTGATTACAATAACTACATTGGAGAATAAAGGTTATTCATGTTAATTCATTACATTCATTAAAGATTCATGTTGATTTATGTCATAGCTATTCCATTTTTTTATTGCTTTGAATACACAACACACTCTTAACAGCAGTGGCAATGAGAGTCAACAACTCTCTTTCAATGCTTGTCATTGTAAACTGCGACTTCAGTCACCACTGCTGCCAAATCAGATCTTAACTGTCCAACTCAAAAGAGGCATTTGTTCTCGAGCCAGTTTAGTCCAATTGGAGATCGTGCTATCAGCTCGCGTAAAGATTACTGAAAGATCAAAGAAATGTGACTTTGATATGTCTACAGTGATCACAAGGGTCCTGTGGTACCCACACACAAACATCATCACTTGGCAGTCAAGGGAGCTTCTATCATTAGACTTATTGAGTAACACAATGGTCACACACCACTCCTGACACAAAAGTCAAAAGCTAAGCACCCAGGGCTCAGGTGGTTTAATATGTTACGGTCAAAGGCTTTCATGTTGTGACCTGGGTTCAAATATTGTCAAAGCTTTGACATCACAGCACCTGTTACCTGAGGTTGACGACTAGGTAGATGACATTTGTCAGCTCAAGGCTCTCTGGCTCATGTGATAGGTACATTTTGTTAAAGTTAAGAGTCCTGAAAACTGCAGAAACTCTTTGCAATGCTTCAAGTGCAACAGTTTTTATTTATTAAAGTTTCTCTTCTAAAGGCCACCTAGCCTTTGACCCAAGCTTCCCTTAACACAAAGGACACACACAACATCATGATGACCCTGTCAACGATTGCCAAGAATTAAAACCTTCTTGATTTACTAACGAATAAATGACTTGCTTCTCCGATTACAGGCCAAATGTGAATCGCCGACAGTCATTTCTGACACAGACACAAAAAGCTGGAGTAACTCAGCGGGTCAGTCAGCATCTCTGGAGAAGGGTCTGGAACCGACACCTCACCGATTCCTTTTCTCCAGAGATGCTGTCTGACCCGCTGAGTTACTCCAATTTTTTGTGTCTATCTTCGGCTTAAACCAGCATCTGCATTTTCTTCCTTGTCATTCCTGACAGTTGCCTGAACCTGTGTACTCAGCTGATTGATGTCAGGTACTAGTATTCATCGCAAGCTAATGCTGCACCCTTCGGCTGACAACCAGGCTTGCAGTGCTGCTGAGACCTTGAAACAGTCCGACAGGTTCCAGGTGTTTTCAGTTAATATCCCCGAAAGACACATTAAAAAAAAAACTTTGCGAATACTAATACTTTTTCATGGCTCTCTATTTCTTTGGGTAGTACTCAGTAATTACATTCAAGAATGGCATCTCCATTAAATTGAATTAAATTGAATACTTTATTGTCACATGTGACAAGCCACAGTGAAATTCTTTACTTGCATACGGGAGATATAGACGTCGATGTAGAGTTTATCTTACTTTTTTGCATCTCTTTCATTCATTGTTCTTTATCTCTCTACGTCATCGTCTTTATCTCTCGTTTCCCTTATTCCCATAACCAGTCTGAAGAAGGGTCTCGACCCGAGACGTCACCCATTCCTTCTCTCCAGAGGTGCTCCCTGACCCGCTGAGTGACTCCAGCTTTTTGTGCTTATCTTTGGTTTAAACCAGCACCTGCAGTTCCTTCCTGCGCAGTACTGAGGCTGAATGAGGAGCCGATGAATGAGGTGAAACACAGACGACCATAAATGAGCGTCAGGGCACTATCCAGGAGGGAGCAGGGAAGTTACAAGCACTTTTACTGTTGCAAAATGTCGTGAAGATGGAGACACAAGATCGATGTCAAAAACAAAATCTGACACCGAGCCACATAAACTGACATTAAAACACAGTCAAAAACCTGGGCAAAAAGATGAAGATTATGCTGTGTCTTAAATGAGAAGAATGAGGAAGAAGAGGAAGAGAGAATCTGAAGTCTGATTTGGATGTTAGGTTTAGTTTAGTTTAGTTTAGAGATACAGAGTGGAAACAGGCCCCTTCGGCCCACCGGGTCCACGCCGACAAGCAATCCCCGCACATTATCCCTATCCTGCACCCACTAGGGACAATCCTTTTACATTTACCAAGCCAATTAACCTACATAACTGTACGTCTTTGGAGTGTGGGAGGAAACCGAAGATCTCGGAGAAAACCCACGCAGGTCACGGGGAGAACGTACAAACTCCGTACAGACAGCACCCGTAGTCAGGATCGAACCCGGGTCTCCGGCGCTGCATTCGCTGTAAGGCAGCAACTCTACCGCTGCACCCCCCCCCCCCCGTGACCGCCCTAAGGTGTGGGGGAAGTGGTGGAGAACGTATCCTGGAGACAAGGGTCCAAAGAGAGAGTGGTCAGCCATAGCTAGGCTTCTGTTGAGGCCACAGTGTCAATGGGGTGGGCACAATGACAATGCAGTGGATGCCAGTGGTGCACAATCTCCCAGTGCCTTGATGTTGTCGTTCCTGATCTCAGGAGCTGTGCGTGTGCAAGTTGCACGTTCCCGCCAGAATCATTTGGCATTCCTTTGGCCTCTCTGGTTTCCTCCCATGCCCCAAAGACGTGCAAATTGGTTGGTTATATATTCCACTCTAATGCCCTGGTGTTCAGGCCTCAGTTTCGGTTTTATTATTGTCACATGTACCGAGGGGCGGTGAAAAGCTTTGTTTTGCTCCCTCTCCAAACAGATCAGATATCCCATACATAAACACAACCAAGTCACGAAGGTAAAGCAAAGGGGAAGATATAGATCGCAGTTTGTGGTGGAATCAAAAGCAAGTTGATGAGAATGTGGGGACATTAAAACCGGGATTAGTGAAGGACTAGTGTAAATGGATGATTAGTGGTCAGCACAGATTCATTGGGCCAACACCCTGCTTCAATGCCCAATCACTCTTTGGAAGTCATGCACTATCTACTCAAGGATGACACGAGCTTTATTGCCAGGTGCATAGATCTCTGCAGAAAATTACAAGAAATTACTAGGCACCGTTCCGAAGTGCGGCACGGTGGCGCAGCGGTAGAGTTGCTGCCTTACAGCGCCTGCAGCACCAGAGACCCGGGTTCGATCCCAACCACGGGTGCTGTCTGTATGCAGTGTGTAAGTTCTCCCCGTGACTTGCCTGGGTTTTCCCTGAGATCTTAGGTTTCCTCCCACATTCCAAAGACGTTCAGGTTTGTTGGTATAAGCGTAAATTGTCCCTAGTGTGTGTTAATGTGCGGGGATCATTGGTCGGTGCGGACTTGGTGGGCCGAAGGGCCTGTTTCTGCGCTATATCTCTAAACAAACTTAAACTAAACTGAAGGTAAGCCGACAGGATCAGTGAGGTAATGATAAACCTCGCTGAGTTTGATTTATTGTCACGTGTACTGGGGTACAGTGAAAAGCTTTTGTTGCGTGTTAACCAGTCAACAGAAAGACTATACATGATTACAATCGAGCCATTCACAGTGTACAGACCACTGGGGGAATCGTAAGATTGAGAACAAAAAGGGGAATCAAACCTGGAATGGCAGCAGGAGTGTTGGGATCTCAGTGGTGTAAGGTTGGTAAGGAAGAATTCCCCCTCAAATGACCCTTAAATAGATAATTTAGTTACTTATTTAATTACTATTTGAAACGTCACACTTGCTAAGCATTCTTCACTCTGGAGCAGGTTCGTGAGTCACCTCCCGTCTGTATACTCCTGCCACTTTCACATTATTACATCATGACAGTGACGACCTTTCCAAGGTTTTACTGGCTACAAGCTCTGCGATGTTTCATGGTTGCAAAAAAAAAATCCACAATGAATATTTGCTCTCTCATGGCAAGAGAAAGCTAACCATACTGAGAATGACCATTTTTCCTAAGTAATCTCAGAAGAACAGATTTCACCATGGAATCGGCAGGATGTGTTGCAGAATATGTAGAAGAGGGAGAAAATCAGAAATTATACTTCAGGTCAACCGTGATCTGAATAAACTTCAATAAAAGATAACCACACTGCTGCAAAGAACATTTCTCAAGTGCTTGGAATACGATCAATATATCTCAATACCAAGGATGATATTTATTCACAAAATGCTGGAGTAACTCAGCAGGTCAGGCGGCATCTCAGGAGAGAAGAAATGGGCGACGTTTCGGGTCGAGATCCTTCTTCAGACTGAGGAAGGGTCTCGACCAGAAACGTCGCCCATTCCTTCTCTCCTGAGATGCTGCCTGACCTGCTGAGTTACTCCAGCATCTTGTGAATAAATACCTTCGATTTGTACCAGCATCTGCAGTTATTTTCTTACAATACCAAGGGTATTTCGTAAAGTCTTGTGCAATGCAGATATATTTTAAGATGGTCGAGCTTGTAAAGTGCAAGCAACTAATGCATAGTGCAAAATGGATGTGCGCAGATACTTACAGCTTTTGCAAAGACTCCCATGAGCTCTGGAAACTGATGTGTGAGGAGGGCCAGCATGGCAGTGAAGGAGCACAGGCCAGCGGTGAACAGGATGAAGAATGGCAGCTCCTTCTTGGGGTACACTGAAACTTCATGAAACGCTGGATATGAACAGACAGCATCAAATAGGTAGAGAGAGAGAAATAGATGGAGAGGAATAAAATGGAGCAATGCACAAAGAAACAAATTAAAATGGAAACAGGAGCTCAGTGGACAGCAAGAACGAGAAACCAAGAAAAGATGTGACATAATATAGGAAAGCGATAGGAATTAATGCATATATATATATATATAAATATATATAAACTTACAGCTTTATTAAATATTTTTGTTAATGGAATGAAATGCATCCTTTTCTAAATTAGTCTTTTTTTGCATTCAAAGACAGATAACACAGTGGATTTAAACTATGAATAAAACACAATTTAACAGGATAGGAAAGTGAATAGCTACTCAGATATACAAAGGGGTGAGATAGCTGCAAAAATATAGAGTGCCATTTTATTACACATTAGAATATTCTTACATTATTTTTAATTTCCACCTTTTTAATAAAGCAATCCAAAGCATACTTCCAAGTTAGCTAATCAACTGTTGATGCAATGAAAAATGTGAAATTGCTTGATGGAAGACTTGGGAACACGGAGAAACAAGAATGAGGTTGGTGGTGGTGGAGGCAACGGGTTTATAAAGTAGCATCTGTAAACTGAAGTGTATCGAAAGGAACTTCAATTGTATTTATGGAAAAAGGATGGAGCTGTCTGGTGGAAGAGATCAGAAGGGCTGATGTAGACTTGGTCACTGGGCATTGGCTTTGCATTCGTTTAAAAACAGATTACGGAACAAATTCCAAAGAGCGAGGCATAAATAGATGAATTGTACCACCAATAATGAAATGAAGTCAGAATGCGAGAAGAGAGACAGAATGTGGAATATAAAGCAGTGGGATAATGGGAGAAACACAGAGCTGGATAAGACTGCAAGACAGATGGGAAAAAGACCATGATGAATTTCCAGATGAGAATTCGATTTTAAGTTCAATACTTTGAAGATCACAAAATGCAGGAGGGATTAATGTAGGAAACCAACCTGTGCAGTCTCTTCAAAAGAACCATCTCACCCGTCCTACGTGGCTACTTTTTGCCCATTTCAATTAACTAGCGACTAAATGGGGATTTGGTGAGAATCAGGGTGATGAATAATTGGTAAAGAATATGTACAGATTAGTTATTAATAACCGTGGCTACAGAATACTTGGTTGTGAAGGAGCGTGTAGATTGTAGACGGGCATTTTGTGTGTACAAAAAGAGTAAAGATGAAGTAATAGATTTTAGCAATAAAACAAAGAAAGGAAATAGAAAATGCAAAACCTTACATGTATTAGAAGGCTGAGGTGTGTTTATAGATACACCAGTAGCAAAGTTAGCTGATGGACATAACCTGAGAGACATAACCTAGACTACTGGGAAAACCAAAGTTGATTTAACTGAAATTTGGAAGTGACCTGTGTATGTAACTTCAAACACAAATGTACAACTAACAACCATCACCATCTCAAAGCAAACTCCAGATAAACACAAACATGGATGACTTCATTAACTTACATGGTAGCAGCTCTCTGTCTGCGGTTTCTGTGCAGATTGGATATGGATAAAAAAGATGACCTTTTTCCAAGGGATAGGGAATCATTCGGAATGCTGTGGAAATAGTATTGCGATAAAGATACATTAAAGTACATAATGTTTTAACACATTTCCTCATTTCCCACTATTTTACATAGAGTAAATCTCCCTTCCACTGCAAGTATTTTATCCATTTATTTGTTTGAGAAAATCACGACACAAAACATGAAGCATGCTTAAAGCAGAGCTCTAACTGGATGGCATTTTAACCTGCTGGCGAAACAGAATTTTGTTGAACACCTCCGCTCAGTCCGCCTAAACCTACCTGATCTGCCGGTTGCTAAGCACTGTAACTCCCCCTCCCATTCCCACACTGACCTTTCTGTCCTGGACTTCCTCCACTGTCAACTGCAGGAGATGCAACACCTGTCCCTATACCTTCTCGCTCGACTCTGTCCAAGGACCCCGACAGTCCTTTCAGGTGAGGCAGAGGTTCACCTGCACCTACTCCAACCTCATCTACTGTTTCTGCTGTTCCAGGTGTAGACTCCTATATATCGGCGAGACCAAGCACAGATCGTTTCGCTGGACACCTCTGCTCAGTCCACCTAAATCTACCAGATCTCCTGCTCTAACTCCCCCTTCCATTTCCACACTGACCTTGTGAGAATGAGGCCCAGCGCAAATTGGAGGAACAGCACCTCATATTTTTCTTGGGTAGCTTACACCCCAGTGGAATGAATATTGACTTCTCTAACTTCAAGTAACCCCTGCTTTCCCTCTCTCTGTCTCTCTCTATCCCTCCCCTTTCCTAGTTCTCCAACCAGTCTGACTGTTCCTTTGATTAAATTTTATCTCTATTTGCTTTATTATCACCTTCTCTGAGCTAGCGGTGATCTATTCTGCATTTTCCTTGAGCCCATCCCCTTTGATGTTTCGTTTTCACACCTTACACTTCCTTATCTCTCTGTCTCCCTTTCCCGACTCTCTGTCTGAAGAAGGGTTTTGACCCGAAGTGTCACCTAATCCTTCTCTCCAGAGATGCTGCCTGACTCGCTGAGTTACCACAGCTTTTTGTGTCCATCTCAGGATCTGTAACACTCCACCTCTGTGGAGGAAGCAGCATTAAACAGGCACACAAATGGGAATTAGACAGGGAGAATCTCAGAGCTCAGGGAGAGTGCCAGGGAATGCTCATGAGTGGACTGTTCCACATAAAAGATGCCATGGGCATAAGTGTTCAAAGTGCCCCAAGTCGTGTTGCAAGAATTCTGTTCCATGATTCTAAACCAGCTATAATAAAGTTACAATAATGTGTTACTAATAAAAGGCAAATGTAAATTGCTCTTGCGATGGTTTGACTGGATATTGTTGGGAAATGTTTTCAAAATAAGCAAGGAACATTCTCAGGCCTACAGTGACCACCGAACAACTCACATCACCAGCTCAGACCCACATTGGACTCTGGACCAAATTCACCAGAGAAGTAAGTACAGCTTCCTTGAAATGAAACGTCTTGGTTTAAAATATCCTTCAAACAAAAAAAGGTACATGGAAAGAAGAATAACCCCTCTGAAATCTGCAGACTAAACAGTTTCCTTTGTACTCCAGGGACTGACGGTCCTCTGGGTCAAGTTGTCACGAGGTTAGTGATAACTCATCAGTGTTTGCTGAAGAAAGACGACACAATCTATATTGCCACCGTGTGGCTAACACCGGTAGTGCCACAGTAGCAATATCTTTCATCTCAGGCAGTTGTTGAAATAAAAATACCCCCACCATGTGCGATTTATGACTTGGACAAACCAAAATGCTTTTTGAAGTGTAGTGCCTGGACTAATACAGAAACGTTCCCACAGATAATGAACGGATAATCAGATCTAGTGACGTTGGTGAGACACTTGGGCGGCACGGTAGCGCAGCGGTAGAGTTGCTGCTTTACAGCGAATGCAGCGCCGGAGACTCAGGTTCGATCCTGACTACGGGTGCTGCACTGTAAGGAGTTTGTACGTTCTCCCCGTGACCTGCGTGGGTTTTCTCCGAGATCTTCGGTTTCCTCCCACACTCCAAAGACGTACAGGTATGTAGGTTAATTGGCTGGGTAAATGTAAAAATTGTCCCTAGTGGGTGTAGGATAGTGTTAATGTACGGGGATCACTGGGCGGCACGGACTTGGAGGGCCGAAAAGGCCTGTTTCCGGCTGTATATATATGATATGATATGATAATATTGCTCAGGAATAGTCTGACAGGATCCTTTATATATACTTGAAATGCAGAGCAGGCTTCAGTTAAATGCATCAACTAAAGATGGCATTCCAACCGCACAATATTCCCTACGTGTTAGAATGGAACTTGAACCTCCACTCTTCCAGCACAGAGAAGGGAGGGTCACCATGTGACTAGCAAAAGCTCAGATACTGAGTAGGTTGTTTCAGCACATATAAGCAGGGAGGTCAGGCAACAACTCCCCTTCCTTTGAACAAGTTACATGTATTTGGACATCCCAAACATGTCTCCAGGATAACGATCAAAGCAAAACTCAGTCAAATTATTCTCATGCATCCGTCTGTGTAGACAGTAGACCAGAGTGGATGGAGGTGCCCCGGGAAGTGGTGGCAAAGCAAGGAAGGACGTTGCTAGTGGCAATGACATGGCTCTCATAGATGGAAGAGGCTACTTCCAGAAGGCAGGCAGCCACATACCGGGGATATGTTATTTACTTGCGCAAATAATAACTCACCCACTAATAAAGTGCGTGGGAATTTGACTCAAGTAGCTCAAACAAATTTTAAAAGGCACTTACTTCCCTCCCAAGTACAGTGTAACAGGTTGAGTGCTCCTTCCACTCGTTTCCAATGTTGAAGATGGAAAAATGCATATGCGATAGCTTCACTGTCTCCTCTCTTCAAAATATGCTCTGGCGGTAGTATTAAACTTTTCATTTCTAATAAATACTGAAGAAAAAGTGCATTAAATAAAGTGAGAATATATTGAAAGACCACATATTGTAAATACATTTATTCAATTTTCAAACTTAAATCATCTTTCACGTAAGTAAATGAACTAAATAGCCCACATTTGTTCTTCAGTTTTCAGATACCAGTTTTTAAAAACTCAATCTTAAAATTAATCAGTGAGTAATTTTAATCCAATACGTCGGTCACTGCAACTTTCCTCTCTGCCTTCCAACCGCAGTAACTGGTAACGATTCCTTTTTAATAAATAGTATAAGAAAATAACTGCAGTTGCTGGTACAAATCGAAGGTATTTATTCACAAAATGTTGGAGTAACTCAGCGGGTCAGGCAGCATCTCGGGAGAGAAGGAATGGGCGACGTTTCGAGTCAATACTCTTCTTCAGACTGAAGAAGGGTCTCGACCCGAAACGTCGCCCATTCCTTCTCTCCCGAGATGCTGCCTGACCTGCTGAGTTACTCCAGCATTTTGTGAATAAATACTTTTTTAATAAATGATCTCGTGGAACACACTAAGAGACTGCAAGCAAGAAGCATTACCCAAGGCATCCCCAAACTAAGCTATGACAACGATCGCTGATGGAGAAAATAGCAGCCACTCACTTTGGGAACATGTGGGTTAAATTCTACTGCTCTGTGTATTGCTTCTACAGCGTTCATCTCTGCAGTGCTCAGCCCTCTCCTCGACGCAGCCTCTGGTGAGAATCTGGAACAGCAGTAAAACCGTTCACAATTTATATCATCAAACCGCACAGTTCCATGAAGCACTGACGAACAGACAAAGTGACGCACACAGTTCACGGGAGCCTAATAACATAGGAGAGCGACTTAAATATTCAATTTCATCAATAGGGTGGTCACGGTAGCGCAGCGGTAGAGCTGCTGCCTTACAGCGAATGCAGCGCCGGAGACCTGGGTTCGATCCTGACTATGGGAGCTGTCTGTACGGAGTTTGTATGTTCTCCCCGTGACCTGTGTGGGTTTTCTCCGCCATCTTCAGTTTCCTCCCACACTCCAAAGATGTACAGGTTTGTAGGTTAATTGGCTTGGTAAATGTAAAAATTGTCCCTGGTGGGTTTCGGATAGTGTTAATGTGCGGGGATCGCTGGTCGGCATGGACTCTGTGGGCCGAAGGGCCTGTTTCCGCGCTGTCTCTAAACTAAACTGGTTATTTCTCAGCCTTCACAACATGTAATACGTGTCAAAGACTCGTCCCTAAACAGCATTGGGAGTCGCATTTAGTTTGGACAAGGTTGGGAAACTGTTGGAAGTGAATTAGCCTTCTCTATGACTGTTGAACCTTTATTCTTCTCTCATCCCTGAGCTTGGAAGAGACCTTTTTCAGTTTTGAATTTTAAAAAACCTCAATGTATTTTGTAAATTCATCAAAAGGTTGGCATATAAACTAAACAATAGTTCAGAGATTAATGTGTAGAATTTCATAAATTCTGACAATCTCATAAACCATGAGCACAATATTTAATGAGCATCAGTCCTTTACTGGACATCTGCATGCGTTTAGTTTTGTAACCACTCCCATCTTTATCAAATAGCCTTCATTTGTTCAGAGTGAGCACTCAAGCTTTTAGGTTAATACACACACACAGCTCATTTTGATATTTTTGGGGAAAGCAATGAATCTGTTTTAGTCTCTCTGATTAGCAATGTCATTCTTTACATTTTTCTAAACTAATATTTTGAAGGATACCTACTTGTCAGAGACTGCTCTTGCTTTTAGTAGTGCTGCTGTATAACATATTGTTGCGGACTTTGGTAAGCTAATATCTGTTGTAAAAGAATAAAAAAAACAATGATATGAAGGTAGAACAAAACAAAGATCTTTAATTTATCATTATAATAAACGTTTCCACAAACGTTTGTTCTTAATTGCTTGACACACACATTCATTTATCCTAACTACTCCAAAGTACAAATGCAGAAAAAATCCAATAAGTGATCCACATGAGAAAATAATGAATCATCTTTGTCACATTGGTTCATTTATTCATGATACCTTGATCAACTCACATGGGTTCACCTTCACATTGTTTCTTTCTACAGAATTTTCAGAAATGTAAAATCTCTAGATTCAAACAAAATTGCAATTTGTCACTCTGCGCTGTTCAGATAGCACACGTTTAATATTTTTCCATTTTTCACGTAACAACCGTACATGTCCAGTTCAGGATGGTGCATGTCTTGAAGGGAGGGTTAGCAGTGCATGTTCCTCTGGGTGGGAAGTTTCATAACATTCCTAGGCTTTATCACACACAGTCAGGTTCGTATAAGTACTGGAAAAACGGGGAATGCAGTCATCGAGTGAGACAGCGTGGAAACAGGCCCTTCGGCCCAACTTGCCCACACTGGCCAACATGTCCCAGCTACACTAGTCCCACCTACCTGCATTTGGTCCATATCCCTCCAAACTTGTCCTATCCATGTCATATTTATTAAGGCAAATATTAAGGGGGTTCTTGATCAATACCCCCAAATTATTTCAGGCAGCATCTCGGGAGATAATTCCTTCTCTCCTGAGATGCTGCCTGACCCGCTGAGTTACTCTAGCATTTTGTGTCTACCTTCGATTTAAACCAGCATCTGCAAGTTTTTTTTCCCTACCCAAACTATTTCAGATTGAGGTCATAAATCATTGCCTGGAATTCAAATATTGCTAAACTTTTGCACAAAACTTGCGATTGAACAAATGACTCTTTGTAACATGAACATTTTTTAATTGTCCGGACACGTTACTGGACATGTTACTGGTGGAATGTGCGTGCTCTTGCGATGACTTTTCTAATCATATGCTGGTGTTACAGTTTGCCTGCTTAGCATTCCCTACATAGACTGGGTGACATTTTATGAAAGACATCAGTTCAATCTGGAAAATAGATTTTTTTTAAATCAATCAGATCTGCAGATGCTCCCTGGCTTACGATGCTTCCACTTACGATAGTTCGACGTTGCGATGGTGCAAACGGCAGCGACCCATAGCCAGCCGCCGCTCGCTTCCGGCCACGTGATCGCGTGTATTAAATGCATTTCGACTTACAATACTTTCGGTTTCTGATGGGTTTCTCAGAACGGAACCCCACCGGAAACTGAGGAACACCTGTATTTTGAAATTAATCTTACAATTCATCTGGTAAAAATATCGTGCAGTGAAATATTAAAGTTTATCACAGACCAAAGCAAAGCAACTGTCTTCTTTTAATAAAACACCAAGTGCTGGAGTAACTCAGCGGGTCAGGCAGCATCTCTGGAGAACATGGATAGGTGACGTTTCACAGAGTGCTGGAGTAACTCAGCAGGTCAGGCAGCATCTGTGGAGAGCATGGATAGGTGACGTTTTAGATCGGAATTCTTCTTCGGACAGATTGTAGTGGGGGGAGAAAGCTGGAGGAGAGGTGGGAGCAGGACAATGCCTGGTAAGTGATAGGTGGAGACAGCTGAGTGGGGTTTAATTGGTAGTTGGTAGGATAAAGGCCAGAGACAATAAAAGTGAGATAAAGAGATACGAACCATGAAATGTGAACGCAGAAAAAGGGATATAGGTTGAAGGGTAAAGGGGTGCGGGTTTTGTCAATTTGTTTCCTCTACCTCGTGCCTCTGAGGATTGAATGAGTACTGCTTACCCTTGTGTCTCCACTGTGCAAGCATCAACATTGCCGTAGACACTGAACGCCCAGAACCCATTCAATCATACGAGGGTTATGCAGCCAAATCAAAGCTTATCCTTCAGCCCGAGAGATTCTTCCCCTCCCTGATTTAACCTGTTCAGTGCCAGGCCTGCTGTACTCGGGGTCATGGCCAATAGAAAAAAGAAACGTCAGTGAACAGGTTAAGTGTGTGAGAGGAAATTCTAGCACATCACTGAGTACCTTCCTTCACATGACCAACAAAGACTTCTGTGGATAGACACAAAATGCTGGAGTAACTCAGTGGGTCAGGCAGCATCTCTGGAGAGAAGGAATGGGTGGCGTTTTAGGTCGAGACCCTTCTTCAGACTCTTCTATTCATCAAGAGTAAAGAATGGGTCTGAAGAAGGGTCTCAACCCGAAACGTCACCCATTCCTTCTCTCCAGAGATGCTGTCTGTCCCACTCAGTTACTCCGGCATTTTATGTCTATCTTTGATCTAAACACGCATCTGCAGTTCCTTCCTACACATAAACTTCTGTGGTCTTTGTTGCTTACCGGTTGAGACTGCTAAATTACCAGGATTTGTAATTAAAACATATACCAAACATTTTTGTACCCAGAAAAACAGCTCTGTTGATGAAATGCCACAAAGCTGACTGGTTAGCTTTGAGAACAGAACAGGCTAAAGATTAACATCTCCTTGGCAACAAACTCACATCAGCACGACAAGAACTAATTGGCCTGACAAGCAAATTAACACAAGTTGGCAACATTACAATAAATAATACTGAAATGCAACAAAAATACAGAAAGTCACATTCATTCCCAAAATACAAGTGAAAATAAAAAGTCCGTTTCTATATTCTCCGACATTCCTTCAAAATCTTCAGATATTATTAAAGTCCTTGTTTGATGCAAATTGACCTATAAAATTCGATGTCATGATATTATTCATTAAGCTGTGTTCCCTTGAATACACAGCAACAGCGAAAATCAATGCTGTTGCCCAGCAATGTGCATAGCAACAAAGATTTCACCAACATTATCTTTGGGGGAATTTAACATCAGAATATTAATGCACAAAACAATCAGATTCATGCTTATTGTTGATTTCTTCAGGTAGGTCTTGCACTAAAACAGATTTGATATCTAAAAGCCCATAAAAACACATGAAATCATCTGAGAAATTATACCAGGAACAAGAAATACAAATGAATTATCTTTTAGTGTAGATGCTAACTGGTCTTTATTTTAATTAAGAGCCGTTCCCCTGAAAGGTCGTCCATCTGATGATGCTCTCCACAGATGCTGATTGACTTTCAGCTAGTTTCAAGCATTTTCAGTTGTTATTGAAACATTTCAGTATTGTTCTTCTAGGGCTGTGCGGTCTAACTTGCAGACTTTCTTATAACAGGACAAGCTGCAGCCCCTGGTTGATTCAGACTCTCTGCTCTCCATCACATGTAGTGCCGACAAGCAGTACGAGTGACCATTGACTATTTTAGTTGGTATGAGGAGTGGCTGCCTTCTAGACCCAGAGTATTGGCTTGACACAACTCAGGGACTCAGCACATCACAATGCAAGATCCAGAGTCAGAGTTAGCTCTATTAGGACAGGATAGAAATGACACAATGACACTCGATAAGGATGACAAGTTTACTTCTCTGAAGAACATTAATAAAACATTTGGGCTTTTAAAATATTCCAACAACTTCTTGACGTGTGTAGGAAGTAACTGCAGATGCTGGCTTAAACTGAGGGTAGACACAAAATGCTGGAGAAGGTCAGTGGGACAGGTAGCATCTCTGGAGAGAAGGAACGGGTGATGTTTTGCGTCAAGACTGACCCGGGTCGGGTCGGGTCTGTAGAAGGGTCTCGACCCGAAACATCACCCATTCCTTCTCTCCAGAGATGTTGCCTGTCCCGCTGAGTTACTCCAACATTTTGTGTCTATATTCTTGATTTTAATCACTGATTTAGTTTAGAGATACAGCACGGAAACAGGCCTTTCGGCCCAACGGGTCCGTGCCAAACAGCGATCCCCGCACTATCCTATACCCACTAGGGACAATTTTTACATTTACCAAGCCAATTAACCTACAAACCTGTACGTCTTTGGAGTGTGGGAGGAAACCAAAGATATCGGAGAAAACTCAGCAGGTCACAGGGAGAACGTACAAACTCCGTACAGATAGCGCCCGAAGTCGGGATCGAACCCGGGTCTCCGACACTGCATTCGCTGTAAGGCAGCAACTCTACCGCTGTGCCCTGATGACGGTTATTTTTCTCCTAAATTTTAACATTTGAATTGTGCTGTCAGGATTATTAATTTAGGACTCTTAAATAACTATATAATCCTCATGATAGTTTCTATCTGGTCAAATGTCAATAACTTCTCATCACTGATGATCATTGGTCTTTCACTGGTAATGCAAAGTTAACATTAAGGGTCTCGACCCGAAACGCCTTGTGAAGGGCCTCGACCCGAAACGTCACCCATTCCTTCGCTCCAGAGATGCTGCCTGTCCTGCTGAGTTACTCCAGTATTTTGTGGCTATCTTTATTTATTAGCAATTACTTCTAGCACATTCACTGAGGTCATTTCTAAAATCACATACGCCAAAAACATTCAGCCCAAAAGATTCCACATTCAATCTCTCCACTTTAGCGATAATAATCGTGGAGACGAGTCTCCTCAACCATCCTGGGTTGTGGAGAGAATAGTGTTGAGGAATTAATGCAATGCCTGCTTCCCAGATGGGCTTGCTGGAAGTTTTACACTTGGACATGTTGGATGAGGATGTGGATGCTTCTTCCACTGTCCCCTCCTTCATTAAATAGCTTGCAATTCTATCCGGGCGTAAGGAAGAGAACAGGCGGAATGAGAAATCTTTTGCAGAAAATAGAAACATGAGCACAAAAGAACAGCTGAGGACTGATGGGTGATAGTGAGCCAATTCTGCGCTGATTGGATCACTTTATCAACATTCTTGTGAAGTGCTTCAAAATGATGTACTGTAGAAATCAATATTGCTATTGAAGTCGGACCAGGAAGTACTTTCCCAAGGTTACTGCAGGAGGTACAAGAACTCACCATCGTATTTAGCTAACACTGCTTGCACGTCAGCATAGGCCTGCAACTCTAAAAGAGCCTCCAGTAAATTTTCATGGATGTTGAACATGCTGAGGAGGGGGAATTCCTTCATCAGCTGTAATATAACCAGACCAAGAGTTAGACTGCCGAACAGATGATAATGCAGACAATTAGAAATGGAAATTGCAAACTAAGTTGGCACATTTTGAGTTATGGATTTTCAATAGTGCTGATCCTTCATTGTGCCAATGTGACATAATAATAACGGACATATATTAGGTTAGTTCATTCAGCTCGTTCTTCAGACACTGAATCTAATTTTAGTGGCTGTGAATAACTTATTTGATCCTTTAAAAGGCAACCTGCTGTGCACAATGTTGAGAAATGGGGAGATATGCACAGTATTTTGTCAGAATTCAAGAGACGTGTAATTTTATCATTTATAGGTTATTTAATTGTGAAAAGGAGAAACCCATTAATTATGCTTTATATCATCATTCCGAGAACTTTATTTTAAAATTTGAAATGCTCAAATAGGTCATGAAAGTAAACCAATAGGAGAAGATGAAGGGCCAATATACATTTCCTCTTGAGCAAAACACAAGCAAGCACATGCTTCAATGCACATGCAATTATTTTCCCGAGAAGACTGGAGGAACTCAGTAGTGCATGCAGTACCTGGGGAGGTGAACGGGCAGACAACGGTTTGGGTTGAAACCTTTCTTCAGTGCTGACTGACCCCTCCTTCATTAAATGTTTGGTCAAGATTCCAGCACCTGAAGCCCCCTGTGTCTACATTGATGCGTATGTATTCTCATTGCAGTGGGTAATGACATTTAAATGGTATCAGGGGTAAACACTGCCAGGGCACTCCAGAATCAGAGGTCCGTAATAATGAGGGTTTACTGCACTTCAATTTCCACTTCTACTTACATCTCGCATCATTTTCACTGCTTCTCTTGTCCTTCCCAGCTTTCTTAAACACATTGCCAATCTTCTTTTAATATAAACTAACACATTTGTGTCTCGTCCTGTAAGACAAGCATCTTCAATGCACATGCAATTGTTTTCCCAAGAAGACAGCCATTTATTTAGGAATGTGGAACAATACTCAGCTATTCAGCACCTACAGCCCGTCAGATCAGAGCTGATCTACCTTCAGTTACTTTGCTGTATCAACATTTTCTGCATTTTAAAAAGTGACAACTATTTTTTTTACTTTAATCAAAGAATACAGTAAGTTAACTCTTCAGGTATTCTGATTTTTAAAAAACATTGTTTTCCAATATTATGCTATTTTAGTGTTTTTAGTTCAGAGACACAGAGTGTTCTTGGTGGTCCTTTGGCCCACCGAGTCCGCACCAATCGGCGATCCCCGTACATTAACACTACCCTACACACACTAGGGACAATTTCACATTTACATCAAGCTGATTAACCTACAAACCTGTACGTCTTTGGGGAGTGGGAGGAAACCGAAGATCTCGGAGAAAACCCAGGCAGGTCACGGGGAGAACTTACAAACTCCGTACAGACAAGCACCTGTGATCAGGGTCGAACCCGGATCTCTGGCGCTGTAAGGCAGTAGCTCTACTGCTACGCCACTGTGCCTCCCCAAAACAAATTACTGCAAAAAAAATCTATACTGATGTAAAAGGATAGATATACCATGTTATAATATCTGAAAAAAAACGTAGAGCTTAATTTGAACCAAATTCTAACTTTAAAAATGAAATTGAGGACATCTACAACAGGTTTACATTGACCCCAAGAACATCCATACAGTCTGAGGTTCCTTCATTGTTCTTTTTTTGTAATTATTATTAATTTGTGCAAAGTGATATAAGAGTGAATGCAAAATGTTGTTTGAGTGGAGACCGTTATGAATATTTTCTGTCCGCCTGGGAATATGTGGCTTTCCTGTCTCTTATCCTCCGATCTGAATTTATAGCCAAACATAACATTTGTCACCTCAAAAAGACAGGGCTTCACTAAGTATCCATCTGACAATCACCTTCACCTAATTACTCAACAACCTAATCATTTGATAACATACCAGGATTTTAGGAAGTGCTCTAAGTAGAAACATAAATAAACATACTGACATTATCTGAATCTATTTCAATGCTTTTACCACTCAAGGCAATCATGAACACTTTTTTCTCAGGATGGAAATGAGAAAGCTGAGTGCACCTTAATAGAAACGATAACAAGCTGATGACCAGAAATATCTGCCAGTGCCACAGCTCCCGCCTTGTCGTCTGCTCACCATGTCTTTGATTCAGGTTCAGGTCCATCAGTGGCTGTTTTTCCCACTTTGCTCCAGGTGGCTCTTTGTTCACCACCATTCCCCATTCCTTCTCTCCCGAGATGCTGCCTGACCCGCTGAGTTACTCCAGCATTTTGTGTCTACCATTACCTGACATCAAAATAAAGCCCCAGTAATTTCTCCCTGGTCTCCTGCACAGGCCATGTTTAATTGGGTTGCCTGGATTAGGACAAGAAGCTGCTCCCCTACATTTCCCTCTTAAGTACTGTGGAACTAGTTTAGTTGAGAGATACAGCACGGAAACAGGCCCTTCGGCCCACCGAGTCCACACCCACCAACGATCCCTGGAAATTAACACCACCCTACGCACACTAGGACAATTTTACACTTATACCAAGCCAATTACCCTGCAAACCTGTACATCTTTGGAGTGTGGGAGGAAACCGAAGATCTCGGAGAAAACCCACGCACGTCACGGGGAGAACGTCCAAACTCCGTACAGACAGCGCCCGTAGTCGGGATCAAGCCCGGGTCTCTGGTGTTGTAAGGCAGCAACTCTACCGCTGTGCCACCCACTCACTAGGCATGTGTGACCCTAAAATAGGGACCATTTTACATTTATACCAAACCAATTAACCTACAAACCTGTACGTCTTTGGAGGCAACTAAAATGACAGAATTTTGAACTTTCTAGTGTCTTGACTTCTATGTGAAAATGTACATTCTCATGAGATGCTGGACAAATATATTGTGAACAAAAAAGAAAAATAAATACATGACATGCTTTGCAAGGAACTGAAGTAGGCCATTATTGTCACAAGCGAGTTATGTATGGTCTGTCTTGTGAATGGTGATAAAATATTTACTGCAGTCTCCCCACAGATTCAATTTATAACACCCCAATGGTCTTAAAGTAACACAAAGATTATTTAATTGTGTAGCTTTATTTGTTTAGTTTTAAATGAACTGTTGCAAACACTGTGATATTTCTCCTCTTCCACACTACATCATCTGTCTCTCACTTTTTTGAAGGGGTGATCAATTGTTTCCTAAATAAAGGTGGTATCACAAAATGCTGGAGTAACTCAGCAGGTCAGGCAGCATCTCAGGAGAGAAGGAATGGGTGACGTTTCGGGTCGAGACCCTTCGCAGTCTGAAGAAGGGTCTCGATCCAAAACGTCACCCATTCCTTCTCTCCTGAGATGCTGCCTGACCTGCTGAGTTACTCCAGCATTTTGTGATACATTCGAACTGTACTATCTTTATCAGCCAGTAAATAACCATTTGTACCCTCAGGCTCAGGAAATATTAGACTCCCAAGTAAATGAACATTTGTATGAATTTTGGATCTCCTTGTGATGTTCATTATATGAAAATCTTCGATTTGTACCAGCATCTGCAGTTATTTTCCTAAATAAAGAATAAACAAATGCAACAAATTCTGGTGGAGATATTGCTAGTCGACCTTGGATTCAAGATATTAATAGATATTTTGAAAGAGAAAATTCTTAGATTAATTTATATCTGGTTGGTGTTCAAGACACGTGGTGGAATATCAATGTCTCAAACTGCACCCCATTAACACCCCACCACCTCAGGTGGTGCAGCGGTAGAGTTGCTGCCTTACAGCAAATGCAGCGCCGGACACCCGGGTTCCATCCTGACTACGGGTGCTGTCTAAGGAGTTTGTACGTTCTGCCTGTGACATGCGTGGGTTTTCTCCGAGATCTTTCGTTTCCTCCCACACTCCAAAGACGTACAGGTTTGTAGGTTAATTGGCTTGGTAAATGTAAAAAATTGTCCCTAGTGTGTGTACGGTAGTGATAATGTGCGGGGATCGCTGGTCGGCGCGGACCCGGTGGGCCGGAAGGGCCTGTTTCCGCGCTGCATCTCTAAACTAAACTAAACTAAACCACCTAACTCAATAACTGGAAAATGAGTGGTTTATGCTCTCTATCACCATCCCCTATGTTCTCAGAACCTGGGGCTGGTGCTGGATTCTCAACAAATACATTTAAATAAACAAATTCTTCTCTATCAACAATCTCCACCATCCAGCCCTCTCTTTCAAGCCACTTTACCATCCTTCCCACACTGAGCGAGGATTCCACTCTCTTGAAATCAGAGTCTCCAATTTTTGCAGTCTCTGCGCTTTTTGCAGACCAAATATGTAGGAAGGAACTGCAGATGTTGGCTCACAAAATGCTGGTGTAACTCAGCGGGACAGGCAGCATCTCTGGATAAAATGAATGGGTGACGTTTTGGGTCGAGACCCTTCTTCAGACTCTTCCATTCATCAAACAGAGTAAAGAATCTTTTTGAATTCGGCCATAATGTGCTAAAACATAGCCACCTTGTCTTCCTTACGGTAAATGCAAGTGCAGTAAATTGTACCGTTGTAATCCTCTCAACTCAAGTGGCAAGCAGAATGACCGACAAAAGTATTTCCATTGCAATCTTAGGTCATTGTTTTTGCACCTTGGCTATATTCTCCTGGCATTTATATCTCTGCCATCGAGTCAGTGGACACACAACCAGCTCACTAGCAACACAACACTCCCCGCTCAGTATTATCTTGTCTTTTCTACTTGGTCTAATCTACTTGGTGACCTCCTGCAATCTCTACCCAAATCTCGAAGAAATCAATAAGAAACTATGAGTGAATTAGTTGTTTCTATTGAGTTTATATTCACTGGAATTTAGAAGGATGAGAGGGGATCTTATAGAAACATATAAAATTCTTAAGGATTGGACAGGCTAGATACAGAAAAAATGTTCCCAATGTTGGGGGAGTCCAGTACCAGGGGTCACAGTTTAAGAATAAGGGGTTGGCCATTTAGGACGAGATGAGGAAAAACCTTTTCAGTGAAAGAATCATAGAAAATAGGTGCAGGAGGAGGCCATTTGGCCCTTCGAGCCAGCACCACCATTCATTGTGATCTTGGCTGATCATCTACAATCAGTAACCCGTGCCTGCCTTCTCCCCATATCCCTTGATTTCACTAGCCCCTAGAGCTCTGTCTAACTCTCTTTTAAACTCATCCAGCGAATTGGCCTCCACTGCCCTCTGTGGCAGAGAATTCCACAAATTCACAACTCTCTGGGTGAAAAAGATTTTTCTCACCTCAGTTTTAAATGGCCTCCCTTTTATTCTTGGACTGTGGCCCCTGGTTCTAGACTCCCCCAACATTGGGAACATATTTCCTGCATCTAGCTTGTCCAGTCCTTTTATAATTTTATATGCCTCTATAAGATCCCCTCTCATCTTTCTAAACTCCAGTGAATACAAGCCCAGTTTTTCCAATCTTTCCTCATATGACAGTCCCTCCATCCCAGGGATTAACATCGTGAACCTACGCTGCACTGCCTCAACAGCAAGGACGTCCTTCCTCAAATTAGGAGACCAAAACTGCACACAGTACTCCAGATGTGGTCTTACCAGGGCCCTGTACAACTGCAGAAGAACCTCTTTGCTCCTGTACTCCCCTTAGAATCTTTCTTCCTCTTTGGAATGAAATGATCCTGCTTCTTCAGGATTATGCCCAGAAATTCCTGCCATTGCTATTCCACCATCATTCCTGCTAGGATCCCTTTCCATTCGACCTTGGCCAGCTCCTCTCTCATGCCTTCATAGTCCCCTTTGTTCAACTGCAACACTGACACATCTGATTTAACCTTCTCCCTCTCAAATTGCAGATTAAAACTAATCATATTATGGTCACTACCTCCAAACGGTTCCTTTACCTTGAGTTCCCTTTATTAAATCTGGTTCATTGGACAACACTAAATCCAGAATTGCCTTCTCTCTGGTAAGCTTCAGTACAACAAAGAGTTGTGAATCTGTGGAATTCTCTGCCACAGAAGGCAGAGGAGGCCAATTCACTGGATGTCTTTAAGAGAGAATTAGATATAGCTCCTAGGGCTAATGGAATCAAGGGATATGGGGAGAAAGCAGGAACAGGGTACTGATTCTGGATGATCAGCCATGATCATATTGACTGGCAGTGCTGGCTCGAAGGTCCGAATGGCCTACTCCTGCATCTATTTTCTGTGTCTACATTTCTATCTATTAAAAAGGAGCAGTTTGATCTTGCTGCAGGCAAGGTACTTACTGTGTTGTGCTTCATACTGTGCTCCATGGTGCTGCAGTTGTTGGCTGCGTCTGTAACAAACCTCTCCTGCCTTTAGCGCCTGTTTAAAAAGCCTCTCTGCTTCCACAATGGTGGTGGCTTCTTCCTCAGCCAAAAGAATATATGCAGTTGCACATCTGTAAAAAGATTCATACCTGATTTCACATGGGTTCACCTGAAATTACTGTGCTGAGTTAGTTATGAAATAGGTTTTCATTTCTTAAACTCGGATTTGATTATAGGATATGGCTGTCACTACAAAAGTAAAGATTTATTAGTCATCCATCTTAAATTTTCATTTAAGTCATCCATTCTACCAACAGTTTAACGTGGCTGCAATGTGTACAATATACAAATAACCTACAGCTGATCGCCTAGGATACTCTAATAGTTCATCCCAAAACACAGACCTCCACCATTAAACCGACGACCTAATGGTGTCTAAAATATGTGGTATCATAAACAAGAAAAGAAGGTTATCAACAATTATAATGGGATCTTGATCAGCTGGGCAAGTGGCCGGGGTACAGCAAGTGGAGTTTAATTCAGGTAAGTGTGAGGGGGTGTTGTAAACAAGGGCAGGACATTCACTGTAAGCTGCAGGGCAGACGGATCAAGGAGTTACAATGACATAGTTCCCTGAATGTGAATAAGTTGCTCCAGATGTCAGCTTATTTACATCGGCGAGACCAAACGCAGGCTCGCCGATCGCTTCGCTCAACACCTGCGCTCAGTCCGCGTTGGCCAATCTGATCTCCCGGTGGCCGAGCACTTCAACTCCCCCTCCCACTCCCACTCTGACTTTTCAGTCATGGGCCTCCTCCAGTGCCATAGTGAGGCCCACCGGAAATTGGAGGAACAGCACCTCATATTGCGCTTGGGCAGCTTGCAGCCCAGCAGTATGAACATCGACTTCTCCAACTTTCCCGTTCTCCCTCTATCTTCCTATCTCCACCTATATCCTTCCTTTGTCCCGCCCCCCTGACATCAGTCTGAAGAAGGGTCTCGACCCGAAACGTCTCCCATTCCTTCTCTCCTGAGATGCTGCCTGACCTGCTGAGTTACTCCAGCATTTTGTGAATAAATACCTTCGATTGTACCAGCATCTGCAGTTATTTTCTTATAGTTCCCTGAATGTGTCGTCAAAGATACGGTGGTGATAAGGTGGTGAAGAAGGATTTTGACATGACGGCCTACTTCGGCCAGGGAATTGAACATGAAGTTCAGATGTTATGTTACAGTTGTACAAGACATTGGTGAGGCTGCACTTGGAGTAATATGTTGAGTTTTTCCCATCATGCTACAGGAAAGATGCTATTAAGATGGAAAGAGTACAGAAAAGATTCACGAGGATGTTGCCAGGATTCGAGGGCCTGGGATTGGGCGGGCTGGAACTTTATTCCTTCCAGCACAGGAGACGGGGGGGGGGGTGTAAAATCATGAGCGGCATAGAAAGAGTGAATGCAAGCTGTCTTTCTCCCCCCAGAGTAGAGAATCAAGAACCTGAGGGAATAGGTTTAACGTGAGAGAGATAGGAACCTAATGGGAAACTTTTACACACAGAGTGCGGAGGGTAGATGCAATAAGCTACCAGAAGAAGTAGTTGAAGCAGGTATAATAACAAAATTTAAAAATCGTTTGGACGGGTACATGGACAGGAAAAGTTTAAAGGGATATGCAGCAAACGCAGGCAAATGGGACTAGTTAAGATGGGGCATCTTGGTCAGCATGGACAAGTTGGTCTGAAGGCCCTGTTTCAATGCAAATTACTATGATCTTCACTGTCCAGCTGGTATAGGGTAGACAATAGACAATAGACAATAGGTGCAGGAATGGGCCATTCAGCTCTTCGAGCCAGAACCGCCATTCAATGCGATCATGGCTGATCACTCTCAATCAGTACACCGTTCCTGCCTTCTCCCCATACCCCCTCACTCCGCTATCCTTAAGAGCTCTATCCAGCTCTCTCTTGAAAACATCCAACGAACTGGCCTCCACTGCCTTCTGAGGCAGAGAATTCCACACCTTCACCACTCTCTGACTGAAAAAGTTCTTCCTCATCTCCGTTCTAAATGGCCTACCCCTTATTCTTAAACTGTGGCCCCTTGTTCTGGACTCCCCCAACATTGGGAACATGTTTCCTGCCTCTAATGTGTCCAATCCCTTAATAATCTTATATGTTTCAATAAGATCCCCTCTCATCCTTCTAAATTCCATTGTACACAAGCCTAGTCGCTCCAGTCTTTCAACGTACGACAGTCCCGCCATTCCAGGAATTAACCTAGTAAACCTACGCTGCACTCCCTCAATAGTAAGAATGTCCTTCCTCAAATTAGGAGACCAAAACTACACACAGTACTCCAGGTGCGGTCTCACTAGGGGCCTGTACAACTGCAGAAGGACCTCTTTGCTCCTATAGACATGGACCCAACCATCAGCATTTTCCCACCACAAGCCTGGCTTGGAAATGGAATGTAATTTTATCATCATCACTGGGACTAACTCCTGGAAGTCTCTACCCAGGAGCACTGGGAGTGCCTTCACCAGATGGATTGCATCAATTCAAGGTTGGCCTTATTAGCAGCATTTACAGTCTAAGGTCATATGTTCATAAGGAACAGTAGAATTAGGCCATTCGGCCCATCAAGTCTACTCTGCCATTCAATCATGGCTGATCTATCTCGCCCTCCTAACCCCATTCTCCCCATAACCCCTGACACCTGTACTAATTAAGAATATCTATCTCTACCTTAAAAATATCCACTGACCTGGCCTTCACAGCCTTCCATGGCAAAGAATTCCACAGAATCACCACCCTCTGACTAAAGAAATTTCTCCTCATCTCCTTCCTAAAAGAACGTCCTTCAATTCTGAGCCTATGACCTCTAGTCCTAGACTCTCCCACTAGTGGAAACATCCTCTCTACATCCACTCTATCCAAGCCTTTCACTATTCTGTATGTTTCAATGAGGTCCCCCCTCATTCTTCTAAACTCCAGCGCGTAAACTGAATGTTGTCACGCTCTCCCTGAATGAAGTAGCTTCGAGGCATTTGTAAAGGATCAATGACCACCGAGTCCACGCCGACCATTGATCATCCATTCACACCAGATCTAGGTTAACCCACTTTCACATTACTCCTTACACACTAGGGGCAATTTATAGAGGCCAGTCAGTCTACACACCCACACATCTTTGTGATGTGGGAGGAAACAGGAGGACCTGGAAGAAACCCAGGGAAACGTGCAAACTCCACACAGCCACCACCCAAAGTCAGGATTGAACCCGGGTCTCTGGCGCTGTTAGGCAGCAGCTCTATCAACTGTGCACCAAAATCTGAAAGACTAAAATTACCCTGGAAATACCCTTAAAATACAAAACAGAAATTACACAAATAATGGACGTGAATCATCACGGACAGGTTGAGTGAGTGGGCAGATGCGTGGCAGATGCAGTATAATATAGATAAATGTGAGGTTATCCACTTTGGCGGCAAAAACAAGGAGGCAGATTAATATCTCAATGGTGTCAGGTTAGGTAAGGGGGAAGTGCAGCGAGACCTGGGTGTCCTTGTACACCAGTCACTGAAAGTTGGTGTGCAGGTACAGCAGGCAGTGAAGAAAGCTAATGGCATGTTGGCCTTCATAACGAGAGGATTTCAGTATAGGAGTAAAGAGGTTCTTCTGCAGTTGTATAGGGCCCTGGTAAGACCACATCTGGAGTATTGTGTACAGTTTTGGTCTCCTAATTTGAGGAAGGACATCCTTGTAATTGAGGCAGTGCAGCGTAGGTTCACGAGATTGATCCCTGGGATGGCGGGACTGTCATATGAGGAAAGATTGAAAAGGCTAGGCTTGTATTCACTGGAGTTTAGAAGGATGAGGGGGGATCTTATAGAGACATATAAAATTATAAAAGGACTGGACAAGCTAGATGCAGAAAAAATGTTCCCAATGTTGGGTGAGTCCAGAACCAGGGGCCACAGTCTTAGAATAAAGGGGAGGCCATTTAAAACTGAGGTGAGAAGGAACTTTTTCACCCAGAGAGTTGTGAATTTGTGGAATTCTCTGCCATAGAGGGCAGTGGAGGCGATATCACTGGATGAATTTAAGAGAGAGTTAGATAGAGCTCTAGGCAGGGCCGTCTTAACGCATGGGCCTGATGGGCACTTGCCCGGGGCCCCACGAGCATAGGGGCCCCATGCTGATCTGTGTATGTTAAGTGACTTGCAATAAATAAATACTACTTTAAAAATGTAGGTTCAATAAGCGCTTTTTTCACAACATTTTCGGTCACTAAGTGCTTCTCACAGCGATCTGTAAGTGCTTTTCGCAACAATGTAGCACCCTAAGTCCATCGCTACGTGCTTTTCGGTAAGTGCTTTTCGCCGGCACGACGGGGGGGGGGGGCTGGTAGGGAAAGGGGGGTGGGGGAGAGTAACGGTAGGTGCCCCAGTACACTGCTTTGCCCGAAAGCCCATAATGCTGTAAAAACGGCCCTGGCTCTGGGGGCTAGCGGAATCAGGGGATAAGGGGAGAAGTTGGGCACAGGTAACTGATTGTGGATGATCAGCCATGATCACAATGAATGGTGGTGCTGGCTTGAGGGGCCGAATGGCCTCCTCCTGCACCTACTTTCTATGTTTCTATCATTTATTTCAGTGGCTGAACTCCATTTTAACTGCTTAAAAGAATTTAAAAGAGAGTTAGATAGAGCTCTAGGGGCTAGTGGAATCAAGGGGTATGGGGAGAATCAGGCACAGGTTACTGATTGTGGATGATCAGCCATGATCACAATGAATGGTGGTGCTGGCTTGAAGGGCCAAATGGCCTCCTCCTGCACTTATTTTTTCTAGATCAGAGTAAACCAGGTTTGGTTTTTAGACCATGTCAAATCAGCTGATATCAAAATGCTGCAGTCCTCGAACTAGAAATAGTACTTAGTGCCTCCTGCATATGGAGGAAGCCAGATTAAAAACAGTAACGACTCGAGTTTCAAATGTGCAGCACAGTAGCACAGCTGGGCAAGCCTCTGCCTCCCAGCTCCAGCAATCGAGTTCAATCCTGACCTCTGCGTGAATTTTGTACGTTATCCCAATACATGTGGAGTTCCTTGGGTGCTCCAGTTTCTTCCCACATCCCAAGCCATGCATGTTGGGACTTTAACTGGCCACAGTAACTTGCCCCATGTACATAGATGCATGAGCAGAGATGATGGGAAATAACAAGGGGTTCGTCTGTGATTCGTATAAATGATATTTAATGGTGTGGACTCCTTGGCCAAAGGGTGTGTTTCTGCACTGTGTGACTAATTGATGATCCAGTCCAATAGCTGGAAAATACATTCTGCTGAACTGCTTCTGATAGACAATAGACAATAGGTGCAGGAGTAGGCCATTCGGCCCTTCGAACCAGCACCGCCATTCAATGTGATCATGGCTGATCATTCTCAATCAGTACCCCGTTCCTGCCTTCTCCCCATACCCCCTGACTCCGCTATCCTTAAGAGCTCTATCTAGCTCTCTCTTGAATGCATTCAGAGAATTGTTCTCCACTGCCTTCTGAGGTGGCCTTACTGGTGGAGGAGAAAAACTGCAGACGCTGGTAAAAATCGAAGGTAGACACAAAATGCTGGAGTAACTCAGCGGATCAGGCAGCATCTCTGGAGAGAAGGAATGGGTGACGTTTCGGGTCGAGACCTTTCTTCAGACTGATGTCAGGGGAGGGAACGAACCGCGAACTCCATACAGTCTGCACTTGTAGTTGGGATCGAACCTGGGTCTCCGGCGCAGCAACTCTACCGCTGCGCCACCGTGCTGTCCTGTCTGATATCTGAACCATTCAAAGTTAGCCATTTTGTTTGGAGCTTCATGCTGACTATCTGAACATTATGCAGCAATATTTACAACTAGATTTAAAAGAAGTGTGACAGAATTGTGAGATAATTCTTTGTAACCAGTTTTATAATAATGTTATTAAACCTGTGAATATTGGAAATTTAAGCCTCGTGGCAGCGGCAGTGCCCCGCGGGTCCACCCGTGGTTGACTGTCAATGAGAGCATGGAGGACCACCGTGACAGAGGGGAAAGAACAATGGAGGACCCGGCGTGGGGGGAATCGCTATCCTCCCGGGGAGTGCGGGGGGGGGGGGGGGGAACAAAAGGAGGAGCCGGCGTGCTTTGTAGCTTTAGGCGGCCGTTATTTGTGTACATTGGGTGTGCAAGCAAAGAATCTCACTGTGCCTAGTCACATGTGACAATAAAATATTCCAGATTCCATTCCATATCACTTTTGTATTCCACAAGATTGGCATTGGGCAAAGTGAATTAACAATCAGCAATAGCAAGTTTGTGGTGACCAACCATCCCAGCCAACAAGACGTGTGCAGTGATTTCTGGTGTAGAGTTAGATAAAGCCGCATGCAACATTACTGCATGTTGCAAAGATCTGTTCTCGGCTGGGTACATTGAGATTTCTAATACTTGATGTGTTCTGATTACAAAACAGAATTAAATATTACCAGGGACAATAGGGCCCCCTGTACATAGATGCATGAGCAGAGTTGATGGGAAATAACAAGGGGTTAGTCTGTGATTCGTATAAATGATATTTAATGGTGTGGACTTCTTGGCCAAAGGGTGTGTTTCTGCGCTGTGTGACTAATTGATGATCCAGTCCAATAGCTGGAAAATACATTGTGGTTGAACTGCTTCTGATGGTGGTCTTACTGATGTCCCACCAGGGACATTAGGTGGTGCAGTGGGAGAGTTGCTGCCTTACAGCGCCAGAGATCCAGATTCGTTCACGACAATGGGTGCTGTCTGTGCGGAGTTTGTACGTTCTCCCTGTGATCTGCGTGGGTTTTCTCCGAGATCTTCAGTTTCCTCCCACACTCCAAAGACGTGCAGGTATGTAGGTTAATTGACTGGGTAAATGTAAAAAATGTCCCTAGTGTGTGTAGGATAGTGTTAATGTGCGGGGATCGCTGGTCGGCGCGGACTCGGTAGACCGAAGGGCCTGTTTCCGCACTGTATCTCTAAACTAAACTAAACTACATTCCACATGATCAAGTAAAATGGCAACAAGTTATTCAGTTAAAGTTCCCAATAAATGCTAAACCCCAAAGAATGATTTTAAAAAAATTTCTTTGGATTTAGGCAATACTTGGTAAAGTGAACATAGTTGCTCTGAGGAGATTGTGGTGCGCACTTCAAAAAGCATCGTGTGGTATGGTAGGTGTCACATGCAGACCAGATTGAGCAGATTATTGCCTGCTTCCTTGTTGGACAAGTGAACTCACTGGATTTCAACACCTTTTCATAGTCACTGGCCTGGTGCCAGTTCACAAATCATCAGGCTTTATTGAACTCACTTCACACGACCCAGTGGGGGTTTGAACTCTTGATTCTGTATTATTAGTTTAGCCCCATACCTGCTAGACTACAGAACTGCCATTCCCAGCCACACTATTTAATTACCCAGTGCCACTCTTTGCAATATCTTCTGCACTTTAATTTATAGGGAATATTCATGACACACATACGTGTAATTGTGACTTAGACTTAATTAAAAGGATAATGACAATAGCAATTAAGATTTTTAGCATTGTGTGGCTATTTATTTCCTATAAAACAGGAAAAATACTCAAGGACCTGTAATCACTGAAATTCGGCCATGACAGGTTTGCCAAATGACAGGTCTAAGAGACCAGGAACAAAAGCATTACACAAAATGTAAAATTATTAGCTCTACGTTTCCTAAATGCCTGCTGAGTAGCACCATGACAACAAATTGTGATCAACTAACACAAGAGACTCTGACCATCTTAATTTAGTTCGAAGGTATCACAAAATGCTGGAGTAACTCAGCAGGTCAGGCAGCATCTTGGAGAGAAGGAATGGGTGACGTTTCGGGTCGAGACCCTTCTTCAGACTGATGTCAGGGGGGGCGGGACAAAGAAAGGATATAGGTGGAGACAGGAAGATAGAGCGAGAACTGGGAAGGGGGAAGGGAAGAGAGGGACAGAGGAACTATCTAAAGTTGGAGAAGTCAATGTTCATACCGCTGGGCTGTAAGCTGCCCAAGCGAAATACGAGGTGCTGTTCCTCCAATTTGCGGTGGGCCTCACTATGACACTGGAGGAGGCCCATGACAGAAAGGTCAGACTGGGAGTGGGAGGGGGAGTTGAAGTGCTCAGCAACTGGGAGATCAGGTTGGTTAAGGCGGACTGAGCGAAGGTGTTGAGCAAAACGATCGCCAAGCCTGCATTTGGTTTCGCCGATGTAGAGAAGTTGACATCTAGAGCAGCGGATGCAATAGATGAGGTTGGAGGAGGTGCAGGTGAACCTCTGTCTCACCTGCAAAGACTGTTTGGGTCCTTGGATGGAGTTGAGGGGGGAAGTAAAGGGACAGGTGTTGCATCTCCTGCGGTTGCAGGAGAAAGTGCCTGGGGAGGGGGTGATTTGGGTAGGAAGGGACGAGTGGACCAGGGATACCTTCTATTTGTACCAGCATCTGAAGTTATGTTCCTACACATCTTAGTTTAGTTTAGAGATGCAGCGCGAAAAAAGGCCCTTCGGCCCATCGAGTCCGCGCCGACCTGCAATCCCCGCACATTAACACTATCCTACACCCACTAGGGACATTTTTTTTACATTTACCAGGCCAATTTACCTACATACCTGTACGTCTTTGGAGTGTGGGAGGAAACCGAAGATCTCGGAGAAAACCCATGCTGTCAGAGGGAGAACGTACAAACTCCGTACAGACAGCGCCCGTAGTCGGGATCAAACCCGGGTGTCCGGCGCTGCAAGCGCTGTAAGGCAGCAGCTCTACCGCTGTGCCGCCATCTTGTTCGGTATCTTTATCTGCAGTCAGAGAGGATAATGTTCCCAAACCAGGATCACACTCAAAAATTGGCAACGTAGCCATTTTGAAAGGGAAAGCTGATCTACTGAATAATTAAACAGATTACAGGGTGCAAAGAGTTCTCACCTTTAAAAATCAATGTGGAATATTATTCAGAAGTGGGATAGTGTCAGCCAACTGCTTGGCCAATGAGCGTTTTAGTGATTATAAAATCAATGAATCAAACTGTGGGCATCCGGATATTAATTCCTGTTAAATGTGCAGACAAGGATATGTTGGCATCATGCTAACTATGCTGTAGCACCTCAGTCTGAAGAAGGGTCTCGACCCGAAACGTCACCCATTCCCTCTCTCCTAGATGCTGCCTGACCTGCTGAGTTACTCCAGCATTTTGTGAAACCTTCGATTTGTACCAGAATCTGCAGTTATTTTCCTACACAAGCTGTAGCATCTTGTTAGTTTTTAATCTCCACATGTTGATGTGCAGCTCTTAAGCTGAAACCTCTCTGTCACTGCAATGATGTCAAAAACCTCTACACAACGGGTCTCAGGGTGTGAAATAAATACGTTGTAGACTGTACAAAACAGAGCAGCTGGGGTGATTGCAAGGCAATTCAATGCAAAGGACAATAATGGACATGCAGGAGTGATTCCGGGACTGTGATTTCTTTGAGTAGTTCAGATAATGTCACAAATCACAAGAGTGTAGCTCGAGCAGTTCATAACCACCATTTACTTTCTGAAATTGCCTTAAATCACTGGCAGGTCACTCTTTAGGAACATACATTGTGAGCTTTATTCCATTTTGAGTCCTTCTTTTTGCTTGCAGAGGCGGTAACAGTGGACTCCAGTGGTAACACCCCCTGGGTGGAAAGCGGACAGTGGTCTGGTCAGAACTCAGTTCTGGAAATTAAAAGACCTGTACAAAATATTGATCTGAGTACGTGAGCATTAAACCAAGAACAGAACCCTCATTTCAAGTGTTAAATATGCCGCCTAAAAAAGAAAATGTTTCACACAGGTAGGTAGCCAGGGCTAGTTCAGAGGGCACATTAAATTCACAGGGACTGCTGACGAGAACGAGGGACAGGCACAAGAAGCAAGAAACATCACTCACTCATTTAATTCTAAGGCTTCGTGTGCTGCTGAGATTCTTGCTTGTGGGTTCCTCTCTCTCCAGGCTTTTTGCATGACTGTTCAAATGAAATAAAAGCATTATATATAATGAGATGTAACAAATCACTGGAATTTGAAGTGTTACCCTCCCCTTCCCCAGGTTTTCATCTCCAAACAATTTTTAGTTGAGATGCAACTTAGTTGTGGCAAATCACCCTTCTTCGCAATGTGGAAATCGGCAAAAGGTTATTAGGCACAGGCGGTATCATATCATATCATCATATATATACAGCCGGAAACAGGCCTTTTCGGCCCTCCAAGTCCGTGCCGCCCAGTGATCCCCGCACATTAACACTATCCTACACCCACTAGGGACAATTTTCACATTTACCCAGCCAATTAACCTACATACCTGTACGTCTTTGGAGTGTGGGAGGAAACCGAAGATCTCGGAGAAAACCCACGCAGGTCACGGGGAGAACGTACAAACTCCTTACAGTGCAGCACCCGTAGTCAGGATCGAACCTGAGTCTCCGGCGCTGCATTCGCTGTAAAGCAGCAACTCTACCGCTGCGCTACCGTGCCGCGGTATTCATCCGAGCAAAGATGCGAGTGAAAATGGAGACAGTAATAAAACTCCTGGAATAACATAGCCCACGGAAAATAAATACATTCGTCTAAAATCTCACTCTCCCTGATGTGGTTGCAATGAATGCCATCACACACCGACCGATGAGTGAAACAGGCAGCTCGCACTAGATTGCTTCATTCCCAAGACAATGTCTTGTAGGATAGCAATTTGGAAGCTAAGTCAAATCACATTCAAGAGACTTTATCAACACGATCCTATCGTTCAGAGCTGTTTTCAGCATTCTTCAATATTCAATTTAATTTATGACTCCTCCAAGATACAGATTGAAGCAGCCTATTTATTCACAAAATGCTGGAGTAACTCAGCAGGTCAGGCAGCATCTCAGGAGAGAAGGAATGGGTGACGTTTCGGGTCGAGACCCTTCTCGACCCGAAACGTCGCCCATTCCTTCTCTCCTGAGATGCTGCCTGACTTGTTGAGTTACTCCAGCATTTTGTGAATAAATACCTTTGATTTGTACCAGCATCTGCAGTTATTTTCTTACACGATTGAAGCAGCCTATGTCTGCTTGCAATAAGACCTCATCAGTGTTTCGGTGTGGCAAGTAGTGGCAAGTAACTGAGTGGCAGGTAACCTGCATGTCATACAAGTATTGAGCCATCTCCACCAAGAATCGGGACAGCTATCCATGGCATTTACTGACATTTTCATCAACATTTCCTCCGTCATCCAATGTTCTGGAGGATTCAACCACATAATAACTGGATTAGACATAAAGGCCATGGCTAGAGCAGTTCTGAGGCCAATGATTCCTCAAAGCTTATGCACCATCCATAGGAGCACTCCAATATTTAATCGGTGGCACCGCGGTAGAGTTGCTGCCTTACAGTGCCAGAGACCCAGGTTTGATCCCGACTACGGGTGCTGTCTGTACGTAGTTTGTACGTTCTCCCCACTACCTGCGTGGGTTTTCACCGAGATCTCCGGTTTCCTCCCACACTCCAAAGACGTACTGGTTTGTAGGGCAATTGGCTTGGTATAAGTGTAAATTGTCCCTAATGTGTGTAGGGTAGTGTTGATGTGTGGGGATTTCTGGTCGGCGTGGACTCGGTGGGCTGAAGGGCCTGTTTCCGTGCTGTATCTCTAAACTAAACTTGCTTGAGTGCAGCTGACCAGTGTTTAATGAGCCCAGCCGTCAGGAGCAAAGCCATTCACAGACCAGCGCATTCATGCTGTCCACTCAAATACTCCGTGGCAACAGTGTGCACCATCCATTAAATGCATTGCAACGATCTGTCAAGGGCTCTTCAAATCCCACAACCACCACTACTCCGAGCAATGAACAAGGAGATCAGATGCAAGACAAAATCATAGACACAAAGTACTGGAGTAACTCAGCGGGTCAGGCAACATCTCTGGAGAGAAGAAATTGGTGACGTTTCAGGTCGAGACCCTTCTTCATACTGAGAGTCAGGGGAGGGGGAGATACCGAGATAAGGAAGTGTAAGGTGTCAAAGGGGGTGGAGGTCATGGAAAATGTAGAATCGGTCATTGTTAGCTGGGAGAAGGTAACAACAAAGCAAACAGAGATAAATTGTAATGGGGGACAGTCAGACTGGTCAGAGGATTGGGAAGGGGGAGGGATGGAGATAGAGGGAAAGCAAAGGTTACTTGAAGTTAGAGAAGTCAATGTTCGTACCGCTGGGGTGTAAGCTGCCCAAGCAAAATATGAGGTGCTGTTGCTCCAATTTGTGCTGGGCCTCACTCACACTGACCTGGGTCCACTTTTCTCATCTTTGAGCCTCTTTAAAACTCTACAAACAGCTTCTTTAAGTATAAGTCATATTATTAAAAATGTAAAACATTTGTCCGAGTTAGAAAGGGGTTACATTCTATTTATATTGGTGTATGCGGAATTTATAATCCAATTTTTCAAAATTGGTGGCAATTTGCAGGGGTTTTTTTGTTTTTTTTTGTAAAACCCCAAACAAATGTGTGGGATTTCACTGTGTGAAATAATGCTTTTTTAAAAACTGAAGGAAGCGTCTACTTATCAGTTTTCACTCCCAGATCCCACGGCAGCTGTACATCCTTAAAGTATCCAGTAGAAATGCAACATCTGTTATTCGTGAATTTATGATTACATTTTCACCTGCATTTATGGCAGATGAACGCTGCAGTAAATATTTTGTTCTGACAAACCCCAGAGAATCAAGATTACCTTCGACCAACAAATAGCATGGTGAATTTAAAAAGAAAGGATTTGTAGACAATCAGGCGGTCACAGTCAAAGATAATAGAGCAGAGCAAGATAGACCACTCGACCCTAAAAACCGTAGTATGTCACGGCGCCATTTTAGTAGGCAGAAACTTGCAGAAACAATTAAAAAGAAAAATGATTAAAATCTGTGAATTGATAGATGAGATATATTCTGCATTTTAATGGTGTCATCACACATACTGTTCCCCCAAAACACTGATTACACTGCGAGAGGCATAGTGAACAGCGGGTTTTGTCTACTAAAATGACAGACTTTACCCTCCTTTGCGTACTACACTTCAGCATAGGCGATTTTGACGGAGTGGTTCATCTTGCTCCTCTAGTATCTTTGGTCACAGTTATCTTGCCAGAGTGCCCCATTATCTGCAGGAATAATGGAAGGAGGGGACAAACAGTGACCCCCCCCCCCCATGAGGACTCTCTGTCCCTCCGCCCACTCACACACCCACCAGCCAGCCATCCTGAAATCTGTGCCAACCAACACCCGCCACACTCAAACCGGTTGGAAGCACCGTGCCTTCCTCTGGGTTTGAACGACATGTTTAACAGGCTAACAGTAATTAAAGAAAGCAATATTCACAAATGTCTGGGTTTCCGATCTTACAGTCCTTCTTACTCGCGTCTGCTGGCCGCAAGTGATCAGTCTCACATGTGAAGAAGGTCTGATGATCTTGTGCAGAAAGATTCATGTCATAGTAGGTCAGTGGTTCTCTTCCTGTTACCCACGTGTACCTTCAAAATGATACAAGGGAGCAATGATCAAAAGTACAACTTACAAGTGACTATTTGCTGGGAAGACCAACTCTATCTCTACAGCAGAGCTTCAAAGAAAACAAAAGCTCTTCCAAAAAACTATTCTCCCTTTTTTTTGGAGAATAAAAGCCTAACATTGTTCATGTTCATAAGTGATGAGAGCAGAATTAGGCCATTCGGCCCATCATGTCGACTCTGCCATTCAATCGTGGCTGATCTGTCTCTCCCTCCTAACCCCATTCTCCTGCCTTCTCCCCATAACCCCTGACACCCGTACTAATCAAGAAATCTATGTATCTCTGCCTTAAAAATATCCATTGACTTGGCCTCCACAGCCTTCTACGGCAATGAATTCCACAGATTTACCACCCTCCGACTGCTGTGCTAACAATGATAAAGGAACATGTGTCATTATTGCTAGTGCCCCATTCCTGTAAGAATTTTACAGGTGTATCTTTACTCTTTAAGTATTAAATACACCAAATGGAAATGAAAAGCTCTGGGAAACACCGGATGATAGCTGGCTCGTGTAACAATGCATGTTATATCGTATATGCAGCTTAAACATAATAATTATACAATAATGAGACGTTTCTATGTGCTCTATCGTATACATACAAAGTGACTCACCGATTATATTCTGCTCCTCTAAATAAATTTAATGGATTTCGCCATACCTTGCATTCTGTCAGAATAAACAAAAACAAATGTTCATTAGTCGTTGTTCTGTAATAAAATACAAGACATTATTATCATGCATAACATTTCACTTCATGGCAGGAACCTACATATAATGTCTTACTAGCCATCAGAGGGATGGTTTATCAGAATAATATTTAAATAGCGCTGGGAAATGAGCGTGGCCAGGTGACTGGTGTTTCAGTGCTAGGGCATATGGGAGATAATGATAACTCTATACTCTCAGTCACCTCCTCCTACTTATCCTTGGACCATGACCCCACCGACGAGCACCAGACCTTAATCACTAACACCATCACTGATCTCACCAATTCCGGCGCTCTACCCTCTAATGCCTCCAACCTTATCATTCCCCAGCCCTGCACGGCCCAATTTTACCCCCTCCCTAAAATCCACAAACAGAACTGTCCCGGCAGACCCATTATTTCTGCCCGCTCATGTCCCACCGAACTTATTTCCACCTACCTCGACTCCATCCTATCCCCCCTGGTTAAATCCCTCCCCACCTACGTCCAAGACACCTCACACGCTCTCCATCTCCTCGATAACTTCCGGTTCCCAGGCCCCCAATCCCTCATCTTTACCATGGATGTCCAGTCACTCTACACTTCCATCTCCCACAAGGATGGTCTTGAAGCCCTCCGTTTCTTTCTTGACCGTAGAACCAGCCAATCCCCATCGACCAACACTCTCCTCCGCCTAGCAGAGCTGGTTCTTACCCTCAACAACTTCTCCTTTGAATCCTCCCACTTCCTCCAAACCAGAGGCGTAGCTATGGGCACTCGCATGGGCCCTAGCTACGCCTGCCTCTTTGTCAGGTACATCGAACAATAGGGGCGGCACGGTAGCGCAGCGGTAGAGTTGCTGCTTTACAGCGAATGCAGCGCCGGAGACTCAGGTTCGATCCTGACTACGGGTGCTGCACTGTAAGGAGTTTGTACGTTCTCCCCGTGACCTGCGTGGGTTTTCTCCGAGATCTTCGGTTTCCTCCCACACTCCAAAGACGTACAGGTATGTAGGTTAATTGGCTGGGTAAATGTAAAAATTGTCCCTAGTGGGTGTAGGATAGTGTTAATGTGCGGGGATCGCTGGGCAGCACGGACTTGGAGGGCCGAAAAGGCCTGTTTCCGGCTGTATATATATGATATGATATGATATGATATGAATCCCTGTTCCAGACGTACACTGGCCCCATCCCCAAACTCTACCTCCGCTACATCGACGACTGCATTGGTGCTACCTCTTGTACCCATGCAGAACTCACTGACTTCATACATTTCACCACTAATTTCCATCCTGCTCCTAAATATACTTGGACTATCTCCGACATCTACCTCCCGTTTCTGGACCTCACCATCTCCATCACAGGAGACAGACTAGTGACTGACATCTGCTACAAACCTACTGACTCTCATAGCTATCTTGACTACGCTTCTTCCCACCCTGTCTCCTGTAAAAAGTCTATCCCCTACTCCCAATTCCTCCGTCTACGCCGCATCTGCGCCCGGGATGAGGTGTTTCACACTAGGGCATCAGAGATGTCCTCATTCTTTAGGAAACGGGACTTCCCCTCTTCCATTATAGATGAGGCTCTCACTAGGGCCTCCTCTATATCCTGCAGCTCCGCTCTTGCTCCTCCTCCCCCATTTGTAACAAAAACAGAATCCCCCTCGTTCTCACCTTCCACCCCACCAGCCAGCGTATCCTACAAATTAACCTCCAACATTTCCGTCACCTCCAACGGGACCCCACTACTGGCCACATCTTCCCATCCCCTCCTCTTTCTGCATTCCTCAGAGACCGTTCCCTCCGTAACTCCCTGGTCCACCCGTCCCTTCCTACCCAAAACACCCCCTCCCCAGGCACTTTTCCCTGCAACCGCACGAGATGCAACACCTGTCCCTTTACCTCCCCCCTCAACTCCATCCAAGGACCCAAACAGTCTTTCCAGGTGAGACAGAGGTTCACCTGCACCTCCTCCAACTTCATCTATTGTACCCGCTGTTCTAGATGTCAACTTCTTTACATCGTCGAGACCAAACGCAGGCTTGGCGATCGTTTCGCTCAACACCGTCGCTCAGTCTGCATTGACCAACCTGATCTCCTGGTGACTCAGCACTTAACTCCCACTCCCAGTCTGATCTTTCTGTCATGGGCCTCCTCCAGTGCCATAGTGAGGCCCACCGCAAATTAGAGGAACAGCACCTCATATTTCGCTTGGGCAGCTTGCAGAACCAGTGGTATGAACATTGACTTCTCCAACTTCAGATAGTTCCTCTGTCCCTCTCTTTCCCAGTTCTCCCACTGTCTTCCTGTCTCCAACTACATCCTTTCTTTGTCCCGCTCCCTCCCCTGACATCAGTCTGAAGAAGGGTCTCGACCCGAAACGTCACCCATTCCTTTTCTCCTGAGATGCTGCCTGACCCACTGAGTTACTCCAGCTTTTTATGATACTATATGCTTTAAGGTTGTTGAATACGGGAGAAGGCTAGACCTTGAAGGAAATACTAAATTGGGGCAAGGCAAACTACAACGTTATTGAGCAGGAGCTCCAAAATAGACAATAGGTGCAGCAGTAGTTCATTCCGCCCTTCGAGCCATCACCGCCATTCACTGTAATCATGGCTGATCAGTATCTACAATCAGTACCCCATTCCCAAATCCCCTGACTCTGTTATCTTTAAGAGCCCTATCTAACTCACTCTTGAAAGCATCCAGCAAATCGGCCTCCACTGCCTTCTGAGGCAGAGAATTCCACAAATTCACAACTCTCTGGGTGAAAAAGTTGTTTCTTGGGTAAGTTTTAAATTTAAAAAAAAATTTTTTAAAGCAGAAGTACAAATAATAATAAACGACAAACTGGTTATAGAATTCTTACATAGCTTCAATTTTTTAATTTTTTAAGAAAAAATAAAGATGAAAAGAGACTGAAAAAAAAGACTATAAACTAATAGAGAGAAAGCAAAGAAAAAAGAGAATTACAAATATAAAGATTATGGGGATAGATCCGGGAGTTAATGAGTATAGTTGTACATCCAACCCTAAACTCAAGTTTTAACTTTAGTTTTAAATTTTAGTTTTGTGACAAACCCATTTACTTTTTTAAAAATTCAATAAATGGAGACCATATTTTAAAAAATAGATCTGGTTTGTCAATTAAGGCAAACCTTATTTTTTCCAAATGCAAGGTCTCGGTCATTTCCGTAATCCACATTTCAATTGTGGGGGTTACTGTTTTTTTCCAAAATGTAAGTATTATTTGTTGGGTAAGTTCACATTGACGTGGGAGTGGTTTAAAGCCGGGGGATGTGGGTGAGGGACCCACCAAGTACTTTGCATCAGTTTTCACTGAGGAGAAGGCCAGTGAGATCAGCGTGGAGAATACTAATACGCAAGGGCAGTTTGAGATTAAGGATGGGGAGTTGTTGGGACACTTGAAGGGCATTAAGGGGATGTGTGGGGCAGTTTTTTACACAGAGGGCAGCGAAAGCCTAGAACAGACTGTTGGGGGTGGTGGAAAGAACTGCAGATTTAAATTGAAGGTAGACACAAAATGCTGGAGTAACTCAGCGGGTCAGGCAGCATCTCTGGAGAGAAGCGTCCCGCCCCCTCCCCTGACATCAGTCTGAAGAAGGGTCTCGACCTGAAATGTCACCCATTCCTTCTCTCCGGAGATGCTGCCTGAAGAAGGGTCTCGACACGAAACGTCACCCAAACAGAAATTGTACAGTTAATGAAGGAAAGGAAAATTCTAAAACAATTCCGCTGAAAATCTCATGTACTGTTAAGTACTTGCACATGCACAGTGCTTCAGGGAACATGGATCGCTGATGTATTAGCAGTAGATTTACAACTAGTCTCTTCATTATCGGGGTTATCATTATCACAGTTCATTTACTATTTAAAATGAACACCCAAGGCAGTTACAAACCTTGCAAAATCTTTGTCTCAATCACTTCAACGTTATAAATTGTTTCCAGATCTTTTCTTGCACTCCAGTTGCATGCAGATTATGCTTTGAATGATTCAAGAGGACTGAACGATTGCTGCTAGTTTACAGCAGCAGGCACCTCAGGGCAAAGCTCCTGGATCAGGAAAACAATTCCGACCACATTCTAATCATACTGCTGCAATGAACAACTCACCACTCAACTAATTTCAACAACAAGTCTGGCATTCATATCCTAAATCAAATTGCAAGAGTCACTTTATGTTGAAATCTACAGAGAGAATGATGGACCCAAACGTGAGTCATTACTGTGTGGTTGTCTGGGTCTTAGGCTCCCCTGGCTGCCCATGGGTGATGCATCCTAGTTGGCTGCTTGCTCCACACCTCAGCTAGAGCAGCGTCGCTTGTGGCTGAAGAGACCAATGTGGGAGTGACAGTCTCTGTGGCAAAGGTCACATTTGTGTGTGGTCTCTGGTCTGTTGAAGTTGCTGCGCTCCTCTCTCCGTGCCCGCTTGTCTGCCGCTGCGTTCATCAGTTTCTCTTCCCCCGTTTTGAGATGTTGGTTCAGGGTACCTCTCCACCTCGTGCGGTCAGCTGCAAGGCTGCTGATAAAAGCATCTAAAAAAGCACGCTTGCAACAGGGCGGCACGAAGGCGCAGCGCTAGAGTTGCTGCCTTACAGCGTTTGCAGCAACAGAGACCCGTGTTCGATCCAGACTGCTGTCTGTACGGAGTTTGTACGTTCTCCCCGTGACTGCAAGGGTCTTCTCCGAGATCTTCGGTTTCCTCCCACGCTCCAAAGAGGCACATGTTTGTAGGTTAATTGGCTTGGTATAATTGTAAATTGTCCCTAGTGTGTGTGGGATAGTGTTAATGTGCAGGGATCGCTGTCAAGGGCCTGTTTCCGTGCTGTATCTCTAAGCTAAACTAAACTGAACTAAAAAAGAGTTTATTGTAGTTGAATAGTGTCTATAGTATGAACGTTTCATTGAACTACATTAACCTGGGACAGATAGCAATGTTTATTTATAAAGTTCACTCTGCCAAGTGAATAACATATCAGACACGTCATTAGCGTTGACAGAATATCCACATAACATTTCTCTTTCACTGTTCCTTTGTGACAAAATAAGCAGTTCATAAATGTTTTGAAAGCGTTTGAGAGGGATTTTGCTGCAGCTTTAATCCCTAAATGGAGCCAAAGTATAAACTAACCAGTGCACGTTTCAAATGGGCTAAACACGATGTGGGCCAAGTAACATAGCAATAGAAACATCACACAGGGATTATGATGTTCAATGGCACCTCATTGTCACACATTTCACTAAAAATCTTATTATACGTATGCATAATCATATTTAAGTACAAGTTTGTAAGGATTGTAGATTAGACTGAAGAAGTGCACAAGAGTTGCTACATTTCTGGCGCCATCTTGCATCTTTCAAGTTTCAAAGTTGTTAAAAATGTACGGCCTTAACGTGGCCATACACTAGGGTTGCCAACTGTCCCGTATTAGCCCGGACATCCCGTATTTTGGGCTAAATTGGTTTGTCCCGTACAGGACCACCCTTTTCCCTTATTAGTAGGGTTGCCAGCTTCCTCACTCCCAAATAAGGGACAAAGGGTGACGTCACCGCCCCGCGCCCCACGTGACCTCACCCAGCCAGCGGCCACGTGTTCCCGCTGCGGCCGCCATTGGAGGAGCGGGAGCACGTGGCCGCTAGCTGGGTGAGGTCACGTGGGGCGCGGGGCGGTGACATCACCCTTTGTCCCTTATTTGGGAGTGAGGAAGTTGGCAACCCTACCATAAAGGCCCATTGTCCTGGCAGCGATACTGGGTTGCATTTGCAGGAATCAGCCCGCAATTAAACCACCATAATCGCCTCAACGCTGCCAGCATGCCTTCTTCACTCAGCTTGCTGAGTTACAGAGTCGAGTTACAGCACATGAAAACTGGCCCTTTGGCTCAACTAGTCCCTGCCAACTAAGATGTCTATCCAAGCTAGTCTTACTTGCCCATATCCCTCCCAACCGTTTCTATTTATGTGACCGTCCAAAGTCAGCACTGCACACTATTATTAGGTGACTTTCCACAGGCCTCGTACTAAAGGGGGGCAGTTGCAGCTGAGGCTTGCCTGTGTCACTTATAGTCAGTGTGCAAGTCTACAAGTATGCACTGCTGGTGCAGTAAGTGCGTGGGCAATCTAGAGCACAGCCCGATATGCAGGGCATTGGAGAATGGCCTCACACCGGAAGCAATGGACTCTCATAATCATTAGTCTGAAGATGGGTCTCGGCCCCAAACGTCACCTCTCCAGAGGTGCTGCCTATCCCGCTGAGTTACTCCAGCATTTTGTGTCTATTTTCGGTTTAAACCAGCATCTGCAGTTCCTTCCTACACACAATCTTTCAACCATGTTTTGGAGGGTTGGATATGGGAAGTGGAGAGAGGTGTCGACACAGGAGACACAAGCAACTACAGATGCTGGAATCCAGTGTAGAACATAGAACACGGGGATAACTCTGTGGCTCAGGCAGTATCTCTGGAGGACATGCATCGGCAATGTTTCAGCACGGCGCCCTTCTTTAAACTGGAATTTAAAGACGAGTCCCATCCCGAAAAGTCACCTATCCATGTCAACCAGAGATGCTGCCTGAGCCGCTGAGTTACTCCACCACTCTGTGTCCTACAGAGGGATCAAAGTGTTTGATTCACTGGAGGTGAATGCTAAGAATCACAGAATAATTTGAAGGATAGTTTTAAAAGAGCAAGTATAAGGTAGGTAGACACAAAATGCTGGAGTAACTCAGCGGGTCAGGCAGCATCTCAGGAGAGAAGGAACGGGTGACGTTTCGGGTCGAGACCCTTGTTCAGACTGATGTCAGGGGATGGGGACGGGACAAAGATGGGACGTAGTCAGAGACCAGCATCTGCAGTTTTTTTCCTTAAGTATAAGGTCAGGCTTTTGCAGAGGATTCAGAAGAGAATCTTAATAAATAATTTCCTCGTAAAACTCTGTGATGGATATGTGAAAATGTATTGGCTACCCTGCCACAATAGCCCAAGTGAAGAGTCGCTGAGAATGCAAAGTCTGGTGCAGAGCTTGCACAGTGTGTTGTGCAAAGCTTGGAGCCCATCTTTAACAGGGTGGAAATGATGGACGACTCTGACCGCATCTACAATGCAGTGCTTTTGCTCAATGTGTTGGTCCCTGCAGCAAGAGCAGAAGCTATTTCATCTTCCAGTACAGTGGCAGAAGCTGAGATTCTGATACTCAAACATAGGCTGCAACCAACTTGACCTTGGGTGCCAGTGTGCTCAGGGCTTGCATTACCATCCAACAATCTGACCTCAAACCAATTTCTGAGACTGCTGTCAAGGGGAATGGCAAGGGGTCGATGAAACGAGAACAAAATCCAAAAATCGCTTTAAAAAAACATGTTACATTCTCTCAATGAAATATCTCACTTTATTAAAGTCCTCAATAGACTCCATCAGCCAGCAAGCACACGTTCTTACAGCTTGTGCAGTAAAGGTTTAGTGAGCTGCATACAAAAGAAAAGGGCCATGTTGTCAAAGGGTAAACCTCAGAGAGTAGGCACAAGGAACTGCAGATGCTGGAATCTTGCGTTGATCACAACGTGCTGGAGTAACTCAGCGGGTCAGGCAGCAGGTCTGGAGGACATGGATGGACAACGTTTTGGGCCAGGACCCTTCTTCAGAGGATAATCGCTGCTGCCTCTTCACTGTCACTTAAATTCATAAGTTTATAAGTGGTAGGAGTAGAATTAGGCCATTCGGCCCATCAAGTTTACTCTGCCGTTCAATCATGGCTAGGGTTGCCAACTTTCTCACTCCCAAATAAGGGACAAAAGGTGACGACACTGCCCGCGCCCCACGTGACCTCACCCAGCCAGCGGCCACGTGCTCCCGCTCCACCAATGGCGGCCGCCTGGGCCAGGAGGCTGGGTTGCTATGCAACCTCCGTTAGGCGAAAGCACTCGGCCCCACTCCCCAAACACACTCTGTCAGCCTACAGTGTCCGGGCCTACAGCGGCCCCCGGGCCTACAGTGGCTGGGCCTAGAGCGACCCCCGGGCCTAATACGAGACAAAGGCGGTCCCTTACGGGACAAACCAATTTAGCCCAAAATACCGGATGTCCCGGCTAATACGGGACAGTCGACAACCTTAATCGTAGCTGATCCATCTCTCCCTCCTAACCCCATTCTGCTGCCTTCTCCCCATAACCTCTGACACCTAAATTGTCCAGGTGGTTCCAATGCAGACAAGAGTGTTTTGCCACAAAAGCTGGGTGTGAATTACAAAAGGACACCTTGGGCTTGCAGTAAAATCCTGAATTTGACAGTCAATGCATGGTGGGGCAAGGAGAAAGCTGCCAGCTTTACAAAGTCATATGTTCACATCATGATGCTCTCCGCCAGGACAGTATAACATACAATCACTTATCTTTGAACCAAGCGTTCATGATCTCCCAGCAACTGTGAGAAAAGGCTGAGTGTTTCCCAATATCAACTTCACCCAGGATGGAGTCAAAATTAATAGCAGTTGTCACCATGACAACCACTGGCAATGGAGTTATTTCCTTCCTCTGAGGTTGCACCTGTAGGTGGATATTTGTAAGAACACGCCCGAACTTAGGTGATAAAATGTTCCTTGCTGAGATTTCTCCGTTCACACCTTGGTGACATACAACTTCCTGCTGACTCTTTGGTGGCTGTGTGTGTTGGTCTTCATTGTCCCAGTCACGCTGTATAGCCAAGGAGAACACCTGGGAGGACAGGTACCATGACGATGAAGACGAGGAAGTGCAGACGCTGCAATCTTGAGCAAAACACAAAGTGCTGGAGTAGCTCAGCAGATCAGGCAGCATCTGTGGAGGGAATGGATAGGCAACATTTTGGTTGGGTTGGGACCCTTCTTCCCAGACAGTATACGTCCTCCACTGATTCCGTCGAACCTGCTGGGTTACTCCAGCCTTTGTGTTTTGGTCAAAGTGGGAGCAGGAGAAGTGAGTCTTCAACATCGGCTACTCCAACCCTTTCATGTGCCTTTAAATTAGCCTAAAACGTTAAAATACACTTCCACTGTTGTAGTAATACCTGTGGGAATCATTCGACAACTAATTTGATTTAGTTGTTGTGAAGTAGCTCTGGTGGGCTTCCATCCTGCTCTGCAAGGTTAGAGATGAACGGGCAGAGCATCAAGTTTCAAGGGGGCACCTCAAGCTCAAAGAAGCATTGTGTGTTGCCTCACTATTCTACAAACTTACACCAATCAGCCAAAACATTATGACCTGATGAGCCAAAACATTATGACCACCTGCCTAATATGCTGTTGATCCTCCGTGTGCAGCCCCATATGCAGCAGGGTGCGATGCACTGTGTATTGTGACACATTCTTCCCGTGACCACCATTAACATTTTCTGTGACTTGTGCCACAGTCGACCTTCTGCCGGTTCGGACCAGATGGGATAGCCTTCGTTGCCCTCGCACATCGATGAGCCTTGGGCGCCCAACACCCTGTCTGTCGCCGGTTTGTGGTTTGTTCCTCCTCGGACCACTGTCGGTCGGTACTCACCACTGCTGACCGGGAGCACCCCACAAGCCTTGCCGTTTCAGAGATGCTCTGACCCAGTCGTCTGGCCATAACAATTTGGCCCTTGTCAAAGTCGCTCAGGTCTTTACTCCTGCCCATTTCTCCTGCATCCAACACATCAACTTCAAGAACTGACTGTTCACTTGCTGCCTAATATATCCCACCCCTCGACAGGTGTCATTGTAACAAGATAATCAATGTTATTCACTTCGCCTGTCAGTGGTCATAATGTTTTTTGCTGATCGGTCAGTGTACATCAAGTGGGCTGTAAACAACCACTTCAGTCTGGTTCCACAAACGTGTGCAAACTTTGGACGCCATTCTGAAACCATTTCACTGTCAGTATTGCCCAAAGTGCACGCCATGGGAAACTGGATTTTCAGGGCACGGTTCGTAAAATGTATATTATCCTGTAGTCAATCTTTCAGTACTTATTCACTGGCATGTTTCAGGACATGTATAAGCAGCTGTGACTTACACTGCATCCTCTGAGTTTATGAGCGTGCAGGTTTAAAAGCTGTGGATTGAAGAGTCTTTCCAACATTGTATATTTGCTTACAGATGTTAAACTGTTCCTTCTTGTGGCCAAGTTTCAAAACAGGGGAAGAAATTAAAGACATTCATCTGCTCCTTTAATGGCACAAGGAAAGAAAGAATATTCGGAGCCCGCAACTACCCTGTTCTTCTTTGTGAGTTTCTTGACTTTAACTATAAAGACCTTTTGCAAGGTCACAAGTTAGTTACATTGAGACAAACCATAGATGGCACAACTCCATCCCACCACAACCAGAGAGCAGTCCTGAACTACTATCTACATCATTGGAGACCATCGGTCTATCTTTGTAGGAAAATAACTACAGATGCTGGTTCAAATCGAAGGTAGACACAAAATGCTGGAGTAACTCAGCGGGTCAGGCAGCATCTCAGGAGAGAAGGAATGGGGGACGTTTCAGGTTGAGACCCTTCTTCAGACCAAAGGGTCTCGACCCGAAACGTCACCCATTCCTTCTCTCCTGTAATGCTGTGTGACCCGCTGAGTTACTCCAGCATTTTGTGTCTACCATCGGACTATCTTTGATCGGACTTTATCTTGCACTAAATGTTATTCACGTTATTCCCTTTATCATGTTTCCGTACACTGTGGATGGTTCGATTGTAATCATGTAGTGTCTTTCCGCTGACTGATTAGCGCACAACAAAAGCTTTTAACTGTATCTCGGTACACGTGGCAATAAACTGAACAATGAACACGCATTTTTGACAGCAGTTGAGCAGAGAACCGATGGTGACCTCGTCTCTGAGGGTCAGCATGTTCCCAGATACACCTCATGTAGGCAACACATTGGGCTTGACCTTGACCGCCAGGGCTTCCATTGCTAAACAGTCATTTACAAGCAAAGTATGTTTTAATCTGAAGATTTAAAAAGCAGAAGGTAGTCGCATTGAAATGCCACTTTCTGTTGCTGTTGGTTACCTGATACACTTTGCCTGTTGGAGTCAGTATCTCCATTATTCGAGGTGGAAGTGCTTGGTGCGGTGTTGTCAACACCACCGAGTAATGGTCGAAGGTGGCTCACTGAAACTTGCTCAATAAATGACGTTCCATACTTTCGAAAATACCACCATTCAAATATCTGTGGAGCAGAAAATAAGATAAATGCATTGACTCCATCTGAAAACTTGGTATAGCGTTAATGATGTTATGGGAGTCGACCTAAAGCAAATGCCTCACATTAAAATCCATGCAAATATTAAATTCAACGCAGCAGTTCTTTAAATTGTACTTATAAATAAGGCCATTAGGTCATAAATTATCGAAGCAGAATCAGGCCATTCGGCCCATCAAGTCTACTCCACCATTCAATCATGGCTGATCTATCTCTCCCTCCTAACCCCATTCTCCTGCCTTCTCCCCCTAACCTCGCACACCAGTTAAAATGGAAATGGTTCCTTTCTTTCTGGAGACTGTATGAGGTATATTTTGAAAGCATTCAGTGAAATAAAAAGAAGCTCAATGTTCCTTTTGATTACCCAGTGGGTTGAATGAATGGGTTTCATATTTTTAGTAATTCTAACAACTTTACACATTAGTCAAAGCACAAACCAAAGAGCATTCAATCCAATCTGTTGACATATTGTTGGTACACCACACAAGCATTCTCCCTCCAATCTTCATCGATCTCCATCAACACATCCTCCCAGCCCCCTCTCATGTATCTGTGCGATTTGTTTCAATCACTCCTCGTGGCAGCGAGTTCAACATTTTAAATACATTCCAGGTAATGCCAGTGTGGACACTGCGAATGACATGGCCTCCATTTCTTGGCTTGAAACATTGTCTTCACGTATCCTCGATCAGAATCATTCATAACCACAGGGACCTCTATAGACCAGTCCGGTCAGCTCGTCCTTCACTTTCCAGTGTGAGTGTCATTGGCAAGGCGGACATTTTATTGCCCATCCCTAATATCCTCTGGGAAGATGCTGACCATCTGGAACTACTGACGTCTACCTGATGAAGATACTCTCATCAATCATCGTATCAAGGGACGAGTTCCAGGATTTAGACCCAGCAAAGACGAAGAAACAAAGATTGTGTTTCCAAGTCAGGATAGTTGGCAAGATAGAGGTGAAGATTTAGGTGGTGGTGTTTCCATGCGCCTGACGGTCATGTCTTTTTGCAGTGGTAGAGGCCGGGGGGTTTGGAGGTGCTGCTGCAGTAACCACGCTCACACCTGTAGTGCATGTTGTAGATGGCACATACTGCAGTTCATGCACTAGTGGTAGAGGCCGGGGGTGTGGAGGTGAGGCTGCAGTAACCACGCTCACACCTGTAGTGCATGTTGTAGATGGCACATACTGCTGTTCATGCACTAGTGGTAGAGGCCGGGGGTGTGGAGGTGAGGCTGCAGTAACCTCGCTCAGACCTGCAGTGCATGTTGTAGATGGTACACACTGTAGTTCAAGTGCACTAGTGGTGGAGGCAGTGAATGGTTTGTGTGGGGTTCGGGATGCTTATCATGTGCAATGCCTTAAATTGGATCACGTCAATGCCCTTCAGAGCTGTTGGGGCTTCCACCCACACAAGTAAGTGGAGAGAATGACATCAATTACTGAGTTTAGTTTAGAATTGCAGCATGGCACCACATGGCCCTTTGGCCCACCAAATCCACACCAACCACCCATTACACATTCACACATGTTGTATGTCATCCCATTGGTTTCACAGAAGCCAATTAAGCGACAAACCCGCATGTGTTTGGGATGTGGGAGGAAAGCGGAGCACTTGGGGGAATTCACGCAGTCACAGGGAGAATGTGCAAACTCCATACAGGCAGCACCCAAGATCTAAATCAAACCCAGGTTTCCGGGATTGTAAGGCAGCCGTTCTATCAGCTACCTCACTGTAGAAAGTGGAAGGCTTTCCACTCATTTATCACAGGATGCACAGCCTCCATGTCTTTGTAGACACAATGTTATCATGGATGGCCCAGTTAGTTTCCGATCAATAGTGATCCTCAAAACGTAACGTGGGGGCATTCAACAATGGTAATTCCATTCACTGAAAGAAGCAGGTTCATTCTTGTTGGAAATGCTCATTGTCTGGCACTTTATGCGAATATAAAGTCAAAGTCAACTTTATTGTCAATTTTCAGTTAGTTTACACAGACAGAAAATAGAAATACCGTTTCCCACAATCCCGAGGAATAAAGTGCATTAAATTAAGTTAAAATTAAAAAGGCACAGCAAACAACAATCAATGTATACAGTTTAATAAAATATAGTCACTTCAATGAAAAAAAGATGAAGATGAATATATTACAATAAAAAATAATGAACAGTAGTGCAAAGCCTGTCCATAGCAGCGTTAAAAACAGTGTCTGGTGCTGGATGTGCGTGTGTGTGGGGTGTTAAAGTCCAGGTCCAATGGGGGCAGGGGAGAGAGGAGGGAGGGAGGGGAGAGAGTTCAGCATCCTGACAGCCTGGTGGAAAAAACTGTTCTTTAGTCGGGTGGTGCTCGACCTCAGGCTGCGAAACCTTCTCCCTGAAGGCAGGAGGGTGAAGAGGCTGTTGGAGGGGTGGGAGGGGTCACCCACAATGCTCAATGCTTTGCGGGTGAGGCGGGTGGTGTAAAGGACCAGGAGTGTTGGGAGTGAGGCGCCAGTGATCCTCTCAGCAGTGTTCACTATGCGCTGCAGGGTCTTGTGGCTGGAGGCTGTGCAGCTTCCGAACCGCAGTGATGCAGCTGCTGAGGATGCTCTCGATGGCGCCTCGGTAAAAAGTGTACATGATGGGTGTGGGGTCTCCCGTTCTCTTCAGTTTGCGGAGGAAGTAGAGGCGCTGCTGGTCTTTCTTGGCGATGGACGTGGTGTTGTTGCTCCAGGAGAGATCCTCGGTGATGTTCACCCCCAGGAATTTGGTGCTGCTCACCTGCTCCACAGCAAGCACCATTGATGGTCAGTGGGTGGGGGTGTTGGGTGTGCGTTCTCCTGAAGTCGACAACAATCTCCTTTGTTTTCTCCACATTCAGGAAGAGATTGTTGTCTGTGCACCACGCGGCCAGCTGGTTCACCTCCTTCCTGTAGTGGGTCTCGTCGTTATTGCTGATGAGACCCACCACGGTTGTGTCGTCCGCAAACTTGACGAAGTGGTTGGAGCTGTGGGTGGGTGTGCAGTGGTGGGTCAGCAAGGTGAAGAGCAGGGGGCTTAGCACACATCCTTGTGGGGCCCCCGTACTCAGCGTGATGGTGTCCGATGTGTTGCAATCAAGTGTTGTTCTACCATCTTTGGCTTCTTGAAGAACCACTATCTGCTTGATAGGACAGTCAGCAGAATCTTCCAGCACTTTGCCAATTACTGTGAATAGTCTGATTGAACAATAATTAACCAGAGTGGATTCATTCTCCCTTTTGAGAATAGGACAATTGTCCACATTCCCGGGTAGAAGCCAGTGCTGTAAAATTACCTGAATAAATCGGCTACAACCAGGACTAGTTCTGGTCTTCAGTGCTACAGTACTTCAGTGTTGTCTGGTCTCCTAATCTTTGATGTGTGTAGTGCTCTCAGCCATTTTCTGAGTTTTGCTGCATTTCCCTAACTTACAACATGGCTACACGTTTGGAAGTTTGCAATTAGCTTAAAGACATCCTGACACGTGAAAGGAATTTTATAAATGTTGCTATTTCTTCCTGGTGGAAAACCTTGAATTTTGAATTATCACACTGGGACATTAGTTTCAAGAATTTTATTTCTTCATCGTCATTGATCAAATTAGCAAGCCTAACATCCTCACTAGATAGGCAAACACAAAATGTTGGAGTAACTCAGCGAACAGGCAGCATCTCTGGAGAGAAGGAATGGGTGATGCTAGTCCATCCTCTGTGACTGTACCATTTTCGACGTACGATATTTTCGGTTTACGATGGGTTTATCAGAACGTAACCCCATCGTAAGTCGAGGAGCACCTGCATTCCTATTCAATCCTTCCCCTGTTTGTTCTTTATTGAGTGTCTCAAATAAAACGTAAAATTCGTTAAGAGTACAATTTTAATTTGGAGCGTTGAATGTAGTGGAAATTCTCCCACCCGCTCAAACCCATCGTAAACCGAAAATATCGTACGTCGAAAATGCGTTTAATACACCTGACCATGTGACCGGAAGCAAGCTGAGGCTCACTGACGTTGCCCAGCTTTTGGACCATCGTAAAGTCAAGATATCGTAGGTCGAAGCATCGTAAGTCGAGGAGCATCTGTAGCTCTTTATTGACTTATTAAACTTGTGCACACTGATGAAGAAATATTTGTTATCTATATACTAAAACTCTTGTTTGTTTGTTTGTTTGTTTGTTCCAGAACTACAGCCAAAACGGTACACGATAGCGCAACAATTTTAGGCCCACCTTACTCACCGTCGTCCCTTTGGTGCTAATGGAAGAAGTTTCATTGAAATCGGTGTTATATTTTAAAAGTTAATCACATTTTAAAATTTAAATCTATCTCCTAGGGAGGGAGGGGGGAGGGAGGGAGGAGGGGGGAAGGGAGGGGGAGGGAGAGGGGAGGGGGAGGGAGAGGGGAAGGAGAGGAGAAGGAGAGGGGGAGGGAGAGGGGGAGGGAGAGGGGGAGGGAGAGGGGGAGGGAGAGGGGAAAGGAGAGGGGGAGCTGAGGGAGAGGGGGAGGGGGGAGGGGAGAGTGGGGAGGGGGGAGGGAGAGGGTGCTGCACCAATGCAGGAGAGGTTTGGGCCCAACGGGTTCACTTGGTCTAATATCCTTTAATTTGTTAGTGTGATCCCTTGGGAATGGTGTAACAACCTGATACATTTGCTGCCATAATATATTCAATTCATCTGAAAGCAAATACCAAATTTAAACTCAGCATTGATAATCGATGGTGTTGCCTGAGTTTTGTTGGGTTGCGGGGTGGGTCAAGGATGCACGTTCACCGTGACTATTGCTAGACTTTACGACAGAGTTGGACTGCGCAAGGGAACGGACTTTTAAAAATTGATTTTGAAAGAATTTGTACGGTATCTGCAGCAAAAAAGATTCATGGGCATTTTCTGGACAGTTCCTGTGTAAATCAAAAAGGCCCATCGGTGTGGCGGTGGTGAATTACATAAAGGAAACCACACACAATATAATCCACCTGTGGAGGCAACAAATTGCTAAATCTCTGGAGAGAAGGAATGGGTGACGTTTCGGGTTGAGACCCTTCTTCAGACTGATGTCAGGGGAGGGGGCGTCCCGCCCCCTCCCCTGACATCAGTCTGAAGAAGGGTCTCGACCCGAAACGTCACCCATTCCTTCTCTCCAGAGATGCTGCCTGACCTGCTGAGTTACTCCAGCATGTTGTGTCTACCTTCGATTTAAACCAGCACCTGGAGTTTTCTTTCCTACACAAATTGCTAAATCTGCCAGATGACACTGCTCTCCGCTCGAACCCACTGATAGTGAGAATGAAGCCTTTGCCTTATTAGTGCTGGACATGACCGATTCCCAGTGCCCCTTCTTCCCAGGGCAAACAACTAATTTGCACTGTGCTTATCCTCCACTGCCGCATGTGTGCTACAGCCTGGAAACTTACATTACTGCCTCTGAATGGAATGCAAAATGGGTTTATCTATTCATCTCTGAAGTATCTCAATGTCTTTGGGTTAAGAAACACAAAATAGAAAGACGAGCCTTCGACAGATATATTACGCACTCCTCGCCCAGTGCAGTGACATGCAAGTTCAGTATAGAATTGGCCGATAACTCTCCCAGTACAAAACTCTAAACTCCAGAAGGCAAATCATCTGTTGGCTCAAGTCGAAGGTATTTATTCACAAAATGCTGGAGTAACTCAGCAGGTCAGGCAGCATCTCGGGAGAGAAGGAATGGGTGACGTTTCGGGTCGAGACCCTTCTTCAGACTGATGCTGCCTGACCTGCTGAGTTACTCCAGCATTTTGTGAATAAATACCTTTGATTTGTACCAGCATCTGCAGTTATTTTCTTCTACTACTTGTTGGCTCAAGTTATCTTTTAAATAAAAATCATTTTCTGGTTAATAGAGAAAACAAGCACTGTAATTCTGCAACGTCATATTCTCACCCACTTCCCAAATAAAACCCATCCCGACAAGACATCGTCAGTGATGATGTTGCATGCCCCTGAAATAAGATTAACAAGAACTAAAGCAAGAGAGACACAGCTGAAGTCAGCACAAACACAATATCCAAACTTCAACCTAAACACAATGAATTTCTCTCATTGAGGACATTGTGTCTGTTGGAATTGAAGAGCAGGGCACATTCTTGCTATTGAGGGCGTGCAGCGTAGGTTTACTAGGTTAATTCCCGGAATGGCGGGACTGTCGTATGTTGAAAGACTGGAGCGACTAGGCTTGTATACACTGGAATTTAGAAGGATGAGAGGGGATCTTATCGAAACGTATAAGATTATTAAGGGGTTGGACACGTTAGAGGCAGGATACATGTTCCCAATATTGGGGGAGTCCAGAACAAGGGGCCACAGTTTAAGAATAAGGGGTAGGCCATTTAGAACGGAGATGAGGAAAAACTTTTTCACTCAGAGAGTTGTGAATCTGTGGAATTCTCTGCCTCAGAAGGCAATGGAGGCCAATTCTCTGAATGCATTCAAGAGAGAGCTAGATAGAGCTCTGAAGGATAGCGGAGTCAGGGGGTATGGGGAGAAGGCAGGAACGGGGTACTGATTGAGAATGATCAGCCATGATCACATTGAATGGTGGTGCTGGCTCGAAGGGCCGAATGGCCTATTCCTGCACCTATTGTCTATTGTCTATAACAGAAGCAAAATACTGCAGGTGATGGAAATCAGAGACAAATCACAGTTCAGGGAATAGCAGGTCTGACTGCCCAGATGGAGAGAGAAACTATGGTGAGGTAGACACAGAATGCTGGAGTAACTCAGCGGGTCAGGCAGCATCTCTGGACAGACGGAATGAAGAAGGGTCTCGACCCGAAACGTCACCCATTCCTTCTCTCCGGAGATGCTGCCTGACCCGCTGAGTTACTCCTGCATTTTGTGTCTACCTTCGATTTTAACCCGCATCTGCAGTTTTTATCCTACAAATAAGCTGAGGTTTCAGGTTGACGATCTTTGAAAGGACCATTTCATGTAAACCAGCAAGTCGGATGGCCAACCGAGCCTCGCCAGATAAGGACAAGACCGCACTGCTGTGATTCAGAGATAAGATCATACGTGATAGGGGATGAATTAGGCCATTCGGCCCAACAGGTCTACTCCGCTATTCAATCAGGGCTGGTCTATCTATCCCTCTCAATCCCATTCTCCTGCCATCTCCCCAGATCCTGCAATACCCTTACTAATCAAGAATGTCAATCTCCGACTTGAAAATCTCCATTGACTTGGCCTATATTAACTTGGGGACAATGCAGTAAAAGTTCACTGGTTAATTCCTGGGATGAAGAGGTTGTCTTATGAAGAAAGACTGTGAACCTAAATGTTTTAATCTTCTATATACCAGAGAGGGATTTTCTCTATAATATAAACCCTAATGGTTCACTAACAAAGTCCATGGCAGAAATGATGTTCAAGGGCTTGTAGAAGAGAAGAAATGGTGGCAGTCACGGTGGCGCAGCGGTAGAGTTGCTGCCTTACAGCGAATGCAGCGTCGGAGACCCGGGTTCGATCCTGATTATGGGTGCTGTCTGTATGGAGTTTGTACGTGCCCCCTGTGACCTGTGTGGGCTTTCTTAGAGATCTTCGGTTTCCTCCCACACTCCAAAGACGTACAGGTTTGTAGGTTAATTGGCTTGGTAAATGTAAAAATTGTCCCTAGTGTGTGTAGGATAGTGTTATTGTGCGGGGATCGCTGGTCGGAATGGACCCGGTGGGCCGAAGGGCCTGTTCCCGCGCTGTATCTCTAAACTAAATACAGAAAATATGGCTCGCGAGCATGGACAATTCAATATCTGACCATCCCACAACCATGTCCACATTATTAATCATAATAATAATAACAACAACACTACTCACTTACCAGAATAAGCCCTGAGATCAAAGATGAAGTGCCTGTCAGCGCAACGTAGAATTTGGGAGTTAATGTATTCAAAAACATACTCACTGTAAAAGAAAGAGGAGAAACGTGCATTAACATTCATTTTCGGGACAGAGGTCCAGGACTCGGAAAAAAACTCTGATAAAATGTACCTCATCACATTTTTACCAACTATTAGCATGCAATAAATATTTGAACAGATGTCAGTGATTTTATTGCTTTTTCTATAATTTATGATGATTAATATACTTTAGAATGTAATGTTCACTTCAGAGTATGATTACTTGTAAATGGGATAAAATTACTGGAATAATCCAGTGGTTTGGGTATTCCCACATTTGAGAATCTGAAATAGCTTATAAAATAACTGGAAAGTAAAAAAAGCCATTCCCAGTTGGTATAAAGTAGGCCGGTTGGTGTATAAACCCAACAGCTGCATTATGTTCTCCTCTTTATACATGGAAGCATGGGTAATCGGTCAATGATTCTTAATTGACCACAAGTCTATCAGGCAGTGGCCAGCCCAGAACGTCCCAGACCCTGTGAGAGAAGGCCACAATGGAACATAGAAACATAGAAAATACGCGCCGGAGTAGGCCATTCGGCCCTTTGAGCCAGCACCGCCACTCAATATGATCATGACTGATCATCAAAAATCAGTGCCCTGTTCCTGCTTTTTCCCCATATCCCTTGATTCCTACACTTTATTCTTCAACTATGACCCCTGGTTCTGGACTCCCCCAATATCTGGAACAATTTTTCCTGCAGAACCTGTGAGATGACTTCCCATGTACACTGGAAAAACCATTTGGCAGAATGCCTCATCACCATTGGATGGGGCCTTACAGCGCCAGAAACACAGGTTCGATCCTGGCTACGGGTGCTTGTCAGTAGGGAGTTTGTATGTTCTCCCCGGGACCTGCGTGGGTTTTCTCAGAGAACCTTGGTTTCCTCCCACAGTCCAAAGACATACAGGTTTGTAGGTTGGTACAAATGTAAAAATTGTCCCAAGTGCAGGATACTGTCAATATGCGGGGATCGCTGGTCGGTGCGGACACGGTGGGCCTGAAGGGCCTGTTTCCACTCTGTATCTCTAAACTAAACTAAAGAAGACTCTGCTTGCCTTACTGAGAGTAGCGCTCTCTGAAGATCCATCCTGCTTAAGTTGAGTCTTACTCCCAATGCAATTGCCCCAAGACATCGTTCACCTCTTTGCGGACTGCATCCTTGCAACAAAGAACTGGAAAAGGATGCAATGGTGGACGGTCATCCCAAGTAACTGTGTAACAGAGGACTCTCTGATCTATGGACTATTCCCAAGGATACATACCGAGGCAAACATTAAAGATCATCAACTCAGTGAAAGACACACTTTAGTTCAGTTTTAGTTTAGTTTTGACTTGCAGCGTGGAAACAGGCCCTTCGGCCCACCGGGTCCGCGCCGACCAGCGATCCTGGCATATTAACACTATCCCACACGCACTAGGAACAATGTTTTACATTTACCAAGCCAATTAACCTATATACCTGTACGTCTTTGGAGTATGGGAGGAAACCGAAGATCTCGGAGAAAACCCACGCAGGTCACGGAGAGAACGTAAAAACTCCGTACAGACGGCACCCGTAGTCAGGATTGAACCCGGGCCTCCAGCGCTGCATTCGCTGTAAGGCAGCAACTCTACCGCTGCGCCACTGTACCACCCCTGGTCTTACCAAAACGTGTTGGAGTTCCAGTATAATGAGACATCTGTAATTGAAGGCTGCCTCCTGGACACTCCATGTTAAGGGACAAGCTGAAGCTTGGTGCAGCTAACACAAAACATTTGTGTGGAGGGGGGGTGGGGGGACGGACCTTATTGAAACTTACCAAATAGTGAAAGGCCTGGACAGAGCGGATGTGGAGAGGATGTTTCCACCAGTGAGAGAGTCTCGGACTCAGAATAAAAGGATGTTCTATTAGGAAGGAGATGAGGGGGAATTTCTTTAGTCAGAGGGTGGTGAATCTGTAAGATTCTTTGCCACATTGTCAATGGATATTTGAATGAATGAAGACTTTATTGTCACATGTGGCAAGTCACTGAAGTTCTTTGCTTGCATACACAAGGTATGTAAATAGTCGCCACATGAAGGGCGCTTACAAAGTATCTGCTCCAGGTCCCCCTTTGTTCATTCCCCCCACCTCACGGCGGTCCCTCCAAGCTGGGACCTCCATTGTTCATCTCCCCCCCTCACGACGATCCTTCCATTGTTCATCTCCCCCCCCTCACGGCGGTCCCTCCATGCTGGGACCTACATTGTTCATCTCCCCCCCCTCACGGTGGTCCCTCCACGCTGGGACCTACACTGTTCATCTCCCCCCTCACGGCGGTCCCTCCACGCTGGGACCTCCATTGTTCATCTCCCCCCACCTCACGATGGTCCCTCCATGCTGGGACCTCCACTGTTCATCTCCCCCCCCTCATGGCGGTCCCTCCTTTGTTCATCTCCCCCCCTTATGGCGGTCCCTCCATTGTTCATCTCCGCCCCTCATGGCCCCTCCACGCTGGGACCTCCATTGTTCATCTGCCCCCCTCATGGCGGTCCCTCCATTGTTCATCTCCGCCCCTCATGGCCCCTCCATGCTGGGACCTCCATTGTCCTCCCCCGCTCATGGCGGACCCTCTACACTGGGACCTCCATTGTTCAGATAGATAGATTCTTGTTTCGTCCAGGTGTCAGGGGTTATGGGGAGAAGGCAGTGGAGCGGGGTTAAGAGGGGAAGATAGATCGCCATGATCGAATGGTGGGCCGAATGGCCTTAACCTGCTCCTATAACTTACGGCCTTATGAACAATCTAAGGTCCTGCTGCACTGGGCACTGAGAGGCTGGGCGATGTAAAACAGCCCCGCAAATACTTGAAGGGTTTATTGTTCAATGAAGCCACATGAGGGCAATCAGTGCTTTGTACAAAGAATATATTAACTTGACGACACTACCAATGTATAGACCTGACCACACAGTGCATGTGTAGACTGGACAACACTATGAAACACAATGAAAGAAAGCTATTTACTAGTTTGTATTTCTCGTATATACTTGTTATGAAGACGATTTATTTTTCAAACAAACAAGAATGGCACTCTATTGCCCCTGAACTGGGCTCGTCACTTAGATAGCACACTGTGCGATCAAAGAGCATGCCTCTTCACCACCTCCTTTGTCAGCTTTCATTTATTGGTTCAGTGTGTTAAAACAAGAACAGGCACAATAATGTTCTGGTGAAGCTTCCAGGCAAATCATTTGATGCACAAAAGTATCAGAGAGCCGAGAGGAAACATTTGTCATGTTACTGGTGAGAAATGTTTATCACAAGCCTCACTGTTTTGTAGAACTGATCAACCATTACAGTTTAGGAAAAAAAACCTGCAGATGCTGGTTTAATCGAAGGTAGACACAAAAATGCTGGAGTAACTCAGCGGGTCAGGCAGCATCTCAGGACCCCAAAGGGTCTCGACCCGAAACGTCACCCATTCCTTCTCTCCCGAAATGCTGCCTGACCCGCTGAGTTACCCCAGCATTTTTGTGTCTACCTAACCAGTACAGCTTAATGTGTACTTGAAGCGTGCCATAAAATCAAAATCTGGCCACATCCACTGAAACAAGTCTGAAGAAGGGTCTCGACCCGAAACGTCACCCATTCCGTCTCTCCAGAGACGCTGCCTGACCCGCTGAGTTACTCCAGCATTTTGTGAAATAAATCCACTGAGACAACCTCACTTGGCTTTACACGTCCCAACAATCCCATCTGAAGAAGGGTCTCGACCCGAAACGTCACCCATTCCTTCTCTCCAGAGACGCTGCCTGTCCCACTGAGTTACTCCAGCATGTTGTGCCCACCAACAACCCCGTTATCAGACACACAGTGCCTGATAGTTAGCACTTTGCTGCATTTCATTCTAATTGACACTGTCTCTGGATGCACACACTCAGATTCGGATCAGTTAATTGTCATATAAACACAGTAGTGGTAGTGTCAAGTTTATATATTAAATTTCTTATTCACACGAGGCTTACAGAGAAAAGATAATGCCAAGTGCAAGATTGTGGAGCTTACTGGATACCACAGTCAATGCCAAAGATAGCGATGTTAACTGATCGACTGGCCTTCACATCGAAGTAAAGATGCGTAAATAAACAACACCTGCCATTTTAAAATGTCAGCACTGCGGAGTGGCTGGTCAAGTTGCTGCCTCACAGTGCCTGCGACCCATGTTCCATCCTAACCTTAGGTGCTGTCAGTGTGGAGTTTGCACATTCTCCATGTGACCGTGTGGGTTTCTTGCAGGAGCTCCTGTTCCCTACCGCATCCCAAAGACGTGCGGGTTTGTAGGTTAATTGGCCTCTGTTAATTGCCCCTCCTGTGTAAGGAGCGCTATGATAACATAGGGCTAGTATGATGGTCAATGTGAACTCAATGGGCCGAAGGGCCTGATCCATGCTGCATCTCTACACTAAATTAAACTAGACTAAAACACCTCCAAGTACAAACTGAAGTCAGAGGTTCACTGTTATGATAATCAGTTCACTTCAGGGATTTCTTGATTGCCAGAAACAATGGAATGCAAATACGAAGTGAATAAATAATTGGACAAAAAAAAGTCACCAACTAACAGAGACTCATCGTTCATTCGCACCAAGATCAATCAGTATTTTAAACATGTACCTCCGATGCATTGACAATGCCCCACAAGCATTGCAAGGCGATGACTACTCATGGTTACACTACAAGCAAGCTAGTTCAAATATGTCAACTACAAATCCTAACTTATAACCGTCTGAAATGGCCCATTTACTCTTCTGCACTCTGCGAAACAGATTTCAGTTTGAGCAGTTCAAGAACAGCATAAAGACTTTCATTTTCTCGTGTTGTTATTAATTATTAAATAGACACAGAGCTCCAAATCCTCAAATAGATTTTGGTCAATGGTCTGGATTTTCCAGGAATGCAAGGCATGACTTCCCATAAGGGATTTCTGCGGATGTCCTCATGAATGTGAAAGTCCTGAACGTGCTGTTGTGTGGAGTCCAGCCCTGGGGCACGCTTCCTCAGCTCTCAACTGGGCTTATACCTGGCAAAGGACGTCATCTCTATCCATCTGAATAGAGAGAAATAACAGGCCAATTTAAGTTTTAATTAAATAATTGTTTTGAACTGACTGAGCCAATTATCTGAAGATATTTAAATATCTGATCTCCCGGTGGCTGAGCACTTAAAACTTCCCCTCCCACTCCCAGTCTGACCTTTCTGTCATGAACCTCCTCCAGTGCCATAGTGAGGCCCACCGGAAATTGGAGGAACAGCACCTCATATTTTGCTTGGGCAGTTTGCAGCCCAGCGGTATGGACATTGACTTCTCCAACTTTAGATAGTTCCTCTGTCCCTCTCTTCCCCTCCCCCTTCCCAGTTCTCCCTCTATCTTCCTGTCTCCACCTATATTCTTCCTTTGTCCCGTCCCCCTGACATCAGTCTGAAGAAGGGTCTCGACCCGAAACGTCACCCATTCCTTCTCTCCTGAGATGCTGCCTGACCTGCTGAGTTACTCCAGCATTTTGTGAAATAAATACCTTCGATTTGTACCAGCATCTGCAGTTATTTTCTTACACTTTAAATATCTGAGGATATTTAAGTGCGCAGGCCTTTCATAATTTAAAAAAAACTGTTTGCAATTTATGTTTTTAAATATTTTTACAACGCTTGTGGATGTCAGAGACATTGAAAAGCAGTGTGGACAAATCTGACAGAGAACGATAGAGTCAACAAGAAATCACACACAAAATGGTCTTTCTATGAAATGTTGTAAATCCAGTCGAGATGCGCCGATCATCAATCCAGAGTGCATTCTGCTTGAACGTACATCAATATATTTTGCATTGATAGAGAGGATACATTGTCCCCCTAACAGATGTCATAGAGTCATAGAGTGATACAGTTTGGAAACCGGCCCTTCGGCCCAACTTTCCCACATATGTCCCAGCTACACTAGTCCCACATGCCTGCGCTTGGTCCATATCCCTCCAAACCTGTCCTCTCCATGTACCTGTCTAACTGTTTCTTAAACGTTGGGATAGTCCCTGCCTCAACTACCTCCTCTGGCAGTTTGTTCCATACACCCACCACCCTCTGTGTGAAAAAGTTACCCTTCAGATTCCTATTAAATCCTTTTTCCCTTCACTTTAAACCAATGTCCTCTGGTCTTCGATTCACCTACTCTGGGGAAGAGACTGTGCATCTACACGATCTATTCCTCTCATGATTTTGTATATAAGATCATCCCTCATCCTCCTGCGCTCCAAGGAATAGATTCCCAGCCTACTCAACCTCTCCCTATAGCTAAATCTTCTCTGTAACCTTTCCGGAATTCTTTTGAAGGCAAACTCTTTAATGTTCAATTTAAGATGTCAGGACAGTTCAGTAACCAACCGTGCCCGGTGGCTCCCTCACAGATATATATTCTGTAACTCCTGACAACCTCTCCCCATCAGGCCCTGGCTTTGGCCAGGACTTTCTGCTGGTGCCACCCCATCTCATACGCATAACATGACAGCTATCGTCTTGCTGTGTGGTTGGAGCTTTCAGAACCAGGGGACATAGTCTAAGAATAAAGGGGAGGCCATTTAAAACTGAGGTGAGAAAAAACTTTTTCACCCAGAGAGTTGTGAATTTATGGAATTCTCTGCCACAGAAGGCAGTGGAGGCCAATTCACTGGATGAAATTAAAAGAGAGTTAGATAGAGCTCTAGGGGCTAGCGGAATCAAGGGATATGGGGAGAAGGCAGGCACGGGTTACTGATTGTGGACGATCAGCCATGATCACAATGAATGGCGGTGCTAGCTTGAAGGGTCAAATGGCCTCCTCCTGCACCTATTTTCTATGTTTCTGAACCTATATACAAGATCAGCTAAAAAACAGCTTAAAAAGAAAACATTTGCAAATATTTCATGTTTTGAAAAGTTCACGGTTTGAAAATTCAACTGTTAAAGTAAAAGATTAATATCTAATACAGGGATTCTATTACTCCTCATTTCATTTGAATGCAAACTTTAATGTTCAATTTATAATTAATGTTAAGTATAAGAAGGAACTGCAGATGCTGGTTTAAACCGAAGATAGACACAAAAAGCTGGAGTAACTCAGTGGGTCAGGCAGCATCTCTGGAGAAGAGGAATAGCTGACATTTCGGGTTGAGACCCTTCTTCAGAGCCAATGTTCCCATGGTAATGCACTGTGGATCAAATCTGCCAATGGTTTTAAAATGATCGTCATCTCGATGCCAACACTAGGGGGCACTGATGATCCAATCTGCATGACAAAATAATTCCTGCAGCCAATTCATTATGTTAAAAACTTGAGACCTTTCCCCTCTCCAAAACAATGATGGAAGAACTAATAGGATACAACTAATTAAGATCCGTTTAAATCCAGCAAAACCTTACATGAAGCTAATACACTAAGCTATCTCCGTGAACACCTTGCTATTTTACAAAACATGGCCAACAGTCCATATTAATTCCTAATGCAGCCTTTAATGATTTTAAGGTGAAGAGAAAAAGATTTAATAGGAATCGGAGGAGTAACTTTTTCACACAAAGGGTGGTGGGTGTATGGAGCAAGCTGCCAGAGGCGGTAGTTGAGGCTGGGACATGGAAACATAGAAAATAGGTGCAGGAGTAGGCCATTCGGCCCTTCGAGCCTGCACCGCCATTCAATATGATCATGGCTGATCATCCAACTCAGTATCCCGTTCCTGCCTTCTCTCCATACCCCCTGATCCCTTTAGCCACAAGGGCCACATCTAACTCCCTCTTAAATATAGCCAATGAACTGGCCTCAACTACCTTCTGTGGCAGAGAATTCCACAGATTCACCACTCTCTGTGTGAAAAAAAACTTTCTCATCTCGGTCCTAAAAGACTTCTCCCTTATCCTTAAACTGTGACCCCTTGTTCTGGACTTCCCCAACATCGGGAACAATCTTCCTGCATCTAGCCTGTCCAAACCCTTAAGAAGTTTGTAAGTTTCTATAAGATCCCCCCTCAATCTTCTAAATTCCAGCGAGTACAAGCCGAGTCTATCCAGTCTTTCTTCATATGAAAGTCCTGCCATCCCAGGAATCAATCTGGTGAACCTTCTCTGTACTCCCTCTATGGCAAGAATGTCTTTCCTCAGATTAGGAGACCAAAACTGTACTATCAGTTAGTACAGTTTTGTACTAACAAGAAACAGTTAGACAGGTACATGGATAGGACAGGTTTGGAGGAATATGGGCCAAACAAGGGCAGGTGGGACTCATGTAGCTGGGACATGTTGGTCGGTGTGGGCGAGTTGGGCCAAAGGGCCTGTTTCTACACTGTATCACTCTATGACTCTATGATTATGTGAACTCTTGAACACTGACAGCAATATTTAGGTACATGTTCAATTCTAGATACGAGTCCTCAGGCAGCTTAAATACTAATTTATTTATAAAACAGCCCTCCCAAAGTAAATCTCAACAGAAGAGAACTCTCAGATCTGGGAAGGCAATGAATGTGTGCTCCTCAAGGCCACATGAATTGTAAGCAGCACCAGAATGAACACCCTGGCACTCCAACATTCCCAACGAGAAAGACGAGGCATTCCCTCCTGAGGACCTTCCCCGGGACACGTGCCGTCTCCAGAGCAAACAGGTCATCTTCCGATGCCAGATGTGAGTAAAGAAACAGAAAGAGTCCCTTAAACAGGGATCTCCTGCCCCAAATAGTAACAGGAAGGATGGCCAAGAGATGCTCCCGTGAGATGAGGGCCGTGAGATGGTAGAGTTAGAGGGATACGGCCCAAACGCAGGTAAATAAATGGGTCTAGCTGAGGTAGACATCTTGGTCGGCCTGGACAGGTTGAGTGGTAGGGCCAGTTTCCGTGCTGTTTGACTCTATGACTAAGTGCTGTAGTCTTAGGTCTTCAAACAGATCTCAATAAACCAAATGATGTAATAATAGTTTACATCACTACTTAAAGTGCAAGATAAACTTTCAAAAATGCAGCTGTTCGTAAGACAAATTTGTAGAAGAGTTGGAATCTTTAGCAAAAAAGTGCGAGACGAATTGAGCTGCATCAGTGGAGGGGAATGGACAGCCAACATGTCGGCTCGGGACCCTTCTGCGGAATGATCAGTCTGAAGAACGGTTTTGACCCAACACACCGTCTGTCCATTCCCACCATAGACGCTGCCTGGACCACTGCCTTCCTGCAGTGCGTAGGTTTGTTTACATAAATGAACTGCAGTTGACTGCTTCAGACCGGGGATGGGCGGTGAGGTGCAAGGGTTCTGCTGCAGAATGGGTCAACCATGGGGGTCTGGGATGAGAGGGCGGGCAGCAAGACTCGAGAGGGGGGCCAGAGACAGCAGGAGTGACACGGATAGAAGCCAGGAACCAGAAGCAGAGTGGACATCCCCGCCTAATATCGTCGAATGTCAACAAATGTAAATATGTCTGAAGAAGGGTCTCGACCCAAAACTTCACCCATTCCTTCTCTCCTGAGATGCTGCCTGACCTGCTGAGTTACTCCAGCATTTTGTGAATAAATACCGATTTGTACCAGCATCTGCAGTTATTTTCTTATTAATTTGTTCCAAAATAATTTGGCAATGTAGCAGATCTCTTCTTTATTTTCATATAACATATACTCACAGTCAGTCTGCAGTTTGTATCGAAGGCCAACCCTGCTCTCATCCATTTTCTTTGTCCTTGTTTTTGGTGCTCAAGACAATTCCATGAGGAACAACTAACACCCACTCTTCCCCCACCCCTGCCCTTCCCCGTGCCCCTCCTCGACTCTTCCCCTCTCTCATCAGGCTTCTGTAAGGTCCTTCCACAAACCAGGGGACTGTTCCACTCACCTCTACCCTATTGTGAACATTGGACTATGTCTTTGGAACTGATGCACTACAATACTCAGCATATTTTGCACTCTGTATCTTCCCCCTTGCTCTGTCTGCAGTACTTGAGTTTGTCTTAATTGTACTTATGTATGGGAAAGAACTGCAGATGCTGGTTTAAATCGAAGGTCGACACAAAATGCTGCAGTGATTCAGCGGGTCAGGCAGCATCTCGGGAGAGAAGGAATGGGTGACATTTCGGGTCGAGACCCTTCTTCAGCATTTTGTGTTGTACTTATGCATGTATGTACTTACACTTATCAGATCTGTTTGAATAGCATGCGAAGCAAAGCTTTTCACCGTATCTCAATACACATGACAATAATAAGCCTCAACCTAAACCATGACTCCCACACTCAAAAATCAACACTGAAGTCTTGCTTTCCAAAAAACTAAACACTAAAAACTAAGAACAAAACTAAACAACACATCCATAGTTACACCAAGCAATTGCTATACACACACTTACTGAACCATGTGTTTTCTATTTCTTCCTTTCCTCACATTCTGGCCATAACTCAGATGCCTGGGACACTCTGTACACGTCCTCCCAAAACGTCATACTTGTACACATTTAAAACCATTGTCAAGGTCCATTATATTTGCCAACTTTAAAACTTTTCCTTCTCACTGTGTCCATAACCTTTAAGTCCATTCCCAGCTACTTCAATACTAAAGGCGCTTTGAGACTTTTATCATATTATCAGGTGTTGCATAATTCCAAGTTGTTGTCATGTTAAAATTAGTCAGTGTATTGGCCTCTGCTGTCAAGTGCACTCTAATATCATAGAAACATAGAAATTAGTTGTGGGAGTAGGCCATTCGGCCCTTCGAGCCAGCACCACCATTCAATGTGATCATGGCTGATCATTCACAATCAGTAGCCCCAGTTGGCAAATATCCCAGTTTACCAAAAAAAAATCCCAATGTTGGGGGAGTCCAGAACCAGGGGCTAGTCTCAGAATAAAGGGGAGGCCATTTAAAACTGAGGTGGGAAAAAACTTTTTCACCCAGAGAGTTGTGAATTTGTAGAATTCTCTGCCACAGAGGGCAGTGGAAGCCAAATCACTGGATAGATTTAAGAGAGAGTTAATCAAGGGATATGGGGAGAAGGCAGGTACGGGGTATTGATTGGGAACGATCAGCCATGATCATAATGAATGGCGGTGCTGGCTCGAAGGGCCGAATGGCCTCCTCCTCCACCTATTTTCTATGTTTCTACCAGTTCAAATCAATCTCCATATTGGAGCAAAATAATTGTAGACCTGGCTTTTCATCGGCCTCAGATACATTAGAATATGGGCAGCCTTGTTTACCCTGTAAAATACAGATGAAAGGGGAAATCTATACAAGAACACACACAAGATGTCACAAGGATAAATGATATGGAAATGTAAAAAGTCTCTTTGATGCCATGAGGTTGCCACGGGTGTAATTAATTCACACTGTTGCCGCAGGGTACAGAGAACAAGTGGGAGATATAGGACTCAGGGAGATAAGATCATTCTCTCTTAAGTAGGTTGTTTTCTGAATAAGTATGAGATGTGAACCCACCCAGACACATGCCCAGGCCGACACCTCACTCATGGGCTGATATAAGGTGTCAAACAGGACTGTGAATTGTTGAAGTGCAGTCACTGTTCTAGCATGGGAAACCGTGGAAGCAATGAGCAAATATCTACAAGCCGCAATTAGATGAATAGCAAGCCAAAGACACAGTAAGAGCTAGAGTAGCTCAGTAGGTCATGCAGCAACCCTGGAGTGAATGGATAGGCACCGTGTCGGGTCGGGACCCTATTTCAGACTGATTGTAGGGGGGGGGGGGGGGGGAGGAAGCGGGATGAGATGGGGGGGCGCGACAAAGCCTGGCGAGTGATAAGTGAATACAGGTGGGGGGGGGGGGGAAGGGGGGGTTAATTGGCAGTTGGGTGGACAAAGGTCAGAGATGAAAAGACAAAAAGTGTGAGACGAGGAGATAGTTTTCCCTGAACACTTGTGCTCGGTTCACCAAGGCCATCCAGTTACCACCATTTCTCCTCCACTTTCCATTCCCATGCCAACCTTTCTGTCCTGAGCCTCCTCCATTGCCTGGGTGAGAACGCACGCAAAATGGAGGATCAGCACCTCATATTACGCTTGAGCACCTTACAACCCAACGGTATGAATATTGAGGTAGAGGAAAAAAACTGCAGATGCTGGTTGAAATCGAAGGTAGACACAAAATGCTGGAGTAACTCAGCGGGTCAGGCAGCATCTCTGGAGAGAAGGAATGGGTAACGTTTTGGGTCGAGATACTTCTTCAGACTAGTTAGGGAAAAGGGAAACAAGAGATTATAGATGATAATGTAGAATAAAGAACGACTAATGAAAGATATGCAAAAAGTAATGATGAAAAGGAAACAGGCCTTTGTTAGCTGTTTGTTGGGTGAAAACCAGAAGCTGGTGCGATTTGGGTGGGGGAGGAATAGAGAGAGAGGGAATGACGGGGCTACTTGAAGTTAGAGAAATCAATATTCATGACAGATGTAGTCTCCAGATGTTGTCTCATCAAGGTCACGGTGGCGCAGAAGTAGAGATGATGCCTTACAGCGAATCCAGCGCCAGAGACCCAGGTTCGATCCTGACTACGGGTGCTGTCTGTACGGAGTTTGTACGTTCTCCCCGTGACCTGCGTGAGTTTTCTCCGAGATCTTCGGTTTCCTCCCACACTCCAAAGACGTGCAGGTTGGTAGGTTAATTGAATTGGTATAAATGTAAAAAATGTCTCTCGTGTGTGTAGGATGGTGTTAATGTGCGGGGATCGCTGGTCGGCACGGACCCGGTGGGCCGAAGGGCCTGTTTCCACGCTGTATCTCTAAACTAAACTATATAAATGAAGCTTAATTTCCTTCATTTTGTGTTTAGTTCCTCTACATAAGGAGATACATTTGGAAACAAGCACTAGGTAACTAGCTAAATGGAACATAAAATGCTGGTGGAACTCAGCTGATCAGGCAGCATCACGGGTGGACAAGGATAGACAACGTTTCATGTCGGGACCCTTCTTCAGACTAGGTAACTGACCATGTCAATATCCCCCAAATCAGTCCGGAGATTGGATATTCTGCAGGAATGATTCACTACCTGATTCTATGAACATTTCACCATTTACAAGGCACAGGTCTGGAGAAAAATGGAGTAGCATCACTTGCCAGGATGAGTGTAATTCCAACAATCAAGCTGAAAAGCATCCAGAGCAAAGTATCCTACTTGAATTGATCCACAAGCTTAAACATACTTGTTCCCCCTCCTGCAGTAGGTCGGTGCAGCTGCACAACGTGGCATGCTCTCGTGACTCACCAGGGCATCTTTGACAGCATCTGCCAAGCACATGGCCACCAATTCCTCTAAAGACAAGGGCAGGCGGTGTCTGGTTAGGTCATCACGGGTGCATTTCCTTCCAACTAACGCAGCAGCCCCTTCTGGAATTAATACTGACCTTTCTTCAGCCCAACAATCGTGTGAAGCACCTTCACCATCTGACTGCAGCAGTTCATAATTAACCATCCATTGCCATCTTCTAATGCTCTTTAGAATTGGTTACAAAATGCTGGTGCTTCCAATTGGTGCTCACTTCCAATGAATGAATAATCTATAAACTAAAACTCTCGTTTGTTTGTTTATTTGTTCCTGAACTACAGCCAAAACGGTACACGATAGCGCAACAATTTTAGGCCCACCTTACTCAACGTCATCGCTTTAATGGTAATGCAAGTAGTTTTATTGAAATCGGTGTTATATTTTTTAAGTTATTCACATTTTAAAGTTTAAATCTATCTCCTAGGGAGGGAGGAGGGAGGGAGAGGGGTGGAGGAGGAAGGATGGAAGATAAGGGGGTTGAGGAGGGAGTGGGAGGGAGGGAGGGGAAGGGGAGGGGGTGTAGCAGGGTGGAGGGAGAGGTGGAGGGAGGGGGTGGAGGGGAATGGGGGGGAAGGGGGAGGAGAGGGTGCTGCACCAATGCAGGAGAGGTTTGGGCCCAAAGGGTCCACTTGGTCTAGTAAGATATAAAACAGCATGGGCAGTAATGCTCAAAATATATTATCTACTCCCTGCTTTTTGTTTTAAACTGCAATCTACATTGTCTTCCAGTACCTTGGGTCAGGAATGAAGGATAAAAGAATTACTAGGTGAAAGATAATCAAATTCAAAGCTTTTGTGTGCAAGCTAAATGGTCACCTCCGTATCACACATGTCATTAGTGGCATCCCACCACTGCTGACAGCTCCAATCATTTGTATTCCATTTCTCCCAGTTTGAGAATTTCAATGAGCCAGTGTTTGCTGTCAAAATCAGGCGTGTGAGTGAGGTAAAACAAAAGAGGAAAGAGTCGAGCGCTTGCGTGAGGCATACAACAGGGGTCAAAAAATTGGAAATTTTACATACAAAATTACCAGTTTCAAGCCTCTTTTCGTGCATTTCAAAGTAAAACCGGACATTACAAAATAATGTGAATATGTCACTGTACACTAATAACATTTTGAAGTAAATTTGCACATTAATTGATAATCAGCCCAAAAAGGTGGTAATTGGCTTTTCTACTGTGTTTTATATTTTAACCTGGTCTTAATTAATTTAGTTGTATAATCTTGCACAAATTTAATATTTACTCATTACAGTTCCATCACTGATTTTCTGGCACTCTTCGTTCCAGAGCTTTGCTGGTTTATCCAGCCGGCCACGGAAGTCGGCTATGGGGATAGATGTGCTGGCTCCAGCTGGGCTGGAGTTCCAGAGCCCCGGCCGCAGGTTGCAACTTCAACCCACCGATTGGCCGTGGAAGTCCCGATGAGGTCAGGATTGGCTGCCTTGCCCAGCCTAGGTGATACATTTTTGGGGAGACTTCCAGGGCAGGGGGATTTCTCGCGGAACCCCTAGTGACCTCTAGCAGAACCCTAGTGTTCATTACAAATGTATACATCGTTTCTTTCCTTTTTTTCCCGATCCGATTTGTCTGCTGGTAAACGCGATTTTGGCAAAGTGGAAAAACGCGGAAATCATGCAAAAAGCGCGGAAAATTGATTTAAAATCCGCGGAAATCCACAGAAACGTGGATAATTCATATGCAAAATAACAATGAGGTAGATGGCATTCTCTGATATGTGTGCCTCAATATTGGAACACTTCTGGTGAGGATCCAGAGTTTCAACACTATGCAGGGGATCTGATGGACAGATAATACTATGACTGGGGGGGGGTGGGGGGTCATGGATTAAGATGTGAAGGCTAAAGGCCATACAGGAGTGAGCATATTCCACATTACAAATGGCAGCAGACGTTTGGAATGTCCTTTCACAAAAGGCAACTGATCCTAGGGTCTGAAGAAGGGTCTCGACCTGAAACGTCACCCATTCCTTCTCTCCAGAGATGCTGGCTGTCTCGCTGAGTTACTCCAGCATTTTGTGTCTAGCAACTGATCCTGGGTTAGAAGGTAAAACGTTATATCTGAATCTGAATTGTTGTTGTCTGGAGGAATATGGGACAAAGATGCATTTGTGAGGAGGGATGCAGCAAAAAGACTAGCTCTTTATTCCATGGCCCTTGTGTCAGTCAAAATTGCACCGAATGGCACCTTGGACTTGAGGCTTGATCTTAGTGAACTTACTCCTGCTCCAATGAGAAGGGATGATTGTTAAATGCCATCATCAAAAGTTGTTATTCGATTTGCTCCACTTGGCCTGGAGCTTCACAAAACCAGCTCTCCACCATCTCTCGTGGAAGGGAGTTGCTGCGTTTGTACAGTAGGTGCAGCATGAAGCTGCTGCCGTTATTTAGAATTAGAGGCACCGTAGAGTTCCAAGCACCAAGGAGAGATCTCCACACAATGAAACCTTTCTTTTTGCTGGCTCGAGGGATGGAGCCCTTGTCTGCACTTATTGTCCAAATCTCAGTGTAGCCCACTTTCACCACCACGCAAAGTGAGCTGCTAACATGCCATTTTGGGGAGGGAGTGGCGATTAAGATCCCATCCTGGGATCTGAAGCCAAGAGCAGACAAAACGAGATAATGGCACCAGATGGCCTTCCCTGAAGGATATTTGTCTGGGAAACTGATTACGATAAAATCCAAACGTTTGATGGTTGTCATACTAGCTCTTTATTCCATGTCCCTAGATGTTAGTCCAGTAATTTAACTACTAAGCTATTGTACCCAATATTTTAATTACTGCCAATCAACCTCTCTGGCAGTGTACGTTTACTATCTTATGTGAGGAAGCTCACTGCTTTCGGTTTGTATTTTTCCAAGGCAATTTAAAAAAATCTTCTCTCTCTTCATTCAAGTGTTCCCTTTTTGTTTCTCTCTCTTTGTACCTGGTTAAACAATGAATTCCTCCAAAGGCTCAAAATGCTGGAGTAACACAGTGGGACAGGCAGCATCTCTGGAGAGAATGAATGGGTGACGTTTCGGGTCGAGACCCTTCTTCAGACATGAATTCCTCCACTCTGATTCATTCATCTCCAAACTTCCTCTAAATATTACCCCGTCTTTAAATTTATCTGGCAAAAGTTATATCTTGTTAGTTTCCCTTCACTCACATATCTGACTTTCAGCAACGATTAGAACTGAAGCCATCTGAGCTGCAATGCTAGGGCAGTCTAACGAACAACAGATGTCACCAGATGCTGTGCTTCAGTGACATCTGATCCATCGGTTCTAATTCTGCATCTACTTTACTGCAGTGTAAACCATCACACAAACCAAGCTCCCTTCCATTGACACCATTTATACCTCACGCTGCCTCGGCAAGGCCAGCAGCATAATCAAGGACTATTCGCACCCTGGCCACTCCCTCTTCTCCCCTCTCCCATCAGGCAAAAGGTACAGAAGTGTGAAAACGCACAACTCTAAATTCAGGGACAGTTTCTTCCCTGCTGTTATCAGGCAAATGAACCATCCTACCACAACCAGAGAGCAGTGCTGAAGTACTATCTACCTCATTGGTGACCCTCGGACTATCCTTGATCGGACTTTGCTGGCTTTACCTTGCACGAAACATTAGTCCCTTATCATGTAACTATACACTGTAAATGGCTCAATTGTAATCATGCATTGTCTTTCCACTGACTGGATAGCACGCAACAAAAGCTTTTCATTATACCTCGATACACGTGACGATAAACTAAACTACGAGCTAAGTGTATTGTAAGAAAAAAGTCTGTAAACCTTTTGTCGTGAGAAGTAGAATTACTGAAACGTTTCAGAAACTGCATAAGACTGAAGAGCAAAAGAACACTAATTCATATAAAATTACCACAGAAATATACTGTCAACTATTTTGTTCCAATAGAGGCCTTTACAAACAAGACAATCTTTCTGCCAGATGATGGTAGCATAATACAATCACAAATTCTCATTGAAAACTCATCCGTTGTGACTGCACTTCCTGTAATTATCTGCAAACTGACAAAGGCCAAATTGGCAAAATAAAATACATTGCAAAACAATCCAATGGATTAGAACTACTGAGAAAATGGGCACAATGGGATAAGTTAATGAACTGGGTGTTTAGGATAAAAGTGCTTTGAGCTGTTGTAATAAATGGAACACGACATCAAACAAGTCTTTTATTTGCGTTTATAGACACAAAAAGCTGGAGTAACTCAGCGGGACAGGCAGCATCTCTGGAGAGAAGGAATGGGTGATGTTTCCGGTCGAGACCTTTCTTCAGACTAGTTAGGGATAAGGGAAACGAGAGATATAGACGGTGATGTGGAGAGATAAAGAACAATGAATGAAAGAGATGCAAACAAAGTAACGATGATAATGGAAACAGGCCATTGTTAGCTGTTTGTTGGGTGAAAATGAGAAGCTGGTGCGACTTGGGTGGGGGAGGGATAGAGAGAGAGAGGGAATGCCGGGGCTACCTGAAGTTAGAGAAATCAATATTCATACCACTGGGCTGTAAGCTGCCCAAGCAAAATATGAGATGCTGTTCCTCCAATTAGCGTTTAGCCTCACTCTGACAATGGTGGAGACCGAGGACAGAAAGGTCTGTGTAGGAATGGGAAGGAGAATGAAAGTGTCCAGCAACCGGGAGATCAGGTTGGTTCACGCGGGCTCAGCAAAGGTGCTTCGTGAAACGATCGCCCAGTCTGCGTTTGGTCTCGCCGATGAAAAAGAGTCCACATCTTGAACAACGGATAGTAGATGAGGTTGGAGGAGGTGCAAGTGAACCTCTGTCTCACCTGAAATGACTGCCGGGGTCCCTGGATAGAGTCGTGGGAGGAGGTATAGCGACAGGTGTTGCATCTTCTGCGGTTGCAGGGGAAGGTACCTGGGGAGGGGGTGGTTTGGGTGGGAAGGGATGAGTTAACCAGGGAGATGTGGAGGGAACGGTCTCTGTGGAAGGCAGAAAGGGGTGGAGATGGGAAAGTGTAGGTACTGGTGGGACCCCGTTGGAGGTGGCGGAAATGTCGGAGGATTATGTGTTGTATGTAACGGCTGTTGGGGTGGAAGGTGAGGCCTAGGGGGACTCTGTCTCTGTTGCGACTAGGGGGAGGGGCAGCAAGGGTGGAGCTGCAGGGTACAGAGGAGACACGAGTGAGGGCCTCATTTATGATGGGAGAGAGGAACAACCGTTCCCTAAAGAATGAGACATCACGGATGTTCTGGTATGGAACACCTCATCTTGGGCGCAGATGCGGCGTAGGCGGAAGAATTGGGAGTAGGGGATAGAGTCAATGATCCTCTCTCTCCCCCCCTTCCCCTTCCCCCCACTCCATCCCCCCTCAATCTACCCTCCTCCCCTCCCTCCCTCCCTAGGAGATAGATTTAAACTTTAAAATGTGAATAACTTAAAAACTATAACACCGATTTCAATGAAACTTCTTCTATTAGCACCAAAGGGACGACGGTGAGTGAGGTGGGCCTAAAATTGTCGCGCTATCGTGTACCGTTTTGGTTGTAGTTCAGGAACAAACAAACAAACAAACAAGAGTTTTAGTGTATAGATGTTGCTTGAACCACCCTTCTTAGGCCCCCCTCGGTCATGGCTGACCATGGGTGATGCATCCTAGTTGGCTGCTTGCTCCACACCTCGGCTAGAGCAGCGTCGCTTGTGGCTGAGGAGACCAATGTGGGAGTGACAGTCTCTGTGGCAAAGGTCACATTTGTGTGTGGTCTCTGGTCTGTTGAAGTTGCTGCGCTCCTTTCTGCGTGCCCGCTTGACTGCCGCTGCGTTCATCAGTTTCTCTTCCCCCGTTTTGAGATGTTGGTTCAGGGTACCTCTCCACCTCGTGCAGTCAGCTGCAAGGCTCTCCCAGGACTCCACATCGATGTCGAGTGCCTTCAAATCTCTCTTGTAGACATCCTTGTAATGTAGCTGGGGGCAGCTATGCTTGAACCATCTCACCGGACCGTCCGGCGCGGCCTGCAACCACAACAACCTGACTGCGGGAGAAGACGGCAGGAGAAGGGAAAGACATTGTGGCCTTCCATCACAGTGAGGAGAGGACTGGAGGAGACTCACTGTGATGGATGTTTCTTTTTTTGTGTGTTTTGGGGGTTGTGTAATTTTAATGCCTATTTAATGCTTTTATTGTTGGACTGTGGGTGACTGAATTTCGTCCAATATTGGATGACAAATAAAGCTATCTTGAATCTTGAATCTTGAAATAGATGCTCTATAAAATAACTTGTTGCTAGTACTTGACTCAATGGGTCAGACAGCATCTCGGGAAGACATGGATAGGTGACATATTAGGTCAGGAACCTCATTTTGATTTATAATCACTTCTTTTGTTCTATTCTCTCAATCTGGAACAAAAGTACTGAACTAAATGCATGTCGTTGTTTTTTAGTAGGAAAGAAACTGCAGATGCTGGTTTAAGTCAAAGGTAGACACAAAATAGACACAAATGAGGATGTGACAAGTAAAATAGATGAAGGGGAGCCAGTGGATGTAGTGTATCTAGACTTTCAGAAAGCCTTGATAAGGTCCCGCACGGGAGATTGGTGACTAAAATAGAGCACATGGTATTGGGGGTAGGGTGTTGACATGGATAGAAAATTGGTTGGCAGACAGGAAGCAAAGAGCAGGAGTAAACGGGTCCTTTTCAGGATGGCAGGTGAGTGGAGTGCCGCAAGGCTCGGTGTTGGGGCCGCAACTGTTTACCATATATATTAATGATTTGGAAGAGGGAATTAGAAGCAACACTAACAAGTTTGCGGATGACACAAAGCTGGGTGGCAGTGTTAGGAAGTTGCAGGGTGACCTGAACAGGTAGAGTGAGTGGGCAGATGCAGTATAATATAGATAAATGTGAGGTTATCCACTTTGGCAGCAGAAACAAGGAGGCAGATTATTATCTCAATGGTGTTAGGTTAGGTAAGGGGGAGGTGCAGCGAGACCTGGGTGTCCTTGTACACCAGTCACTGAAGGTTGGCGTGCGGGTACAGCAGGCAGTGAAGAAAGCTAATGGAATGTTGGCCTTCATAACAAGAGGATTTCAGTATAGGAGTAAAGAGGTTCTTCTGCAGTTGTATAGGGCCCTGGTAAGACCACATCTGGAGTATTGTGTACAGTTTTGGTCTCCTAATTTGAGGAAGGACATCCTTGTAATTGAGGCAGTGCAGCGTAGGTTCACGAGATTGATCCCGGGATGGCGAGACTGACATATGAGGAAAGATTGAAAAGACTGGGCTTGCATTCACTGGAGTTTAGAAGGATGAGAGGGGATCTTATAAAAACATATAAAATTATGAAAGGACTGGACAAGCTACATGCAGGAAAAATGTTCCCAATGTTGGGCGAGTCCAGAACCAGGGGCTACATTCTTAGAATAAAGGGGAGGCCATTTAAAAGTGAGGTGAGAAAAAACTTTTTCACCCAGAGAGTTGTGAATTTGTAGAATTCTCTGCCACAGAGGGCAGTGGAAGCCAAATCACTGGATGGATTTAAGAGAGAGTTAGATAGAGCTCTAAGGGCTAGTGGAATCAAGGGATATGGGAAGAAGGCAGGCATGGGTTATTGATTGTGGATAATCAGCCATGATCACAATGAATGGCGGTGCTGGCTCGAAGGCGGTTCGCCGCCTCCCCTGACATCAGTCTGAAGAAGGGTCTCAACCCAAAACGTCACCCATTCCTTCTCTACAGAGGTGCTGCCTGACCCGCTGAGTTACTCCAGCATTCTGCGTCGATCTAATTGTTAGTTTTGTCTACAGCCTGAAAACAGGCCCTGCAACCTACTGAGCCCGTGCCGAGCCCGTGCCGACCAGCGAGCACTTCCATCCTGGGGACAATTTACAGAAGCCAATTAACCTACAAACCTGCACATCATCGTAATGTGCGAGGAAACCGGAGCACCCAGAGAAAACCCACGCGGTCACAGGGAGAACGTCAAAACTTTACACAGACATCCACGCCTCTACTTCTTAGACTTTCGAGGAGATTCGGTTTGTCGACAAATGTTCTCTCGAATGTGTACAGTAGAGAGCATATTGACTGGTTGCATCACGGCCTGGTTCAGCAACTTGAGAATGCCCAGGAACCAAGAAGATACTGAGGTGCAGTGACAAGCCATCAGCATATTAAACACTGCAACCTCCAAATAAGCTCTGAACTACAGACTCGGGGCATTGGTTTTGTACTATTAGTGTGTGAGTGCATTACACATATATACACACACACATACACACACACACATATATATGATATATACATACAATATATACATATATATATTTATTTATATATATATATATATGCATATATATAAATATATACACATGCATTTATATACATTATATATTCTTTATATAATGGAATATAATGGAAAATATCAAGATGAAACAGATTACTTGGTCCAAACAACTAAATCTAAATGCCATTTGCTCACTGTTCTTACCCTTAAATATATATTTTTATAATTAGTCCATTGGCTGTTGACATGGTTAAAAAATTGCTTACAAGCACGTTAAACAACATCAAAGAGAAAAATCTAAAAGCTGCACAGCTGAAATCTAAAAATAAATGCAAGTCAAACAAGGTCAGTGGAAAGGGAAACAGGGTTAATGTTTCAGACCAATTGCACACAGGCAGCAGCAAGCTACCCACGCATTTCACAAGAATGAAAGCCGCTCGCAAACAACTCTTTAATCAAAGAGTCAATGATGATTTGAAACGTGAGCCCTGAACATGTAGGTGTGCAGCTATCAAATCATTGTGTGTAGCAGTGCCTGAGGTTGGGGATGGTCTTGGTTCTGGAGTGGATTTCACAAAAGCTGAATCATTTCTTGTTCAACGTGCAGATAAACTCCACTCCAGCAAGAAATATCTGGAAGATGAGGTGCTGTTTCGCAGCCAAGAAGGTCGAGTAAAGGGTTGGTGCGATGACATGACCTAGTTTAACCTCCGTTTGCACTGGAGTCAGATGGGCCCATTGGGTTGCGTCACATTTTGTGTGGCACCCCGAGGCAGGTGTGGAATGGTAATGGTAGCGCACACCACCAGACTCAGGGACTGTTTCTTCCCAGCTGTTATCAGGCAACTGAATCATCCGAACACAACCAGCGAGCAGTGCTGAACCACTATCTACCTCTTTGGTGACCCTCGGACTATCCCTGATCGGACTTGCTGGCTTTACCTTGCACTAAACGTTATTCCCTTATCATGTATCTACACACTGTAAATGGCTCGATTGTAATCATGTATTGTCTTTCTGCCGACTGGATGGCAGGCGACAAATAGCTTTTCACTGTACCTCGGTACACGTGACACTAAACTAAACTGAACTGAATATCTGGGGCAGGGAAATTTGAGAAGCATTCTCCATAATTGCCCTTGGCTGATGGAATGGAAAGCTTTTGTTTGAGAAAGCCACGTATATGGTTTGCTGCTCTGCAATTTCTTCAAAGTACTGCCTGGGGAATATCATGTCCATTAAACGTATTCGGTGAAAGGGGTTGTGGTGTATAAACCAGTTTCAACTCCTGCTGTCCACACGGAAAGGTTACAGAGAGCCACATCTTGTTGGTGTATCGCAGAAACCTTGGCAATTCCTCTCTGCTGGGCATTGCTGTTGTTAAAGACTCTGTAATATTCCCAAAGCTGTCTCAGCTGAGATCATCTCATTTAACACAGACTAGTAATTGAATCTGGACTGTTTTCACTCTGATGACTTAATAATCCAATGCCTTTTCAATCCAGACCATGGAGGGTTGGGAGATGTTCTTTGTTGACGAACATTTCAAGAAAGGTTTATCTGTCCCAAGGTCCACAGATTGCTGCTTCACATCCTTCACAAAAATATAACCAGCTCTGGCGAATTAAGGACAGTACCACTTTTCATGCATGTTCACCAATGGTGGTCTACTCAGGTTAGTGCTTCCATGAAAACTATTGCAATAGACAATGAGTGCAGGAGGAGGCCATTCGGCCCTTCGAGCCAGCACCGCCATTCAATGTGATCATGGCTGATCATTCTCAATCAGTACCCCGTTCCTGCCTTCTCCCCATACCCCCTGACTCCGCTATCCTTAAGAGCTCTATCTAGCTCTCTCTTGAATGCATTCAGAGAATTGGCCTCCACTGCCTTCTGAGGCAGAGAATTCCACAGATTCACAACTCTCTGACTGAAAAAGTTTTTCCTCATCTCAGTTCTAAATGGCCTACCCCTTATTCTTAAACTGTGGCCCCTTGTTCTGGACTCCCCCAACATTGGGAACATGTTTCCTGCCTCTAACGTGTCCAACCCCTTAATAATCTTATACGTTTCGATAAGATCGCCTCTCATCCTTCTAAATTCCAGTGTCCTTTTCAGTGACATGTGATGGCTCACATACTGAAAATATCATTTAGTGCCCTTGGATTTCAGTGCAAGTGACACATAAATTTTGCAGTCAATATCTCTTTGTAAGAATAAACGACACAATGCCTTTACTGCCTGAGCAATCATCTAATAAGATGACTTTCAGATGGCAAAGTAAATGGCACAAAACATCCAGCAAAGATTTGCTACCAACCTGCCCCTAAGCTCGGCATCACGCCTGGCAATTAAGATTTACAACAAGATCTTTGGAAGGACAGATTTAGTTTAATTTAGTTTAGAGATACAGTGCGGAAACAGGCTCTTCGACCCACTGGGTCCTCGCCGACCAGTGATCCCCGCACATTAACACTATCCTACACACACTGGGGACAAGTTTTACATTTACCAAGCCAATTAACCTACAAATCTGTACGTCTTTGGAGTGTGGGAGGAAACTGAAGATCTCGGCGAAAACCCACGCAGGTCACGGGGAGAACGTACAAACTCCGTACAGACGGCACCCGTAGTCGGGATCGAACCCGGGTCTCTGGGCATTGCATTCGCTGTAAAGCAGCAACTCTACCGCTGCGCCACCATGACCGCACTGAATCTGTAGGAAGGAACTGCAGATGCTGGTTTACCCTGAAGATAGACACAAAATGCTGGAGTAACTCAGCGGGACAGGCTGCATCTCTGGAAAGAGGAAATGGGTGACATTTTGGGTGGAGACCCTTCTTCAGACTGAGAGACAGGGGAGAGGGAGACAGAGATATGGAAGGGTAAGATAAGCTGGTGATCTGCTGGGAGCACTTTTACACGTTCTTCCCCTGACCTGCGTGGGTTTTCTCCGAGATCTTCTGTTTCCCCCCACACTCCAAAGACGTGCAGGTATGTAGGTTAATTGGCTTGGTAAATGTAAAAATTGTCCCTAGTGTGAGTAGGATAGTGTTCGCTGGTCGGTGCGGACCTGGTGAGCCACGCTGTATCTCTAAACTCAACTAAACTAAACACTCACTGCATTACTAGGAGCTACTCACAGTGGGCTATTAACCTATCCTGTCACATCTTTGAGACTTGGTTGGAGATCTGAACATTCAGAGGAGTGGCACAGGGAGAACATGTAACCTCCACACAGACAGCACCCAATGTTGGACCTGAACCTGGGTCTCTGGTGAGTGAAGCAGCAGCTCTACCTGCTGCACCACCATCCCACGAGCAAACATCCTCATTCCAACTCTACAACTAGAGGACAGTCTTTCTTGAAGCAGCTGAAGATGTCTATTCTGACAAAGTGCTGCTTAGGTGCCCTGAGGCTGGCATGATCCACCTCCAATAAGTACAATCATCCGCCTCTGAGACCTGGTGGGATTCAGACTTATGGATCAATAGGCCAGTCCCCCATCTGCTTCTGCGCCTTTGGAAACATTATGCATGGGTGTACGTTTCCATCTCCCGGTGAGCAGATACACTCCCGGTGAGTGGGCCCAACCTGCCCACAGTGGTCAGTCGACGGAGGACCCGCCCCGCAGGACGCCACGGCCTATGGAGAGGCTGGTGCGGGGCAAGTGGTGCGAGCGAGGTGGTCGGGTCAGAGTTTGAGGTCAAGTTGAAGTCCCTGCGAAAGAGCACAGGTCGGAGCCTCAAACAGAGGCGAGCCGGGGATGGAGCCAGGGGGTCACGATGGGCCGAGATCAAAGCGGGGGCCAGTGGGGGAGGGGACACCGAGATCAAAGGGGGGCCCGGTGGGGGAGGGGACACCGAGATCAAAGGGGGGCCTGGTGGGGGAGGGGACACGGAGATCAAACGTGGGGAGGGTACGGAGCAGGGATGAGTACTTTTAATAACTTTGTTGGCCCCTCTGTGGCTACTGTTTGTGTACTTTGTATGCACCTCTGCTGAATCGCTCTGCACCTACCTAGGTACCTGACAGTAAAGTACGATGACCTTGAGTATACATACAATAAGTTGAATTTGTAAGTATAATTCAAATCAATCGGCCAAAGAGCAACAAGCGAGCCGTCTGAGAAGAAGCATCTAGTCAAAATCAAGCAAAACACCACCTCCTTTTAAAAACAATATGACCCGGGTTGCACATTTTAGGGCTGCACTTTAATGGTATGCACTTTGTGCACTTTATAAACAGAGTGAGCATGGAACTAAATAAAAACAGAATATAACTACAGATACCTGTAGAAAAAGCAATGTTATAGTCATATAGTTCTAGAGTGATACAGCGTGATACAGTGTGGAAACAGGCCCTTGCTTCGGCCCCACCTGCCCACATTTGGTCCATATCCCTGTCTGTTTCTTAAACGTTGCGATAGTCCCAGCCTCAACGACCTCCTCTGGCAGCTTGTTCCATACACCCACCACCCTTTGTGTGTAAACGTTACCCCTCAAATTCTTATTATATCTTTTCCCCTTCACCTTAAATGAACGTGAATACTTTCGGACAATGACGTGGATATCCAAAATGTTTTAGCCCATGGTGAAAGGGAGGGATAGTCTAAAGAAAGATTGTGCCCATGATAGGGTAGGGGCCTAGAGAGACTCATTTTCTGTCGTGGTGACCATCACAGCTAAAAGAAAGTGATAAAGGTTTATTAATCACAGCGGAACTGTTTGCAGGAGGTGTAAACAGTTGTCAAAAAGAGAAAGCGAGAGAAAATAAAATTCTGGAGTCGTGACCTCTGAAACAAAGCAGATGCTGGAAATTTGAAAGCAAGGCAAAGATTACCCAGCAGGTAAGGTAGGATCGGCAGAGAGAAAATAAAAACAGGTTTAATGTTACACGTGGACGACCTTTCATTTGAACTGACCAGTTCTGAAATTATTGAATTCAATGTTAAGCCCTGAATGCTACTTTGGAAAATGAGACGCGTCGTGTAGTTGGGCTCTGTGGGATGGTGAATTAATGTGCAAGGAACTGGAAGTTCAAGATCACCCTTGCAGACTGAAAACTAATCTGTGTTTGGTTCTGCCATGGTTGAGGACACCACTTTCCTGAGCACCACATGCATGTATTACTGAATTGGAATAATGTAGTGGCAAAAGAAGATCGACACAAAAAGCTGCAGTAACTCATCAGTCTGAAGAAGGGTCTCGACCCGAAACGTCACCCATTCCTTCTCTCCTGAGATGCCGCCTGACCTGCTGAGTTACTCCAGCATTTTGTGAATAAATACCAGCGGGCCAGGCAGCTTCTCTGGAGAGAAGGAACAGGTGCCATTTCGGGTTGAGACCCGCCTTCAGTCGGAGAGTCAGGGGAAAGGGAAGAGAGAGATATAGACCGTGACATAGAACAAATGAATGAAAGATATGCAAAAAAGTAATGGTGATAAAGGAAGCAGGCCGTTGTTAGCTGTTTGCTGAGTGAGAACGGGTAAAGGATACAGAATACGAGTACAGAAAACTAGTCTATCTTCGGCTTAAACCAGCATCTGCACATCCTTCCTACATAATGCATGTGGCAAGTTGGAATGGAACAGGTCTATGCGATTGATGACAGATATACCATGGGTGATATTTTAGGAAAAAGTTCTGCCTTCATACCCATGTTTATCAGAAGCTTTACCAATCTTTAAAGCTATTCCAATCAATGTTAATCATGGGAAATCCGATCCCCGCCAAGCCAATTACATCATTGCATTAGCTCCTTTAAGCATATTAGAGGATTGACAAAGAATTGGGTTGTTTAAATGCAGCATGAAAACAGACAGAGCCACCAACAAGCACAGACTTTGTTCAGAGATGTCATTTGTTAAATAGTATTCTGCAAGTATCCCAAACTGACTAGTGCTAACGAATGGTCTGGTTTAGTTTAGTTTAGAGATACAGTGCAGAAACAGGCCCTTCAGCCCACTGAGTCCACACCGACCTGCGATCCCTGCACACTCACACTATCCTACACACACTAGGGACAATTTACAATTTTACCAAGCCAATTAACCTATTAACCTGCACGTCTTTGAAGTGTACGAGGAAACCGGAGATCCCAGAGAGAACCCACGCAGGTCACGGGGAGAACGTACAAACTCCGAACAGACAACACCCGTAGTCAGGATCGAACCCGGGTCTCTGGCGCTGTGAGGCAACAACTCTACCGCTGCACCACCATGCCCCCCTATTGGCCTTAACACTTTCTACCACAATATCCCCAAAATTCATGAACATAGATTTGACATCATTTCAGGCGGCATAACCTGAGATTTACAGTATCAAGTATCATGCCATGAGCAGGAGCGTTAGGGGTAAGAAACCCCAGTCAAAATGAGTGCTCCTGTGTGCAGTTTTATTTCTCTTTCTCAAGGGATACTTAAGTTCATAATTTCCAGGTGCAGAATTAGGCCATTCGGCGCATCACGTCTACTCTGCCATTCAATCAGGCCTGGTCTATCTTTCCCTCTCAACCCCATTCTTCAGCCATCTCCCCATAACCCCTGACACCGTTACTTAATCAAGAATGTGTCAATCTCCGCCTTAAAAATATCCATTGACTTGCCGTCCGTTAACTTGGAGGCAATGCAGTAAAAGTTCACTGGTGAATTCCTGGGATGAAGAGGTTCTCTAATGAGGAAAGACAGAACTAAATGGCCTTCTCTATCTTCCCATCTCTTCTATCTATGCCTCGTATAATGATATATGCCTCTATCATGTCACCCCTCAACATCTTCCATTCCAGGGAAAGCAAAGCCAGACGAGCCATCATCTCCCTTAACGACAGTCCTTCAATCTAGTCGATATTTTAGTGAATCTCCTCTGAGTTACGGGTGATCGCTGGTCGGCACAGACTCAGTGGTCCGAAGGAAAGAAAACTCAGATGCTGGTTTAAATCGAAGATAGACACAAAATGCTGGAGTAACTCAGTGGGTCAGGCAGCATCTCGGGAGAGAAGGAATGGGTGACGTTTCGGGTCTCACCTGAGATGCTACCTGACCCGCTGAGTTACTCCAGCATTTTGTGTCTACCAGTGGTCTGAAGGGCCTGTTTCCACAATGTATCTCTAAACTAAACTAAACTAAATTGAAGGGCATGGCTACAAGGTGAGAAGGGGAAAGTTTCACGGAGATGTGCAAGGCCATTTTGTTTTACACAGAGTAGTACGGGCCCGGAACGCATTGCCAGGGGTGGTGAGGGGAACGCATTGCCAGGGGTGGTGAGGGGAACGCATTGCCAGGGGTGGTGAGGGGAACGCATTGCCAGGGGTGGTGAGGGGAACGCATTGCATAAAAATTAAGGAGAGGAAGTATAACATAGCAAAGAAGAGTGGGAAGACAGAGGATTGGGACTCTTTTAAAGAGCAACAAAAGTTAACTAAAAAGGCAATACGGGGAGAAAAGATGAGGTACGAGGGTAAACTAGCCAATAATATAAAGGAGGATAGCAAAAGTTTTTTTAGGTACGTGAAGAGGAAAAAAATAGTCAAGGCAAATGTGGGTCCCTTGAAGACAGAAGCAGGGGAATTTATTATGGGGAACAAAGAAATGGCAGACGAGTTAAACCGTTACTTTGGATCTGTCTTCACTGAGGAAGATACACACAATCTCCCAAATGTTCTAGGGGCCGGAGAACCTAGGGTGATGGAGGAACTGAAGGAAATCCACATTAGGCAGGAAATGGTTTTGGGTAGACTGATGGGACTGAAGGCTGATAAATCCCCAGGGCCTGATGGTCTGCATCCCAGAGTACTTAAGGAGGTGGCTCTAGAAATAGTGGAAGCATTGGAGATCATTTTTCAATGTTCTATAGATTCAGGATCAGTTCCTGTGGATTGGAGGATAGCAAATGTTATCCCACTTTTTAAGAAAGGAGGGAGAGAGAAAACGGGTAATTATAGACCAGTTAGTCTGACATCAGTGGTGGGGAAGATGCTGGAGTCAATTATAAAAGACGAAATTGCTGAGCATTTGGATAGCAGTAACGGGATCATTCCGAGTCAGCATGGATTTACGAAGGGGAAATCATGCTTGACAAATCTACTGGAATTTTTTGAGGATGTAACTAGGAAAATTGACAAGGGAGAGTCAGTGGATGTGGTGTACCTCGACTTTCAGAAAGCCTTCGACAAGGTCCCACATAGGAGATTAGTGGGCAAAATTAGGGCACATGGTATTGGGGGTAGGGTACTGACATGGATAGAAAATTGGTTGACAGACAGAAAGCAAAGAGTGGGGATAAATGGGTCCCTTTCGGAATGGCAGGCAGTGACCAGTGGGGTACCGCAAGGTTCGGTGCTGGGACCCCAGCTATTTACGATATACATTAATGACTTAGACGAAGGGATTAAAAGTACCATTAGCAAATTTGCAGATGATACTAAGTTGGGGGGTAGTGCGAATTGTGAGGAAGATGCAATAAGGCTGCAGGGTGACTTGGACAGGTTGTGTGAGTGGGCGGATACATGGCAGATGCAGTTTAATGTAGATAAGTGTGAGGTTATTCACTTTGGAAGTAAGAATAGAAAGGCAGATTATTATCTGAATGGTGTCAAGTTAGGAGGAGGGGGAGTTCAACGAGATCTGGGTGTCCTAGTGCATCAGTCAATGAAAGGAAGCATGCAGGTTCAGCAGGCAGTGAAGAAAGCCAATGGAATGTTGGCCTTCGTAACAAGAGGAGTTGAGTATAGGAGCAAAGAGGTCCTTCTACAGTTGTACCGGGCCCTGGTGAGACCGCACCTGGAGTACTGTGTGCAGTTTTGGTCTCCAAATTTGAGGAAGGATATTCTTGCTATGGAGGGCGTGCAGCGTAGGTTCACTAGGTTAATTCCCGGAATGGCGGGACTGTCGTATGTTGAAAGGCTGGAGCGATTGGGCTTGTATACACTGGAATTTAGAAGGATGAGGGGGGATCTTATTGAAACATATAAGATAATTAGGGGATTGGACACATTAGAGGCAGATAACATGTTCCCAATGTTGGGGGAGTCCAGAACAAGGGGCCACAGTTTGAGAATAAGGGGTAGGCCATTTAGAACGGAGATGAGGAAGAACTTTTTCAGTCAGAGAGTGGTGAAGGTGTGGAATTCTCTGCCTCAGAGGGCAGTGGAGGCCAGTTCGTTGGATGCTTTCAAGAGAGAGCTGGATAGAGCTCTTAAGGATAGCGGAGTGAGGGGGTATGGGGAGAAGGCAGGAACGGGGTACTGATTGAGAGTGATCAGCCATGATCGCATTGAATGGCGGTGCTGGCTCGAAGGGCTGAATGGCCTACTCCTGCACCTATTGTCTATTGTCTATTGTCTATTGTCTATTGCCAGGGGTGGTGAGGGGAACGCATTGCCAGGGGTGGTGAGGGGAACGCATTGCCAGGGGTGGTGAGGGGAACGCATTGCCAGGGGTGGTGAGGGGAACGCATTGCCAGGGGTGGTGAGGGGAACGCATTGCCAGGGGTGGTGATGGGGACAGACGCACCAGGAGCATTTAAGAGGCTTTTAGATAGGCACATGCAAGTACAGGGAATAGAGGGATATGGGTTATTAACAGGCAGTTTACAGATCAGTTTAACTCGGCATCATGTTTAGCACAAACATTGTGGGTCAAAGTGCCCGTTCCTGTGCTGTACTTAGGGTTGCCAACTTTCCCGTATTAGCCTGGATATCCTGTATTTTGGGCTAAATTGGTTTGTCCCATATGGGACTGCCCTTGTCTCGTAGGTCTGGAGGCGCGGGCGCCGCCTATTGGAGGTTGCATAGCAACCCGCCTCCCGGCCCGGGCGGCCGCCATCGGTGGAGCAGGAGCATGGATGGGGCACAGAACGGTGACGTCACCTTGTCCCACATTTGGGAGTGAGATAGTTGGTACCCCTAGCTGTACTGTCTATGTTCTATAAAACCAACTATGGTGTAATCTGCAAACGGCAAAATGCGGCACGGTGACGCAGCGGTTGAGTTGCTGCCTTACAGCGAATGCAGCGCCGGAGACTCAGGTTCGATCCTGACTACGGGCGCCGTCTGTACGGAGTTTGTACGTTCTCCCCGTGACCTGCGTGGGTTTTCTCCGAGATCTTCGGTTTCCTCCCACACTCCAAAGACGTGCAGGTTTGTAGGTTAATTGGCTGGGCAAATGTAAAAAGAAATTGTCCCTAGTGGGTGTAGCATAGTGTTAATGTGCAGGGATCGCTGGGCGGCGCGGACCCGGTGGGCCGAAGGGCCTGTTTCTGCGCTGTATCTCTAAATCTAAATCGAAAAAATCTAAATCTTACTAATCATTCATCCTACATTTATATCCAAGTCATTAATTTAGATCACAAACAACTGGGATTCCCAGCACCGAACTCTAGAGCACACAATCTTCCACAAACTTCCAACCACCAAATAACCTTCCGTCACTATCCTCTGCCTCCTATCAGCAAGCCAATTTTGGATTATGTGTCAGAAGGAACTACAGATGATGGTTTACACCGAAGATAGACACAAAATGCTGGAGTAACTCAGCGGGACAGGCAGCATCTCTGGATAGAAGGAACGGGTAATGTTTCAGGTCGAGACCCTTCTTCAGACTTGAAGGGGTCTCAACCCGAAATGTCTCCCAATCCTTCCAATTTTGGATCAGCCAGCTCTCCTTGGGACATGAGCTTTAACCTCCTGGACCAGCCTTCCATGCGGATCCTTGTCTAATCCCTTACTGGGATGTCCACATAGACAATGTCCACAAGCCTGCCTTCATCAATGCTCTTCGTTACGTCCTCAAAAAAACTGATGATATTATTGAGACAGAATTTCTCTATAGAAGTGTGAAAACGCACACCTTCAGATTCAGGGACAAGGGAAATTGATGATATTATTGAGACAGAACCATACTGACTACCTCTGGTCAGTCCCTGCCCTCCGAATGTACATAAATTCTACCCTTAAGGATTCTCTAATATTTCCTACCACTGACACAAGGCTTACCAGCGAGTAGTTACCTGGCTTTTCCTTGCTGCCCTTCTCAAATAAGGAACCATATTTGCTATCCTCTCTGGCTCCTCATCTGTTGCTAATGACGAGGCAAAAATCTATATGCGATCCCCAGCTAGTAGACAATAGACAATAGGTGCAGGAGGAGGCCATTCGGCCCTTCGAGCCAGCACCGCCATTCAATGTGATCATGGCTGATCATTCTCAATCAGCACCCCGTTCCTGCCTTCTCCCCATACCCCCTGACTCCGCTATCCTTAAGAGCTCTATCTAGCTCTCTCTTGAATGCATTCAGAGAATTGGCCTCCACTGCCTTCTGAGGCAGAGAATTCCACAGATTCACAACTCTCTGACTGAAAACGTTTTTCCTCATCTCAGTTCTAAATGGCCTACCCCTTATTCTTAAACTGTGGCCCCTTGGTCTGGACTCCCCCAACATTGGGAACATGTTTCCTGCCTCTAACGTGTCCAACCCCTTAATAATCTTATACGTTTCGATAAGATCTCCTCTCATCCATCTAAATTCCAGTGTATACAAGCCTAGTCACTCCAGTCTTTCAACATACGACAGTCCCGCCATTCCGGGAATTAACCTAGTAAACCTATGCTGCATGCTTGGTTCCCATAGCAAGCATGGCGATTATCCCCACATCCCATCAACTCCTCCCAACTCTACCACTCACACTAGGAGCGATTTATACTGGACAATTAACTGACCAACCCATCCATCTATGGGACGCGTGGAAATCTGAACCCCACACAGTCACAGTGAGAATGTGCTAACTCCATGCAGACAAAGGCGAGGTCAGGATTGAAGTGTAGTTGCTGACGCTGTGAAGCAGCATCTCTGCTCTCTGCACCACCGTACCACCATAATCATGCTGAACTCCTTGCTCAATCCATGTGCAATGGTTTTTGTTCACAAGCCTAGCCTGAAAAGTTAGAAATCGCAGCGCATTACGGACGCAGCCCAGACCATCACACAAACCAACCTCCCTTCCATTGACTCCCCCTTACACCTCACGCTGCCTCGGCAAGGCCAGCAGCATAATCAAGGACCAGTCACACCCTGGCCACTCCCTCTTCTCCCCTCTCCCAACAGGCAAAAGGTATAGAAGTGTGAAAACGCACAGCTCCAGATTCAGGGACAGTTTCCTCCCAGCTGTTATCAGACAACTGAATCATTCTACCACAACCAGAGAGCAGTCCTGAACTACTATCTACCTCTTTGGGGACACTCAGACTATCCTTGATCGGACGTTGATGGCTTTACCTTCCGCTAAACATTATTCCCTTATCATGTAGCGCTGCAAATGGCTCGAATGTGTAATCATGTATTATCTTTCGTTGACTGGACAGCACGCAACAAAAGCTTTTCACTGTACCTCGGTACACATGACAATAGAATAAACTGAAAAGTTAAGCAAGATCAGAATTGGGCTTGGCTATGATGTAAGTGTCATGGTGTAGTTCCGAGTGTGTTGCTGAGCACCAAAGACCATCTGTGCTGCTGAGTCCATGGTTCATCTCACACGGTCAGCCGTGAATCAGCGGGAGCACCTCACCGGCTGTGCAGCAAACGCCGGCACACACTGCCAATGGTAACCGGAGCAATGATGGGAGAGAGGCACTGCATGGACATGAATAAGTGAGCAGGTTTCACAATAAGTGATGCAAGCCAGCCGCAACCCAGTAACAACCATCAACGTAAGGGGAAAACAAGGAGAGGGTGAAAACACTTTCTGCATTCTTACTTATATTCCAACAGCTGCTTTTAACTCATCCTTGCAGCTCGGCTTTGCCAAGGACAGAGATAGACTGTGATCGGGAGGGAATGCCATGGCGCCAATGAAAACCACGTGGCCTCGGGAGACCATGGATCATGATTATTATTAATAACTGCCAGAGAGTGCATTTTGGTAGGGAGAGCAAGGAGACAATACTTTCTAGGAAGAATGTGCCTGTTAGGGGCAAAGGAACAGAGGGAGCTAAGGATATGAAAATGGATGATAAGGTAAATAAGGATATAAAACAAAGAGTATTAAGGTTAAATACTAGAGGGGCGAATAGATGGAGAAGTGTTATTCTTTCTTTCAAAACTCTAGAGAATATAACATTGCAGGTACAGGTAAAATTATTAGCGTAAGAAGGAACTGCAGATGCTGGTTTAAACCGAAGACAGACACAAAATGGACCCAATCAGGAATGATCAATAATTGTACCCTAGATAGACACAAAAAGCTGGAGTAACAGCAGGACAGGCAGCATCTGTGGAGAGAAGGAATGGGTGACGTTTGAAGAAGGGTCTCGACCCGAAACGTCACCCATTCCTTCTCTCCAGAAATGCTGCCCGACCCGCTGAGTTACTCCAGCTTTTTGTGTCTATCTATGGTAAAATTATTGACCATTCCTGATAGGGTTAGCACACATTTAGCCGACTGTGAGCAGAACTCCATGGTGTACACAAAAATAGGGGCACGAAAGAATGTGTCAAGATAAAGGTTGGTGGGGTTGAGAGGTTATATGTTTCAGGAAACACTGACCATGATATGGTTCCAATTTCTGGAAAAGCACAAAATGAAGTGTGGACATGTATTTTGGATTCTGAACTGATGGCCAGGTGAATTCAGCGAGGACGTCTCCAATCACAAGCAAAGCCAGAAGGTGGCATAGTCACAAATATATCCGACAGGGAACTCAGCAAAAATGCCTTTGGCTGCAGAGAATACCACATGTTGCACCATCTCCCACACGAGCAGTTCAGGTGTAGAGCATCAAGCTGAGTAGACGGCCGTGGGCGGCACGGTGGCGCAGCGGTAGAGTTGCTGCCTTACAGCGAATACAGCGCCGGAGACCCGGGTTCCATCCTGACTGTACGGAGTTTGTACGTTCTCCCCGTGACCTGCGTGGGTTTTCTCCGAGATCTTCGGTTTCCTCCCATACTCCAAAGACATACAGGTATGTCAGTTAATTGGCTTGGTAAATGTAAAAATTGTCCCTGGTGGGTGTAGGATAGTGTTAATGCGCGGGGATCGCTGGTCGGCGCGGACCCGGTGGGTCGAAAAGGCCTGTTTCCGCGCTGTATCTCTAAACTAAACAGATGGAGCAAGATTAGAAGATATGCTGATGGGGTTGGAAGAGTGGGAAGAGGCTTGTGGAGTTGCAACATCAGCTCCAAGCAGTCAGCTGGAACTCTCTGCTGCAAATACTTTATAATACCTTACAAAGATATGTTCTGCACTCAGTATCTTCCCTGCTGCTCCATCTATCGCACTCAGTTGGACTTGATTGCATTTATGTATTGTATTTATGTATTGTATTAAACCATAGATCCACACGAAATGCTGGAGTAACTCAGCGTCACCCATTCCTTCTCTCCAGAGATGCTGCCTGACCCGCTGGGTTACTGCAGCATTTTGTGCCTGCGGTTTAAACCAGCATCTGCAGGTCCTCCCTGCACAACTCGTATGTATTGTATCATCTGATCTATTGGATAGCTTGCAAAACAAAACGTTTCACTGAGCCTCTGTGCACGTGACAATAATAAACCTAAACCGAAATCTGTATTGATACAGAAAACAATGTGGATATAAAGATAGGGAATAGCACCTGACAAATGTCCCTACTCATTCACATTTTGCACAATTAACATCAGTTTATTATTTTAAGAAGGAAAGTAATTTCTCCCACTTCAGGTAGCCCCGGCATTCCCTCTCTCTCTCTATCCCTCCCCCACCCAAGTTGCACCAGCTTCTCATTTTCACCCTACAAACAGCTTACAATGGCCTGTTTCCATTATCATCGTTACTTTTTTGCATATCTTTTACTCATAGTTCTTTATCTCTCCACATCACCGTCTATCTCTCGTAACTCGTCCCTTCCCGCCCAAACCACCCCCTCCCCAGGTACTTTCCCCTGCAACCACAGGAGATGCAACACCTGTCCCTATACCTCCTCCCTCGACTCTGTCCAGGGTCCTCGATAGTCCTTTCAGGTTAGGCAGAGGTTCACTTGCACCTCCTCCAACCTCATTCACTGTATCCGTTGTTCAAGATGTGGACTCTTATACATCGGCGAGACCAAACGCAGACTGGGCGATCGTTTCACGGAACACCTTCGCTCAGCCCGCGTGAACCAACCTGATCTCCTGATTGCTGGACACTTTAATTCTCCTTCCCATTCCCACACAGACCTTTCTGTCCTAGGTCTCCTCCATTGTCAGAGTGAGGCAAAACGCTAATTGGAGGAACAGCATCTCATATTTCGCTTGGGCAGCTTACAGCCCAGTGGTATGAATATTGATTTCTCCCACTTCAGGTAGCCCCGGCATTCCCTCTCTCTCTATCCCTCCCCCACCCAAGTCACACCAGCTTCTCGTTTTCACCCAACAAACAACTTACAATGGCCTGTTTCCTTTATCATCGTTACTTTTTTGCAAATCTATCATTCATTGTTCCGTATCTCCCCACATCACCGTCTATATCTCTCATTTCCCTTATCCCTAACCAGTCTGAAGAAAGGTCTCGACCCGAAACGTCATCCATTCCTTCTCTCCAGAGAAGCTGCCCGTCCCGCTGAGTTACTCCAGCATTTTGTGTCTTTGGTTTAAACCAGCATCTGCAGTTCCTTCTTACACATAATTTCCTTGATTCGTATCAAAAAATGCAACAAGCTTCAGGTGCCTGGAGCTATTACTTTACAGTTAAAGAAAAATCAGAGATTTGAGACGCTTTAATCGTTTTTGAAAGGAGAGCAAGAAATATTTTACTGAGCCAACTGCAAATGTACACTTTGTAACACAAGAACTACTCATGCACTGCAAGGTTTTATTTTATTCTAAGTAACACATAAGTCATTCATCAATTGGAGACGACAGCTGGATATGTCCTGCGTTAATACCCGAATGAAACAGCGCTTTGGATATCAAATAAATGGTAAATAAGTTGCCTGTGACTGGACAAGAAATGTCTTGCTTGAGAGAAAGTTGCAGGGAAATTCAGGAGTGTTTTCAAAGGAAATCAAGTGAGTCCCAAGTCGGGGGTGTGAAGATCACGGCGGAGAGGGGCCTTGGTAAGAGACACAGTAGGTGGACAGAAAGGGGGCAGGAACAGTCCACAAGTCTGGCTTTACATTGGGTTTACATTGCATATTTTTGTGTCGGCCCTTCTGGCTTTGCTTGTTATTTGAAACATCCTCGCTGCATTCACCTGCCAATCAGTTAATAACTTTTTCACCCAGAGAATTGTGAATCTGTGGAATTTTCTGCCACAGAAGGCAGTGGAGGCCAATACACTGGATGTATTCAAGAGAGAGTTAGAGAGAGAGGGCTAACGGAATCAAGGAATATGGGGAGAAAGCAGGATCGGGGTACTGATTTTGGATGATCAGCCATGATCACATTGAATGGCGATACTGGCTCGAAGGGCCGAATGTCTTATTGGAATGGCCGATGTGGCCTAATGGCCTCTGGCACCTATTTTCTATGATTGTGGCACTGGGAAGAGGATTGGGTGGAGCAGCAGTTGGAGGCAGAGGTGAGGGGATACGAGTAATCATGAGGATGTTGCTGATCGAATCAATAAGGGTGGATTTTGATATTTGGGAGGAAGAGAGGAGAGGGATTTAGAGCCGAGGAGAGTGTTGTGGGGGAGAGTGCCAGTGAGAATCAGACTAGCACTGGACTAGGATCTGCTCAGCATAGTCTTCCTTCCAGCACGTTGAAGTAGACAACACATGAGTTCTGAAGGCCTGCTCCTGAGGTGGCTAATGTAGGGAAGTCCTGGAAGTCAAGAACATGACATGTCCTTGTCCAGGCACTTCAGCCCAGTTAGACACAAAAAGCTGAAGTAACTCAGTGGGACAGGCAGCATCTCTGGAGAGAATGGGTGACATTTCAGGTCGAGACCCTCGACACGAAACGTCACCCATTCCTTCTCTCATTCCTTCACCCATTCCTTACAGCGCCAGAGACCCAGGTTCGCTCCTGACTACGGGTGCTGTCTGTACATTCTTCCTGTGATAGTGTGGGCTTTCTCCGGGTGCTCCAGCTTCCTCCCACACTGCAAAGACATAGAGGTTCGTAGGTTAATTGGCTTCAGTAAAAATTGTAAATTGTCCCTAGTGTGTGGGGTGATCACTGGGGACAGCAGGGTAATATTGGCAACTTTCCAATCGTCTGGAACCACTCCTGCCTTTAGTGATTCTTGAAATATCACTATTAATGCCTCCACAATCTCTTAAACCACCTCTTTCAAAACCCTAGGGTGCAGTCCAACCGGTCCAGGTGACTTATCCACCTTCAGCCCTTTCAGCTTCCCAAACACCATCTCGTTAGTAATAGAACTCCACTAACTTCCACCCCCTGACTCTATTGAATTTCAGGCACGTTGCTGGTGTCTTCCACTGTGAAGGCTGATGCAAAAACATTATTCAACTCTCTGCCATTTCTTTATACCCCATTATCACTTCTCCTGCATCATTCTCCAGCGGTCCTATTTCCACTCTTGCCTCTTCCTTATTCTTTATATAACTGAAATTCCCTGCCCTTTCTCACAGTGCAATCAGTCCCAATGTAATCAGAACAGTACCAAGAATTTAATGCATCTGTGAGCTATTTGCTCTCTCCGCAAATTACACTGAAATTGTTCGACTTGGTTTTTTCAAATTGAAAGATACAGCTTGCAAACAAGCCCTTCGACCCACGCCAACCACCGTTCTATGTTACCCCACATTCACATCCACTCCCTGCACATTAGGGGGAATTTACAATTTACAGAATTTAACCTGCTTTGTAGTTAGTTAATTCTGCTATATATGTTAGTTCTAATAGAGTGCCAAGTCATAAAATAATATATGTGCTTTGTACTTTTCTCAGAGAAGCATTTCAAACCACAATACGTGAAAATATTATTAAAATACTTATACTTTCAATTTTGATGTTATTTCAGCTTCAACCATAACCTCATATTTTATTTAGTTTTTTGTAAAATTACCAAAGGTAAATGACGAACCCTTCTGCACAGTTCTGACTAAGACATCACAGATGTGCTATATATGGGTTCCCTGCTGCTGACATCTGATTGCAACAGGCACTGATAGAATGGAAACCATGAAAACATTGATCGTTAGATCTTTCTGGCTGCCATTCTGAGTGACTTGCTGAAAACTTGAAATCCAGCCCAGGGGTAAAACCCTCCCTACAAATTAAATCATATATAGAATCAGGTATTACCAATTATTACAGACACAAAAAGCTGGTGTAATTCAGTGGGTCAGACACCATCTCTTGAGAAAAGGGGCTAGTGGAATCAAGGGATATGGGGAGAAGGCAGGCGCGGATTATTGATTGGGGACGATCAGCCATGATCACAATGAATGGCTGTGCTAGCTCGAAGGGCCGAATGGCCTCCTCCTGCACCTATTTCCTATGTTTCTATGTTTCAGGAATAGGTGATGTTTCGGGTCAGACCCTTCTACAGATTGAAGGTCTCGACCCGAAACGTCACCCATTCCTTTTCTCCGGAGATGCTGTCTGACCTGTTGAGTTACTCCAGCTTTACGTGTCTATCTTCGGTTTAAACCAACATCTGCAGTTTGTCCCTAGATGGGTATAACCAATTATTGGTCTGGAAAAAGGAGACGGATTTCAGTGAAATGGACATTAATATAACTCAGCTGCAAACTCAAATGGATCATATCAACTGAAAGAAAATCTTGGCGTGGCATGGCAGCTGAATATCAAATTATGAAATATATAAATTGTTTATAGTATGTCTATTTTAACAGCTATATTAAATTCAGCGTTAGATAAATTCAGATTTTAATATAGATCAGTTAGCTGCATCCTCAACACTCAATTTCTGCAATAAGATCATAAGTGATAGGAGCAGAATTAGGCCATTCAGCCCATCAAGTCTACTCTACCATTCTATCATGGCTGATCAGGGCGGCATGGTAGCGCAGCAGTAGAGTTGTTGCCTTACAGCGAATGCAATGCCTGAGACCCAGGTTCGATCCCGACTACGGGCGCCGTCTGTACGGAGTTTGTACATTCTCCCCGTGACCTGCGTGGGTTTTCTCCGAGATCTTCGGTTTCCTCCCACACTCCAAAGGCGTACAGGTTTGTAGGTTCATTGGCTTGGTAAATGTAAAAATTGTTCTTAGTGTGTGTCAGATAGTGTTAAAATTCGGGGATCGCTGATCGGCGCGGACCCAGTTGGCCGAAGGGCCTGTTTCCGTGCTGTATCTCTAAACTAAACTAAACTCATTTATCTCTCCCTCCTCACCCCATTTTCTTGCCTTCTCCCCATAACCGCTGACACCCATACTAATCAACCAATAAAAAGATCAAAGGTATTTATTCACAAAATGCTGGAGTAACTCAGCAGGTCAGGCAGCATCTCGGGAGAAGGAATGGGCGACGTTTCGGGTCGAGACCCTTCTTCAGACTCTTCCCCCTCTGTGATTTCTCCTGTCCTCCTACTCTACGACTACATTTTGACCCAGACTCGCTTCTTCTCCCCAACCAATAAAAAGATAATACGTGAATACTGCCAAAATAGGGATACATATGTGAGAATGCTCTTTATTGACTACAGCTCGGCAGTCAACACTACTATTCCCTCAAAACTCGTCCCCAAGCTCCATGATCGTGGACTGGAGACCTCCATCTGCAGATGGATATTCGATTTCCTGACGGGCAGGCCCCAGGTGGTGAGAATTGGCAGCCACACCTCTTCCTCACTGATCCTCAACACAGGCACACCACAGGGCTGTGTGCTCAGTCCTCTCCCTGTTCACGCACCACTGTACTGCTAAGCACAGCTCAGACAGCATTCTAAAGTTTGCTGACGACACGACCATCTTGGGCCTCATCACAGACAACAATGAGACGGCCTACAGAGAGGTGGTAAAGGCACTAAACAGCTGGTGCCAAGAAAATAACCTCTCTCTCAATATCAGCAAAACTAAAGAGATGATGGTGGACTACAGGAGACAGCAGGGGAGTGGACACCTCCCCATCCACATCGGTGATGCTGAGGTTGAAAGGGTCAGCAGCTTTAAGTTCCTCGATGTGCACATCACTGAGGTCCTTTCCTGGACACTGCACACAGACACAATAACAAAGAAGGCCCATCAGCGGCTCTTTTTCCTGAGAAGACTGAGGAATTTTGGTATGAACGCCAGCATCCTCACAAACTTCTACAGATGCACCATCGAGAGCCTGCTGATGGGCTGCATTACAGTCTGGTACAGGAACTGTTCTGCCCACAGCCACAAATCACTACAGAGAGTGGTGAAGACGGCACAGCACATCACAGGCAACTGTCTCCCGGCCATTCAGGACATTTTCTTCCGGCGGTGCCTGCGGAAAGCACGCAGCATCATCAAGGACCACAGCCACCCAGCACGCAGGCTGTTCTCCTTGTTACCGTCAGGCAGACGATACAGGAGTATGGCTGCGCGTACCACCAGACTTAAGAACAGTTTCTACCATCAGGCCATCAGGCTTCTGAACTCATAAACACATTTCAAATCATATATGTTGATTATTTTTGATATTGTCTTTTTAACTATTTTAATATTGTCTTTTTACCTTACTAATGTAACTTTTTATCTTATTTATCCTTGGAATATTACTGCTGAGGTGACCCATTGTCTTGTCAAATACATTTCATTGTACCGTTGACCCTGTGCAATAATGTATTATTATTATTATATCGGTTAACCTATATGGTTAAGTGGAATAACATATCCCCCACCCACCCACCCACCTTTATTCATAATTTTTAATTTAGCCTCTTTACTTGACAAAAAAAAATCAGTAATCATTTGCTTTTGTTATTGGATATGCAAAATCATGTCAGAATCAAGCTGTATGATAATGGACAAGCAATGTGAGATTGGAATTGGGTGTCATAATCTAATTATTCCACTGGAACGATTGTTCACATCCTATCCATTTGAAAGGTCACATTGCGTAACAATATTCTTCAGTTTCACGTGACGTCATTCTGTGGAGCCAAGGGCAGAGGCACTGTCAGTCTTTGATCGGAACAGAAACTGGGCAAGTGCGAGGCAGTGGCATTGAAAGCAGGTGGGTGCAAGATAGGCTGGTGATGTGCTGGGAGCACTTTTACACTCACAACAAAACAATTCCGCTCCTCAATGTAGTCATCAAAGTGATGGGGGTTGGCAGAATAATTGAGGGCAGGACGTGCAGATGTGATTTAATAATACGCGCTTGCTTTATTTTTGGATGTGCATTATAATCTTCCCTGTCAAGAGTGTAATAGAAATAGTGTAAAACCTGACATGACTGTAATTGAAGAATCCAGAATGAGAGGTCTTGGCTGCAAAATTAAATGCAAGGGAATGGTAGAAACTTTCTCTCTCCTTTGTCTGTCGGGGTACATATCATTTGATCTATTCAAGAGAGAGTTAGATATAGATCTCAGGGCTAACGGAACCAAGGGATATGGGGAAAAAGCAGGAACAGGGCACTGATTTTGGATGATCAGCCATGATCATATTGAATGGCGGTGCTGGCTCGAAGGGCCGAATGGCCTACTCGTGCACCTATTCTCTGTGTTTCTATATCTGTGTTAACAGTAAATGCCAACGGAATGTACCAGGAAGATGAGAAAGGGATAGGGAAGCAAATGCGGGTTTGGCATCACCTCGTGGGTGGAGCATGAGTTGAAATGTGGACTGCTTGAGATTACCAGCTTGTTTCCATGTTGTACCAACACATATCCTCTGATGTGCTGGTTGGTGCTGCAGGGAAGGGTGTAATGACAACCTCTCTTCATTAAACATGGAGAAACGGGCAAGGGTATCTCTCTCATCATCGTGACCTCCTGCTGCATTTGGTTCATTCACCATTCCCACAGTGCCTGCTCCTCCCTCACAACTTGTTGCCTTCCGCAGCCCAGCACTGCCTCCATTGCTAATTCATCACAAAGATATCTGTGGGGGATGAGTGCCAGAATATATAATAATTTGTTTTAATCCAAAGTAATGTCCATTATGAATACCTGTATTTGTTTCCAATAGAATTGAGACATATTTTCATATTTGATGAATTTATAAATGCATATGATGCCATTGCAACAAGTACCTTTCAATTTTTAGCCACTGGAAAGAAGGATTTGCAATCTCACCCACAGAACGTTTACACTACTTTTGTTGTCACTGGCTCAAAGAGCCAAATGGCCTCCCCCTGCACCTATTTTCTATGTTTCTATTGTTATCAAGTCATAGAGAGTCATAGAGTCATACAACGTGGAAACAGGCAATTCGACCCACCTTGCCCACATGTCCCAGCTACACCGGTCCCACTTGCCCACATGTCCCAGCTACACCGGTCCCACCTGCCCACCACATGTCCCAGCTACACTGTCCCACCTGCCCACATGTCCCAGCTACCCTGGTCCCACCTGCCCACAACATGTCCCAGCTACACCGGTCCCACTTGCCCACATGTCCCAGCTACCCTGGTCCCACCTGCCCACAACATGTCCCAGCTACACCGGTCCCACCTGCCCACCACATGTCCCAGCTACCCTGGTCCCACCTGCCCACAACATGTCCCAGCTGCACCGGTCCCACCTGCCCACATGTCCCAGCTACACCGGTCCCACCTGCCCACAACATGTCCCAGCCACACTGGTCCCACCTACCTCCTTTTGCCCAGCTCCCTCCAAACCTGACAAGTAGAATTTATATCATATTTTCAGAATAAAGACTGAACAATTCGGTTTTACAGTGTTGAATGAGTGATAACTGTTGGGAAAGACCATCGCCAATCATCTAAGATAGACACTAAATGCTGGAGTAACTCAGCGGACCAGGCAGCATCTCTGGATAGAGGGAATGGGCAATGTTTCTTCAGACCTTTGTTAAACTGTGTGTGTGAAGAAGGGTCTCCACCCGGAACATCACCCATTCCTTCTCTCCAGAGATGCAGTTACTCCAGCATTTTGTGTCTGTCTTTGGTGTCTTTCACATTAGGGCATCAGAGATGTCCTCATTCTTCAGGAAACGAGACTTCCCCTCTTCCATTATAGATGGGGCTCTCACTAGGGTCTCTTCTACATCCCGTAGCTCCGCTCTTGCTCCCCCTCTCCCCATTCGTAACAAGGACAGAATCCCCCTCGTCCTCACCTTCCACCCCATCAGCCAGCGTATCCAACAAATCATCCTCCAACATTTCCGTCACCTACGACGGCACCCCACCACTGGCCATATCTTCCCATCCCCTCCCCTTTCTGTGAACCACAGAGACCGTTCCCTCCGTAACTCCCTGGTCCACTCGTCCCTTCCTACCCAAACGACCCCAACCCCGGGCACTTTCCCCTGCAACCGCAGGAGATGCAACACCTGTCCCTTTACCTCCCCCTTCAACTCCATCCAAGGACCCAAACAGTCTTTCCAGGTGAGACAGAGGTTCACCTGCACCTCCTCCAACCTCATCTATTGTATCCGCTGCTCTAGATGTCAACTTCTCTACATCGGCGAAACCAAACGCAGGCTCGGTGATCATTTCGCGCAACACCTTCGCTCAGTCCGCCTTAACCAACCTGATCTCCCAGTGGCTCAGCACTTCAGCTCCCCCTCCCATTCCCAGTCTGACCTTTCTGTCATGGGCCTCCTCCAGTGCCATAGTGAGGCCCATTGGAAATTGGAGGAACAGCACCTCATATTTCGCTTGGGCAGCTTGCAGCCCAGCGGTATGAACATTGACTTCTCCAACTTTAGATAGTTCCTCTGTCCCTCTCTTCCCCTCCCCCTTCCCAGTTCTCCCTCTGTCTTCCTGTCTCCACCTATATCTTTCCATTGTCCCGCCCCCCTGACATCTGTCTGAAGAAGTCTCGACCCAAAATGTCACCCATTCCTTCTCTCCTGAGATGCTGCCTGACCCGCTGAGTTACTCCAGCATTTTGTGATACCTTCGATTTGTACCAGCATCTGCAGTTATTTTCCTACTCAACCTGCTACACTCCAGGAAAAAAACCCTTCCCAACCTGTGTTGGGAACACAGAAACAAGTGTTCTGAACTTAAAGAAAGGTAACCTTGAGGGTATGAGGCGTGAATTGCCCAAGATAGACTGGCAATTGATGCTGAAAGAGTTAACGGTGGACATGCAATGGAAGGCATTTAAAGGTCGCATGGATGAACTACAAGTGTTCATCCCAGTTTGGCAAAAGAACAAACCAGGAAAGGTAGTACATCCGTGGCTAACAAGGGAAATCAAGGATAGTATTAAAACAAAAGATGAAGCATACAGATTAGCCAGAAAAAGTAGCATACCAGAGGACTGGGAGAAATTCAGAGTCCAGCAGAGGAGGACAAAGGGCTTAATTAGGAAAGGGAAAATAGATTATGAGGGAAAACTGGCAAGGAACATAAAAACTGACTGCAAAAGCTTTTATAGATATGTGAAGAGAAAAAGATTAGTTAAGACAAATGTAGGTCCCTTGCAGTCGGAAACAGGTGAATTGATCATAGGGAACAAGGAGATGGCAGACCAATTGAACAAATACTTTGGTTCTGTCTTCACTAAGGAAGACATAAACCGTCTGCCGGAAATAGCGGGGGACCGGGGGTCTAATGAGATGGAGGAACTGAGGGAATTCCAGGTTAGTCGGGAAGTGGTGTTAGGTAAATTAAATGGATTAAAGGCAGATAAATCCCCAGGGCCAGATAGGCTGCATCCCAGAGTGCTTAAGGAAGTAGCCTCAGAAATAGTGGATACATTAGTGATAATTTTTCAAAACTCCTTAGATTCTGGAGTAGTTCCTGAGGACTGGAGGGTAGCTAATGTAACCCCACTTTTTAAAAAGGGAGGGAGAGAGAAAACGGGGAATTATAGACCAGTTAGCCTAACATCGGTAGTGGGGAAAATGCTAGAGTCAGTTATTAAAGATGTGATAGCATCACATTTGGAAAGTGGTGAAATCATCGGACAAAGTCAGCATGGATTTACAAAAGGCAAATCATGTCTGACGAATCTTATAGAATTTTTCGAGGATGTAACTAGTAGAGTGGATAAGGGAGAACCAGTCGATGTGTTATATCTGGACTTTCAGAAGGCCTTCGACAAGGTCCCACATAGGAGATTGGTGTACAAACTTAAAGCACACGGTATTGAGGGTTCAGTGTTAAGGTGGATAGAAAATTGGTTGGCGGACAGAAAGCAAAGAGTAGGAATAAACGGGTCCTTTTTGGAATGGCAGGCAGTGACTAGTGGGGTACCGCAAGGCTCAGTGCTGGGACCCCAGTTATTTACAGTGTATATTAATGATTTGGACGAGGGAATTGAATGCAACATCTCTAAGTTTGCGGATGACACGAAGCTGGGTGGCAGTGTTAGCTGCGAGGAGGATGCTAGGAGGCTGCAGAGTGACTTGGATAGATTAGGCGAGTGGGCAAATGCATGGCAGATGCAGTATAATGTGGATAAATGTGAGGTTATCCACTTTGGCAGCAAGAACAGGAAAGCAGAGTATTACCTGAATGGTGAACGATTAGGAGAATGGGAGATGCAACGTGACCTGGGTGTCATGGTGCACCAGTCATTGAAAACAAGCGTGCAGGTGCAGCAGGCAGTGAAGAAAGCGAATGGTATGTTGGCATTCATAGCAAGAGGATTTGAGTTTAGGAACAGGGAGGTTCTACTACAGTTGTACAGGGCCTTGGTGAGACCGCACCTGGAGTATTGTGTGCAGTTTTGGTCTCCTAATCTGTGGAAAGACGTTCTTGCCTTAGAGGGAGTACAGAGAAGGTTCACTAGATTGATCCCTGGGATGGCGGGACCTTCATATGAAGAAAGACTGGATAGACTAGGCTTGTACTCGCTGGAATTTAGATGACTGAGGGGGGATCTTATAGAAACATATAAAATTCTTAAGGGGTTGGAGAAGCTAGATGCGGGAAGATTGTTCCCGATGTTGGCAGTCCAGAACCAGGGGTCACAGCTTAAGGATAAGGGGGAAGTCTTTTAGGACCGAGATGAGAAAACATTTCTTCACACAGAGAGTGGTGAGTCTGTGGAATTCTCTGCCACAGAAGGTAGTTGAGGCCAGTTCATTGGCTATATTTAAGAGGGAGTTAGATGTGGCCCCTTTTGCTAAAGGGATCAGGGGGTATGGAGAGAAGGCAGGTACAGGCTACTGAGCTGGATGATCATATTGAATGGCGGTGCAGGCTCGAAGGGCCGAATGGCCTACTCCTGCACCTATTTTCTATGTTTCTATGTAACCTCTCCTTATGAATCCAGTCTCAGTAACATCCTCGTGAATCTTTTCTGCACCTTTTGCAGCTTAATGAAACCCTGGCTATAGCTGGACAACTAGAACTAGACACGATACTTAAATGATTCTTGCAGCTGCAACATAATATTCCAACTCCGGTCGGTCCTCAATGTCTGACCCAATGAAGGCATGAATGCCAAACGGTGTAGTTGTCTCGCACAAATAGAAACCTCATTGTGCAAAGCCAAAAAGATGACATGTTGGCAATCAGAATACAAATAGCAAATTCTTTGAAAATTCTTTGAATGCTCGGTAGATCAAGCAGTATCTATTCAGAGAAAAGCATTTCAAATTAACCATCCTTCATCACATCCAGAAGGGTGAGATAGCAAGCATGTTTTAAGCTGCAGAGAGGGGGAGCGGAGAGCAAAAGGAATGCCTGTGATGCTGTGAAGATCAAGGATACCAGATTACACAATTGCTGTCGAAGAAAGAAATGATTGCACGTTATCACAGCCGAATTTTCTGAAGCAGTGCAAATAGAAAATGGTAAAATACACCAGTGGCGAGGGCAACGCTGTTTCTACCAGCACAGGAGCCACCTGAAATGACCACTCACTGAGCTCTCTGCTGTTATCTCAGAAGCCAAATCTAACTCATTTCCATTGACAGTTCAGTGTGAAAGTTATTGTTTCCAGGTTGATGATAGTGAGGAGCGGGATAGTGGGAGAAATCCGTGCGGAGCGGGGTGGGGGGGTGGCAAAGGAAGAACAGAGGGGGTGGGGTATATATGCCGTATGAGTAAAATCTACTATTGAATTTATCTTTCAATCGTTCAGAACATTTTGGGCGATGACACCTCAAAGCAAGGTGCTCCAGCACAGGTGGTTAATAAATTATTCTTCAATAAGGGGGGGGGGGGGGGGGGGGAAATAACAGGCTTTAGACTTTAGATTTTAGAGATACATCGTGGAAACAGGCCTGTGGCCCACCGAGTCCATGCTGACCAGCGATCACCCCGTACACTAGTACTATCCCACAAACCAGGGACAACTTACACTTTAGAGAAGCTTCTATGCATTTGGAATGTGGGAGGAAACTGGAGCACCCGGAGAACACCCGGCACCCATAGTTAGGATGGAACCTGGGCCTGTGGAGCTGTAAGGCAGCAACTCTACTGCTGCACCACTGTGCCATCCCCTTAGCATCCCAGGCTTGCATCCCAGAAGTTGAGACAGACACCACAATTCAAGTTCAACTCCTGGCAGCAACACTCAAGTCTCTCGGGACCAGGTTGCGGGTCTTTGAGTAAAACTTTCAATACAAAACAGTAAAGTACATCGACGATGCAAAGTTGATATAATTGTGGTTGTAACACTGTCATCTTCTTATACCACATAATCTCTTATTTGGGCCTAACAAATAAAATAGCAAATAATAATCGAGTAACATTTGGAAAGAATTATAGAATGCCAGTGGCCAATGTTTACAATCTGGTGACCTGCCTGTAGAATTGTAATCCAAAATACAGAAAACATTTTCTATTTTATACCCGAACACAACATTTATAATAAAGAGCAACGATAGCCTGCAAGCCTACGCCTTGCCCAATCAAATTGTTGACTTGATTTAAGTTGGGCGCTCATCTCCTGTTTATCCGCACATTAGATGGGAGGCCGTGGTATCAGAGGGCAGATACCAGCATGGTAGCAGGTTGGCCGGATGATAGATGGCAAAGAGTGACAAGAAAGAGGGCTTTTTCAGGTTGGCTGCCAGTGACCAGCGGAGTTCCGCAGAGGTCGGTGCTGGGGCCGCTACTCTTCACGATGTATATCAATGATTCGGACGAGGGGATTGAAGGCTTTGTGGCCAAGTTTGCAGATGATACAAAGATAGGTAGAGGGACAGGTAGTACAGAGAAAGCAGGGACCCTGCAGAAGGACTTGGACAGGTTGGGAGAGTGGGCAGAGAAGTGGCAGATGGAATATAGTGTAGCAAAGTGTGGAGTCATGTATTTTGGTAGAAGCAGAGGCATAGACTATTTTCTAAATGGGGTGAGAATTCAGAATCGGAGGTGCAAAGGGACTCGGGAGTGCTGGTGCAGGATTCCTAAAAAGCTCATTTACAAGCTGAATCAATAGAAAGGAAGGCAAATGTAATACTAGCATTTATTTCTGGAATACAAAAAGAGGAATGTAATGTTGAGGTTCTATAAGGCGCTGGTAAGGCCACATTTGGAGTATTGTGAGCAGTTTTGGGCCCCATATGTGAGGAAGAACGTGCTGGCGTTGGAGAGGATCCAGAGGAGGTTTATGAGATGGATCCCAGGACTGATTGGGTTAACATATGATGAGTGCTGGAGTTTAGAAGGATGGGGGGGGGGATAAGAAAATAACTGCAGATGCTGGTACAAATCGATTTATTCACAAAATGCTGGAGTAACTCAGCAGGTCAGGCAGCATCTCGGGAGAGAAGGAATGGGTGACGTTTCGGGTCGAGACCCTTCTTCAGACTGATGTCGGGGGTGGGACAAAGGAAGGATATAGGTGGAGACAGGAAGATAGAGGGAGATCTGGGATGGAGGAGGGGAAGGGAGGGACAGAGGAGCTATCTGAAGTTGAAACTTACTAAATAGTGAAAGGCTTGGATAAAGTAAATGTGGAGAGGATGTTTCCACTAGTGGGAGAGTCAAGGACCAGAGGCCCTAGCCTCAGAATAAAAGGATGTTCCTTTGGGATGGAGATGAGGAGGAATTTCCTTAGGTAGTGAATCTGTGGAATTCTTTGCCACAGAAGGCTGTGGAGGCCAATTCAATGGATATTTTTAAGGCAGAGATGGATAGATTGCATAAACTGGAACTTCCAGTTTCCTAATAGCTGTATTAAAAACATTAATTTTAAAAGTGGTTAAGCGGATTTTTGTGAAAAGTGTGTGGGCATTCTTTGAAAATGTACAGGAGATGCATATCTGGTTTCTGGGTTGCATATCTGGGTTGGGAGCCCACTTTAAATGTAATGGCTGAAGGCCATAAACATTGCGAAATTCCCACGCTGTCAATGCTTCTCCGGCGTCCTCATTTTCGCTGAAATCACTGGCAAGTCGGTAAGTACTTGAGAGTTTTGAACTATAACATCTTGTATGGGTTACTTAAAAACCAAGCTTCACTGTAAGAAGGCATAAACTGGATTTACTTCGAGTTTACTAATACCAGTATTAAAAAATATATATTTTAAAGTGGTTAAGTGGATTTTTGTGAAAAGTGTGTAGGCATTCTTTGAAAATGTACGGGAGATGCATATCTGGTTTCTGGGTTGCATATCTGGGTTGGGAGCCCACTTTAAATGTAATGGCCGATGGCAATAAACATTGCAAAAATTCCCACGCTTACCTGACCATCAAACTGTCGCCTCCAATCTACATGTCAAATGTCCTGACGGTAAATAAATTGGTTAAACACAAGCATTATAGGGTATTTTGAAATGACTTTACTTATTTTATTATTACGTGCTTTTAAATGCATCTAAGAGAACCTAGCAAACCTGGGGACAGCATGCGACAGCGCCCGCAATAAGCAACGATACCTGGCGACAAGCCAGCTTGCGCCGAAAAATTTCAAACCGGATTTCTCAGCGACGCGCTGAGATTCACTACGATGTTTGGAAGACTCCTCACGATCATGCCCACGACACCCGGCGAACTGTCGGCGACAGCCTCGTCACCTTAAAATCGCCCCTAAGTGGGACAGGCCCTTTAGGATCTTATTTAAATTTTATTTAATCTTATTTAAATTTTGATTCAATGGTTATTATAAATTAATCTCTCCCTGGCATATTGCACTCATGTTCAGAATAATCAAACAACCGGGTGGCACAATGATGCTGCTGGTGGAGCTGCTGCCTCACAGCGCCAGAGACCCAGGTGCTGTCTGTGTGGAGTTTGCAGGCTCCCCCTGCAACCCAGTGGGTTTCCCCCCAGTGCGGCACTTTCCTCCCACATCCCAAATACATGCGGGTCTGTAGGTTAATTGGCCTCAGTAAAATTGTCCCTTAATGTGTTGGGAGTGGATGTAAAAGTGGGTAACTAGTGTGACTGGAGATCGATGGCCAGCATGGACTAAGTGGGCCGAAGAGCCTGTTACCGTGCTACATCTTTCAACGAATCAATCAGATGAAATTTCTACCGAGGTATATTTCTGCCTCCATATTAAAACCAAAACTTGGACAATGCTTTTGTCAGGCAGAAATATCTGTAAATTTTTCAAATTGAAACAGAAAATGCTGAAACACTCTGCCTGTGAGGCAGCATCAGTAAATGTAACTGCGGACTGATATTTTACCTGGAACATTAGCCCCGTTTCTCTTTCCACAGATGCTGATCGGCCTGCTGAGTGTTTCAAGCACCTTCTGTTCTCATTTGAGATTTCTAGTGCCTGCAGTTTATTGATTTTTAATATTTTTTTAAAAACCAGCTCAGAGAAAAAGTAGACTAATTCTGCAGATGCTGGTACAAATCGAAGGTATTTATTCACAAAATGCTGGAGTGACTCAGCAGGTCAGGTAGCATCTCAGGAGATAAGGAATGGGCGACGTTTCGGGTCGAGACCCTTCTTCTCCCGACCCCTTCAGACCCTTCAGAAGGGTCTCGACCCGAAACGTCGCCCATTCCTTCTCTCCTGAGATGCTGCCTGACCTGCTGAGTTACTCCAGCATTTTGTGAATAAATACCTGCAGAGTTAAATAATCGTCCAGCCATGTGGACCCTGCTGCAGAAATGGAAGGCTCAAATATTTTACAGGAAAAATAGATTTTAAAAGGGTACAAAATAAACAGTCATTCTAGTTCAATAATTTAATTATCAAGTCATTTTAAAGCAAAAGGCATCAGGTGAGCCATCGTGACAAAGCTTTAACATCAGTGGTGGTTTCAAATCACATTGGATTCGACCACATTCAAAGAGGGAAGTCTGTTTCATTTCCCAAGCCCTTTGCTTTTACATCATTTTTAACTGCTGATTTACCTCAAAAAAGAACATGGTACTGCAAAGGATAAAGGATACAAGTGACATGACTGTGGTTAACATCAGCCAATGGATTGTTGAAGTTTCACCGTTTATAATTTTATAATTTTATAATGTTTATAATTTTAAAAAGGCAATGTGATAATTTCACTGGTTTGTTCGTGATGCATTTTGCAGGCAAAAATAAGGAGCAATTGGTTTCCATTTAATCTCTCTACTGTCGCCAGATTAACAAAATTCCGAATACATATTTATGTGAGATTTTATACCAGGGCAATAAAAAAATGTAATGACGCTAGCAGGTCAAAAGGGTTAATCTCGCAGAACTGGCTGGGCTGCATGTCTGGAACAGCTGTCAAATTGCCTTTGGCACCGAGTCTGTGAATTTGTGGTGAACTAGGTTGTTTCTGAAACAATTTTCCAACATTACAACTGAGAGCCATTTTTTTTAAAAATAGCCTCCACCACATCATTGCTATTTGGTATTTTTTGGTGGTAAATTGCCTTTAGTCTTAGTGCGGCAACTTATACTTCAGCAACACCATCTGCAGTGCTTGGTGTGACCTATAATACTGCAGTTTGTGAATACAGATAAAATAAACATACAGTGCACTCTATAATGTTTGGGACAAAGACCCATCATTTATTTATTTGCCTCTGTACTCCACAATTTGAGATTTGGAATAGAAAAAATGTCACATGTGGTTAAAGTGCACATTGTCAGATTTAAATAAAGGCCATTTTTATACATTTTGGTTTCACCATGTAGAAATTACAGCAGTGTTTATACATAGTCCCCCCATTTCAGGGCACCATAATGTTTGGGACACGGGTGTTTGTAATTGCCCAGGTGCGTTTAATTGCCTCCTTAATGTCTACTGCTATGGCATGTTGGCCTTCATAACGAGAGGATTTGGGTATAAGAGTAATGAGGTCTTTCTGCTGTTGTATTGGGCCCTGGTGAGACCACATCTGGAGTATTGTGTGCAGTTTTGATCTCCTAATTTGAGGAAGGACATCCTTTCTATTGAGGCAGCGCAGCGTAGGTTCATGAGGCTAATCCCCGGGATGGCGGGACTGTCATATGAGGAAAGATTGCAAAGACTGGGCTTGTATTCACATGAATTTAGAAGGATGAGAGGAGATCTTATCGAAATGTATAAAATTATAAAAGGACTGGACAAGCTCGATGCAGGAAAATTGTTCCCAATGTTGGGGGGGGGGGGGGGGGGGGTCCAGAACCAGGGGCCACAGTCCAAGAATAAAGGGGAGGCCATTTAAAACTGAGATGAGAAAAAACATTTTCACCCAGAGAGTTGTGAATTTGTGGAATTCTCTACCACAGAAGGCAGTAGAGGCCAATTCACTGGATGAATTTAAAAGAGAGTTAGATAGAACTCTAGGGGCTAGCGGAATCAAGGGATATCAGGAGAAGGCAGGCATGGATTACAGATTGTGGATGATCAACCATGATCATAATGAATGGCGGTGTTGGCTCGAAGGGCCAAATGGCCTCCTCCTGCACTTATTTTCTATGTTTCTAATGCAGGTATAAGAGTGCTCTTGGCACCTAGTCTTTCCGCCAGTCTTTCCATCACCTTGGGAAAATTTTATTGCTGTTTATCAATATGAGGAACAAAGTTGTGCCAATGAAAGTCAAAGAAGCCATTATGAGACTGAGAAACAAGAATAAAACTGTTAGAGACATCAGCCAACCCTTAGGCTTACCAAAATCAACTGTTTGGAACATCATTAAGATGAACATCAATAAGGTGAGCTTCCTAATCGCAAAGGGACTGGCAGGCCAAGGAAGACCTCCACAGCTGATGACAGAAGAATTCTCTCTATAATACAGAAAAATCCCCAAACACCTGTCCGACAGATCAGAAACACTCTTCAGGAGTGGATTTGTCATTGACCACTGTCCGCAGAAGACTTCATGAACAGAAATACAGAGGCTACACTGCAAGATGCAAACCACTGGTTATCCGCAAAAATAGGATGGCCGGGTTACAGTTTGCCAAGAAGTATGTAAAAGAGCAACCACAGTTCTGGAAAAAGGTCTTGTGGACAGATGAGATGAAGATTAACTTATATCAGAGTGATGGCAAGAGCAAAGAATGGGGGAGAGAAGGAACTGCCTAAGATCCAAAGCATACCACCTCATCTGTGAAACACGGTGGTGGGGGTGTCATGGCCTGGGCAAGTATGGCTGCTGAAGGTACTGGCTCACTTATCTTCATTGATGATACAACTGCTGATGGTAGTAGCATAATGAATTCTGAAGGGTATAGACACATCCTATCTGCTCAAGTTCAAACAAATGCCTCAAAACTCATTGGCCGGCAGATCATTCTGCAGCAAGACAATGATCCCAAACATACTGCTAAAGCAACAAAAGAGTTTTTCAATGCTAAAAAATGGTCAATTCTTGAGTGGCCAAGTCAATCACACGATCTGAACCCAATTCAACATGCCTTTTTTATGCTGAAGAGAAAGCTGAAGGGGACTAACCCCCAAAACAAGCATAAGCTAAAGATGGCTGCAATACAGGCCTGGCAGAGCATCACCAGAGAAGACACCCAGCAACTGGTGATATCCATGAATCGCAGAATTCAATCAGTCATTGCATGCAAAGGATACGCAACAAAATACTAAACATGACTACTTTCATTTACATGACATTGCTGTGTCCCAAACATTATGGTGCCCTGAAATGGGGGGGACTATGTATAAACACTGCTGTAATTTCTACATGGTGAAACCAAAATGTATAAAAATGGCCTTCATTAAAATCTGACAATGTGCACTTTAACCACCTGATTTTTTTCTATTCCAAATCTCAAATTGTGGAGTATAGAGGCAAATAAATAAATGATGGGTCTTTGTCCAAAACATTATGGAGGGCACTGTATTAATCCTACAGCAATCACATATTCACTGGATGACTAAAAGGATTATAAAAACCTCACATTTCCCCGCAACAAATACAAATCTGCCATTGAATATTCCACACGATGGAAATATCTGAAGTACCAAGATACACATATTCAATGTATAAATGACAATGGGAATTGAAAACTCCCAATAGGTAGTATTCAGTATTTACACTGGGTGGTTTATCTGCTATCCTGATACCTGCTCCATTTTCAATGTAGTTATTTGGTCAGTTATTAAGGGGTTGGACGCGTTAGAGGCAGAAAACATGTTCCCAATGTTGGGGGAGTCCAGAACAAGGGGCCATAGTTTAAGAATAAGGGGTAGGCCATATAGAACTGAGATGAGGAAAAACTTTTTCAGTCAGAGTGTTGTGAATCTGTGGAATTCTCTGCCTCAGAAGGCAGTGGAGGCCAATTCTCTGAATGCATTCAAGAGAGAGCTAGATAGAGCTCTTAAGGATAGCGGAGTCAGGGGGTATGGGGAGAAGGCAGGAACGGGGTACTGATTGAGAATGATCAGCCATGATCACATTGAATGGCGGTGCTGGCTCGAAGGGCCGAATGGCCTCCTCCTGCACCTATTGTCTATTGGAAGTGCTGGGAAATGGTTAGAACCAGGTTATTTCGTCAGGAGAGGGATTAGTAAAGCGTAGAGGTTTCTATCGTCATCTAGATTGGATTTAATCTCCAGATATAACCCATGTCATCATTCAGATGGCGAGAAACTTCTAAAAAAGACAGATCAGTTGGTGCAAAAAACTGGGTGAAAGGCAAAGGTCTATAGGTAACCTTGTACAAATTAGTACGTGAAAGGCATGGGGTCATGGGGTAAGAAATGGAGGCTAGTTGCATGGTTATGTGCAATGCAGAAAACTACTCAACAGCTGTGAGGTAATAAACAAACATGCTCTTCTAGCAGAATAATTAATAAATAACACCAAATATAAAACATGCTGACTGGTACATGGTCTGGGGAGTTAGATAGGAGGAATGCAGATCACAGGGAGGTGGCAGCATCGGGTTCCGCATTAAAGCCTCATTGAAAATATTCATTTTAATTCGAAAAAGGTTTTTTTTGCTTGCTTCTTTAAGCACTTTAGTTTGGAGATACAGCATGGAAACAGGCCCTTCGGCCCACCTTGTCCACGCCGGCCTTCAATTACCCGTTCATACCAGTTCAATGTTACCTAATTTTCTCATCCACTCCCTACACACCAGGACCATCTCATCCACTCCCTCCACACCGACAAATCTACACCTCTTCGGAATGTGGGTGGAAGCCAGTGTACCCGGAGGAAACCCACGCGGTCACGGGCCAAACATGCAAACTCCACACAGACAGTGCTCCAAGGTCGGAATTGAACCCGGGTCTCTGGCGCCGTGAGGCAGCAGCTCTACCAGCTGTGTCACTGCGAAGCCTATTTATCTAGGAAACAATGTGGAGACAAAACAGCTTCTTCAAACAATCTGTACATACAAACAAAAATCAAATTAGACTCAAATGGACCATATAAGGACAACAAGGGCTCTTGTTTGGATTATTTTAAATGGATTTAGTTTGCATTATTTCGAAGCACTGTTTATAAAGTGATAGCCTCATAGGAAACCAAGGCATCTGTTTATCCTCAGATCACTGGTATAAAATCCATTGTTGCAACATATTATTTATACAATGTAATAGAAACCATCAGAGAGTCATTCAGTATGGAAACAGGTCCTTCTACCCAACTCACCCATGCCGACCAAACGCCCCAGCTAAGCTAGTCACATTTGACTATATTTAGCCCCTGTCCTTCTAACCCTTTCCTATCCATTTATCTGTCCAAATGACGTAAATATTGTTATTATACATGCCTCAACTACTTCCTCTGGCAGACCCACCATATACCCACCATCCTCTGTGGAAAAAGTTGTTCCCCAGGTTCGTATTAAATCATTCCCCTCTCACCTTAAACTAATGCTGTTGAGTTCTTGATTCCCCTGCTCTGGGGAAAAGAAATATTTGTGCATTCACCCTATCTACTCCCCTCTGATTTTGTACACCTCAGTCACCTGCACTCCATAAATACAGTCTCAGCCTGCCCCTCCTCCCTGTGGCCTAGGCCCTCCAGCCTTGGCAACATCCACGTGAACCTTTCCTGCCCCCTTTCCAGCTTTACTGCATCTTTCCTGTAGCAGGATGATCAAAACTGAACATAATACTCCAAGAGAGGCCTCAACAACTAGCGACTGATGGCCAGCATGCCAAAAGCCTTCTTCACCACCTACCTTCACAGAACTATGTACTTGTATTCCTAGGTCCCTCTGTTCTGCAACACTCCCTAAGGCTCTGCTGTTCACTGTGAAAGTCCTGGCCTTGTTTGACTTCCCAAAAGGCAAACCGCAAACTTATCTGAATTAAACGTCATTAGCAACTCCCCTGTCCACTTGCCCAGCTGATCGAGATACTACTGCAAATCTAGATAACCATCTTCACTGTCTAATCTTAGCATTATAAATGTACATAGAGGTTGTCATTGTCATTTTAAATATACAGATGTGTGGGGCAACACAGGGATGCAGCTGGTAGAGCTGCTACCTCACCGTGCCAGAGACCTGGGTTCAATCCTGACCACAGGTGCTCTCTGTGTGGAGTTTGCACGTTCTCCCCGTGGGTGGAGTGTCTGTGTGGAGTTCGCACGTTCTCCCTGTGACCGAATGGGTTTCAGTTTCCTCCCACCTCCCAAAGTCGATCGGGGTTGTAGATTTAGAGATACAGCGCGGAAACAGGCCCTTCGGCCCACCGGGTCCGCGCCGCCCAGCCATCCCTACACATTAGGGACAATTTTTTTAAAACATTTGCCCAGCCAATACAAACCTGTACGTCTTTGGAGTGTGGGAGGAAACCGAAGATCTCGGAGAAAACCCACGCAGGTCACGGGGAGAACGTACAAACTCCGTACAGACGGAGCCCGTAATCAGGATCGAACCTGAGTCTCCGGCGCTGCATTCGCTGTAAGGCAGCAACTCTACCGCTGCGCCACCGTGCAGGTTAATTGGCCCTCTATAAATGGCCCCTAGTGTGTGGGAAAGTGGGATAACATAGAACGAGTGTGAACAAGTAATAAATGGTTGGCGTGGACTCAGTGGGCACAAGGCTCTATTTCTGTGCTGCATCTCCAAATAAACATGGTAAAGATTCTACTAGAGTCAGATCGAAGTCAAATGTTGAACCATTTATCTTTGCAGTCACTCAGAACTGAGCCAATCATGATAACCTGACTACCAGATGGACAAACACAGGCAGAAAAACATGAAGCCACAGAATGTTGTTATTGTCAGCGATTGCTGTCAGTTTGTGCTGTGGTCGGTAAGCACGAACCGGTTGACATTTAAGTTTTATAGCTTGTTTACACTAACCCAACGCATGTTCTTGACTTTTACTGGTTAAATGATTGTTCAGTTTCTAAAATCAATCAAGACCATTTTCCTCGGAATCTCGTTCTCCACAATCCATCTCGAGTGCCTGCTCCCCTCCCCCTGCACTCCACCAAGACCTCTTTCTTGTTCTCAACATGCTTCTTTAACTTCTGCATGCCTTGTAACGCAGCACTGCCTCTGTCAAGTCCTCGGGGCGTAACACATATCAGTCCTTAGCTGCCACTTTGAAGGTGTGTACAGCAAATCCCAGGTGTTTTCATTTTGGAGATATGGCATTCGTCCATCGAGTTGATGCTGACAATCTATCTCCCATTCACACTAGTTCTATGATATCCCACTTTCTCATCCACTCCAGACACACATGGGGCAATTTTTGCAGAGGCCAATAAACCTACAAACCCACAGTATTTATTCACAAAATGCTGGAGTAACTCAGCAGGTCAGGCAGCATCTCAGGAGAGAAGGAATGGGTGACGTTTCGGGTGTCGACCCGAAACGTCACCCATTCCTTCTCTCCTGAGATGCTGCCTGACCTGCTGAGTTACTCCAGCATTTTGTGAATAAATACCTTCGATTTGTACCAGCATCTGCAGTTATTTTCTTACACAACCTACAAACCCACGCTTCTTTGGAACGCCGGGAAAAAATACGGAGCACCCAGAGGAAAGCCTTGCTTTTGGAAATCTTCTCCCTACAAACTAAGACGGGGCGTAGTGCGTGACAAGTAAAAAGGGAAATATTCTTCACTTCTGTATGACTCCCAAATGAAATTATGGTTAAAACTTGTGGAAATCTAACACCATTCATTCGTCGTTATTGTTATTATGTCATTCTACTTAGTAAAAATATTACACAAAATATTGGCACTCGCCAATCTTCAGTCCTAAATTCTCATGCAGATGCCTGGTTAAGGAATACAAAAGAGAAACCTCTGGTGCCTTGTGACATTTGTTCACCCTACTGTACACCAAGAGTCTGCACTAATGGAGAAAATGCTGAGCATATAGGAATGAGATGTAGTAACCATGAAACCACAGGATGATTTCCCTCGTTGCTTCATGTCTAAACTGATTCTATCCAATGACATACAACCGAGCCACGTCATAGCATGCTCTAGTCAAACTAGCTCAGATAAGTCACGTAGCTATGTAGCTGTGAGCAACATGGAATGGCCCAGTGGTGCAGCTGGTAACACTGCCACTTCACAGCGCCAGTGAACTTGGTTCCATCACCTCGGGGTTATCTTTACTTTTAGTTTAGAGATACAGCACGGAAACAGGCTGTTTCGCTCACCGGGTCCGCGCCGACCAGTGATCCCCACATATTAACACTATCGTACACACACTAGGGACAATTTACACTTATACCAAGCCAATTAACCTACAAACCTGTATGGCTTTGGAGTGTGGAATGAAACCGAAGATCTCGGAGAAAACCCACGCAGGTCACGGGGAGAGCGTACAAACTCTGTACGGAGAGCACCCGTAGTCAGGATGGAACCCGGGTCTCCGGCGCTGCAAGCACTGTAAGGCAGCAACTCTACCGCTGCGCCTTTCGAGTAAACTCAGAGCTGCTGCCTTTCGAGTAATATTTAGGGTGGTCACGGTGGCGCAGCGGTAGAGTTGCTGCCTTACAGCGAATGCAGCACCAGAGACCTAGGTTCGATCCCGACTACGGGTGCTGTCTGTACGGAGTTTGTACGTTCTCCCCGTGACCACGTGGGTTTTCTCCGAGATCTTCGGTTTCCTCCCACACTCCAAAGACGTACAGTTATGTAGGTTAACTGGCTTGGTAAATGTAAAAATTGTCCCTAGTGGGTATAGAATAGTGTTAATATGCGGGGATCGCTGGTCGGTGCGGACCCGGTGGGCCGAAAGGGCCTGTTTACGTACTGTATCTCTAAACTAAACTAAAATATTAAACCAAGACTTTGGCTGCGAGCATTTAAAAATTCTCAGAGCCTTTAGATAAAACATATAAAATTGTAATGTTTAGGTCGACACAAAATGCCGGAGTAACTCAGCGGATCAGGCAGCAGTTCGGGGGATAAGGAATGGGTGACGTTTTGGGTCGAGACCCTTTGTTGAGTTACTCCAGCATTTTGTGTCTACCTTCGATTTAAACCAGCATCTGCAGTTTTTTTTTCCTTATGAATTCTAATGGCTGATATCTAACAGTGGATTATGTTGTAATGTACTGCATTAATTTTTCAGATGCCTTTCTGTGCTAGAGCTGGTTGCCTCATTCCCTGCACTAGCACAAGGTCGACACTTCAAAGGTACTGTGTTGCCTTTGAAGTGCATCTGGATGACCCAAGGTCATGAAAGACACTACCCAAATACCAGTTTTTTCCTATCTGTTTGTCACAAGCTTCTGGAGAAGGCAGAATATTATGCATTTTTTCATAAAAATAACTTTCCAAATCACTTTGAATTCAATTTCCGTGGCAAAACTACAAGAGGAAAACAGTTTCTCTCAGTCACCACCTGTTTCTGACATTGCAGCTGAATACTCTTAGACCATAAACTCGGATCAACAATTTAAATGGTATTTTCTGGATATTGGTTATGCCTCTTTTTTTAAAATGCAACAGTGCCCTGTCATTCATAATTGCACTTAATCTTATTCCTAGCACAAAGGGTAGAAGCTAAGGCGGTTGATTTATTAAAAGATTCTCGGGGGCCATCTACTATGAAGATATTTTCTCAGTGGATATTAATTTGCAGATGACCTCTGCTCCTTGCCCCAGGGCTGCTGTCAGTTGCAGAGCTCGAACCAAAATGTCATCTGCAAAGGTCAACAGATGGGACTAGCAAGACACATTCAATGAGAATCTTTTTCTTGACTTCCAAATGGATATTGTTGAAGTAACAGCTATTGTAAGGTGCTGCAATTTTAATTTTCACACATCGTAACAAATCTGTGGGCCAAGGAGCCATGTTAACGATCGCGGTAACACGAGGAAAAAGAAAGCTTACAAAGTGGTTCCGTTTAGTTTTGGTTTAGTTTAGTTTAGAGATACAGTGTAGAAACAGGCCCTTTGGCCCACCGAGTCCGCACCGACCAGCAATCCCCGCACATTAACTCTAGCCTACACACATTAGGAACAATTTAAATTTATACCAAGCCAATTAACCTACAAACCTGGACATCTTTGGAGTGTGGGAAGAAACCGAAGCACCCGGAGAAAACGGGGAGAACGTGCAATCTCCGTACCGACAGCGCCCGACACTCAGTATCAAACCCGGGTCTCTGATGCTGTAAGGCAGTGACTCTACTGCTGTACCACCTAACACTGCACCAGTTTTAGAGTTGCCACATGGAAACAGGCCATTCAGCCCACCATGTTCAGCCGACCATTGATTACCAGTACACACTAGTTCAGTGTTATCCCACTTTCTCATCCACTCCTTACACAGTAAGAGCAATTTTATAAAGGTCAAATAACCTACAAACCGCAACATCTTTGGGATGTGGGCGGAAACAGGAGCACCCGGAGAAAACCCACGCAGTCACCGGGAAAACATGCAAACTCCACACAGGTAGAATGAGACAATTAAAAAGAACACTAAACTTTACTATCGCAACTTTTAAGACGCATTTAGATAAGTACATCGGTAGGTATAGATTGAGCGATATGGGCCAAATGCAGGCAGGTGGGACATGTGCAGATGGGGAATGGTGGTAGGTTTTCCGCACTGTGTGACTCTATGACTAAAGATTGGAAATGCTGACCAAGTCACTGTAGAAAGCATTATCAAAAATAAATGAACCCAGGTACATTGGTATAGGTCCGGTACTCTCAACGGTCAGACTAGAAATGCACAGATTTAAAAGGTCAGAAGGATTAGGAGCAGAATTAGACCATTCGGCCCATCAAGTCTACTCCGCATTCAATCATGACTGATCAGTCTCTCCCTCCTAACCCCAGTCTCCTGCCTTCTCCCCATATCCCCTGACAACCGTACTAATCAAGAATCTATCTCTGCTTTAAAAATATCCATTGACTTGGTCTCCACAGCCTTCTGTGGCAAAGAATTCCACAGATTCACCACCCACTGACTAAAGAAATTCCCCCTCATCTCCTTCCTAAAGGAGCGTCCTTTAATTCTGAGGCTATGACCTCTGGTCCAAGACTCTCCCACTACTGGAAACATCCTCTCCATCTCAACTCTATCCAAGCCTTGAAATAAATTTGAATTTCAAATTTGAAAACATTTGAAATAAATAAAGAAAAATTCTGTATTTGATGTAAAGGCCAATTTATATTTTAATGAATAACCTTCCACAACACAATCCATCACATTTCTGTATATCTTTGCAATGGATATTAAATTTTTGATTATTCAGTTCACCTATCCTGATATTGAACCTTTGGTTTTCCCAAGGATTTCCTCTCATTTCACATTAGGGATTTTTCAGAACACTATTTGTTAATTTTCACAGAAAATGTGACTCCTGAGGCAATTTTTTATTAAAAATGTGAAATGTAATATTTTAATGTTTTTACCACATGTTGACCTACTGCAACATTCAGATTCAGAAGAGTCAGTTGCCACAAGAAATGTGGACAAGAAACTGCAGATGCTGAGATCTTGAACAAAACACAAAGTGCTGGAGGAACTGTGGAGGGAATGGACAGTATCTATGGATGGAATAGGCAGGCGGCGTTTCAGGTCAGGGTTGGGGAAAAAAAAGAGTCCCGATCCAAAACGTCATCTGTCCGTTCCCACCACAGATGCTGCCTCACCTGCTGAGTTCCTCCAGCAGTTCATGTTTTTACTCAAGATTCCAGCATCTGAAGTGTGTTGTGCATTCAGTTCACTTATGTGCTCCTTAAACCTCCATTGTGAATGAGTACATGTATTGTGCGGCAGTACAGTGTAAATCCCAAATGCACTTCAACACCTTATTCTGAATTTATTCTACCATTATCCATTTCCCTCTTTGTCTGCAGAGCATTGGTCTCAGCGCACATTTGAAATATCCCATATTTAGACGTTTTTTCTTCCATCAGGAATTACCAAACAGCAATGGGATTGTAGTTAGGATGGTAATCAGTTAATATAATAGTGATGTATTAACATTCCTGTTATCATAACATTCACTAACACCTGATGGAACTCACTAAACCTAGAGATTTAGCTTGGGGACCATCTCATTTATACGAGCCAGCTTGTTATCAAACCTTGTTATCAAACCTACACAATTGTTATCAAATAAACAATCTACAAGGTGCATAAAATATTCTCCCAAATGCAAAAGCGAAGCTGGCCCAATGGCAACTGTGAGGTAGTATTAACGACACAACTAATGTCAACATCTGGTCAGAAAACTGTAAATGCCACCTTCACTTTCAGATTGGCAATCACAACGAATGCCAATTCTGGTCAATAGACAATAGACAATAGGTGCAGGAGTAGGCCATTCGGCCCTTCGAGCCAGCACCGCCATTCAATGTGATCATGGCTGATCATTCTCAATCAGTACCCCGTTCCTGCTTTCTCCCCATACCCCCTGACTCCGCTATCCTTAAGAGCTCTATCTAGCTCTCTCTCTTGAATGTATTCAGAGAATTGGCCTCCACTGCCTTCTGAGGCAGAGAATTCCACAGATTCACAACTCTCTGACTAAAAAAGTTTTTCCTCATCTCTGTTGTAAATGGCCTACCCCTTATTCTTAAACTGTGGTCTCTGGTTCTGGACTCCCCCAACATTGGGAACATGTTTCCTGCCTCTAACATGTCCAACCCCTTAATAATCTTATACGTTTCGATAAGATCCCCTCTCATCCTTCTAAATTCCAGTGTATACAAACCTAGTCGCTCCAGTCTTTCAACATATGACAGTCCCGCCATTCCGGGAATTAACCTAGTAAACCGACGCTGCACGCCCTCAATAGCAAGAATATCCTTCCTCAAATTTGGAGACCAAAACTGCACACAGTACTCCAGGTGCGGTCTCACTAGGGCCCTGTACAACTGCAGAAGGACCTCTTTGCTCCTATACTCAACTCCTCTTGTTATGAAGGCCAACATTCCATTGGCTTTCTTCACTGCCTGCTGTACCTGCATGCTTCCTTTCAGTGACTGATGCACTAAGACACCCAGATCACGTTGTACATCCCCTTTTCCTAACTTGACACCATTCAAATAATAATCTGCCTTCCTATTCTTACCACCAAAGTGGATAACCTCACACTTATCCACATTAAACTGCATCTGCCATGCATCCGCCCACTCACACAACCTGTCCAAGTCACCCTGCAACCTCATAGCATCTTCCTCACAGTTCACACTGCCACCTAGCTTTATATCATCGGCAAATTTGCTAATGGCACTTTTAATCCCTTCATCCAAGTCATTGATGTATATTGTAAATAGCTGCGGTCCCAACACCGAGCCTTGCGGTACCCCACTAGTCACTGCCTGCCATTCTGAAAGGGACCCATTTATCCCCACTCTTTGCTTTCTGTCTGTCAACCAACTCTCTATCCATGTCAGTACCCTACCTCCAATACCATGTGCTCTAATTTTGCCCACCAATCTCCTTTGTGGGACCTTGTCGAAGGCTTTCTGAAAGTCGAGGTACACCACATCCACCGGCTCTCCCCTGTCAATTTTCCTAGTTACATCCTTAAAAAATTCCAGTAGATTAGTCAAGCACGATTTCCCCTTCGTAAATCCATGCTGACTCGGAACGATCCTGTTACTGCGATCCAAATGCTCCGCAATTTCGTCTTTTATAATTGACTCCAGCAGCTTCCCCACCACTGATGTCAGATTAACTGGTCTATAATTACCCGTTTTCTCCCTCCCTCCTTTCTTGAAAAGTGGGATAACATTAGCTACCCTCCAATCCACAGGAACTGACCCGGAATCTATAGAACATTGGAAAATAATCACTAATGCGTCCACAATTTCTAGAGCCACCTCCTTAAGCATCCTGGGATGCAGACCATCAGGCCCTGGGGATTTATCAGCCTTGAGTCCCATTAGTCTACCCAAAACTTTTTCCTGCCTAATGTGGATTTCCTCCAGTTCCTCTAGCTATTGTGCTGGGTCCATTTTTACATGAATACTATGGCGGGGGGGGGGGGGGGCTTAATTGTATTACACTTACTATCAAATCCCCATTTTGGATCTGACATTTTAGATAGCTAGAATTACATAGAACACAGCAACAGGCCATCAATGCCAAAAGTGGAAGTGTTTATACTCAATACTAATCTTCTCCACGCTTCTTTATTCAACCCTTCCAGCATAACTTCCATTTCTCTTAATTGTATAGACAATAAAGAGAACTGGTAGTTATGCTGGAAGGTTTGAATAATGTAGGGTGAGGAAGATTAATATTGAGATAAACTTCCACTTTTTGTCATGAATGGCCTGTTGCTGTTTCGAGATGAGTTTGAGGTTAGTTTATTGTCACGTGTAAGTAAAAGCTTTTGTTGCGTGCTGATTAATAGACAACTCACAATCAACTACTTCTTGTGGTAGCAGCTATTTGGATTGAAAAGTTAGTCCTGAACTTCCTTTTTGATGTTTTGGGTCTAAAGAAGGGTCCCGACATGAAAGGTCACCTATTCATGTTCTCTATAGATGCTGCTTGACCTGCTGAGTTACTCCAGCACATTGCGTCTCTTGATTAAGCACGTAGCTTTGCAAAAGGAACTCAGCGTTGCTGTTTAAATAAACATTCATAGTAGCATTTTGGCCTGGCATTTATGAAGATTGCAGGCGCGTGCCGCTAAGAACACCCACTTTGGCTTTTGGGGTAGTAAGGATGGTTTGTCAAGTTGCAATGGGAAGCCTTTTCCTTTTCCATTGTTTCCCATTTCTGCTGAACAGGTAACAGGACAGAAATATTGCAATTAGCAGCATGAGTGAACACAGACTCCCTGACGACCAAGTTAAGTACAGCAAACTCAACAACAGAAGAACAAGTAGATATGAACCCAGCACATGCCTTAACCGAGGAGGATTTACTTGCAATGTAACAGTAAGGGAGCATAGCCTTTTTATGCCCTCAATAACACTGCTAACCCGCGTATCCAGTTAAAACAAACACTTTAAATTCAACGGTTAACACAAAATGCTGGAGTAAACTCAGTGGGACAGGCAGCATCTCTGAAGCAGACTGAAGAAGGGTCTTGACCCGATACGTCACCCATTCCTTCTCTCCAGAGATGCTGCCTGACCCGCTGAGTTACTCCAGCTTTTTGTGTCTGCCTTCGATTTAAACCAGCATCTGCAGTTCTTTCCTACACTCTTTAAATTCAATTAAATTCTTCAGCAGCGGTAAAAAAAATAACCGTGAGGTTTTCTGGCAGGCCTGAGCATGGCTGGGAGTTCAAATGTGAATGATGCAGACAGATGAGCAGAGTTGTATTTAACCAGTGCAATGTTATGTTTGCAAGACAGCAGCATTCACGTCTCACCAGGTAAGAATACAAAAGTGGTTCCATATCCTGAGTAACATCTTGGTTAATTTCCCCAGTGGCCCACATTACCTCTTTACAGCTTCACAAAGAATTTCCTTGAGATTTTCTCTTCAATGCATGTTTTCATACAAGAGGATTTGATTGCTGCAGTTCCACAATCTACAGTCACTTCATGCTTATCCTGACCTCAGCTTTGCCATGTATCACCACCCCCAGGTACCTACACTCTAGAGTCATAGAGTGATACAGTGTGGAAACAGGCCCTTCGGCCCAACTTGCCCACACCAGCCAACAATGTCCCAGCTACCCTAGTCCCAATTGCCTGCGCTTGGTCCATATCCCTCCAAACCTGCCCTATCCATGTACCTGTCTAACCGTTTCTTAAACGACGCGATAATCCCAGCCTCAACTACCTCCTCTGGCAGCTTGTGCCATACACCCACCACCCTTTGTGAGGAAAAAGTTACCCCTCGATCCCTATTAAATCTTTTCCCTTTCACCTTGAACCCATGTCCTCTGGTCCTCCACTCCCCTACTCTGGGCAAGAGACTGTGCATCTACCCGATCTACTCCTCTCACGATTTTGTACACCTCTATAAGATCTCCCCTCATCCTCCTGCGCTCCATGGAATAGAGTCCCAGCCTACTCAACCTCTCCCTATAGCTCACATCCTGGCAACACAGTCCTGCTCACAGTCCTGGCAACATCCTCGTAAATCTTTACTGAACCCTTTCAAGCTTGATAATATCTTTCCTATAACATGGTGCCCAGAACTGAACACAATATTCTAAATGTGGTCTCACCAGCGTCTTATACAACTGCAACATGACCTCCCAACTTCTATACTCAATACTCTGAATGATGAAGGCCAAAGTGCCAAAAGCCTTTTTGACCACTTGATCTACCTGCAACTCCTGTGCATGGTTCCATGGTACAGGAACCATGCACCTGTACTACTAGATCCCTCTGCTCTACAACACTACCCAGAGGCCTACCATTTACTGTGTAGGTCGTGCCCTTGTTCGACATCCCAAAATGCAATATTAAATTCTATATTAAATTCCATCAACCATTCCTCCGCCCACCTGGCCAATTGATCCAGAACCTGCTGCAATCGTTCACAACCATCTACAAAACCACTAACTCTTTCATTCACTTCCCCTGCCTCAATCTCATGTTTCATTTGTATGGCTGGAAAAGTAGTTATTGTTTTAGGCCAAGGTTAACAAACCCTAGTGCGTACCCATTTATCCCACTATCTCCTTTCCCTTTTTCCCTCTCACCGATATCCCTCCATCTTTACATTTCACTCCTCTCATCTTCTTTTCATCACTAGCCTATGTCCACCCATCTGACAACCACACCCCGATCACTTGCTGGGCTTTATCCAGCCCCCACCCCTCTTCCAGCTTCCTCACTAGGCCTTCAGTCTAAAGAAGGGCCCCAATCCACAACATCACCGACCCATGTCCTCTTGAGATCTTGCCTGACACACTGCGTTATTCCTGCAGGTTTTTTTTTTTTTTTGGCAATCTATTCATTGGCTTCGGGTATGGCTGTGCACAAGGTTGTACTCGAGTGAACACTCACTCCCTGACTACCAAGTGTACACACATTCAGTACAGCAAACTCAACAACAGAAGAGCTAGAAGATGTTGTCTGCTCAAAATAGTGGAGAAGATGCCATTTTGAGATTTTAATAATAATCATCTTATTTTAAGTCGATAAACACAATTTAAATCAACGCTGTACCCATCTTTCTAGATTATCCCCAGAGGCATAAAACATACTGGTCATTTCATGCAATCGTTCTTTACATTCACTGTGTATACAACGAATCCCAAATGCCACACGAGCCCAGATAATAATCCAAATTAGACACAAAAAGCTGGAGTAACTTGAGAGGGTCTGAAGAAGGGTCTCGACCCAAAACATCGCCTATTCCTTTTCTCCAGAGATGCTGTCTGACCCACAGAGTTACTGCAGCTTTTATTTTAGTCTATCTTCGGTTTAAACCAGCATCTGCAGTTCCTGCCAACACTAATAATCCAAATTAATTGGTACAGAGGTATCACGTCCTTTGTCAGTCACGGCATAAAACTGTACATTTGTGCTGAGTATTTATGGGGGAAGCTGGAGACCATTAATTAAGCCGGCTTCTTCTCAACACTACAACCAGTACCCTTTGTACAACAGCCCATTGCACCATAAACCACTTGATCAGCCTACCGTCAGCATCGCTGCTCATGATAAGAAACTATTTGTTAAAATTCAAAGCTTAAAGGAGATTCAGCGCCCAATTAATTTCTAACAATTTTAAGAAGCATTCTTTAGTCTTTTTTGACCAGAATTTCAACAAATTATAACCCCAGTGGGAAAATGTTACAAGCACCCTTCATCAGTAAGCGGCCATCCTAATCAATGGAGATCTGAAGCTGCTCTTTATTCTTGTTAATTGCACCATCTTTCTTTTGCATTCTTCCAGAATCACTTCAAGTACAAATGAGCATCACTCCCTTCAACATGGCCACATCATTCATCTTCGATTAGGGGGAAATTAGAAATGAAAGCAAATAATTGATTGAGTTTGACTGATTTTCATCCTATTTTTTCAAAAGACTAGACGACATGAACAGTCAATAAAACCCAGCCGCGTTTCCTTGCATCATCTAATTGCCTCTCCATCAAGTCACAGGGCAGTATTTTCGTGTTCCTTAATTCGTTTTTTTGTTGTTTGAAAAGAAATATGACGGGTCGTTTAGCTGGCAAGAGATAAGATGTCGAGATGGCAATCCGCGCACACATTTTCAGTCCTGACTGAGACCCCATGTTTAATCCTCTCAGCACCCAGTTTTTGGCTGCAGGCTTTGCTTTCAAATACATAGCAGCTCTCAGAATAGCAGGGGAAAGAAAACAACACTGCTTGCCTGCTGAATCAATTGTCAAGAGCAGATTGACCAAGAGGTACCACGCCAAACTGAACATTTTATTACAGCTCGTTCATAAAACTAAAATTGAAAGTACCACAGTGAGCACTGCCATTTTGTCTTGTGGAGTCCTTTGCACAAGGTAAACTGCGAAGCCCTCAGGATATGAACCTCTCTATCACATCCACTGGTCAAAATATAAACATTGCCCACAATATAGACCCTCCAGAATAGACCCTCCTGGTTCATTTAGGTTGTTACAATGAACAAGGGAAGATGATTAATTGCCACAATATCACATCACTACCTCAAGCAAGGGTGGGGAAGAATATTGTTGTGATGAACAGCGATGCAAACGCTACCCTTTGTGCAGCAGCATCCTGGTTGTGTTCTGTGTTACTGACTCCCTCCTCTTTGCAAAGGGACAATGAATGCATCGCCCACAGCCAGGACACCATCGCAAGCCCCATGCTCACTCACTCACTCTGCCAGCTTGCAACAGGGGATCAATTTTCAGCCATTGCAATCTGGTAACCAGGGCAGCAGAGAGAGCACGCCAAACACAAGCGTGGGCTGCAGGCAAGGCGCAGACAGCTTTGTCAAACAAGGCAAGGCAGTGCTTGTAAATAACAGCCCACTTCACCATAACAGACTCTCTCTCTCTCTCTCTCTCTGCAGCCTCACACAAATGACGGTGCTCGTCCAAGACCAGCTCACACACGCACTCTGCTAAAGCAATATTCATCTGGAGTATAACTGCAGATGCTGGTACAAATCGAAGGTATTTATTCACAAAATGCTGGAGTAATTCAGCAGGTCAGGCAGCATCATCTGGAGTAGACGGCCAGAGCAGACAGAGCACCAGAGGATCCTCATGCAATGTCTGCACCTCCTCTCAACACATTCTCTCTCCAGTAAACATAAGCGACAGGGGCAGGGGCTAGGGGGGAAGGGGCTGGGGGGCAGGGGGGGGCTGGGGCAGGGGGGGGCTGGGGGGCAGTGGGGGGCTGGGGCTAGGGGGGAAGGGGCTAGGGGGGAAGGGGCTGGGGGGCAGGGGGGGGGCTGGGGGGCAGGGGGGGGGCTGGGGGGCAGGGGAGGGGGCTGGGGCAGGGGGGGGCTGGGGCTGGGGCAGGGGGGGGGGGCTGGGGCTGGGGCAGGGGGGGGCTGGGGCTGGGGCGGGGGGGGGGGCTGGGGCTGGGGCAGGGGGGGGGGCTGGGGCTGGGGCAGGGGGGGGCTGGGGCAGGGGCAGGGGGGCAGGGTAGAAAGACTATTTTCCTGATCTTCCATGCTCTGCAGGGATTAACATTTGCATCGCCTCCATCTCAATGGGAGCAGCTCACACACACCCGACAGAAACACAAGGAGGTTCTAGGATGCACAACTCCATCAACCCCCCCCCCCCCCCCAGCACATCCCTGTCACCAGGCCTTGAAACATCCAGCAAAATGTGCCTCCAATGATTCATGGGCAGTGGTGCACTCAGCAGACCCATCCTCTGCACGCCTTGCAGCTGCCTGCTTTACTGCCACTGCCACTGCCCCTGCCCTGAGGACATCTCAGCAGACCCATCCTCTGCACGCCTTGCTGCTTTACTGCCCCTGCCCTGAGGGGATGGCTGAGCACATCTCAGCAGACCCAGCCTCTCCACCCCTTGCTGCCTATCCATGCTTTACTGCCCCTGCCCTGAGGACACTGTGTCTGCTGTCTTGGGCAGCCTGGCCATATTTGTGTTGTTGACACACGTTGCAGTCAGACAAGGTTCACAGAAACAGAAACATTATTCTCTCCAGTTCTCTCCCCTGGAACAAATGCAGCGGCTGGGAGGGAGGTGCAGACCCGCTGGTGTCTGTTCCAAGCTGAGAATCCATTGTGCGGCTGGAACTGCTCCCATTGCAACAGGACAACACGTTGGCACAAGAGGCTGGTTATTGCTGAGCTCGCCCTGTACTGTACTGTACTTACATGAGGACTCCGTGCCGAACATGGCTGGGCGAGATGCTGCAGAGAGATGAGCATGGAAGTAGACAATGCAGCCCACCCCACTCTGGCTGGGCTGGGCTGGGCTGGGCTGGGCTGGCAGCTAGCTGCCCTGCTCAAGCGTGAACGCTGATCCCCACACAACAGTCAGTCCAGGACAAACACCTCTCACATTGCCCCCCTGCAAGTGAATGCCCCACAAGGCTCCTTCTGGATGGAGGTTGCACAGAAGTGAAGGGGCCAGCGAGCTGCCCCAGCCCCAGCCCTCTGCTGCTGCTGCTGCTGCTGCTGGTGTTGCTGTTTCTGCTGCTGGTGTTGCTGTTTCTGCTGCTGCTGCTGCTGTTACTGCTGCTGCTGCTGCAGACTGAATGGAAAGCCGAGACCAGACACTGTAAGACAATAGCAAACAGGCTGCATACACTGGGTGACGTCAAAGGCACTTACTGCAAAGACTGATTCCCTCCGAACCACCAGCAGCAGCAGCAGCAGCAGCAGCAGAAGAAAGAATGAATGGGCAGGGAGATTTGGGAGAGAGCCTTTTGTTGCAAAATGCAAAGACCGTATTCCCCCCCTCTGGGATAAAGCAGCCACCTCGGTTTTGTATAGTGTGGCTCAGATAAAACTATAAAATAATGAACTGCATGGAAACGAGTTTCTAAAATGAAATGAACTTGCAAGCAGATTTTAAATGCTGTGCAGCTTATACAGCAAATACATCTGAAGAATCCCCTCATGCCATTGATCTTCCTGTCAATTGCACAAAACATTACTACTGGAGAAGTGGACCCAGCCGACTGGTCTGTGCAGGAAGACACCAACAACATTGCAAATACTGTGACTAAAAAGATTTGAAAAGACCAGATGTCATTGTAGGGCAAGTTGTTAGGCAACATTTAATTGTGGATAGGTGGCACAGTACTGTTAAAGACCAGTCATTTGTGACAAATCCAGCACATTCTTTTTGAGATGTATCCAATCGAATAAAGAAGAGTAGTGTGCAGGAAGGGCACAAAATGCTGGAGTAACTCATCGGGACAGGCAGCATCTCTGGAGAGAAGGAATGGGTGACGTTTCGAATCGAGACCCTTCTTCAGAAAGAAAGGAAATGTAATGCATACAGCATATGTGGGTTTTAGAAGGTATTTGATAAGGTGTGCCAATAGATTTGTTCAACATTTTCAGACTAAGAGGAAATCTGGCAATGTGGGTAGAAGGTTACTTGGCCAACAAGCAAGGAAATCTGGGATCACTCAGACTAGTTTGGAAGAAGAATTATATAAATACTGTAAGATGGGGAACAGATCATTCAGCCCACTGACCCATGCTGTGGTTTAGACTCCATGTTAGGTTCTTCCCACCTCTTTCTTTTGCGGACCTATTTATCTTCCTATTCCTTTATTCACAAAATGCTGGAGTAACTCAGCAGGTCAGGCAGCATCTCAGGAGAGAAGGAATGGGAGACGTTTCGGGTTGAGACCCTTCTTCAGACTGAAGAAGGGTCTCGACCCGAAACGTCACCCATTCCTTCTCTCCTGAGATGCTGCCTGACCTGCTGAGTTACTCCAGCATTTTGTGAATAAATACCTTCGATTTGTACCAGCATCTGTAGTTATTTTCTTATACTTCCTATTCCTTTACCTCTCATGTGTTTATCTATCTGCCCCCCACCTCCCATTCATAGATTTTGATTCACATACTTTGATCAGAACGTATTGATTTCACAGAGTTGATAAAGTTCTATGCTTTAGAGAACAACTGAGTAATTTTATTTTTTATTTGAACCCCAATACACGATTAAGATCAGTTGCACATTTATTATGAATCTGGTAATAAGTCGGGAGTCATGGTTATGTTGATGAATTAAATGAGTTCACTCAGATTTTTATTTGTACAAATGTGCAAATTAAGTGCAAGAGTAAGGCACTCACTCCCTTGACCCTGCTCTGTCCTATAATAAAACAAGACACAAAGAGCTGGAGTAGCTCAGCAGGTCAGGCAGCATCTCTGGAAAACATTCATCAGCCCTCTTTAGCCTCGTCCCGAAACATCACCTATCCATGTTCGCCAGAGATGCTGCCTGACCTGCTGAGTTACTTCAGCACTTTGTGTCATTTTCTGTAAACCACCACCTGCAGTTTCTTGTTTCTCCTGTCCTATAACATCACGTCTCAGACTTCATGCCTTCGCCTTGCATGTTCAACATATTTAGGTTTATTATTATTGTCTGGTCTACCGAGGCACAGTGAAAACGTTTGTTTTGCATCCTATCCCATTAATTCACATAATATCAAAGGTACACACAAAATACTGGAGTAACTCAGCGGGACCGGCAGCATCTCTGGAGAGAAGGAATAGGTGAAGTTTTGGGTCTCGGCCCTTCTTCAGACTCTGGTCTCGACCTGAAACGTCACCCACCCTTCTTTTCAGAGATGCTGCCAGTCTCGCTGAGTTGCTCCAGCATTTTGTGTCTATCTTTAGTGTAAACCAGCATCTGCAGTTCCTTCCTACACAATTTAGATAATACCATACATAAATACAATCAAGCCAATACTGTACATAGATTCAATCAAGCTAAACTCATGAAGAAAAGTTAGAGCAAATGAAAAGATGCAAAGTGCAGAGTATGGTTCTCCACATTGTAGCACAACAGTTCCAGAGACAAAGTGCAATGTCCGCAATGGCCAATCGGCGAATAAGAAAGCACCCTAGCATATGGAAGTGGAAGGAGGCAATTTAATGTGGAAATGTGTATTCAGACAATTTGGAAGATTTAAACAAACAGAATGAGTAAACATACAACAGAAAGACACAAAATGTTTGGGTGAACACAAGGTTTGGATAAAGTTTGAGGAGTTCAAAGCATAATCGTCTGTGAGAGTACAAATGTAAACAGCCAATGTTACAATTGAGAAGTCCAATAGAATTTAAGGATTTATTATCAGGAAATAAGGAACTAAGGAATAAGGAATAAAGGAAAAGTAATACATTTATGAATATTTTCTTGGAGGACCACGTGCAGTTTTGGGAACTTCAATACAGAAAGGGCATCATAGTCATTGACGGGTGTCAGAGGTTATGGGGAGAAGGCAGGAAAATGGGGTTAGGAGGGAGAGTTAGATCAGCCATATTCAGCCGAATTCCACTCCTATCACTTATAATCTTATGACTACAGTCAGCATCAATTTACCTGGAGAATACTTAAACATATTTAACATTGTGGAGTAAAAAGTGGTTAATACAGAGGCAACTGCTTTTTGTTAAATAGAATTTAGATAGATATTTAAACTGCAAGATCACGTTTCTGATCTGCAGAATTGCGTATTTGTAACAAATGCAAGAAAGCGCAAAATAATGAGGTTTTTTTGTATTGAGTTCATCCTTTAGTAAACCAATCCATTACCCCGCAAGGTTTTGAATCTCATGGAAATCTATATCTATTTAAAACTATCCTGCCCAATTCCCCAGCATTTCAAACCTTCTGTGTGGAAAAATAATCATAATCCATGATCTAAATTTCCTCTGATAGTTTTCATTTATGATCCCACCTGTTATTAACCTATTCTTGTTCAATTTAAGTCTGGATTGACCATTTTAAACTATTGAATATTTCATGCCTTATCATATTTCCCTACTGGTGCCAAGATTTCCTTATTATTTCACCATCATCTGTGACCCTGATCTAAATTCCAGACTGCCCAAATTAAATTGTGGCCTGGAATACAAACCGCACTCTAGTCGAGCCCCAAGGTTGAATTCAGTGGATTTGTTTTCTTCACATGTTCACAAGTTACAGGAGTAGAATACGGCCATTCGGCCCATCAAGTCCACTCCGCCATTCAATCGTGGCTGATCTCTGCCTCCTAATCCCATTTTCCTGCCTTCTCCCCATAACCCTTGACACCTGTTCTAATCAAGAATTTGTCTGTCTCTGCCTTAAAAATATCCACTGACTTGGCCTCCACAGCCTTCTGTGGCAATGAGTTCCACCCTCTGACTAAAGAAATTTGTCCTCATCTCCTTCCTAAAGGAATGTCCTTTAATTCTGAGGCTATGACCTCCAGTCCAAGACTCTCCCACCAGTGGAAATATCCTCTCCACATCCACTCTATCTATGCCTTTCATTATTCTGTAAGTTTCAATGAAGTCCCCCCTCAACCTTCCAAACTCCAGCGAGTAATGGCCCAGTGCTGTCAAACGCTCACCATATGTTAACCCACTCATTCCTGGAATCATTCTTGTAAACCTCCTCTGGACCCTTTATGACACATTTGCTTTAAGAGCTTAATGCTGCAAAGGTCTCTACTTTGAAGTGACACCAAAGTCCTAGTTTAACACCACAAAAATTCTAGAGCTTGGCAGTCTGAGACACAATACTTTGATTTGATTCCATTTGGAATGAGAACGCATTTTTACAGTATATATTTAAATGTCATACGATTATTTTATACTAACAATAACATTCTTCCCATGTGTAGGTACCTTGATTTACACATCTCACATTCTGGACATGCTGGCTGTCAGAGCAAATTAAAAATTAAACTCAGGCAGCTGATTAAGATCAGACATCAGAGAACACTATAATCATTTCTCCTGCTTCCAAGATGGCGCCCAACCCAGGCGACTGACTAGTTATGTGCTAGCCGCAGAAGCAGATCTACAGTCACACATTATAATCGCTCCACACTCTTAAATCTCTCCTCCTGCAGCAACATTTGCACTAAACATTATTCCCCTATCATGTATCTACACCCTGTAAATGGCTCGATTGCAATCATGTATTGTCTTTCTGCTGACTGGATGGCACACTACAATAGCTTTTCACTGTACCTCGGTACACGTGACAATAAACTCAACTGAACTGAACATTGCCAATATCAGGCTTCAATGAGAGCAACAAGTTAAGGCAGGGCAGCAGAGCAGAAAGGCAAGCCTGGGTCCTCCAGTATCATACTCCACTATCGTTTTGATGCTGGGATAAGCATGAACCAAAATGACATGGACCTCTTGTGGCATGTTGGCCTTCAAAACGAGAGGATTTGAGTATTGGAGTAAAGAGGACCTTCTGCAGCTGGAGACCACATCTGGAGTATCGTGTGCAGTTTTGGTTTCCTAATTTGAGGAAGGACGTCCATGCTATTGAGGCAGTGCAGCGTAGGTTCACAAGATTAATCCCTGGGATGGCGGGACTGTCATATGAGGAAAGATTGGAAAGACTGGGCTTGTATTCACTGGAGTTTAGAAGGATGAGAGGGGATCTTATAGAGACATACAAAAAAGGAAGGCCATTTAAAACTGAGGTGAGAAAAAAAAAATCACCCAGAGGGTTGTGAATTTGTGGAATTCTCTGCCACAGAAGGCAGTGGAGGCCAATTCATTGAATACATTTAAAAGAGTGTTAGATAGAGCTCTAAGGGCTAGTGGAATCAAGGGATATGGGGAGAAGGCAGGCACAGGTTACTACTTGTGGATGATCAGGCATGATCAAAATGAATGGCGGTGCTGGCTTGAAAGGCCAAATGGCCTCCTCCTGCACCTATTTTCTACGTTTCTTTTAAGGTCCTGACCATTTTGTCTGGTTTTTACTATGTACATAAATAAGCATGTACTATGTACTATGTACATATATTACATTTGTGTACATAAATGTGAAACAACACGCACATTCACTGGAATTTAATTCGGTTCAATAATCTGAATCTCATCCCATTTAATGCAAATTTTCTGTTGACATTTAACACTTCAGGAGAAATCTTTAACACTTTAAGACCTGGGAATGGTATGCTATTAAAATGTAGGTTTTCTCTCTCTGGTTGGGTGAGAATGCTTCTTTTTTTTTACACACTAATCCATTCCCAATGCAAGCTGTAAATATAAGTGCATCATTTTCACCCAGACATAATTAAAGGCACAATACAAAATCCAACTCCCATTATTCTGCTGTTGCACATCACAGAACATTTATCATGTAGGGCGCCCCGGTAGAAAAAACAGGGAATTACAGACCAGTTAGCCTGACATTGGTGGTGGGGAAGATGCTGGAGTCAATTATTAAAGAGGTAATAATGGTGCATTTGGATAATGGTAAAAGGATTGGTCCAAGTCAGCATGGATTTATGAAGGGGAAATCCAGCTTGACTAATCTTCTGGAATGTTTTGAGGATGTGACAAGTAAGATGGATGAAGGAGAGCCAGTGGATGTAATGTATCTAGACTTTTAGAAAGCCTTTGATAAGGTCCCACACGGGAGAATGGTGAGCAAAATTAATGCACATGGTATTGGGGGTAGGGTATTGACATGGATAGAGAATTGGTTGGCAGACAGGAAACAAAGAGTAGGAATAAACGGGTCCTTTTCAGAGTGGCGAGTGGAGTGCCGCAAGGCTCGGTGTTGGAGCCGCAATTATTTACAATATATATTAATGATTTGAATGATGGAATTAGAAGTAATGCCAGCAAGTTTGCGGATGACACAAAGCTGGGTGGCAGTGTGCACTGAGAAAAGGATGTTAGGAGGTTGCAGGGTGACTTGGACAGGTTGAGTGAGTGGGCAAATGCAGTATAATATAGATAAATATGAGGTTATCCACTTTAGCGGCAAAAATAAGGAGGCAAATTATTATCTCAATGGTGACAGGTTAGGTAAAGGGGAAGTGCAACGAGACCTTGGTGTCCTTGTACACCAGTCACTGAAAGTAAGCATGCAGGTACTGCAGACAGTGAAGAAAGCTAATGGCATGTTGGCCTTCATAATGAGAGGATTTGAGCACAGGAGCAAAGAGGTCCTTCTGCAGTTGTATAGGGCCCTGGTGAGACCACATCTGGAGTATTGTGTGCAGTTTTGGTCTCCTAATTTGAGGAAGGACGTCCTTGCTATTGAGGTAGTGCAGCGTAGGTTCACAAGGTTAATCCCTGGGATGGAGGGACTGTCATATGAGGAAAAATTGGAAAGACTAGGCTTGTATTCACTGGAGTTTAGAAGGATGAGAGGGGATCTTACAGAGACGTATAAAATTATAAAAGGACTAAACAGGCTAGATGCAGGAAAAATGTTCCGAATGTTGGGGGAGTCCAGAACCAGGGGCCACAGTCTAAGAATAAAGGGGAGGTCATTTAAAACTGAGATGAGAAGGAACTTTCTCACCCAGAGAATTGTGAATTTGTGGAATTCTCTGCCACAGAAGGCCAATTCACTGGATGATTTTAAAAGAGAGCTAGATAGAGCTCTAGGGACTAGTGGAATCAAGGGATATGGGGAGAAGGCAGGCACGGGTTACTGATTGTGAATGGTCAGTCATGATCACAATGAATGGTGGTGCTGGCTCGAAGGGCCAAATGGCCTCCTCCTGCACCTATTTTCTGTTTCTATGTTAATTGGCTTGGTATGTGTAAGTTGTCCCTGGTGTGTGTAGGATAGTGTTAATGTGCGGCGATCACTGGTGTTGACTCGGTGGGCCGAAGCTGTATCTCGAAACTAAACTAAACATTTAATGAAAAATAACGATTCGGTATCCATAGTCTAATGAGATTTCTGTTGTTGCCAGGTGGCCACAAACCTTTTGAGGAGGGGTGAATGTTAGCCAAGAATATGCAGAGCATCTTTCCAAAGTTCAGTCTGTTCAGGTCTCTGGTTTTAGTTACAGCTGGAAACCTATTTTCTCAAAGCTAAGTAGAAGGGATTGGCAGTAGAGTTTAGTTGCAAGTTCACTGATTTCTAGATACTATGTTTTGATTTTATTCCAGATTGCAGTTAAAGACAAGTTTGGAAATTGTACTTCAGGCGTAGATCATCAAACATCTTGTCCTCTGTGTTGACAACAGAGTCTTAATGTCCACAGGGAAAAATCACCGCAAGCCCACTGCCTTCTCTTCTGTGGATCGTGGTTGGAGGTTTTAGAGGGGATGATAATATTTCACTTGGCAGAGTAAGAATGATGGCTTCGCTGTCAAAAGTAATCATCAGTGCCAAAGATGGGAACACGTCAAACCTGTTGTGCCCAATTCTTTCTTTCCAGACATTCCATTTACTTTTATTAAAGCTATGATCTTGTCTGCCATTGCAAATACATGCCAGCTGTGCAAATTCCAGCAGGACATTTTTAGTTTAGTATTAGTTTAGAGATACAGCACGGAAACAGGCCCTTCGGCCCACCAAGTCCAAACCGACCAGCGATCCCCACACACTAATGCTATCCTACAAACACTCTGGACAATTTACAATTAAACCAAGCCAATGAACCTACAAACCTATTCATCTTTGGAGTGTGGGAGGAAACCGAAGATCTCAGAGAAGACTGACCGGCGTGGTCATGGGGAGAACATAAAAACTCCGTACAGACAGCACCCATAGTCGGGATCAAACTCTGGTCTTTGGTGCTGCAAGCTCTGTAAGGCAGCAACTCTATCGCTGCGCCACCATGCCACCCATTTGTCATAAAAAGACCTCAAGTTTACCTTGCAGTTCATACACTTAATTTAGCCAGGTGGACTGTCACTGCACCTCAACATGCTAAGTGGCTTAAGGCGATCAGTCCCCATTTTGAACATATTGCAACTGAGGCCATTTATTTTCATAAAATTCATAATTTAAAGTACTAAAATGAGAACATTATTAAATGATGGAAACAATTTCATGGCCATTGCGTCCTCTCTATGAAACAGCAGTGTGTAAAGTCCAGTGCAGAGCATGCCCTGTCAAATATGTACGCAAATCTTAACCATGCCCTGTCAAATATGTACGCAAATCTTAAAACATTTCACCTCCAGTTGCATTCTGTCGTAGTTCTACCCAGCAAAATAAATCTTCATGATATATGATCAGACGACAAGTTGACTCATCTGACAGTGTTGCAAACGTGCCTAAAGTTTTTATTCATAAGTGATAGGAGCGGAATTAGGCCATTCGGCCCATCAAGTCAACTACACCATTTAATCGTGGCTGATCTATCTTTCCCTCTTAACCCATTCTCCTGCCTTCTCCCCATAACCCCTGACAACCGTCTGCCTCTGTCATTTGAGAATAAATGTTTTCAGCAATGTCAGTGATTCAATATGAAGCTCTATCATGTAACAAAGAGATGCTGCTAATTCTCTGGGTAGCTCTTACGCCCAAGATTCTACGACAGATTTTCATTATTAAAGGCATTTTAAGTCTTCATCTTGAAGATATTTCACATTTAAGAAGCAGTTAAGACAGGTACTTGGATAGGTCAGGTTTGGAGGGGTATGGACCCAATGTGGGGAGGTGGGACTAGTGTAGCTGGGACATGTTGGCTGGTGTGGGCAAGTTGGGCCGAAGGGCCTGTTTCCGCACTGTATCACTCTATGACTATCTGTTGCGATTGGTGATTTGCATTTGGCAATGTGATGGGAAAGGAGGTAATGATGCCTGGACCACACCTCCACTTTCTCATTATTGGAATGCTTTCTTGTTTTTGTTTGAGCTGCCACTTCACTCTGCATCCACTGCAACAATTCCATTGGCTTTCACTTCAACCGGTGTTTGAGTCTCCCAGTAATGGGTCATAGAGGAAGGTCACATCACATTGTTGGTCACAATCTTCTCTTTCATTACACCGCTCATCACATGCTTCATTTGTTTTACCTTTCTCCAAATTATTTTAGTTTCAGAATAAAAAAAGATCCAACTTTGTCGTGCTGTGTGAGTACCATAAACCTATTTAACGCTGCTTTGTATTCTTTTTAATCAGTGGAAACCCATGCGTAAACATGATTTTAAATGGAAGACCTGAAACGGATTGGGATGTAAAGTTACCATGAGCTGTTTGGGTTTTTTGTCAAATTCCATCCTACTTGTAATTCTAAGAAGTCTGTGACTTTCTTTTGTCTTTTCTGACATTTTTTTGAGTTTGAGTTTAGCTTAGTTTAGTTTAGTTTAGACATACAGCGCAGAAATAGGCCCTTTGCCCCAGCGACCGACCAGCGATCCCCGCACAACAGCACAATCCTACACACACTAAGGACAATTTTACACATACACTAAGCCAATTAACCTACATACCTGTATGTCTTTGGAGTGTGGGAGGAAACCGAAGATCTCAGAGAAAACCCACGCGGTCACGGGGAGAACGTACAAACTCCGTACAGACAGCACCCGTGATCGGGATCGAACCCGGGTCTCCGGTGCTGCAAGCGCTGAATGGCAGAAACTCTACTGCTGCGCCACCGAGTTTAGTTTATTGTCACGTGTACATAGTACAGTGAAAAGCTTTTGTTACTTTGTTACATATAGATTTATCATCAAATCTCAAATGGAACAGTTCCTATCCACAGACACAATGTCGACTACATATTCTAGAAGTTTATAATAAAGCTTTATTTTTGGTGCTGGGCCCTCCATGTTCCTTTCAGATAAGCAGATCCTTCAGGGAGCATAACCGCGATGCAATGATTGCTCTGCTTGTGTTAAATTTCAACTGCTTTTGCAACCTACCTTGCCACCTTCAAAGATTTATGCACAAGCGTTTCAAGCTTTACGTAGTGTTCAATTGCTGGTTGCTAAGAAATGGAGTTGTGTCGCCTTGGGATGGCAAATCATTGACCGCGTCTAACTGTTCGCTTGATGTTAACAATCTGCCCTCTATAGCAACAGTGCAAAAATTGGAACATTTCTTACTTCTCGGCCAATCATTATTAATCTCCAGAATCTTTGGCACGAGACATTGCTGCTTTACATCGCATTCCACTGTACTGACATCGGGACCGTTGGACACGAATATCTACCTTAGTATTATCATTAAGTAACAATATTTTTACACAACTGACCATAAAAAAGAAAACCACCATTATACAATGTAATTCCCTAACATTTAGTACATAACTGTACCTAGCATTTTAGAATTAGACCTGAAGCAAATGGGATTGGCTTTCAATAGAGAACAAACAATGCATGATGTGCGTCACAGACTCAGATGGACGTAAATTCCCCACAATCTCAAAATTAATGCCAAATCTGGACAAATCTGGACAAAATGGCCAAATGATTGAGCAAATTACACTTTGTGAATTTACTTGATTATCTGGAACTTGGTTGGAATTATCTTGATTGGAACTGGATTATCTTTTCCACTTCAAATACCAGACTGATGACTGTAATAAAAACATCCGGAAGATGTGACACTTAAAACTCCCCATTAAACGGTGATTTTGGTCACCAGCCCTGATTAATCAATGCCTTTATCCAGCTGAATTAAAAGCTGATTACTAAGTTTCTCTCACACAAATTTCTCTGTTAAATCTAATTTTTAAGCTTGGTTATGCTGTTGTGTGAATCAGAAATCAGTTGTTTCTAAAAATATAGAATTTAACAAACGTTTGATAATTATGATCAAATGTCCAGTTGCCATCACTTGCCCTGCATCCCAGAGATCCTTGGACAGGTTTCTTGCAGATGAAACAGTCTCTCAACAACAAGTTAGCATTTTAAATAAAGGGCTTGTGCTGATTTTCCCATTTTTGGGCTATATTTTTACAATCATATCACAGTGAGCACTGGGATTAATGTCACAGTGTACGTTGTTGAGCAAAATGAGGTAATGAACCTGTTTAAAAACAGAAATGTCAAGCACTGCCAATAATTTTAGCAAAGAGGACCATGCGCTCCAATGATTTCTGCAATGCCTGTCCACAATTAATTCCTCCCTTATGCTCTTGCTCTCTCTGTCTCTCCCTCTCTCCATGTGTGTGTGTGTGTGTGTGTGTGTGTGTGTGTGTGTGTGTGTGTATATATACACACATATATATATATATATATATATATATAGATACACACACACACACATATATATATATAACAGTATAACAGAGCTTTATTTGTCATTCGGTACCGAGGTACCGAACGAAACTACATAGCAGTCATACAAAAAAAGAACACAAGACACATAACCCCAACACAAACGTCCATCACAGTGACTCCAAACACCCCCTCACTGTGATGGAGGCAACAAAACTTCCACTCTCTTCCCCACGCCCACGGACAGACAGCTCGTCCCCGACCGACCCGCACAGTCCCCGCAAGGGGATGGAAGTCCCCGCGGCCGAGTCGCACCGGGTGCTGAAACGTCTCGCAGCCGAGCCGGGCGATGGAAGGCCCCGCGACCAAGCCTTGCGCAGCTAAGTCCCGTGGCCGAGCCGCACCGGGCGATGTTAAGTCCCGCGGCCGAGCCGCACCAGCGATGAAATGTCCCGCGGCCGAGCTGCACCGGGCGATGTTAAGTCCAGCGGCCGAGCTGCACCGGGCGATGTAAAGTCCCGCGGCCGAGCCGCACCGAGCGATGTTAGGCCCCGCAGCCGAGCTGCACCAGGCACTGTTAAGTTCGGCGGCCGAGCCGCACCGGCGATGTAAAGTCCCGCGGCCAAGCCGCACTGGGCGATGTAAAGTCCCGCGGCCAAGCCGCACCGGGCGATGAAAAGTCCCGCGGCCGAGCCGCACCGGGCACTGTTAAGTCCAGCGGCCGAGCCGCACCGGGCGGTGTAAAGTCCAGCGGCCGAGCTGCACCGGGCGATGTTAGGCCCCGCGGCCGAGCCGCACCCCGCGCCGTGAGGATGTTAAGTCCAGCGGCCGAGCTGCACCGGGCGATGTAAAGTCCCGCGGCCGAGCGAAAAAAAACAAACCATCCCAACACCGACACACAACAAAAAAAAAGGAAAAAAGACGAACAGACTGCTAGCGAGCCGCAGCCGTTAGGCGCCGCCACTTCCGGGATGGACTCGTTGGGTCCAAACCTCTCCTGCGGGCCCGGCAACCCCCGTTGGGTCCAAACCTCTCCTGTGGGCCCAGCAACCCTCCTCCAACTGACGACCCATGCCAACCGGGGAGTCTCCCCCGGGGCCGGGGGCAGGCGAGGGGGGAGAGGAAAGGGGAGAGGGAGCCACTCATCTCGGCCCCGGGAGTTCAGAGTGGCCCTTGGACCCGTTGGGTGAAAACTTCTCCTGCAGCGGCAGCTCGACGGCGACGGCCGTTGCTTTGAGCGGGAAGAAGCCCCGGCGGACAACCAACACGCTTTCAGGGCACGCAGGGATCCGGCGGCCATCTTATGCAAGTATTAGATCAACGGGCCCCAACTGCACAGGTGTGGACACGTTGTGGTCAATTCTAGTCAAAATGTCAAAAACATACATTTAAATAGTCAGTGTGAATTTTGTTCACTCTTTTGTCCTTATTATCTTTTCCAGCATTTAAGGATTGACCTAATTGAACGCTATCAAAGGGAATATTTATTCAGTATCAATGACTCCCATTCATGTCAATTACTATTGGATGAAAAAAGTTTACTTTAGTTTAGTTTTTTAGTTTAGAGATACAGTCGCTTTGGCACACCGAGTCTGCACCGACCAGCGATCCCCGCACATTAACACTATTCTGCACACACTAAGGACAATTTACATTTATACCAAGCCAATTAACCTACAAACCTGGACGTCTTTGGAGCGTGGGAGGAAGCCGAAGATCTCGGAGAATTTTATTTGTTTTGTCCATCTGTAAACTCCCTTCCCAAATGGATAAGCATTTCTAACACATGGCTCCGTGTCTGTCCTCTGGTTCCTTACACAGATGAGAGGACCGCTAATTAAAGGACAAAAGAAACCAGGGGTGAAATAAATTATGTATTGCCTCTATTGTAACCTGTGCGGCAGGTTCCAGAAATAGCAGTGAGGTAAATCCTCACAACATCTGTCAGTGATGATACCTGAGGCACAAATATTGGCCAGACACTAGGAGAACTCTCCTACACATCTTCAAATAGTGCCATGGGATCTTTTATATCTATCTGAAAAGGCTAATGTTATTTAACGTCTCATCTTGCAGAAGGTAAGATGGCAGTTCAGTATTTCCTGAGTATTTCACTGAAGCCCCATTTAATTTGTTCTTTGAGTGGGGCTTTAGCCCGCAACTCGCTGGCTCAGAGATGAGATTATTACCACTGAATAAAATCATCTACCAACTCTTGATAACAACGAACACAGCCCAACCCTTTCATCCTTCTTCAATTCAATCTTTCTGAAAGCATTGATTCATGAGACAGTTACTGCTCAGATACACCGATCAGCCAAAACATTATGACCTGATGAGCCAAAACATTATGACCACCTGCCTAATATGCTGTTGGTCCTCCATGTGTAGCCCCATATGCAGCAGGGTGCGATGCACTGTGTATTGTGACACATTCCTCCCGTGACCACTATTAACATTTTCTGTGACTTGTGCCACAGTCGACCTTCTGTCGGTTCGGACCAGACGGGATAGCCCTCGTTGCCCTCACGCATCGATGATCCTTGGGCGCCCAACACCCTGTCGCCGGTTTATGGTTTGTCCCTCCTTGGACCATTGTCGGTAGGTACTCACCACTGCTGACCGGGAGCACCCCACAAGCCTTGCCGTTTCAGAGATGCTCTGACCCAGTCATCTGGCCATAACAATTTGGCCCTTGTCAAAGTCGCTCAGGTCTTTACTCCTGCCCATTTCTCCTGCATCCAACACATCAACTTCAAGAACTGACTGTTCACTTGCTGCCTAATATATCCCACCCCTTGACAGGTGTCATTGTAACAAGATAATCAATGTTATTCACTTTACCTGTCAGTGGTCATAATGTTTTGGCTGATCGGTGTATTGTCCAAGTGAATGGTGGTGCTGGCTCGAAGGGCCGAATGGCCTACTCCTGCACCTATTGTCTATAGTCTATTGACCACTCTCCGTATCTCATCTGACATACAATCATCAACAGGCAATCTAATTGAGAGCCACCTCAACAAGCTCTACTTGATCCTTCTCATAATAAGCCCAAAAGTAAACGTCTGGCAGGAACAAGAGTGCAGACTAATTTGCCCCTTGCTAGCCGTGGAAGGAGGAGGGGGCTGATAAGGGAATCAAAAAGCACAGAAGCAAAACAAATAAAACCCTTAAACCTTTTACATAATTTCCTCAGGCCATGCCATCACAGTTCACTGCTGAGTATATTTTTTGGAAATGCAGTCACCAGTATTAAGTAGTAATCATAGCAGAATCACACAAATAGAAAGGGAGCCAGTTACCAATGAACATGTTTTAGGTGGCACAAGTCTAAATGGAAATATATTAGCCAAAAGGCGAATGCTACCGGGAAACACAATGATTACCAACTCTTCATCACAATGTGCAATGATGTCTTTACTGAGAATACAAAGGCCTTGAGATGGACATGGAAGATTTAGAGGGATACTGGAATAAGTTGGGCCCAAACCTCTCCTGCATTGGTGCAGCACCCTCTCCTCCCCCTCCCCTCCTCCCTCACTCCTCCCTCCCCCCACTCCATCCCCCTCAATCCTCCTTATCCTTCCTCCTCCCCCTCCCTCCCTTCCCCCCTTCCCTCCACCCCCCCCCCCCCCCACTCCATCCAGGGGCTAGTGGAATCAAGGGATATGGGGAGAAGGCAGGCACAGGGTATTGATTGGGGACAATCAGCCATGATCACAATGAATGGCGGTGCTGACTCGAAGGACCGAATGGCCTCCTCCTGCACCCCTATTTTCTATGTTTCTATCCCCCTCAACCCTCCTTATCCTCCCTCCTCCCCCTTCCTTCCCCCCCTCCCTCCACCCCCCTCCCTCCCTCTCCCCTCCCCTCCCTCCCTAGGAGATAGATTTAAACTTTAAAATGTGAATAACTTTAAATATATAACACTGATTTCAATGAAACTTCTTCCATTAGCACCAAAGGGACGACGGTGAGTAAGGTGGGCCTAAATTGTCATGCTATCGTGTACCGTTTTGGCTGTAGTTCAGGAACAAACAAACAAACGAGATTTTTAGTATATAGATGGGCAAGGTGGGACTAGTAAATGGGCATCTTGGTCAGCATGGACAATTTGGGCTGAAGGGCCTGTTTCCATGCAATATATCTCTATGACATTATGAAATGGTCAAAAGGGAAACAGTAGATTATTTTTTGGTGACATTGGAATATATTTCAAAAAATAATTAGCAGTGTGTAAGTCCTGACTGAGGATATCCCATAAGAGCTAGATTTCAGCACAAGTAGGCCATTCAGCCCTCAAGGCCACTCAACAAGATCAAGACTGATATGATTGTAACCTCAACTCTACATTCTTGTCAACCCTGGTTGCCTCTATTGCCTCTTTGAACCTATTTTACTTTGCCTTAAAGATATTCAAGGTCTACTTCTTCGAAGGGTCTCGACCCGAAACGTCACCCATTCCTTCTCTCCAGAGATGCTGCCTGACCCGCTGAGTTACTCCAGCATTTTGTGTCTACCTTTGATTTAAACCAGCATCTGCAGTCTTTTGCTACACAGGTCTGACGAAGGGTCTCGACTCGAAACGTCACCCATTCCTTCTCTCCATAGATGCTGCCTGTCCCAGTGAGTGTGATAGATAGATACAGGTGAGGGGGTTTTGATGGGTGGACAAAGGCAATAGACAATAGGTGCAGCAGTAGGCCATTTGGCCCTTCGAGCCAGCACCGCCATTCAATGTGATCATGGCTGATCATTCACAATCAGTACCCCGTTCCTGCCCTCTCCCCATACCCCCTGACTCCACTATTATTAGGAGCTCTATCTAACTCTCTCTTGAAAGCATCCAGAGAATTGGCCTCCACTGCCTTCTGAGGCAGAGAATTCTACAGCTTCACAACTCTCTGGATGAAAATGTTTTTCCTCATCTCAGTTCTAAATGGCCTACCCCTTATTCAAACTGTGGCCCCTGGTTCTGTTGTTGCCATTATGGGGACTTGGTTGTGAGAGGGGCAGGATTGGCCGTCAAACGTTCTAGGGTTTTGGTGTTTCAGGTGTGATGGAGAAGGAGGTAGCGGAAATGGAGGAGTTGCTTTATTAAGCAGGGAAAATATCACAGCCACACTCAGAGAGGATATCCTAGAGGGATGGTCCACTGAGGCAACATGGGGAGAACTCAACAATAAGAAAGGTGCAATCACTCTAACAGGATTATACTGTAGTCTTCCCAATAGCCAACATGATTAGATGGGAAGAATGGTTATGGGAAAGTGTAAAAGCAACAAAGTGCTGTCGTTTGTGATGTTAGCTTCCCCAATATTTAGTATAAGAAAATAACTGCAGATGCTGGTACAAATCGAAAGTATTTTTATTCACAAAATGCTGGAGTAACTCAGCAGGTCAGGCAGCATCTCAGCAGAGAAGGAATGGGTGACGTTTCGGGTCGAGACCCTTCCGCAGACTATGACGTTTCGGGTCGAAACCCTTCCCACCCCCATTTATCTCATTACTGAGGTCTGAGGTTCCCACCTGCTTTAAAAGAGCATCATAATACAAATGCCCAAGAAGAGTAAAGTGTCGTGCCTCAATGACTGCCGACTGGTGGCACTAACGTCCATGGTGATGAAGGACTTAGAGAGGTTGGCTACGGCACATATCAGCTCCTACCTCAACAACAACCTGCACCCACTATAATCTGTCTAGCGCCACAACAGGTCAATGGACCATGCGATCTCGCTGGCTCTCCCCTCGGCACTGAACTAAGTTGGACAATAAAAGCACATACGTCAGGCTGTTGTCCGTAGACTGCAGCTTGGCATTCAACGCCATCGACCCCTCTAAACTGGATACCAAGCTCATGGACAGGCTGCACCTCTGGAGAAGGAATGGGCGACGCTTCGGGTCGAGACCCTGCTTCAGACTGATGAAAGGTCTCGCCCCGAAACATCACCTGGGATATGGGGAGAAGGCAGCCACGGGTTACTGATTGCGAATGATCAGCCATGATCATATTGAATGGCGGTGCTGGCTCGAAGGGCTGAATGGCCTCCTCCTGCACCTATTTTCTATGTCTATGTCTATATCACCCATTTCTTCTCTCCAGAGATGTTGTCTGTCCCGCTGAGTTACTGCAGCATTTTGTGTCTACCGTCGATTTAAACCAGCATCTGCAGTTCCTTCCTGCACACCAACCTCATGGAACTGGGTCTCTGCGCATCTCTCTGCAACGGGATCCTCGATTTCCCCATTAATGGACCACTATCTACATGAATTGGCAGCAACACTTCCTCCTCAATAACCATCAGCATGGGAGCACCTCAAGGCTGTGTGCTCCGCCCCTGCTCTGCTCACTCTACACTCATGATTATGTAGCAGGACACAGTTCCAACTCCATCTTCAACTTCACCCACGACACCACCGTTGTTGGACGAATTACAGATGATGATGGGTCAGAGTACAGGAGGGAGATCGATCGACTGACCATATGGTGCCAGAACAACAACCTTGCTCTGAACGTCAGCAAAACCAGTGAACTGATTGTTAACTTTGGAAGAGGAAGGTCAAGGATCCACAAACCTGTCTTCATCGATGGAATGGTGGTGGAGTGGGACAAAAGCGCCAGATTCCTGGCCGTGCACGGCTCTGAAGATATGTTGAACTTGAACTTGAACTCTCTTGAACTTTTAAGAAAGTCACAGGGCATTTTTTACACACAGTACCAACAAAAGAGGCGGTAAAATCATTCAAGGATAAAAGAAGGATTTATGCTTGGAATCAATGAGTGTGGATGAGGAAAGGAGTTTGTAATTTGCATTGGTATTTACCACTGAGAAAAACATGGAGGACAGTGAGACCAGTGTGGGGTGTACTAATATGTTAGGGCATTTTAAGATCAAGGTGGTGGTGGGGTTGTGTCTCTTGGAGAACATTAAGTGGATAATGCTGGGTAATTAGGTTAGGTGAGCTGGATAAATTAGGTGGATAAGTTAGGTGAGCTGGATAATTAGGTGGGTAAGTTGGGTGAGCTATATAATTAGGTGGGTAAGTTAGGTTAGCTGGATAATTAGGTGGATAAGTTAGGTGAGCTGGGTAAGTTAGGTGGATAATGCTGGATAATTAGGTTAGGTTAGCTGGATAAATTAGGTGGATAATGCTGGATAATTAGGTTAGGTTAGCTGGATAAGTTAGGTTAGCTGGATAATTAGGTGGGTAAGTTAAGTGAGCTGGATAATTAGGTGGATAAGTTAGGTGAGCTGGGTAAATTAGGTGGATAGGTTCCCCAGGCCTGGTGGGATCTATCCCAGCTTATTGCCGGAGGCAAAAGAGAAGATCGCTGGTGCCTTGACAAGGATCTTTGTGTCCTCTCTCCACATAATGAGGCATGGGATCCATGGATCATTGTTTACAGAAAAAGTCCATCTGGTCTATCTATTCCATGCCATTGCCAGTGTGTCCGTGTCGGCAGACATTATAGATGGCAATTTAAACATTGTGACTCTATTAGAATTTCCATGTGTGATTGATACATACACATTGCACATTATAACGTGCTCCAACTGCGGCCTGCGGACTTCAACATCGAGGAGCTCGCAATCTCAGGTAGAGACCGATGTTGGGAAGCTCCAACGACACAGAAGGTTCGACCAGCCCAGCCCGGGTCCGATTGCCGGGAGCAGGGAGCTGAGATTCCCCCCCCCCCCCGCCCCTGATGCAGGAGCTTGATCGCCCCGACAGGGAAGGCCCAAATACCGCCGGCTACGGGAGCCAAGATCGTCCCGTCAACGGAAGGCTCGAGGCCCCCGACCGCGGGAGAACAAAGAAGGGAGAGATTGAACTTTATTTCGCCGCCCATCACAGTGAGGAATGCGGAGGAGTCACTGTGGTGGATGTTCATGTTAAAATGTATTTTGTGTGTTCTGTTGCTTTTAATTGGAATGACTGTATGGCAAAACAAATTCCTCATATGTTGCAAAACATACTTGGCTAATAAAGTATCATTATGATTATTATGATTATAATATTTATGAAAGAAATTAGTCTTATTTTTTCAAATAATCTCTACACAAAATCAGACCTCCCAACATTTCATTTTACAAATTCATAATTTTGATGCCCAAAATTCATAATTTTACATAAAAATTCATAATATGGCGCGTAATGCAACTTTTCTGCCAAGAAAAAGTATGCACACCAAATGCGTGTACGTGTTGCGCTACATTCATGTGTGACAAACGACTATTATTTCCAATACTCTGTAGTTCTTGGACTACATGTACAACGTCAGGCCTATCATGAGTATATTCTGGTATTTATAGAAAGGTTATTGAACAGAGATACCTTTTGCAACACAAAGAAAAAATAGTTTTGTTTTGTTTTTTCTATTTTGCTTATTCCTTACGCATCCCAAGTCTCTTGGTATTGAATAAAAGAACAATGGCCATAAAATGTATGACTAAGTTATGAAGAAAGAGTTGATATATGTGACTCGACTAAGCATACGGAAGTACTTATTGAAGTAAACTCGCACATTAATTGATAATCAGCCCAAAAAGGTGGTCATTGGCTTTTCTGCTGTGTTTTATATTTTAACCCCTTCTTAATTAATTAATATAATTATATAATCTTGCACTTAAATTTAATATTTACTCATTACAGTTCCACCACTGATTTTCTGGCACTCTTGGTTCCAGTGCTCTGCTGGTTTATCCAGTTGGCCACGGAAGTCGGCTATGGGGATAGATATGCTGGCTCCAGCTGGGCTGGAGTTCCAGAGCTCCGGCCGCATGTTCCAACTTCAACCCACCGATCGGCCGTGGAAGTCCCGATGAGGTTGAGATTGGCTGCCTTGCCCAGCCTAGGTGCCACATTTTCGGGGAGACTTCCAGGGTGGGGGGATTTCTCGCGGAACCCCTAGCGACCTCTAGCGGTCGAATTGGCAAATTGCAATTGCCGACTGTTTTGCGGAAAAATGTGAGGCGAAATCGGAATGGCGGAAATGAAATAAGAAAGCGGAAACTTTCCGCCAAATTCGGAAGCATTGGGAGGTCTGCAAAATGCTTAATGAAGGAACATGAAGCTCATTTTCAGTGCATTGTGAAAAAGCGAAGCAGTATGTCTGGGGTCACTCTTCTTTCACTCCAGTTGTTCACTCCGTGGGCATCTATTCAACTTCTTTTGAGAGACTGAGTCAATGTGAACTGTCACTGCCACAGGTAGAGATCACAACCACAGCCTGCTTCTGATGCTTTTGATGTGGTTATGCTTTATTCTTAATTGGTAACCGTATGTTTGTGTTGTCATTTGTGAGCGGAGCACCAAGTCACATTCCTTGTATATGCACATACTTGGCCAATAAACGTATTCATTCATTCATTGAGCTCTTTTGCCCCTCACTTAAAATAGACCATGGAAACAGGCCCTTTGGCCCACCAACCTCACACTGATTCACACTCATTCACACCTGTTCTATGTGAACCCACTTGTACATTCACACCCGACTCACTGCAGGTGCTCCTCGACTTACGATGGGGTTAGGTTTCGATAAACCCATCGTAAGTCGAAAATGCATTTAATACACTTCACCTACCAAACATCATAGCCAATCTTGGAGCTGTGGCTCGCTGCCGTTGCCCTGCATCACGAGAGAGTATTGGACCGCATAAGACACTGCTAGTCCGAGCAGCGGACAGGTCTGCGAGACTGGGAAAAACCCGGGAAAAGATCAACATTCAAAATTCAAAGTAGCGTTTGTACTGAATGTGTATCGCTTTTGCACCAACGTAAAGTTGAAATATCGCACGCCGAAGCATCGTAAGTCGAGGAGCATCTGTAGAGGTAATTAACCTCACAAACCCACATGTCTTTGGGATGTGGGGGGGGAACCAGAGCACTCAGACAGCGCCCACGGTCAGTACGGAGGTCAGGATCCAATACTGTGAGGCTACAGGTCTACCAGCTGCATCATTGTGCCGCCCAAGGCAGATATACTTAGAGTTATTTACAATAAAGTACTCATTTAACATAGTACTTCGGAAACTAATATTGAGAATGTTAAACATCCAGTATGTGTTACTGCAATTCCAGCCACACACCTCACGACTGGATGGTATCCAGCCTCTGTCCTCAGCAATGGGTCCTGAACATTGTTGTCCTTGAGCAGTGCTGCATATCCAAGGTCAGCTTGACATGTCATGGACTTAAAAAATAGTTTGTACATTTTAGTCTCCTTATATACAAGGCCACACTGTTACCATGCCATAAGCCAAGACCGTCAGAACATTCCAGACCACAGCCACTGAACAACACAGAGGCCAAGTAATCCCATTTTACTACAGGTGCTCCTCAACTTACGATAGGGTTCCGTTCCGAGAAACTCATCGCAAACCGAAAATATCGTAAGTCGAAATGCATTTAATACACGTGATCACGTGGCCGGAAGCGAGCTGTGGTTCGCTACGGGTCACTGCCGTTTGCACCAACGCAAAGTCGAAATATTGCAAGTCGAAGCATCGTAAGTTGAAATATTGCAAGTCGAAGCATCGTTAGTCAGGGAGCACCTGTACTGTGGTAACCCTGGTAGGCAATAATGTCACAAGTTTCACTTTCTCACAACGCACTCACAATTAGGCTCACATTTCTTCATTAAGCATTTCGCATAGAGTAATATTATTTGGGAACTAAATGAGAAACTTATTTCATGAATATAAGCCCTGCTTAATGTGCAATGTGTATGTATCACACATATACGAAAACTCTAATAGAGCCAAAATATTTCATTTACCATCTATGACATGTGTGCCAAGACATAGACACACACACATAAACTCACAGACAACCCCCCCCCCCCCCCCTCCCCACCCATCTCCCAGTAGCTGTGGTCTAACATATTGTGCTCATGTGGTTTATAAGATGTAGCCATAATGTATCCATATGGCCATAATATCTGAGACATCATGGATGAGCTTCAAGGAGCACACCTTCCAGGTGATGTGAGGAGTAGGTGGCTCACGTTAGCTCTCGGGCTGGATAGCCTGCCTATGCCCAGTGTTTAGCTGCTGAGGTACCTCTTCCTGCCTGTGATATTGTTCTTCTACACAGATTCTGCCAAGCCCCATCGATTACTCTTTGTATGAACAGCTTTGATTTATGCATTTATTGAAAAAATCATGCCCCTTACAAAATATTATGCAGTACCTACTTGCTGTCTTTTTGAGGGATCTGGAGGTTAGGTGTTAAATTACCTCTATTTTGAAAATCAAAGAATGCACGCAACGTTTAGTAAATTCCTTAGACTTTTATTTCTCAATTTCATGTTATCTTTAAATTGATGCAGTTTGTGTAGTTACATTTATCCAGATGCAACTTTATAAATCATCAGGTGCTGTGATTTCTGGTAGATTTTACCAGTCTAACATCTAGGAATATGTTAACTTTGCAGAAAAGTACAAAACGTTTTCAAAATACCTTCATATTTCTTAATCCCTTAGTAGTGAAAACACATGCACTGATGTTGTGTCGACCTATCTGTCCCCCGGAGCCTCAAAATGTCCCTCTGTCGTCCTTGGGTCAGAAATTGAAAGTGACACCAGCGAGCATTCAATGTACAGAACTGCAAGTCTGATGGGATGTACAAGCTACATCTCCTGTGGTGGAGCACAGTGACAGCTTACCACAACAGCACAAATATACCAGGCAAGGAAGGTACTCATTCCTCCCTTAAACACTCCAACCTCCAAATAAGCTGAGCTACATAGACTATGACTGTTATTATTGCACTATTATTGTTTGTTTGTTATGTGTACGTATGTGTGTGTGTATATAACATGTGTGCGTGTGTGTGCGTGTGCGCGTATATGTGTATTTTGTGAGTACGTGTGTATATACATGCACTGAACTTTTTCTCTGGTTTATTATATTGTTTACAGTGTATTATGTTTACATATTCTGTTGTGCTGCTGCAAGTAACAATTTCATTGTTCTATCTGGGACATATGGCAATAAAACACTTGACTCTTATCCTTATTTGCTTGAAGTAAATTTTCTTTAGCACGCGGAATACTGAAACAATCAACATAGTCTGGAAACAAGTAGAGGTTCAAAATGACTGGGGCAAAACTTGTGTAGCAACTGTCTGAAAATTAACGCCATTCTATCAGTTTAAAACTCAAATTGAAAAAATCAACTACAGTGTGGTACGTAGATCTCCATCAGTATATTTCATGAGAGAAGGCCACAATGTACCAGGTGTACCTCAGGGTTCGGTGCTGGGCCCGTTACTGTTTGTCATCTACATCAATGATTTGGATGAGAACATACAAGGCAAGATTAATGATACAAAAGTGAGTAGTTTTGCAGATAGTGAAGATGGTTGTGAACGATTGCAGCAGGATCTGGATCGATTGGCCAGGTGGGCGGAGGAATGGTTGATGGAATTTAATACAGAGAAGTGTGAGGTGTTGCACTTTGGGACGTCGAACATGGGCAGGACCTTCACAGAAAGTGGTCGGCCTCTGGGTAGTGTTGTCGAGCAGAGGGATCTAGGAGTGCAGGTGCATAGTTCCTTGAAGGCCCAGTCGCAGGTAGATGAGGTGGTCAAAAAGGCTTTTGGCATTTTGGCCTTCATCAGTCAGAGTATTGAGTATAGAAGTTGGGAGCTCATGTTGCAGTTGTATACGGTGTTGGTGAGACCGCATTTAGAATATTGTGTTCAGTTCTGGGCACTTTATAGGAAAGATATCGTCACGGTTGAAAGAGTTCAGAAAAGATTTACTAAGATGTTGCCAGGACTAGAGCGTGTGAGCTATAGGGAGAGGTTGAGTAGGCTGGGTCTCTATTCCATGGAGCGCAGGAGGATAAGGGGTATACAAAATCATGAGAGGAATAGATCGGGTAGATGCACAGAGTCTTTTGCCCAGAGTAGGGGAATTGAGGATCAGAGGACATAGATTCAAGGTGAAGGGGAAAAGATTTAATAGGAATCCGAGGGGTAACATTTTCACACAAAGGGTGGTGGGTGTATGGAACAAGCTGCCAGAGGAGGTAGTTGAGACTGGGACTGTTTAGGAAACAGTTAGACAGGTACATGGACAGGACAGGATTGGGGGGATATGGACCAGGTGGGACTAGTGTAGCTGGGACATTGTTGGCCGGTGTGGGCGAGTTGTGCCGAAGGGTCTGTTTCCACACTTTACATCACTCTATGACTCTAATATCTTTCTTCTGGCTTTGAGTTTGCCCTACAGATAATATTCACAGGAAGGCTATAGAAAATAGAAAACAGGTGCAAGAGGAGGCCATTTGGTCCTTCGAGCCAGCACTGCCATTCATTGTGATCATGGCTGATCATCCACAATCAGTAACCTGTGCCTGCCTTCTCCCCATATCCCTTGATTCCACTAGCCCCTAGAGCTCTATCTAACTCTCTTTTAGATTCATCCAGTGAATTGGCCTCCACTGCCTTCTGTGGCAGAAAATTCCACAAATTCACAACTCTCTGGGTGAAAAAGTTTTGTCTCACCTCAGTTTTAAATGGCCTCCCCTTTATTCTTAGACTGTGGCCCCTGGTTCTGGACTCCCCCAACATTGGGAGAAGTTACCAATATCGGGTGATATACACACGCACCAGTAGAACACATGTAACATTTCCATTCAGTTTTGCTTTGCTTTAATTTAGATGTCCACCACAAGTGAACTATTTTAAACTGTCGGTTTAATTCCTTTTTAAATGCAGCTTTCTTGCCGTACTCTCAGATGGCTTCTCCGTGGGGAGTTGTCCTCAACATTTAGCCTGACAGCTCAAATGTCAAAGACCAGGGGTCTGGCACTCTCTCCTCCAGCTGACAAGCAGACAAGCTCTGGTTAATTTGCCCTCAGTGACTCTACTTTTAGCACAGCTGAATCCACTTTTCCTGATCATCTCTGTATCTTGTATCTTGTGGTCATCACTTCCGAAGAGTCCACCGATAGACAATAGACAATAGGTGCAGGAGGAGGCCATTCGGCCCTTCGAGCCAGCACCACCATTCAATGTGATCATGGCTGATCATTCTCAATCAGTACCCCGTTCCTGCCTTCTCCCCATACCCCCTGACTCCACTATCCTTAAGAGCTCTATCTAGCCCTCTCTTGAATGCATTCAGAGAATTGGCCTCCACTGCCTTCTGAGGCAGAGAATTCCACAGATTTACAACTGTCTGACTGAAAAAGTTTTTCCTCATCTCCATTCTAAATGGCCTACCCCTTATTCTTAAACAGTGGCCCCTGGTTCTGGACTCCCCCAACATTGGGAACATCGTTCCTGCCTCTAACGTGTCCAACCCCTTAATAATCTTATATGTTTCGATAAGATCTCCTCTCATCCTTCTAAATTCCAGTGTATACAAGCCTAGTCGCTCCAGTCTTTCAACATAGGACAGTCCCGCCATTCCGGGAATTAACCTAGTAAACCTACGTTGCACGCCCTCAATAGCAAGAATATCCTTCCTCAAATTTGGAGACCAAAACTGCACATAGTACTCCAGGTGCGGTCTCACTAGGGCCCTGTACCATACCAGGTACCATACTGGAGGTATCCTATACCAACTAGGACAATTTTTACATTTTACCAAGCCAATTAACTTACAAACCTGTACGTCTTTGGAGTGTGGGAGGAAACCGAAGATCGGAGAAAACCCACGCAGGTCACGGGGAGAACGTACAAACTCCGCACAGACAGCAGATCATGATAGAACCCGGGTCTCCGGCGCAGCATTCGCTGTAAGGCAGCAACTCCACCGCTGCGCCACCGCGACCACTTATGATTTCAGGAGTCTGAAGAAGGGTCTCGACCCAAAACGACACCCATTCCTTCTCTCCAGAGATGCTGCCTGTCCCGCTGAGTTACTCCAGCATTTTGTGTCTATTTGAGATTTTCAATGACGGCAGTATCTGAACATTTGTTCTTTTAAATAAACACAGAGTACTATTTAAGGGAGGAAACTTGCAAACAACTGCAGCACAAAGGGTTTTGGGGGCCTTCGTGCACAAAACACAGAAACCCCACACACAAACGTTGGTAGGAAAGCCTAATGTTGGTCCTCTTTTCAAGAGGGTAGGAGCATAAAGGTAGGGACATTTTACTGCAATTGTAAAAGGATACATCTAGAGTTTCAGTTTCAGCTTAATTTATTGTCACGTGTACCGAGGTACAGTGAAAAGCTTTTGTTGTGTGCTAACCAATCAGCAGAAAGACTATACATGATTACAATCGAGCCGTACACAGTGTATACATACATGATAAGGGATTAACGTTAAGTGCAAGGTAAAGCCGATCAAGGATAGTCCAAGGGTCATCAAAGAGGTAGTTCAGCACTGCTCTCTGGTTGTGGTGGGATGATTCAGTTGCCTGATAACAGCTGGGAAGAAACTGTCCCTGAATCTGGAGGTGTGCGTTTTCACACTTCTATACCTTTTGCCCGATGGGAGAGGGGAGAAGAGGGAGTGGCCAGGGTGCGATTCGTCCTTGATTATGCTGCTGGCCTTGCCGAGGCAGTGTGAGGTATAAATGGAGTCAATGGAAGGGAGGTTGGTTTGTGCGAAGGTCTGGGCTGCGCCCACAATGTGCTGCAATTGTTTGCAGGCTTGGATGGAGCTGTGAGCATCTTTAGTCCCGAGTTTAAGATACTATTATACTGGAATTCTGGAGGTTCACTCAGATTATCCTTGATCAGAAGGGACTGTTCTACGAGGAAATGTACAAGAAGTCGAATCTCTCCCCACAGGAGCTGAGAAGAGAGACAATGATATTGAAACATATAAAATTCTTGAGGAGCTAGACAGGCTGAATGCTGACGATCTTTCCTCTCCTGGCAGAATCCAGAATCAGAAGGCATGGGTTCAGAAAAAACGATCCCATTTAAGATCGATATGCAAAAGAATTTCTTGTCAGAGGGCTGAGAGTCCACAGAGCCAGAAAGAGCTCGAGTCCTTGAGTACATTTAAGCTTGAGATAGTTATAATGGTTGTAATGATAAACGTGGTTTCCCCCCTGTTGTCAGAGATGGATCCCTCACCCAAATCATATCCTCCCCAGGTACCTTCCCCTGCAACCACAGTAGGTGTAACACCTGTCCCTGCACCTCCACCCTCACTAGGGTTGCCCACATCCCGTATTTTGGGCTAAATTAGTTTGTCGCATACGGGACTGCCTTTGTCCCGTATTAGGCCCGGACGGCGCTGTAGGCCCGGACACTGTAGGCCCGGACGCTGTGGGCCGGACACTGTAGCCCAGAGGCCGCTGTAGGCCCGGACACTGTAGGCCCGGGCGCTGCCTAACGGAGGTTGCGTAGCAACCCGCCTCCCGGTCCGGGCGGCCACCATTGGTGGAGCGGGAGCACGTGGCCGCTGGCTGGGTGAGGTCACGCGGGGCAGTGATGTCACCCTTTGTCCCTTATTTGGGAGTGAGATAGTTGGCAATCCTATCCCTCACATCCATCCAGGGACACCAGCAGTTTCTCCAGGTGAGACACAGGTTCACGTGCACCTTGACAAACCTCATCCACTGCAGTTTAACTGTTATGGGGAAAGGTCAGGAAAATGGAGTTGAGGAATCGTGGATCAGACATTGCCCTTTTGCAAGGTTGGGCGGGCTTGAGGCAGTGCCTAATTTGTTCTTACATGTTGCAGTGTTATGACCTTGTGATGATTACACTACACATGCAGTGGAGTTATCTCCACTACCTCCACTACATGGTTAACTGTGTAAGGCCAACATTTCACTTTAGCTGCAACGTCAAGTTGTACTGGACAGAGTGCCATCAAATCAGAGTCGCATTGTTTCTGCTGTCACAATTTGACTGCTCACGTATTTTCAGTAGACATTAGTAGTACTCATTAGCCGGCTCCCCAATACAATAATTTATGGTGGAAATGTGCGATGGGACACTGGGCCCTCTGATGGACAAACGCAAGGCATGTTATCCCTTCACAATTGCTGCTGCAAGGCTGAGTTTTATAAAATACTTATTTCATTACCTGCTCACCTGTATTTGTCTTTATCAGTTTATTTAAGAGATAGTGGGTTGAAAAGAAAGACAGAACAGTGGTATAGCAGTAGAGCTACTGCCTTACAGCGCCAGAGACCCGTGTTCGATCCCGTCTACCGGCGCTGTCTGTTTGGAGTTTGTATGTCCTCCCTGCGACCTGCGTGGGTTTTCTCCGAGATCTTCGGTTTACCCCCACACTCCTGAGACGTACAGGTTTGTAGGTTTATTGGCTTGGTACAAATTTATATTGTCCCCAGTGTGAGTAGGATAGTGTTAATGTGTGGTGATCGGCTGGGCGGTGTGGACTCGGTGGGCCAAAGGGCCTGTTTCCGTGCTGTAACTCTAAACTAAAATGGTTGTGATAGTCAGGATGTTACAAAAATTTCTACCAACGCACTAATGATAGAAATAATATTTAAATTTTAGTGCTGGCCCCAAAACATATCCATATTAAAATGTGCATCAATCTGTGACTTCTGAACAATAGCTACAATATTTTTAACTTTGAAATTATTTGCTAATTCATCCATCGAGCTGCTGTCGTACCTGGAGTTTATGGATGCTGTTAGGGTATAAAGCCCATTAATTTGACATAGGAACATACACAAGTGACAGAAAAAAGTTGGCCAAAAGCAGCCATCATTGGTGCCGCATACAAGGCTTGGCCTAGTAATAAATCGTGTTTTAGTTTAGCTTAGAGATACAGCGCGGAAACAGGCCCTTCGGCCCGAGTCCGCACCGACCAGCGATCCCCGCACACTAACACTATCCCACACACTCTAGAGACAATTTACATTTATACCAGGCCAATTAACCTACAAACCTGTACGTCTCTGGAGTGTGGGAGGAAACCGAAGATCTCGGAGAAAACCCACGCAGGTTACGGGGAGAGCGTACAAACTCCGTACAGACGGCGCCTGTAGTCAGGATCGAACCTGAGTCTCAGGTGTTGCAAGCACTGTAAGGTAACAACTCTACCGCTGCGCCACCGTGCCACCCTGAACTGATAGAGTATATAGAAATATTATTTCTATATTATTTCTCTGAACTGACACAATGAAGGTAGACGTGAGATTGAACAGAAACAGTAAATGTTGGAGATACTAGACCGCGGCTTTAGAAGACTGAATAAATGAGGCCTCAGTGTAACAGCACCAGTCGCAATGAAACCACAGCAACAAAATGGTGTCTCAGGAACAAGCAGGCCTGTTGTCACAGTGGGTCAATACTCAGATTTTCTGAATAACATCAGCCACAGTCGGTGCAAGAAAAGAAAGTAAGGCAACAATTCAGCAAATGCTAACATCACCATACAATCAAGGGACCTTGTTCTAAAATACCACTGCAAAACAATCTCATCTACAATCATTACTGGTTCTCGCCATGGTTTTGTAAAAGTCATTTCACCTGCAAATCAAATTAATTATTGTTTGAATGTCGGTTCTACATTTCTGCCCTAGTAGAGAGGATCTAACACCTTTAAGCTATTACCTAGCATAAAATGCATGCTTCATTTTCAGTTGAATGTGGCGCTAAGCATATTTATTGAAGACAAATTAGCATCACCAAGAATGGCACTCCTAATGCACATTTTTGTAAGTCAAGATTTTTATAAAGCATGTCATTCTCCCTGCAGTTTAGTTTAGAGATACAGCGTGGAATTAGGCCCTTTGGCCCACCGATAGGGTTGCCAACTTTCTCACTCCCAATTAAGGGACAAGGTGACGTCACCGCCCCGCGCCCCACGTGATCTAACCTTGCCTGCGACCACGTGCTCCCGCTCCACCAATGGCAGCTGCCTGGGCCGGGAGGCGGGTTGCTATGCAACCTCCGTTAGGCGGCGCCCAGGCCTCCGGGCCTACACTGTCCAGAGGTAGACACAAAATACTGGAGTACCTTCAATTTTGTCCAGCATCTGCAATTTTTTTCCTTTTACACTGTCCGGACCTACAGCGTCTGGGCCTACAACGTCCGGGCCTAATACAGGACAAGGGCAGTCCCATATGGGACAAACCAATTTAATCCAAAATGCGGGATGTCCCGGTTAATACAGGACAGTTGGCAGCCCTACCCACCGAGTCTGCATCGATTAGCAATCCCCGCACATTAACACTACCCGACACACACCAAGGATAATTTACATTTATACCAATCCAATTAACCTTTGGAGTGTGGGTGGAAACCGAAGATTTCAGAGAAATCCCACGCGGTCATGGGGAGAACGTACAAACTCCGTACAGATAGCATCCGTAGTCAGGATGGAACTCGGGTCTCCGGCGCTGCAAGGCGCTGCAAACCGCTGCGCAACCGTGTCACCCCTCAAACTACCGGTAATTTATGAATTGCAGTGCTTAGAACATTGGTGTATTCCCGATCAATTGTCTTTGATGGCAGTCCAGCAACTAGGTTGCTGTCTAGTTTAACTCTCCTCATTTTTAAAAGTCAAGATTTTCAATTTCCATGAATCAGATCCCACAATTTAAAAAAGATGCAGAAACTGGACAACGTCCAGAACAGTAAGTGGCAGTGAATGCTCAAAATAGCTGCCACCGTCCACTCTTAAAAGCAGGGCCTTCCTTGCAACACATGTGCACTGCACTTCTGAACAGATGTGATTCCTGGCTCAAAGAGGACCAACGCATCAGTGAATCTGCCATTGATTTAGAGATTGATTAAAATGTTGGCATTTGTGGAGACTTTTCCAGCACAAAGAAAGGCAGCCTCTGTGTACTGCAGCAGCTGCTCCTTAAATTGATCAGTCCTGCAGCTACTTATGAAAGAACAATCATGGCTCTTCAAGTTCTCAAACCGAAAGTTGATGACTTATTGAGATTGACGTTGTTTCCAGTTACGTCACACTTTAAGGATCGCCTCATGCTCGCTGCTAGAGAAGTTCTTGCTTCAGTGGAAGGCAATTTCATTAAATAAAATACCACCGTTACCAGAGAAAGGCCACATGCAGACTGGAGGAACAGCATCTCATTTTCCTCTTGGATAGCTTACAACCCAACCAATGAACGTTTTTTTCTCACACCATCTCCCACTATTCCGCCCCCTTATCGCCTCCCTCCCCTTCCAATGCTATCCCATCCTCTGGCCTTACAGTTCACTCCTCCACCTCTACTTATCTTACAGCCCTTTGTCTCCTTTTCTTTTACTTTAGAGATACAGCGTGGAAACAGGCCTTTCGGCCCACCGGGTCCGCGCCGACCAGCGATCCCCGCACATTAACACTATCCTATACCCACTAAGGACAATTCTTACATTTATTAAGCCAATTAATCTACATACCTGTACGTCTTTGGAGTGTGGGATGAAACTGAAGATCTCGGAGAAAACCTATGCAGGTCGCAGGGAGAACGTACAAACTTCGTACAGACAGCACCCGTGGTCGGGATGGAACCCGGGTCTCCGGCGCTGCATTCGCTGTAAGGCAGCAACTCTACCGCTGCGCCACCGTGACCACCCTGGCCTTCGCCCACCCATCTGCCAATCATAGCCACCCTCACCCATATTCACCGATCATGTGCACGAATGAACTGCGGATGCTGGTTTACACCGAAGATAGACACACAAAATGCTGGCGTAACTCAGCGGGACAGGCAGCATCTCTGGAGAGAAGGAATGGGTGATGTTTCGGGTTGAAACCCTTTTTCAGACGAGTCAGGGGAAAGGGAAACAGGAGATATAGACGGATGTAGAGAGATATAGAGCAAATGAATATGCAAAATATTAACAATGATAATAGAAACAGGCCATTGTTAGCTGTTTGCTCGGTGAGAACGAGAAGCTGGTGGGACTTGGGTGGGGGAGGGATGGAGAGAGAGGGAGTGCAGGGGTTACTTGAAGTTAGAGACATGAAGAGTCATACCACTGGGCTGTAAGCTGCCCAAGCGAAATATGAGATGCTGTTCCTCCAATTTGCAATTCGCCTCACTCTGACAGTATTGATCTCTTTAACTGAGGATTCAGTATATTCAATGTACATTAGAGAATATTTATTGGCTAACATCTGGAATGGGTGGATTGATTTATAAGGAAATGTTGGACAGTCTTGTATCTGCTGGAGTATCAGAAAAGTGAGAGGGAACGATTGAAACATATAACGTCTTGAGGGGCCTTGGCAGAGTGGAGAGGTTATTTCCTCTTGTGGGAGAATCTAGAATGAGGGTGACGTGTTTGACCACTTAAGAGGGAAACAAGCTCACTTTTTTCCCACTCACTATTCTTGGAACTCTCTTCACCAAATAATGATAGAAATATGTTCTTTCAATGTTCTTTGGGCATAAGTGGTTAGATTCTTGACAAGTTACGATTACCGTTGATAGATCTAAATGCAGCCAGTCAGCCATAATTTTATTAAAAGATGTCGCAGGTTCAAGGGGCCGAATGGCCTGTGCCTCCTAAGTTGCACATGTGTAGCAAATGAATGGTGCTTGTTTCAAATCTATGATCACTGTTGGTAAATAACTTACAACATCCACCTTTAAGCATTAACATAGAAAATAGATGCAGGAACAGGCTATTCGGCCCTTCGAGCCAGCACTGTCATTCAATATGATCATGGCTGATCATCCTAAATCAGTACCCCGTTCCTGCTTTCTCCCCATATCCCTTGATTCTGTTATCCCCAAGAGCTATATCTAACTTTCTCTTGAATACATCATTTGTACATGTAGGATATCCGTTTATTCTAATAAGCTCTGGAGAACCTGGCTTACTCTCATTAATTACAGCTCTCTTATCCCATAAATCTGAGTGAATCTTTGTTATCTTCCCCTGTAAAGCGAGTGAATCTTCCCAAAGCTCAGGAGATCGTAACTGTACACAGTACCCCTAGCTGTGCTGAGTTGCAGCTTGACTTTCTCATTCGCAGAGCAAAAGCCCAGCTTGCAGTAAAAGCTAATACAATATTTTCCTGCCTTTTTCTTGCTCTATTAACATAGAAAATAGGTGCAGGAGGAGGCCATTTGGCCCTTCGAGTCAGCACCGCCATTCATTGTGATCATAGCTGATCATCCACAATCAGTAACCTGTGCCTGCCTTCTCCCCATATCCCTTGATTCCACTAGCCCTTAGAGCTCTATCTAATGCTCTTTTAAATCCATCCAGTGAATTGGCCTCCACTGCCTTCTGTGGCAGAGAATTCCACAAATTCACAACTCTCTGGGTGAAAACTTTTTTCTCACCTCAGTTTTAAATGGCCTCCCCTTTATTCTTAGACGTTAACATGTTAACTTTACAGATTTGTAACAGACATCTTGTTAAACCACATCGGCTGTTTATCCTGTTCACTGCTAAGTTTTTTCCACTATTGACCGGAGTATACTCTGGGGTGGCACTGAACAGGTTAACAATGTGCATCAAGGAAATGTGAATGGCACAATCTGGTTTATCCATGAAGATTATTGGAAAGCTGTGTTTCAGTAAAGATTAGTCGTGACACCAGCCATCCCTCTGATTTGTTAATGCAGCTGACGTGAATAATTCTCGATGCTCTCATGTTAAAATTGTTTTATTAAATATTAATAGGAATTAGCCCATAATCTCAGGCTCCAGAAAGTTCAGTTTCAAAAATAACTGAAGATATTTAAATGTGGTGAATCGACTCACTTTCATTTTAGATAGACACAAAATGGTGGAGTAACTCAGCGGGACAGGCGGCATCGCTGGAGAGAAGGAATGGGTGATGCTTCGAGTCAAAGTCTGAAGGAGGGTCTCGAACCCGAAATGTCACCCATTCCTTCCCTCCAGAGATGCTGCCTGAATCCCGCTGAGTTACTCCAGCTTTTTGTGTCTATCTTTGGTATAAACCAGCATCTGCAGTTCCTTCTTACGCAGAGAAAGTTTTTAATGGCCTGGGTCAGGCGTGTATCTGATCTGTGAGGTCAACTTTGTTTATCACCAATCTAGTTACTGCTGCCATTAAAAAATAATCGAGGACTCTGCTTCCACTACCTTTGAGGAAGGGAGTTCCAAAGAATCTTAACCACCCGAGACTTTGATAGAATGGGGCTTATTGTTGGTGGGAGCACAACAAACAGTGCTGCCCGTAGACATAAGGAACTGCAGACGCTGGTTAACCAAAAAAAGACACAAAGTGCTGAAGCATCTCTGGAAAACACGGACAGCTGACGGTTCAGGTCGGGACCTGAAGACTGATTATGATGGTGACGGAGATGGCTGGAAGAGAAGTGAGGCCAGGACAAAGTCTGGCAAGTGCTAGGTTGATGCAGGTGAGGGAGGAGGGGGTTGTTTGGCACATGATTGGACCAAGGCTAGAGATGACAAGGTAAAAAGTGAGATAAGGATAAAAGAGGCATGAATTGTGAAGCCAGAGGAAGGATTGTAGGTAGAAGGGGACAGGGGAAGATAGAAGGTGAGAATTGGGTGTGCATCCAGATCTGGCTCAGGAAAGAGTGGGGTAAAAGGTTGGGGGGGGGGGGGGGAGAGTGGGTATAATGGTTGGGGGGTGGAGGAGGAGAGGTGTTTGTAGGTTAGTTAATTAAAATTGGAGAATTCGTTGTTCATACCATGAGGTTGTAAGCTACCTAAGTGGAATATGAAGTGCCGTTCCTCCAGTTTTCCAGCTTGCTTGTGGCCTCATTGGTTAGTAACTGGGAGATCCAGCAGGCCTTGGCAGACCAAGTGCAAGTGTTTGTGGAAACGGTCACAGTTTACGCCTGGTCTCGCTGATGTAAAGAGGCCAATTGGGAACGCCAAATGCAGTAGATGAGGTGCACATGAACCTCTGTCTAACCTGGAAGGACTGCTGGGGTCCCTGGATGGAGGTGAGGGAGAAGATATAGGGACAGGGTTACAGAGGAAAGTGCCTGGGGAGGAGGTGGTTTAGGTGGGGAGGGGTGAGTGAACCAGAGCATTGCGGAGGGAGCAGTCTCTGCGGAATATGGAATGGGGGTGGGTAAGACAAGTGGTGGGAATGTCAGAGAATGGTGTGTTGAACGTGGTAGCTGCTGGGGTGAAAGGCGAGGACCAGGGGAACTCTACCCATGTTCCATATGGGGGAGGGGAGCAAGAGCAGATCTGTGGGGCCGAGAGGAGTTACGGGCGAGAGTTCCATCTCTGAAGCAGGGGAGGGGGGGGGGGGGGAACCACGTAGTGTTGCCTCACATCTCCAGAGTCCCCGGTTCGATCCTGACTGCGGGGTACAATCTGTGTGGAGTTTGCACGGTCTTCCTGTGACCCCACATAATGCCCTAGTTTCTTCCCATGTACCAGACATTTGCTGGGTGGCAGATTACTGTCAGTAACCTTGAGTGCAGGAGACTGGCAGGAGAATCAAGGTGGTGCTGAGATGCACGAGAGGAGGAACAGCTCACAGGGAAATGAGTGGGAGATTGGGAATGATACGGTTGCCTCGAAAGCCAGCAAAAATCAATGGGCTGAACGCTTCTTTCTGAGTCATTCGGCAATAGGGACTGCTGATTGATATATTCAACAATTAACTCTCAACTATTCTAACCATAAGCAAGATATGAAGTGCTGTGGTAACTCAGCGGGTCAGGCAGCATCTGTGGAGGGAGGAGCATAGGCAACATTTCAAACTGAAGAAGGGTCCCGACTCAAAAGGTTGCCCATCTCCCTCCACAGATGCTGCTGGACCCACTGAGTTACTCCAGCACATGGTGCTTTGCTCAAGATTTCAGCGTCTGCCGCTCCTCGTCTCTCCTTTTCTAATCCTAACTTGCTTTGGTTTCTTATCTTTTCCATCCTGAAGCAAATCTGTCATGTAGTCTGAAGTTGCTTAACCTTGCACACCGACTAAGTTGCCTGGGGAAGTAAACCTTAAACATCATCACTTGCTGGAGGTGGGCGTGGAGGCAGGCCAGTGCTGGCTTATTGAGGTTGCAAGAGTGACATAGTGGACCGAAGATCTTTGAAGCCTGCTAGTTTTTGCGTCCATCTTCGGTTCAAACCAACATCTGCAGTTCCTTCCTACACAATATGTACACATTACAGCCGCCCACATTACAGAGCGTTGCATTCTTAGAAAACCATTTGTACTATAATTTCCCACAATATGAAACTCCATTTCCCATTGAATCCCATGCTGTTAGTGGAGATGTGTTCCTCTGGGCAGCCTTTCTGTCAACAGTAACAATGACCTGTTGGTTCACAGTTGTGTGAACACTTAAGCAAATGCCCTTGTCGTTTCTAATGCAAATTTCTTCAGTGGCCAGCAGCTGTAATGGGAGACATAATCGTCTACAGATGTTTATCACCTTCTAGCTCTTAGTGTGAATGGAGACATACATTTTAAAACGTGCAACAAATGCAGGCAAGATAATTTAATGCTATAATTCTCAACAAATAACAGTGGTGATTGAGATTTATAACTTGCTGGCCTGCTTCAGATGCTTATTTGGTAAGAGATGAAGCTGTTAATGTGCCAGGAGGCTCAGTCATGAAATAAATAGAACAAGATCTATTAGTTGACACGTTCTTTGGCACGTATACTTACAAATAAACTGAAACCTGCAGATGTAAGAAATACTGAGGCAACAACCGTTGCAGCTTTTCGTCTAATCTCTTGCAGACCAAATGGGAGAGGAGAGATCATCATCATCATATCATCATATATATACAGCCGGAAACAGGCCTTTTCGGCCCTCCAAGTCCGTGCCGCCCAGTGATCCCCGCACACTATCACTATCCTACACCCACTAGGGACAATTTTTACAATTTTTACATTTACCCAGCCAATTAACCTACATACCTGAACGTCTTTGGAGTGTGGGAGGAAACCGAAGATCTCGGAGAAAACCCACGCAGGTCACGGGGAGAACGTACGATCAAAGGGCTTAATTAAGAATAGAAGGGGTGTTAGATGTGGCAGTGATAACAAAGGACGATATCGAAGGACTTCTTCCTCAACGTAAAATTCTTTTATTTTCTGATGAACGATGTACCTAACAATGTATCTGATGTAGATTTTTCTTTTAAAGATATTTTTAATACAACTGGTGGGAATTTTTCCAATGAATAGATTCCTTAAGATGCCTGCTGCAAATAATCTCAAAAGAATATTGTAGGGCAGAGGGGCTACCTGTTTTGTTTTTAGTTTAAAGATACAGCGCGGAAACAGGCCCTTCGGCCCACGCCGACCAGCGATCCCTGCACATTGACACTATCCTACACACACTAGGGACAATTTACATTTATACCAAGCCAATTAGCCTACAAACCTGTACGTCCTTGGAGAGTGGGAGGAAACCGGAGCACCTGGAGCAAACCCACGCAGGTCACGGGGAGAAGGTACAAACTCAGTACAGACAGCACCCGTAGTCAGGATGGAACCCGGGTCTCTGGCGCTGTAAGGCAGCAACCCTACCACTGCACCACCCTGCCACCCTGGAATACCATGTATTTGTGCCAGGTCCGAGTTCAATATCTTCAATACTCTTTTCCTTAATCAACCAAAGGCTGTGATGACGCATTGAAAGCTGTAATGAATTTCATCGCTAGTATCTGCTTCAACAAGGACTGGCTGGCCAAGTAAGGGAAGAGGCCCACATATACTAGGTTGTGCCATGAACCTTAATTGTTGGATGCAGCAGCAGGGGGCAGATTAGCAGAGCTCCTGGGTCCTGCGGATGTGAGTGTAAGGCCATTCCTCACACATGCTTTGGTGGGCACATTAAGCATGCATATAAGCAAGCATCATCTGCAAACTGCAGCCTAATTACCAAGCTTCAGGTGTCTTTGAATGTGGAGTGTGTAGGAAGGAACAGCAGATGCTGGTTTAAAATGAAGATAGACACAAAATGCTGGAGTAACTCAGCAGGACAGGCAGCTTCTCTGGATAGAAGGAAGGGTGACGCTTCGGGTCGAGACCCTTCTTCAGACAGTCAGGGGAGAGGGAGACACAGAGATATAGAAGGGCAAGGTGTGAAAACGAGACATCAAAGGGGACGAAGTTCAAGGAAAATGTAGAATAGATCATTGTTAGCTAGGGAAAAGTGACAACGAAGCATACAGAGATAACATTTAATCAGAGGGCAGTCAGAATAGTTGAAGAACTAGGATGGGAGGGGTGGAGAGAGAGGGAAAGCAATGGTTACTTTAAGTTAGAGAAGTCAATAATTGGATGTTGAACGGCTTCCTATTTAGAAGGGTGGGCCTGAGGTCCTGAGGGGTTTTATTGGGCTTTGTTGTTGGTGATGTGCAACATTGTAGTGCAGTGGATTGAGGGAAGTATTGGAGCAATAACACAGCTTTGTATGACGTCAGTCTTCAGTGGGAATGGTTCTGCTGCGGGTCGGTTGGTTAGCTTCATGATTTGTATGTCATCATGGAGCCAGTGTAAGATGGAGATGAATCTCTGTGATCAGCCCAGCTTGTTGAGGATATTCCACCGTCTCTCCGCCCTGATGGAGTTCTCCCTCAACCTCAGACAGACCAGACACACAAAGCTGCAGTAACTCAGCGGGGAGACTCCAGCATCTCTGAAGAAAAGGAATAGGTGACGTTTCCGGTCGAGACCCTTCTTCAGACCCGAAACGTCACCTGTCCCTTTTATCCAGAGAGCAACTCTGACCCAGGGCCGTTTTTACAGCATTATGGGCCCCCGGGCAAAGCAGTGTACTGGGGCCCCTACCGTTACTCTCCCCCACCCCCCTTTCCCTACCAGCCCCCCCCCTGTCGTGCCGGCGAAAAGCACTTACCGAAAAGCACTTAGCGATGGACTTAGGGTGCTACATTGTTGCGAAAAGCACTTACAGATCGCTGTGAGAAGCACTTAGTGACCGAAAATGTTGCGAAAAAAGCACTTATTGAACATACATTTTTAAAGTAGTATTTATTTATTGCAAGTCACTTAACATACACAGATCAGCATGGGGCCCCTATGCTCGTGGGGCCCCGGGCAAGTGCCCATCAGGCCCATGCGTTAAGACGGCCCTGCTCTGACCCGCTGCATTACTCCAGCATTTTGTGTCTATCTTCGGTGTAAACCAGCACCTGCAGTTCCTTCCTACACTCTTCCTCGATCTCACCAACTGCTGGATATCTACACTACCAGCTGTAGTGAACTTGCACAAGAGATATTATGACATCCCGCATCAGCCCATCATTGATCTCTGTGAAATAAAAGGCAGTGAAGAAACCCAGTGTGTGTGTTACTTGCAAGTTATATGGAGTTACAGCTTATTAAAGGAGTAGAACTATTATTATCTTGTAATATAACACTGCTGGTGAGTTTACAACATGTGTGCCAGATTGAGCTGTTAATAGCCGACTGTGTAGTCTTTCTGCTGTTTGAAAGTGCTTGAACCTATGTTTGCCAACAACACTTGCACATGCTGACAGTGAATGTCGAGAGGGCAGTTCTCCAGCTTGAGTCGGCAGTACAGAATCCAACTTCTGCTTCAGCGTGTACATCTAATGGCAGCTTCCAACAGATAATATTCACCATCGTTTAGCTGCCTCCAAGTTCTTGGAGAACCATGAGCTAGTACCAATGTCACGAAGCACAGGCACAGCACAAAGTTTAAAGATAGAGCCGGCCGGAGCGGACTTAGCCCTCTTCGCAAGTAAGGTCATAAGGCCATAGGTGATAAGGAGTAGAATTAGGCCATTCGGCCCATCAAGTCTACTCCGCCATTCAATCATGGCTGATCTATCTCTCCCTCCTAACCAAATTCTCCTGCCTTCTCCCCATAACCTCTGACACCCGTACTAATCAAGAGTCGATCTGTCTCTGCATTAAAAATATCCCCCAACGGCCTCCACAGCCTTCTGTGGCAAAGGGTTCCACAAATTCACCACCAGTTTGTAGAATGTTTGCACAAAATCAATCCAAGTAAAAGGTAAAACTCCAGGCAATCTCTACGCAGCATAAACACGACGTGAACTATAAACTTACCATCAATGACCGCATTATTGCAGGATAATATTAACTCAATCTCCAAACTGCTTGGAAGTCTCATTTTACAAAAGTTGAGTTTTACACAAACCATCAGCAGTCATTGATTTTAACGCTTCTATTGAGAACAGTTGTGTGAAAAGTAAAGTGACGTTGAAGGATGCAATTCAGGCCATCAAGTTCATGTCAACTCGGGTGGGACGGTGGCCTTACAGCGTCAGAGACCCGGGTTCAATTCTGACTACGGTCTACTGCACGGAGTTTGTATGTTCACCCCATGACCTGGGTGGGTTTTCTCAGCGTTCTTCAGTTTCCTCTCAAACTCCACAGACAGGTTAATTGGCTTGGCATCTCTGTAAAATTGTCCCGAGTGTGTGTAGGACAGTGTTGATGTGTGGTGGGGATTGCTGGTCGGTGCGGACTCGGTGGACCAAAGGCCCCGTTTCCGTGCTTTATCATTAAAATAAACTAAACTAAACTCGCAGAGCAAATCCATTCCCCCACTATTTTCCCAGCTACCTAATCTCCCTGCAGTCCCACTAATTTAGTTTAGTTTAGAGATACAGCGCGGAAACAGGCCCTTTCGGCCCACCGGGTCCACGCCAACCAGCGATCCCCGCACATTAACACTATCCTACACACACTAGGGACAATTGTTACATTTACCAAGCCAATTAACCTACATACCTGTACGTCTTTGGAGTGTGGGAGGAAACCAAAGGTTTCGGAGAAAACCCACGCAGGTCATGGGGAGAACGTACAAACTCCGTACAGACAGCGCCCGTAGTCGGGATCGAACCCGGGTCTCCGTCGCTGTATTCGCTGTAAGGTAGCAACTCTACCGCTGCGCCAACGTGCCGCTGGAATTCTCCCCAGATCCTACCTATTACTTGACAACCCACCAACCCACATGCACCAGAGTCTAGCTGGACACTCACACAGTCACAAGGGAATGCATTCAGCACCACAGGTCAGAACTGACCCCAGTCGCTGGAGTTGGGAGGTAGTAGCTCCACGAGGCACCCCTTGAAACGTGTGAATGTTTTGAGTATCTGAATGGGATGCAACCCCACAGATGGATCTCCAAAGTGTTAAAGGCAGCTTCCAGCAGATAGATAATATCCACCACCATACAGCTGCTCCCAAGGTCTTGGACAATAAGGTTCAAAAGGCAGTAGCATTTCCTTTTCCATGATTTACCAATGCTTTACTGAGAACACCAAAAATGTCCCAATTGCCTATTAACATACCTGACCAATATAAAAATATGTCTCATAGTGATGCAGTTTGCTGCAAATTTGATCAGAATTGTAATTTTCCACAGTCACTTGAAGAATGCACATTCTTTATATACAAAGATAGACACTAAATGCTGGAGTAACTCAGTGGTGTCAGGCAGCATCTCTGGAGAGGAGGAATGGGTGACGTTTCGGGTCGAGACCTTTCTTTATCTGCGAGATGGCAAATGCATAACATCAGAGTCTTTCCTAACATCATCACCTACTGGCAAGAACCTGCAACTACAGCTGTACCAAAAACTCGTAAATATATGATTTTTACTCCAAATTATTTCAAGGGCAGTTTCTGAAAATTGAAAAGTGAAACGGACACAATTTTTTAAATCATATTTTGCATTTTTAAAATAATTTAATAATGCCCAGATTTTGCCGTTTGTTGAATGTGACCAGATCTTGCAACAAGCCCAAATTTGTCTTATTTTGTAGTCGCCGTTGTGACAGATGTTCACTATTAAATCTGTCCTGTTCAAACCAGCCAAGATATCCATCAGCCTGAAGAACCACATTCCACATACAGATCTGCATGTTGTTTGAAAAAAAAAAACTGCTCTCAAACTTCAGACATTTTAGGCAGTGGTATTTTTAAACGTCGTAGCAAATTTCCCAGGAGCTAAGTCAATGTTAATTGCAAGGCAACCAACAAGCTGTCCCATTATAACTGTTTTGTCCTCAGGAAAAGTGCCAGTTCAGATTGTTGTGCACCACATTCTAATATATCACCAACAAGGAATGAGAAGAGGACATTTTTACGATACTTCACTGCAGTTCAAGAAAACATCTTCTGCTGCTGTTGCTTTATCTTAACAATGTTTGAAAAGCACTGTAAATTCTACCTTTCACAAAGAAAAACACTTCACAAAACAAAGCAACCATTAATTTCCCCGGATTCCACCTCCCAACCTAAAGAGCCTCTCTCATGGGAGCTCCACACACCAATGCAAAAACACCAGGTCTGTTTCTGAGTCAGAAAGAAATACTGCACAGAAACAGGCCCTTCACCCCATTGTCCACACCAACCATCACCCACCACTTTACAGTAATCCTACATTAATCCCTATTTTTTAAATCTACGCTACATTCTTGTCAACTCTACCCAGATTCTGCCAATCACCCACACACTGTGTAGGGATATTGGAGGAAACTCATGCTGTCACAGAGAGCTCGTGCAAACTCTGCACAGACAGCATCTAAGGTGAAGATTGAGCCTGGTAGACACAAAAAGCTGGAGTAACTCAGCGGGGACAAGCAGGCAGCATCTCTGGAGAGAAGGAATGGGTGACATTTCGGGCTGAGACTAGGGTTGCCAACTGTCCCGTATTAGCTGGGACATTCCGTATTTTGGGCTAACTTGATTTGTCCCGTACGGGGCCGCCCTTGCCCGGTATTGGGCCCACAGGCCGCTGTCGGCCGGGACAGTGTAGACTAGCGGAGTGTGTTCAGGGAACAGGGCCGGATGTGTTTGACTAACGGAGGTTGCGTAACTCTGTATGCCAAGGCCACAGATGAAAAGGCTGTCAGATAAAGAGAGGAGTGAAATGCAAAGCTAGAGTGGGGCACGGGAAGAGAAGGGGAGAATTCAATGTTCATACCGTTGGGTTGGAAGCTACCCTGGCAGAATATGAGGCGGGCTTCCCCCAGTTGTGTGTGACCTCACACAGGCAATGGAGGAAACCCAGGACAGGAAGGTTGTTATGGGAATGGGAAGTGGAGGTGAATGACTAACAACCATTTGAACCTCTTGATTTTGTTGAGGGTGGGGAAGCAGCGACTTTCAGGCAATCTTCTGAAGCTTCGTCAGCTAAAACAAAGGTGGCCTGTGGCTGTGATGTTGCCATGTCAGGGTTTGCTGAATCTTGGTGACTAGTGGTGATAGGCACTTTAGCAAGGAGCACTTTTCCTACACAAGGAGTGAGCACTTGCACTAAATTAGACAGCATGACCCTCAGTGAACATCGTTGCAACACTTTTTAAGATCTCAGTTGAAAATCTTTCATGGGAGGTAGAATGAAGTTTAAAGCCTGAATTTCCAAACTGCTGGCTATTTAGTTTTGTTTAGTTTAGCTTAGTTTAGTTTAGAGATATAGTGCGGATGGGTTGACTGCTTCAAGAGGAAGTTGATGGAACTTTATTGCGTTCCATCACAGTGAGGAATGTGGAATCCACTGTGGTGGATGTTTATGCTAACTTTTATGTGGTTATGTGTCTTGTTGCTTTTCACTTTGTATGGCAACTCAAATTTCACTGTACCATAATTGGTACATGTGACAATAAACTGACCTTGAAACCTTCAAAAAGGCTCTTCGGCCCACCGAGTCCGCGCTGACCAGTGATCCCCACATATTAACACTATCCTACACACACTAGGGACGATTTTGCATGTATACCAAGCCAATTAACTTACAAACCTGTACGTCTTTGGAGTGTGGGAGGAAACTGAAGATCTCGGAGAAAATCCACGCAGATCACGGGGAGAACGTACAAACTCCGCACAGCCAGCACCTGTAGATTTAGAGAGATACAGCGCGGAAACGGGCCCTTCGGCCCAACGGGTCCGCGCCGCCCAGCGATCCCCGCACATTAACACTATCCTACACACACTAGGGACAATTTTTACATTTACCCAGTCAATTAACCTACATGCCTGTACGTCTTTGGAGTGTGGGAGGAAACCGAAGATCTCGGAGAAAACCCACGCAGGTCATGGGGAGAACGTACAAACTGTAGTCGGGATGGAACCCGGGTCTCTGGCGCTGAAAGCACTGTAAGGCAGCAACTCTACCGCTGAGCCACCTGTATGCACCACACATACAGCTGAAGGCCTGGTTCCACGCTGTATCTCTAAACTAATCACAATGTTTAAATTATCAGATACATGGATAAGAAGGGTTTGGAGGGATGTGGGCGAAACGCTGGTAAATGGAACTATGTGGATTGGCACCTGGCACCAGTATAGCAAAGGGGATTACAGAGGGATGAGGCAGGAGCTGGCCAAAATTGACTGGAAGGAGGCCCTAGCAGGGAAGACGGTAGAACAGCAATGGCAGGTATTCCTGGGAATAATGCAGAGGTTGCAGGATCAATTTATCCCAAAGAGGCGGAAAGACTCTAAGGGGAGTAAGAGACACCTGTGGCTGACAAGGGAAGTCAAGGACAGCATAAAAATTAAGGAGAGGAAGTATAACATAGCAAAGAAGAGTGGGAAGACAGAGGATTGGGACTCTTTTAAAGAGTAACAAAAGTTAACTAAAAAGGCAATACGGGGAGAAAAGATGAGGTACGAGGGTAAACTAGCCAATAATATAAAGAAGGATAGCAAAAGTTTTTTTAGGTACGTGAAGAGGAAAAAAATAGTCAAGGCAAATGTGGGTCCCTTGAAGACAGAAGCAGGGGAATTTATTATGGGGAACAAAGAAATGGCAGACGAGTTAAACCGTTACTTTGGATCTGTCTTCACTGAGGAAGATACACACAATCTCCCAAATGTTCTAGGGGCCTGAGAACCTAGGGTGATGGAGGAACTGAAGGAAATCCACATTAGGCAGGAAATGGTTTTGGGTAGACTGATGGGACTGAAGGCTGATAAATCCCCAGGGCCTGATGGTCTGCATCCCAGGATACTTAAGGAGGTGGCTCTAGAAATAGTGGAAGCATTGGAGATCATTTTTCAATGTTCTATAGATTCAGGATCAGTTCCTGTGGATTGGAGGATAGCAAATGTTATCCCACTTTTTAAGAAAGGAGGGAGAGAGAAAACGGGTAATTATAGACCAGTTAGTCTGACATCAGTGGTGGGGAAGATGCTGGAGTCAATTATAAAAGACGAAATTGCTGAGCATTTGGATAGCAGTAACAGGATCATTCCGAGTCAGCATGGATTTACGAAGGGGAAATCATGCTTGACAAATCTACTGGAATTTTTTGAGGATGTAACTAGGAAAATTGACAGGGGAGAGTCAGTGGATGTGGTGTACCTCGACTTTCAGAAAGCCTTCGACAAGGTCCCACATAGGAGATTAGTGGGCAAAATTAGAGCACATGGTATTGGGGGTAGGGTACTGACATGGATAGAAAATTGGTTGACAGACAGAAAGCAAAGAGTGGGGATAAATGGGTCCCTTTCGGAATGGCAGGCAGTGACCAGTGGGGTACCGCAAGGTTCGGTGCTGGGACCCCAGCTATTTACGATATACATTAATGACTTAGATGAAGGGGTTAAAAGTACCATTAGCAAATTTGCAGATGATACTAAGCTGGGGGTAGTGTGAATTGTGAGGAAGATGCAATAAGGCTGCAGGGTGACTTGGACAGGTTGTGTGAGTGGGCGGATACATGGCAGATGCAGTTTAATGTAGATAAGTGTGAGGTTATTCACATTGGAAGTAAGAATAGAAAGGCAGATTATTATCTGAATGGTGTCAAGTTAGGAAGAGGGGATGTTCAACGAGATCTGGGTGTCCTAGTGCATCAGTCACTGAAAGGAAACATGCAGGTACAGCAGGCAGTGAAGAAAGCCAATGGAATGTTGGCCTTCATGACAAGAGGAGTTGAGTATAGGAGCAAAGAGGTTCTTCTACAGTTGTACCGAGCCCTGGTAAGACCGCACCTGGAGCACTGTGTGCAGTTTTGGTTTCCAAATTTGAGGAAGGATATTCTTGCTATTGAGGGCGTGCAGCGTAGGTTCACTAGGTTAATTCCCGGAATGGCGGGACTGTCGTATGTTGAAAGGCTGGAGCAATTAGGCTTGTATACACTGGAATTTAGGAGGATGAGGGGGGATCTTATTGAAACATATAAGATAATTAGGGGATTGGACACATTAGAGGCAGGAAACATGTTCCCAATGTTGGGGGAGTCCAGAACAAGGGGCCACAGTTTAAGAATAAGGGGTAGGCCATTTAGAACGGAGATGAGGAAGAACTTTTTCAGTCAGAGAGTGGTGAAGGTGTGGAATTCTCTGCCTCAGAAGGCAGTGGAGGCCAGTTCGTTGGATGCTTTCAAGAGAGAGCAGGATAGAGCTCTTAAGGATAGCGGAGTGAGGGGGTATGGGGAGAAGGCAGGAACGGGGTACTGATTGAGAGTGATTAGCCATGATCGCATTGAATGGCGGTGCTGGCTCGAAGGGCTGAATGGCCTACTCCTGCACCTATTCTCTATTGTCTATTGTGGATTGGCACCTGGATCGGCACGGATGAGTTGGGCCAAAGGAATCTACATCATCTCAGTTTAAGCATCCTCACTTATACATTAGCAGACACACCTTAATCAGGCTAAATCCACAAAGTAGGGCTTCCTATTGTAGATGAAGAAAATGATCCTGGGATTTCAGGGCCCAGCTATAGCTTTATACTTGCACTTACTTCTTGCTCTCCTTCCAGCTCTAGATGTTCACCGGTTAATTTATGGTGATCTGCAAATGCAGCAACATCTCGTCAGCTGGCAATGTGAAATATAGTTACCTGGAGAATGGCTGAGAAAGTATTTTGTTCTGCGCAGCAGAAACCTTGCCCTGCATGCTGTACCTTTAACAGATACAGATAAACAGATCACCAAAGTTTCCGATGAGGAAGCGGAAGAAAGTAGCCAACGGGAGAGGAGGAGTGCAAAGGAGAGCACAGCAGTTTTGCCAACTTTGCAACAAGGTTTAGTTTAGAAATATAGCGCAGGAACAGGCCCCTTCGGCCCACCGAGTCTGCTCCGACCAGTGCTCCCCACCCACTAACACTATCCTACACACACAAGGGACAATATTTTACAATGACACCAAGCCAATTAGCCTAAAGACCCGTACGCCTTTGGAGGGTGGGAGGAAACCAGAGATCCCGGAGAAAACCCATGCGGTCACGGGGAAAACATCCAAACTCTGTCCAGACAAGCACCCTTAGTCAGGTTCCAACCCGGATCTCTGGCGCTGTCAGGCAGCAACTCTACCGCTGCGCCACCGTGCCGCCCAAGGCAGTGAGCAAAACTGATATGTAAATAAATAGATCAGCCTATTTTGTTCCATTCAGCAAGACATAATCTATAACAATCTGGTGCAGCACTGAGGCCGTGAAAGGTGACAGACTAAATGGTGGAGTAACTCAGCTGAACCTGAAGAAAGGTCTTGACCCGAAACGTCACCCATTCCTTCTCTCCAGAGATGCTGCCTGACCCGCTGAGTTACTCCAGCATTTTGTGTCTATCTTCGGTGTAAACCAACATCTACAGTTTCTTCCTACACAATGATGACTGAGATTATTACAGCAGCTGTCAGCCTCGTTTGACATGCGACAATTTCACAACACCATGGAAATACCTCTCATCAGTCGAATGTAAACATCTATTGCAGAAGGCAAGTCTGTGGACAGACTGTACCACTGAAGTATTTTGTTCTCCGCAGCAGAAACCTTGCCCTGCATGCTGTACCTTTAACAGGTACAGATAAACAGATTACCAAAGCTGATAAGGAAGTGGAAGAAAGTAGCGAACAGGAGAGGAATGCAAAGAAGAGCACAGCAGTTTTGCCAACTTTGCAAAACCTCTCATCAGTCGAATGTAAACGTCTATTGCAGAAGGCAAGTCTGTGGACAGACAGCACCACTGATGGAAATAAATCAAATCACTATATTGAATACAGGCCATATTAATAATAAACCACTCACTGCAAAACAAATGTCCCGACTGATTAAATGAACTTTGTTCTTAGTATTATATTTCTTTGGCACTGCTGTAAAGTTTAGAATGGTTGTCCAGAATGCACACTGCAATCCCACTGCATCCTAGCCACAGTCTGTTATGCAAATATTATTTTAAATCTCTTTACTTTATACCCCTTTTACAAACAGCATCTTTTTAACATAGAAGCAAATGCCAAATAGCTTCACAAAGGCACATCAGGATGAAACAAAATATTAGACAAACACAAAATACTGGAGTAACTCAGCGGGACAGGCAACATCTCTGGAGAGCAGGAATGGGCAACATTTTGGGTCGAGACCTTTCTTCAGACTGATCAGTCTGAACGTTTCGGTTTGTGACCTTTCTTCAGAATGATCAGTCTGAAGAAAGGGTCTCGACCCAAAACGTCACCCATTCCTTCTCTCCAGAGATGCTGCCTGTCCCGCTGAGTTACTCCAGCTTTTTGAGTCCATCTTCGATTTAAACCTTCTCTCCAGCTCTATGGCCACATTTTAACCCAGACTCGCACGATTCTACATTTTCTTTGAACCCCATCCCCTTTGATGTCTTGTTTTCACACCTTACCCTTCCTTATCTCTGTGTCTCCCTCTCCCCTGACTCTCAGTCTGAAGAAGGGTCTCGATCCGAAACATCACTCATTCCTTCTATCCACAAATGCTGCCTGTCCCGCTGAGTTACTCCAGCATTTTGTGTCTGTCTTCAGACTAATTTTTACTTTGGACATCACAATGGGGAAACATAAAGACCGGATAGTTATGAAAAATGTTCTGCAGGTGAATTATCTTCTGAATGCTGACACACTGTCGGTCAGAACACATAACGGAGGACTCACAAATGATACCACGTTCAAACAAGACCAAATTTCCTCCAAGATCGACACAAAATGCTGGAGTAACTCAGCGGGACAGACAGCATCTCTGGAGAGAAGGAATGGGTGACGTTTCGGGTCGACACCCTTCTTCAGAACAATGTCCTCTATTCGTCTACATCTGGCAATTTATCACTCACCAACTGAGAATCTGCTAGATATGGAGGGATAATATTACTTGCGATGTCAGTTTGCTTAAAACAGGAAGGATAATAGGGTCAGCATAAAGCATTTCACTTTCAAACATCAAAGGGTACAGATTCATAGGATGTCACTATCCCACTGGAAAGACAAGATGGACAATGTAGGCAAGAGGAGGGATACAGATGCTGCCTGACTGCATTTCTATCATTTCGCATTTTTAATTTCAGGTTTGTAATATTTGCAGTTTTCTGCTTTTTGATTATTGTTGTGCCCATAACCCTGTTTCCACAAACTGTGACCAAGCTCCATTTTTGCCCCATCGATTCCATACGCCCTTTAACTTTAGAACATAGAACATAGAACTGTACAGCGCAGGAACTGGCGCTTCTGCCCACTATGTCTGTGCTTGATGCCAAACCTAAGCTAATCTCACAAGCTACGTATCCCTCCATTCCCTCCCCATCTAAAAATCTCTTAGTTTAGTTAAGAGATACAGCGCATAAACAGGTCCTTCGGCCCACCGGGTCCGCGCCGACCAGCGATCCCAGTTTATTAACAGTATCCTACACCCACTGGGAACGGTTTTTACATTTGCCCAGCCAATTAACCTACAAACCTGCACGTCTTTGGAATGTAGGAGGAAACCGAAGATCTCGGAGAAAACCCACGCAGGTCACGGGGAGAACGCACAAACTCCGTACAGACAGCTGCTGTGGTCGGGCTGGAACCCGGGTCTCCGGCGCTGCATTCGCTGTAAGGCAGCAACTCTACCACTGCTGCATCACCATACTTAATTCTTAAATACCACTATCAAATCTGCCTCCACCACCACCCCTTGCTCCAGGCACCCACCACGCTCCTTGAAACAAACCTTCCCTGAAAGTCTCCTTTAAACATTGCTTCTTTCACCTTTACGTTATGTCCTCTAGTCTTTGACATTTCTACCCTGATTTGGAATATCTACCCTACTGATGCCTCTCCTAGTTCTTATACTTCTATCAGCTCTCCCCTCAGCCGCCTCTGACTCTCCAGAGAAAACCATTCAAATAAGTACAACCTCTCCTCATCGCCAATGCCCTCAAATCCAGGCAGAGGTCTGGTGTAGCTATTCTGCACACCCTTCAAAGCCCCACATCCTACAATGGGGCAGTCAGAACTGTACCCAAACTCCAAATACGGCTTCACCAACATCCTATAAACTACACCCTATCAGAAGGTTTAAATTTTCATTACAAACAGAAAATACTGGAAAATATTGGCATCAATGGCTGTATTGATCTATGGCTCTGTGACGATCAGGTCACAGTTTGCCTTTTCTACCTTGTATCTTTCTCTCCCTTTGTACCAAAATAAACGTTTAACCTACATTGATACACAGATACCCGTCTTTCTAATTTTTACACATCTTTGCCACTGTACAAGTCTACCCCTTGTCCTCATATTTTCACATGCACAGAGGATCAGCCTTGTGATGTTTCCTGCAACACATCTCACAACTTAAATGCTTCCTTTATGTCTGGCTGATACAAGGCCACAGGGTCGCAAGTGGCCACTCGGCCCATCAAGTCTACTCCGTCATTCAATCATGGCTGATCCATCTCCTCCTGCAAACCCTATTCTCCTGCATTCTCCCCAAAACCCCTTTATATATATCACGAAGTATCTTGATATATATCAGTCAGAGATTTGTAAACCTGTGGAATTCTCTGCCTCAGAAGTCAGTGGAGGCCAATTCTCTGGATGCTTTCAAGAGAGAGCAAGATAGAGCTCTTAAAGATAGCAGAGTCAGGGGGTATGGGGAGAAGGCAGGAACGGGATACTGATTGTGAATGATCAGCCATGATCACATTGAATGGCTGGCTCGAAGGGCTGAATGGCCTACTCCTGCACCTATTGTCTATCTTGGACAACTTTAGTTTTCGACTCTGCTGATTTCCAACCATTTGCTACCTACACTGTCCCTGTCAAGTCCAGCTCTCTGTTCTCTCTATTCATTGATTGTGAATCCTTTTTTCTGTTTTCATTGTGTATTGTCCTTCCTGTGCCACTCCATCATGGATATTTCTGCCAGTTCCCATGTTGTTCCTCAAATCCCTCGCCACTTCCTCAGACACAACTCACATGCTTTTCCTCCTTTTTTTCCTGAACTCGACCATTTCAGACATAACCTCTGCCAAATTTTAACTGCTAAATATTCAGAAACAACTATTTAAATCCTGAGCCATAAACCACAGGCAGTAAATTTCAAGCTGAAAATAGTAAATTTCAATCTACATCAAATTCAAATTTCAATCTACATCAAACTACATTTAAAACTGAGATGAGAAAAAACGTTTTCACCCAGAGAGTTGTGAATTTGTGGAATTCTCTGCCACAGAAGGCAGCGGAGGCCAATTCACTGGATGAATTTAAAAGAGAGTTAGATAGAGCTCTAGGGGCTAGCGGAATCAAGGAACATGGGGAGAAGACAGGCACAGGTTACTGATTGTGGATGATCAGCCATGATCACAATAAATGGTGGTGCTGGCTCGAAGCGCCAAATGGCCTCCTCCTGCACCTATTTTCTGTTTCTATCATAACTCACAATGGAGAGTTAAATGGCATGAGGCAATACAGGCAATACTTCATTACAAGACCATTCAATGGTGGTCTAATTTCACCTGGAGGTACATTGTCTGGATCACCAGATGATGAAACACACGAATCAGAATTTACTGTAAGTGCCCAGGGAGCTTGTGTCCTTTGCCTCACTGAAGGAAACGTTAAAAAGTTAAAGAACATAAGGTCACATCCGATTATTGGAGTCGGCTGCTTTGCAGAACATAACCCAGCACTCCTCACCGATTTCTGCTTTTACTAAAGGTACACAAGGTGGAGATCAATCACATAACAACGAGCTTCAGAACCTCTGCACAAATTCCAGATAATAGCGGCAGACGGAAGAGTGTGTTTAACAATAAACAGTGCGAGGCCTCGAAGGAATTCAAACACAGACAGAAATTAATTAAGGCATGCCCATGTGAATTGGAAAGGAAATGGCAATGAGTGAACAGTGTTTTCTCTGAGAAAAGAGGCAAGGCCTAGGGCTTTGAATGGGAGAATGCAGTTTTGGAGTTTCAAGGTGACTGAAGCATAACTGAGTGTTTTTGCAGTACATGGATCGAGGTGGCACAGGCTTTGCAGATGGAAATCAGTCATTTTGTTGCGTGCTATCCAGACAGCAGAAAAACAACACATGGTTACAATCGACACAATATGGACACAAAATGCTGGAGTAACTCAGCAGGACAGGCAGCATCTCTGGAGAGAAGGAATGGGCGACCTTTCGGATGGTGACCAGACTCACTCCTGGACTCCATCCTATCCCCCCTGGTCCAATCCCTCCCTATGTTCAAGACACCTCACACGCCTTTTGTCTTTTCAATGACTTCCGTTTTCCCGGCCCAACTCCCTCATCTTTACTAGAGTCTGAAGAAGGGTCTCGACCCGAAACGTCACCCACTCCTTGTCTCCAGAGATGCTGCCTGTCCCGCTGAGTTACTCCAGCATTTTGTGTCTATCTTCGGAGTACACCAGCATCTGCAGTTCCTTCCAACACATGATTACAATCGATCCGTTTACAGTGTATAGATACATGATAAGGGGATAATGTTTAGCGCAAGGTAAAGCCAGCAAAGTCCGATCAAGAAAAGTCCGAGGGTCACCAATGAGGTAGATAGTAGTTCAGCACTGCTGTAACATGGCGGGAAACACACAGCTCTAAACCAAACAAGACAACAAATGGCAAAATATGACATTGGGTCGGGTGAAAGGGATTTTGGTATTGGTTTATTGTCACGTGTACTGAGATATAGTAAAAACTTTGTTCTGCATGCCATCCGGGCAAAATCATATCACACGTGAGTGCAAAATGACACGGATGTTGGGGAGTTCCAAAAACAGTCTTTAATTGGAAGAAATATAGGAAAAAACTGTAGACGCTGGCTTAAATCGAAGGTAGACACAAAATGCTGGAGTAACTCAGCGGGACAGGCAGCATCTCGGGAGAGAAGGAATGGGTGACGTTTCAGGTCGAGACCTCGACCCGAAACGTCACCCATTCCTTCCCTCCCGAGATGCTGCCTGTCCGGCTGAGTTACTCCAGCATTCTGTGTCTATGCTTGGAAGTGCAAGGTGTGAAAACACAGATTCAAAGCAGACGATGATAAGGAAATGTAGAATAGTTCATTGTTAGTTGAGGGGAAGGTGACAAGGAGGCATACAATCAGTCTGAAGAAGGGTCTTAACCCAAACGTCACCGAAACTTCACCTCTCCAGAGATGTGGCCTGTCCTGCTGAGTTGCTCCAGCATTTTGTGTCTAATTATGTAATTCTTAAGCATGAAAAATAAAATCACTCCAGGTTCAATATGCAGTACAAAATCCAAATTTGAATCTAAAATCTGGAACCTGGATCTTAAAATAAATGTGTAGGAGGAACAGCACCTCATATTTCGCTTGGGTCGTTTACACCCCAGCGGTATGAACATTGGATTCTCTAACTTCAGATCGCCCTTGCTTTCCTGCTCTATCCCCTCCCCCTTCCCAGTTCTCCCACTAGACTTACTGTCTCCGACTACATTCTATCTTTGTCCCACCCCCTCCCCTGTCATCAGTCTGAAGAAGGGTCTTGACCCGAAACGTCACAATTCCTTCTCTCCAGAGATGCCGCCTGACCCACTGAGTTACTCCAGCATTTTGTGTCTATCTTAAAATAAATGTTCTCTGCAGAATAAAGCTATTTTTGACATAAGTAAAAGTAAACGTCAAGGATCAAACCTGCCAGAACTTCCACAAAAAATCCCTACGACACGCAAACGCCCACCTTCTCCCTCCACCAAGCCATTTAGCTTCTGCTTTTCAAATCCGCCACTAATCCTCACAAACCTGGAAGCCGATTAGTTTGTTCTAACCACCCAAAGTAATAAAATCTCTTGAGATACTTCATTAGGTATTGCGAGCTGACAAATTTGTAAACCTATTTAGACACCCATCTTCCTAACTCAGAATGATGCTCAGGAAAACTAGACTAGGCTATTTAGTTGGAGCATTTTCTATTGGTCAGCTAAATTATCCTAATCTGTACCTCAAACCCATTTGGACACTAAATGCTGGAGTAACTCAGCGGGACAGGCAGCATCTCTGGAGAGAAGGAATGGGTGACGTTTCAGGTCGAGACCCTTCCTCAAACCCATTTACTAGCCTTCATTCCACATCCCTCTGTTTCATGACTTGACAAACACACGCTGCACATTTCAAATGACCTGGGATCGACAAATACTGACCAAGGAAAAATGACAAGAAAGATACTTGAAAACAAGACTGAAAACGGTCCACTTTAAAAGAATGGAGTAACAAGCAAAATAGTGTCAGGGAATGAAATGCAAAAGGCAGAGTTGAGACGGTACAAGGTATTTCAATAGATGGCAGAGTGGAAGCATGTGGTGATGACATGAAAGAACTTGTACAGTGGATGGAGAGGCTAAAGAAGACCCTAAACTGCATGATGCACTTGGAGTCATAAGGAAAGCAGGGTCATTAGGGTCTACTTAAATGATGGCTGCAATCGGAATGGAACACGCTGAGAACAGGAAACAATAAGTGTGCATTTTGTGACACAATACACAAGCCGCAGTGTGTCAGATGAATTAGGATTTGTGATTGGCAGAACTTCAGTCAAGAGTGCAAATAAAATGGAGAGGGGAGCAGTGAATCTGGGTAGAAAGTAAAGGCAGGACAACGTCACAGAACGGGATTTGGCGATGGACTGGATATGACTTTTGAAGTTAAGTTGTTATTGAACAAGACATTGGGGTCTTGGACCATCTGATATCGGCTGAGTGAGCAGCCGTGGCAGAATAATGAACCGTCTGAACCATGGGTAGACACAAAAAGCTGGAGTAACTCAGCGGGACAGGCAGCATCTCTGGAGAGAAGGAATGAGTGACGTTTCGGGTCGAGGCCCTTCTTCGGACTGTACCATATAATGCTTCCAGTAATTATGTAATCATGTACGTATAATTTGCCATTCCACATAAACTTCACAGGAAATCCTCTAATGTGTCTTAATCGCTGAACATTTTTTTGACTGTTATGTATCCCTTTGCCAATGTGGGAGTGGAACATGAAGTTTACTAATTGGTTGCTTTTTCATAAATATCAAATTTAGGCCTATCAAAACTTTTAGTCACATGGGCTTACCTTCTGCTGTACTCCCAGTCCTGCAGTTTATCACAAGGATTCAGGTTCTGATATTTTGCAATCCTAGTTATGTAAAATATCAATGGGGAACGACTCCAGTTAATTGGGCTTGCACAGAACCTCAGCAACAGTCAGCATTGCTCAAACACGCATGACCTCAGGCCCAATGTCAGGGAGCAAATGAGGTGCAACTTGAAACGCAATAACCTCTGTCAGATGGAGAAAGTAACATGACTGGCAAAAAGCACAAAGCTAAGAAAAAATGTACTGTCAACAAAAGAAAACATGTGCAAAAGACCAAACATGAAAAGGTTGGGCCTGCATAGATGCAGAGGGGGAATTGTAGAAATGGAGATTAAAAAAGAACAACTAACAGAAATTACTGTTTTATAGTAAATAAAGTCAAAGATCAGGAAGAACATTGCCTTACAAATCTATTTGGAACAGCCTGCTATCTTTGCAAGTTTTGAAAATCAACTCCAGTCCACCACAAAATTTACCAAAATTATTAGCATGAAATTATACAGAACAAATTAATTTTAAAATCCATATTATTTCAAACCAAGCTTCAATCAACCCTGAACTTAGCAGCAAGTATTTAAAGGTAGTAATCAGAAAGAACACGGGTTTTCAGTGGACCATCACCAAAACGTCACCCATTCCTTCTCTCCAGAGATGCTGCCTGTCCCACTGTTACTCCAGCATTTTGTGGATGGTGATGGGAAGGATGAATGGAGAGTGAGGATGACTGGGCAGGGGAGCTTTGAGGAAGTGGGGCAATTGGTTGCAGAGGTGAATGACCGGTGGGAGAGTGTAGGTTTTGGGAAGGGTTAGGGAGAAGCCAAAAGAGTTGTACCATGGGTATACTGACTGTGGAGGATCAAGTATACCGGAACATTGAGTGTTTGCAGTGGTGATGGTGAACAGTGAGTGCACCAGGTTGTTGCGTGGTTGGGTGAGCACAGTATAACACGGGGACCCTGGTTTGGTGGTGGGTTCAGGAGTGTGCACGGGGTGGGAGCAGGGTGGGGATGGCAGAGGTGGGCACGGTGCTGAGATGGAGGCATGGGAAGCCGTTGGGTACAGTGGGAAGGTACGAGACCTTGCAGATGGCTCCACTGGGGGGTGTACTGGGGAGGGGGAGGTACCACAGAGTCCCTCCTTAAAGGGTGGGTGGACATGAGGACCTGGAGTGGAGGCGAGAAGGACGTGGTCCCTTGTTTGGTGGGGATGGGGTAGAGGAAAGACACTGGGATTCTTACCCAAGGCGTGAATTGCCGCTGGGGGAGGGAGGGGGGGGGGGTGAGTTGGTGTGAACCCTAGTTGTGATACAGGGGGCAGTTTTCTTGTTGGGAAATGGGGACGGTGTGGGAAACTTACTATGGGATGGGACCAGTTAGACCCTACTGAGGAGGGGGTCTAGTAGACCATTGAGCCCCGGGACCTCGCTGAGGAACGGGAAGGTGTTGCTCTGCACAGCCCTGGTTTTTAGCAGTTATTTTTAATGCAAAATGTCATAGTAGTGCTGTGGTCGAGGGGGAGGGCAGGAGGGGGGGGCAGGGGAGGAGGGGGGGTGGGCTGGAGTAGGGGGGCGAGGGGCTGAGTGTGGGGGAGAGGGGGTGGAGGGGGAGAGGGAGGGGGAGAGGGGGTGGAGGGGGAGAGGGAGGGGGAGAGGGGGTGGGAGAGGGGCTGGAGGGAGGGAGGCTGGAGGGGGAGAGGGGCTGGAGGGGGAGAGGGGCTGGAGGGGGGAGAGGGAGGGGAGGGGGAGAGGGGTGGAGAGGGGGAGAGGGGGAGAGGGGGAGAGGGGGTGGGGAGGGGGAGGGTGGGGGAGGATGGAGTGGGGGAGGGGAGGTGAGGGAGGGGGAGGGGAGGTGAGGGAGGGGGAGGGGAGGTGAGGGAGGGGGAGGGGAGGTGAGGGAGGAGGAGGAGGGAGGGAGGGGGAGGGAGGGGGGGGGAGGAGGGAGGAGGGAGGATGGGGGGAGGGGGGGTGAGGGAGTGAGGGAGGGGGAGGGGTGAGGGGAGGGGTGAGGGGGGAGGGGAGGGGTGAGGTGAGGGGGGAGGGGTGAGGGGGTGAGGGGGGAGGGGTGAGGGGGGAGGGGGGAGGGGTGAGGGGGGAGGGGTGAGGAGGAGGGGGGGAGGGGTGAGGGGGTGAGGGGGGAGGGGTGAGGGGGTGAGGGGTGTGAG